>NC_081225.1:5016119-5686005 GCF_902713425.1 Acipenser ruthenus | reverse complement strand
CGTGCTGTTTCAGATGGATGGAAGTGCAGTTACAGTTGCAATCCATTAACATGTAAATTACATTTTAAAACATTAGTGATTAGTTCCAAGCAGTTTTAAAATACTGTGCACAAACAGCAAAGTTTTACAAAGCATGATGTTCACAAATAGAGCCATAGACATAGCAGCGACTAGTCAACCTATTCAACTATTCTTATCTTAACTATTAGACTCCCCCTAGTAACAGTTTCCTATCCTTTTCTCACACTAATGTTATGGATTTACCAGGGATTTTAACATGACGTATTGTATGGTAAAAGTAAAAGAAACATTCTCAATGTCTTCAATGGCCACTGTAATATAAAACGTTTCACAAAGAATTAAAAAGTTTATTTTAGTATTACTATGTTTAGTTTCGGATGAGGTGCTTTACCAGAACTATCCATTCTTGCTGATTAAAGTTTAGTGTGATGAATTTGCACAGTGTATTTGCAGTTTCATGTTCTTATACCATACATTTACAGTACGTTAACATATCTGTGCTATCATGCTTTATGTTTTTACCGTGGTACACCACAGTAAGTGTTTATTAATGCTATCCAACATTGTTTTCTAAACTCTTTTTTAGGGCCCTCATTAAAGTGAAATAGTATTTTTATGCACTGATCGTGTCTGTCCATTAACATGCCATTTCCTTTCTTTTAGGATTGCCTATATCAAGACAAATGAGTGAAACTTGGCATATCAAACCATACCATTGTAAAAGCATACCAAAGTGTAATAAAGCATAGTGAACGCATGATAAAGCATAGGCAAGCAATGTAAAGCCCAGAGAGGTGTGGTAAAGCAAATTTAAAACCATGGTAAACGATGGTCAATGTATAGTATAACCATGGGAAAGGCATGGGAAAACAGCAAAATGACCATGCATGGAATAGTAGACCAGGGTTTCCCAAGCCTGGTCCTGGGGACCCCCTGTGTCTGCTGGTTTTCATTCCAACCGAGCTCTCAATTACTTAACTAATTGAACTGATAATTTGCTTAATTAGAACTTTTTACTTGTTTTCAGCTCTTAAACAGTTGCATAGTTCAAGTTATTTATAACATGTTCTAGCTAACTTGAAATCTGCGACTGTTTAAGAGCTGAAAACAAGTAAAAGGGTCAAATTAAGCAAATGATCAGCAGACACAGGGGGTCCCCAGGACCAGGATTGGGAAACCCTGGAATAGACATAATGTGCAGTACAAGCTCAGCGCTACTGTGTGTAGGAATTCATTTACTCCAATAGAGATTGCAATGGTGATTCATGAGCTGCTTCTGCTGCATCAAGACAAAAGCCAGTCAATTGAAAGCGCCTAAACTGTACTGTGAAATCCTAGAGCTGATTAACTGTTGTCATCAGTGGAATTTAGTACTGCAGTAAATTTAACTCTGCTTCTGTAAAACTCTGCTGGAACTTTTACATTATAAACCAGCCAGGAAGCCAACACAGGCGTGTTCCATATCAGTGCATTTACAACGTTTTTAACATGCTTAATATATATAGGATTTGTCTCTGTTTTTAATATGCTTTACGATACTTAATATGCTAAGCTTTTATCGTGGTATGCTGAAAAAACTTTTCTAAGGGAAAACTACTGTTGGTAACCATAAGACCAGCTTGGATCAGCACCATTTGAAGCAGTACAGTTTCATAGTATATTTGTATATTTTATTTATAACATGTTCTAGCTAACTTGAAATCTGCAACTTTTTATAGAGTTGAAAACAAGTAAAAATATACATTTTAGGCATCCTAAAAGAAAGCAAGCATAACATATTACATTCTCAACTCAATTCATCAAGCAGACAGGGTTACGCAGAAAATCCCTTTTCTTGTTAGTGATAAAGCCTTGTTTTTCATAACCTCTGAATCTAGTAGCAACATCCATCCCCCATCCCTCCTACTATGCACTGGACTTGCCTGACCAAAGCACCATGTTAATGGATCTTCAGCTGATGCATTATCCTTGCACTACTGAACCACTAACATGTCATTGTAGATGTAACTTGTTGTAATCCTACATTGCTGCATCCTAGTTCATATTGTATTTTAGTAGTATTACTGCACTTACTGTAAACTATACTGTATTTAAATATTACACTTGCATTGTAACCCTGTACTGCCCTGTAACACCTATAAGTCACCTTGGATAAAGGCATCTGCCAAATAAATAAATAATAAAAAATAAATAATAATTTAGTCACAAATAGATAAGCACTGGGACAGACAAATAGACAGCCTTTACTTACAAAGCTATTACTTAAACAGACACAGGTACCGACATGGTACCACGAGCTTACCAGTGTGCATTACCATATCTGCCATCGGGACTGTATATCTCAATCCCTAGAGACGTATCTGACATTTACCAGTATATTGTTATAAGTTGTTAGCATCCTGAATCCACAACAAATAAAGTAGTTCAACAGGAGTACTTCTATTACATGACATCTATATGAGTGCAGACAAAAAATAACCTTGTGCAGTGTCATCCATGAGCAACTCAGGAAGAATGCAGGGCCTATCTGTACTGCATGCTGTGTTAAGTTGACCAGTTTTTATTGAAAAGTAAGAAATACATTGCTGTATCTTTTTGCCCCATCTGAACTTGTATAGAATCGAATGAACTTTAAAACCAATCATTTATAGCTCTGATATTTGAAGGTTTGGGGAAATTGTTAAAATGTTCATATAACTGATCGGTTTGGGACACTTGAATTATTCTACTTGAAGTCAGCCTTACTGTACAATAGCCTGAGGTTTTCCAGCATGCAGTTCTCATCGTGGAAGATCCAACATGTGTGTGTGGCTGTGTAAGATACTGGTAAGTATATGGATCTTGTTAATGACACTCAGTCAAGCTCCTCTATTAGCCTCTGAGACTCTCCCTTAGGGAGTAAGTAGAAAGCTGCATGCATTTCAAACAGTTCGGCCCCCACTCCCAATCACAATCAATAAATCTGACTGATCTGAAGAGGAAATGTTCATCTAGAGGACAGGTCTCTCCGAAAGCAGCGTTCACTGCAAGTACAGATACTGGGACAGAATTGAAATCATTCTCAAAATGTGACGAGTTAGATACTGTAAACCTGCATCTGATTAATTGAGACAGCATTTTTTTTAGCTTAAATTACCTCCACCAAAATAATGCAATATGGTTTTTGAATTCATATTGAATTATTTTACATTCTTTGAGTTATTATTTTTCAATTGAAAATTGTATTAGTTTGGAATAAGCTATCATTTGTAAAAATATGTAAATGCCTTTTTTGACATCAGGATCTTTTTTATATATATTAAAAATGTATTGAAAATAAATGAGTACTTTATAACATTCCTCTGTTATTATTTGCCATGCTTACAGTATATTCCAGCAATCACTTGAAAAGACAAATTGATGTGGGGAAGCATATTAGCGTTGCCCTGTGCACTGAATCTCATAGGTAAAGGATTGTCACAAAGCCTGTGTAACACTGATTTTTCAGAAGGAATAATTGTCTATTCAGCAGATTGGGGTCGTTCGTCTTTCGTAGGAAATGGATACGAGTTTGGGGCAGCATCACTTTTGTGAGATGATTTTCTTATTAAATCATTGACATATAGAGTGTATGATTATCTATTCAGGGATGCCAAGCTGTTTATTAGGTAAGTGGTCTGATTTTGATAAAATGGACAACCAAATGGACAACCAATTGAAGTCCAATACATTCATCTTTGAAAAGTAGTTACTACTTTAACTAATTAGATAAATGAAACAACAGATTTCACAGCGTGCTGCAGTGCAGTGTGGTGTTGTAGGTGTGCTTTAATTTGTAATCTTATGCATGAGGTTGGAACAAAAAATAAGGGGACCCTTTTGACTGCTGCACACCCTGGCACTAATAATTTATTGATCAGGAAATTCGAGTTTAAAAAAACTTTTGAATAAAACACACAAAAATATATTGGGTTTCATTCTCAGGGTAGAATGACTACTAAGTTGAGTCCAATTTTAACTAGTCACCACTTCAAAAAAAATATTGATAAATCATGTATTTGATCATGGCTGGTGCTCTATTTGTGAACATACTGCTTTGTAACGCTGTTTATGCATTATATTTAAAAACTGCTTGGAATTAAAAAAAAAAAAACTATTAATGTTCTAAAATGTCATTTATATGTTACTTGCTTATTCCATCCATTTTAAACCATTTCATTTCAAGCTGAATACAATAAAAATATCAACATTGTTATTTAGTATACACTTTAAACACAAAAGCATGACTGTTTTTGTAAAGTTTGTAGTTTTGCTCGTAGTAAAATGCTGCTCTTCTGCTGCTTTTAAATTGAAGTGTGTTGTTCGTTTCAGAGGGTTAGGGTTAAAGTGTATTGTTCGTTTCAGAGGGTTAGGGTTAGGGTTGAAGTGTGCAGTTCGTTTCAGAGGGTTAGGGTTGAAGTGTGCTGTTCGTTTCAGAGGGTTAGGGTTAGGGTTGAAGTGTGTGGTTCGTTTCAGAGGGTTAGGGTTAGGGTTAAAGTGGCAGGGGAATACTTTTGAGAACCACTGTATGCTACAGTACACTATACTGTTATACAAACATTGACTGGAGTTGAGCTGGCAAATGTTGAAGAAGTGACAGACAGTAGGCACTTTTTTTGTCAGTTTTTCAACTCAGGAGGAACAGTTTTCCACTAAGCTCTTATTTATTAAACTCTCATTCAAAATGATTCATCCAGCTGAACTGCCTGTGATGCTGTGGCTGGCCCCCCATTTCAGGGGAAGTCAGAGAGGCACTATTGACTTCAACTACAGACCTCTTTTTCTGTTTGTTTTTTTTAACCATTTCTAGTCATGTGACCCTGCAATGGTGGCATTAGTTTTAAAGGGTTTGTTAAAGTATACTGCAGAGCTGGTGGAGCAGAGCTGAGTTAGTGTCACAGGCAGCCCGATAGCAGTCCACAGCCAGCAGTGAATTTATATGAAAGCAGAAATAACTGTGTGGCGACAAACATTGGGATGAATTCAGTTCTGAAGCAACGGAACCTACCAAATAATGCACTGCCTAACCAGTGAGCTTGTTGTTTTTTTTGTTTTGAATGTGCTGCTCCAATGAGTTAGAGTGAGTCTGTCCTTAGATCAATTCCTGGAACTGTACTGGCGCTCTTTTTCGGTAGTAGTTCTTGATATCTTTGGATACCAACAGTACAGTCATTGTGGAGCGGCTTCTCAAACCTCCGAGAGATGACACTGAAAGCAATAGTATTTCTACTTGTACAAACAACCTGTCTCACTAAAGGGATTTAAAGTAAAACAAAATCAGGTGGGGGTCCTGTCAGGAAAGCTACTATCAGTGGGACCTTGAGCCAAGGCAGTCTGAATCCCTGGGGTTAAGTATGTTCTCTGGCCAGTCCAAGATGTCAAATATATGATCTCTCTTTTTCACAGCCATATTTAGGCAAAACAACCTGTATGTTGAATAAACTACTGAACAAGCAAGGTGAATTGATATTTCGGATCAGTACTGTACGAATGAACTACTGGAAAAGTTAAACCTCATTATTAAAGCAAGCACTGAGCGAATGTATTGAGCGTGTCCCAAGTGACAGCTGAAATGCCTGGTTTGCATTCAAACTGCTTTCACAACTGCATGCAGCTCTACATTCTATTTACTAATTAAAGTATGTGTCATAGCCTGAGAAACTAATACATTCCTTCCATAATTTGTGCAAGTGGTTAATGTGCAGCTTGTCAAGCTTTTTGCGCACTCTCAAACACCATCTCTCCAAAAAACAACATAGTTGAAACTATGGCACAGTGGTTATTTTTTTATTTATTTTTTTAAAATTTAGTAGTCGCCAATAATTGTATCTTTTTCTCCCAATTTAAAAATAGCCAATTATTTTTAGGCTCAGCTCACTGCTACCACCCCCGCGCTGACTCCGGAGAGGTGAAGACGAACACGCGCTGTCCTCCGAAGCGTGTGCCGTCAGCCGACCGCTTCTTTTCACACTGCAGACCCAACGTGCAGCCACCGCAGAGCTACAGCGTTGGAGGACAATGCCTCTCTGGGCAGCTTACAGGCAGGCCCGCAGGCGCCCGGCCAGACTATAGGGGTCGCTGGTGCGCGGTGAGCCGAGGACACCCTGGCCGACCTAAGCCCTCTCCACTTGCCCCCTGGGAACTCCCGGCCACGGTCGGCAGTGGAATAGCCTGGACACGAACCCGCGCCCTCCAGGCTATAGGGCGCATCCTGCACTCCATGAGGAGCACCTTTACCAGATGTGCCGCTCGGAAACCCCTATCCACTAGTCTTTTTAATAGTTTTTATGCCTTCGGTACCGGCAATACGTGTCGAATTAAGAGGCAGGATGCATATATTTTATATGGAAAAAATCCGGGACCACGACTGTCTGTATCGAGTTATCCACCAGTCGATTTAACCGAGGTTGACTGTACCAGATGCGTCACTCAGGATCCCCCAGTGGTTATCATTTCAAATCTTGTGTGGGTCTGGCCCTTTTAAAGTACACCACAGCATAAACAAGGTTTTTCTCAGTCAAACACTTTATGATCTCTGGCAACTGTTGAAAAACATTTCAGTCGTAGAAAACAGCTAAGGTAGAATAAATGGACCAGCCATATAAAGATGAAAGGGGCCAAGTTACAAAAAAGGGTCAGCCCTGTAAAGATGGAAAGTAAAAGTGACTAAGCTAAACACACGTAGGAACGCAGCTACATGCATCATATTGTATACAGTATATCCACTGGATACCATCAATCTACAGTCCCTAGTGGTCAAAAGGCCATTACAAAAGTCAATTCAATTAAAATAAGGTTTTTTTTGTAATGGTTTCCTTTGATGTAAGAACATAAGAAGAACATAGGCTAATGGTCCTCTCTAACTTTTACTATGCTTGATTACACAACAAAGGTATTATATTTTTAACAGACCAAAACTCACCATTTCTGAATGTAGACCGTGATGAGCTGAAAGGACAGGCAGAGGTTAAAAACTCTTGTAAAATGAAATGACTCCCAGAACCAACAGGACAAACTGGAATATCAATGTTCAAACACGGAATAAAAAAAGAAAATCAATATTTTGTTCTGTGGATGGATGGGAAAAATGCCCTCTCTCTCAAGGCTAATTACACTAAGCAAGAAAAATCAATCTCCCTTCGGAAGGGAACTTACTGCAGCACGGACATCGTCCTGTCTGAACACAGCATTCTTTCACTAGCAGTCAAGCAAATTAAACAAGAAAAAAAAAAAAACATTTTACTCAATAAAAAAAATGACTATCAGGAAGTCTAAAGGCTGGTTTCACTAACACTGATTAGCACTCATTTTGTATTACCTGCCGGTCACAAACATGCAAGATCCAAATACCAAATGGGGATAGAACTGGAACAGGCTCGCCATGCGAAAGACCTGGGTGTGGCAGTAGTCTGTAATGGCTGAAATGGGACAATGTGTTTTTTAAGCTTGAAGGAACTAAATAAAACATTCTTAACAGGACTATATCCCTTGCCAAGATTCAGGCTGATGCACAGAAGGGAGGGGGAGGGGGGATGAGAACAATGCGCACTGGAGAATGTGTGCTAGCTCAGCCAAACTGCAAGGCAGTCTATATCTTCAGAACCAAGGAATCCTGAATTTGATGAATCTCCCCCTGTACAGGATGGTCAATTCATCTGGCAATATGAATGGAGTAAATGAAAATGACTGCATCAGCAATGAAGAGGAGCGCAGGCATTCCACAAACCCGTTACTGGACTGTGGCAAAGCACTGGCAGGGACTGCACTACAGACTTGCTATTCTGAACTGATCTATAACCCTAATCAACGCTGCTATCATAATGGAATGCAAGCTGACAGCAGCAGTGTGAAAATGTATTTTAACACAAGTGAACCGAAATATTTCTGCTAACAGTGACCTGCAGATGTATCGTACAGTTCTTGATTTCCTCTTAGATATTCACGCCCCCCTTTCAACTCTGTTGGCCCTACCTGTCTAAACTGATTGTAGCTAATAAAATAGCACGTGTGTTTTGCACTTCCGTTATCTGCATAGGTTTCAAATGTGCAGTTTTTAGGTTAAAGAAAAGTTATCCTTATTCTTTGCAGTTGCAGATGAGATTCTGATGTCTGCATCATAATTCGAGGATAGTAACAATGTGTAGTTCCCCCTTCCATTTAAATCCAAACCCTCTCCAGCTGCAGTATACACGAGCCGGCTGGTAACAGATTTCAGATTCAGCACACACACATCTAACAATATTATTTACGATATAAATGCACTCGGGCAGACCAAATTCATTTATCTTCTTCCTCTTTTGTCTGCCAACATCTGTTCCTTTTAATTCATTTTCTATTTGTTAATGGCATGGGAGCCTCTTGCGGTCCTAAGTGGACTCTACAGGGAAAAGGCAGTCACAAAAGACAAAATTAAAAAATAAAGGGTTTTTGAAATGGAACGGATTTCAAAAGTGGTGTTGTGGGAGGAGGGAGTGGAATGAACGAATGGTGGAATAAAACAAGTCCAGAAATCAAACTGAAAAAATGGATAATTTCTATACGGCTTGCATTTCATCAGCAAACAGCACTCTGGTCACACTAATGAAATCAGTTGCCTGATATTAAAAGGGAACACTGCATGCTGACAGTAGAACTTCATCTGCATCCTCAATCTCCAATTTTTCACGAGAACCTCAGACACAAAAAACAGATTGAAGAACCCTGTTTCAGGTATGACCAGCAACGGGCGCTGTGGATTATATCAGCTACAATTAAACACCCAATTCTGGTAACCTTATTGATTTATTTATAAAACTGAAGCATTAATATTTGAGATTGAACTGCTAGAGCATTATGACTGATCTGCTTGTCCACGTTCATGTCAAGTGCTCTATTTATTTGTATTCGAGACACCCGCTTGAGGCTTCCAATACAGCAAGAAGGAAAATACCCCTGGAATCAGCGAGAGTGGGGGCAGGAGATGACTGATGTTTGCATAATAGGAAATGGACACAAGAACAAATACTACTTTACAACAGACAACCCCATTGTGCAGCTGACAGCTCTGGGACAAGATGTGGCACTCCAGATTTGTACCTGTGGCTGGACCAAGGTGACAACGGCCAGGGAGGGGTCTGAAAAATCATTGAGGGAGAAAGAGATGCTTAAAAAACAAACCACTTTCACATCAGTTTGATTTACACATACGCCACCACACTTTAATTAGCCAACGCATTGTGATGATACAGTCTCCAACACTGCTTTTACATTTCACTGAAACAGACACTGCACACCGATCAGCTGCAACAAACGTGAAAGGAAACTCACACTGGCGGTTAATAAGACCCACAGACAAAATAGCAAATGGCTATAATGCAATGTGGCTAACTTCACCCACACTGGATGGAGCTCACAAACCTTGGGAACACAGTCACACAGCACACTGTATCGATTGTAATTAATTGGTAATTAGTGTAATTGTGGAGTCCATAGACTTATTTTAGGGTATGCCTACAGTATCTACTTAGTAATTGCTGTAATTATGTTATACAGTGCTTTTAAAAGTGAATCGATATGTTCTAATTATCCCTTAATAGGAAAACTAAAGCATACAATGTGGTATTATTCAGTAATTTCATAACAGTGTATGTGCCCTACAGTGCAACTTTAACAGTATTACCCCTATGGCTTACTTTGGTAACACTAGTTACTAAATAATGTAAATAGATGTACCTTGTAATTGCTTAAGTTGCTACTTAAATTACTGTGCCCTAGATCCAAAAGTATTACCATGCCATTCTTTTGAGGTCAAATATTAAACCTCATTCTTCAAACACACATGTACTGTTGGCTGCCCCACAATATTTATAGGCTATTTTTACACAGCCATAACACCAAATAGATTTGTACAGTATCTAAAGGTAAAAAGCTTTGTGACCTTAGGAATATTATATTTAATTCATGATTTTCAAGTGGTGTTAGGACAAGCACACGAAACGGTTATGTTTTCATTCCACCCAAGGAGTTTAAATGACACGGCTCTTTCAGCTATAAAGCCTTCAAAACCGCTTAATAAATCTAACACACATTTGCAATTCACTGGTGAACAGTTTGCAGAAAAAACATGCTTTTTTGTTGCTGTTTGCTTTTCTTTTTATTTCATAGAAAAAAAAGGCAGTATCAAAATGTTCTGCTTTTGTTAATACGCACTGCAAAAAAAACAAAAACCAGAAACACAGTATTGTCATAGACCTGAATTAAAGTGTTTGACCCCAGAAGCTGCGCTGGGCTACAAATCCAATACAGCACAGCCACTGAACATGTCTAGTTCTATTCACAACTAATTTAGTTTCCAACACTAGGAAGGTTAGCTTGTTAGCCACCACATCAATCTGCCTCATCCGAGGAGATGCAAGCACTGCGATATGCATCAGCTGATAGCAAGAGCTCCAGTAATATATAGCGGCAGGCAGACTAATGTTACCTGCACTCTCCAGAAATCAAGGCAGAAGCAATTAAAACCTAACCAGGGTTGCCATGCCTTTATAAAAAACACTTCAGAGTCTGAAGCAAGCAGTTTTGTAAATCTGTTGTTGCATGAGTCAAAAGTCATCACTGGGCAGCACTTAGAACACTTTGATTTTTTTTGTTTTAAAAGGGGGTAAATTATTTATTTATTTATTTTTTATTATTGGTTTTATTTTGGAAATGTGAGACAGCCTTGCGGTTGAAGTGCTAGTCATCAGAAAAGCGCTCTCCCACACTTGAACACGTTTAAATGACGCAGGGGGTTTTCTCACAGCTGGGAGGATAACCAGAGCTCAGTTCTGCCCCGCTGCAGGGAAATGCAAGCAGTCACCTCGACGTCTGGCCTTGTTTAGAAGTCTCTGCTGCCTTGGCAACTGCAGCCGAACCTCCCTGGTGCAAAAAAAATAGATCTGTGTTCTCCAGCAAGAGATGTGTTTTAACTTTTTGGTTTCCATATTCTTCGTCTGTCGCTCCACAGTGCTATGCATATTCCATCTGCTGCTGCCCGCTGCGGCTGCTCTCAGGCACGCGCTCCGGGTTCGAAGTGGGCTTGTTCTCCACTGGTTTTATCGAGATGTAGTCTCTTACTTCAAGCTCCATGTTGTTAGCCATGAGAGTTGCAGCGTGCAGTTTTTCCAGAAAGTCTGGCATTCCTGAAAAAGAAATAATCAAACAATGTATATACCGGACATATTCAGTGAAATGTTAATTAGTACCTCCCAATCCACTACAATACCAAACCGCCCCCTGGTGGATACATTTCATAACAAGTCTCCCCTCTTTCATTCTGTTCTAAAGAGGTACCACACATGTTTTGTTTGACTGCACACATAAGCAACTTTATACCAGGGGATTGCTATGCCAAAGAAATGATATGCTGTAAGGGATTAAAAGCAGATATCTGTATGTTACTGTGACAAGTGTGACAGAATGCATACCCCTGTACTGGTAATTCTTTACACATACAGTAGAAAGGTTGACAGTAAGGTATATTTACCCTCCAGTCAGTCAGTTTTTCCCTAAAAGCACATTGCCCCAATATTAGCTTAAAATGGATAAGCAGAACCAAGAGATATGTAGAAATTATGCACACAAGAAAGCATGGCCACATCAATTTGTGCCAAAGTATTTGGTTAACATTCCAAATGTGGATATTACTAAGCTTTACTGAATACTGTTTTGTATCAAGTTAGATTTCTGTGCCTGGGCTAGTGGTCCCCCATCTCATATTACTGTGACTGGGTAGTGGTCCCCCATCTCATATTACTGTGCCTGGGCGAGTGGTCCCCCATCTCATATTACTGTGAGTGGGCTAGTGGTCCCCCATCTCATATTACTGTGACTGGCTAGTGGTCCCCCATCTCATATTACTGTGCCTGGGCGAGTGGTCCCCCATCTCATATTACTGTGAGTGGGCTAGTGGTCCCCCATCTCATATTACTGTGAGTGGGCTAGTGGTCCCCCATCTCATATTACTGTGAGTGGGCTAGTGGTCCCCCATCTCATATTACTGTGAGTGGGCTAGTGGTCCCCCATCTCATATTACTGTGACTGGGCTAGTGGTCCCCCATCTCATATTACTGTGACTGGGCTAGTGGTCCCCCATCTCATATTACTGTGACCGGGTAGTGGTCCCCCATCTCATATTACTGTGACTGGGCGAGTGGTCCCCCATCTCATATTACTGTGCCTGGGCAAGTGGTCCCCCCATCTCATATTACTGTGACTGGGCTGGTGCTGGCAGTGCCAATCCCTGCAGCTGGCAGTATAGTTAATGTGGTGCAGGGATGAGCAGGACTGGGACTCATCTTGTAAAATAAGAAGCCAGCTCCCCAACGTAAACAACAGGCATTGTAATAACAGAGTACAGCTAAAGTGCCAGACTCATGAATATGTCAGGCCTTAATATAATAGGATCACTAAGGTAATTAAGGGTGATTTAATATCTGAACCACAGCTGACAAATTAAGGACCGCTCCAGACATAAAACACCAGGACACTCACTCAGTGCAGCAGGCTGCAGGAAGAGCTTGTGTACTGAGCTTTTCAAGTGCTACCCAAAGTGTTGCTAAAGTATCAAAGATAGCAATTCACCTGTTCAACACCCCTAGATATGAAATAAACTGTAAAAACGTAATATGCAATTTGAGGGCTTTACCGCTAGACACCATCCAGCTCAAACAGTAGCGAGGAAACACCGTCTGGGGATCATCACTGTAGGTCAACAAGTAGTCAAATCCATTCTGCAAACAAGAACAGAGGCTGACTTAACACAGACAGGTAAGGGAGGCATGCATGCATGTCACAGCAGTATTGCCAGTCACAGGTAAGAGAGGCATGCATGCATGTCACAGCAGTATTGCCAGTCACAGGTAAGAGAGGCATGCATGCATGTCACAGCAGTATTGCCAGTCACAGGTAAGAGAGGCATGCATGCATGTTACAGCAGTACAAACTCTGTTTAAATGGAATGAAGCCAAATGTCCTTTTCTACTTTGTTAGTACCATACTGTACATCCCCACCAAGGCTGTAAATAATAAATGGTGCTGTCAGTATTGTGGTGATGGCCCAGGGTGTGATGTTAGGTGCAAGGAGGAAGCAGACAGGAACAGAAGGTCTCGATTTCAATCCAAATACTTATTTTATTATTATGCAAATAATTGGTGAACACAAACGAAACAAAAGAATAACTTCAAACACTTTTATAACTATTTACAGCAGAAAAAGAAACATCCTATAATGCAGGATTGAAGAAACAACCTGGCTTAAAGCAACCAAGGTTTTCAGTCATGTTTCAACTCTCTCTCTCTCCAAATTAATAGATTCAGAAATGTACACTAACTCAAACAAGCACAAATATACTCCCCTTTCCCTCAGCAAAGTCCCAACTAGCCTAATAGGAGACACATGGCAAGTCAAATGTGCTTGTGCTCCGATTACCAGAATTACAGAAATGGAGAGCTTAACAATTCCCTCTTCAAAAATGGCGTTCACTAGGCAATGGTGTTCCACACAAACATGGCACCGCTCAGGACTTGCTGCTACAAATTCAATATCCAAAATTTGCAAGGTTTTCCAAAGGCAAGTTATTTTACTTCTTATTTCTTTATTCTGTGTTTTAATACAAAAAGGAAGTCCCAAGTTAAAACTTTTATTTGTACTCCGTTTTCTTTCGTTTTTCAATTATGGGATGGGCTTGCTCCACCCCAAGTATCACGAAAAAGTATATAACCATGACCTGCACCTACTAAAGTACTGAACTACGAAGACAGGCTTAAAGAAAAAAAAACACAGGAAATCAGGCCGGACTAAAAGTACAAGCAAGACAGAAAGTTAAAATTATATTGGGCATGGAAAAAAGAAAGGTCTAGAATTATTCATTTAGATCATTTTAAATCATTTAATACATTATAATATAGATACTTTAAAATGTTTATGCTACTAAATTACCCAAACTAAAAAACTACAACCTCCACAACGCACCCCACTCTGCCTCAGAGTACTTTCTGCCTAATCAATGTGGAATGTAAATATGGAGAGTGCCTTGCTTGTTTCAATCATTATTCCTCTCTATTTAACCTACAGCAAAGTTTACTTAACGGGTTGTTGTTTCAAATAACAGTTTATATAAAACTCACTTCATCAAAAGACTTGTGGGGTTTGATAACCATCTTGGACTGGTAGGACCTCACCCGCACAAAGTCTGGGGACTCGGGGATAGTCGGATGCTCTACTGCCCTGTTGGTTAGAAAATGGAATAAAGAGAATTAAAACAACCGAAAGGCAAACAAGCGAGTCGGGCAAAACAAACGTGCTCCACCTGGCACTAAAAGCAAAATAAAATCTGAAACTTCAAATAGTTTGAGATAATATTAAATTATGAGGGCTGCACTTGAACCCATGTTATACTGCACATTAAGCACGAATTATCATAGAGATAAAAGCACGATTTCATGATTTCAGAGCCTTCTCACCTGGACACCAACACCATGAAATTGTTCTCCACATCCACGTTATACCTCCTGATGTACACATAATCACGGGAGTACATGGGGTACTGCAAGAAACACACAAACTTATAATAGAATTGTTTTCTACAGTTCTGTTACTTTAATTATGTTTTACTATAGAAACCCATAATTAACCAGTGTTGATCATTTCCAGCTGTAATGTTTTTAAGTTGAGATGAAAACCACCACAGAATGGTTTACAAAATGATTGACAGAGAATATTACGATTGATATAAACATAGTTGGGTATCCATGTGTCTCAATCATATTTACGCACAGTCATTTAATTAACACCCAGCTTTATTAGAGAGCACAGTTCCTTTTTGATGCCCAAGGGCATGAAAACCTGCTTGCAGTAGAAGGTTATAAAAGATACCTTCAAGCTCTGCTAAAGCAAAAGAGATATTTTTTAAAAAAGAGGGGGCACCTTCTCCTCTCCCCTAGCACGCACAGACATGTTCTGTTCAGCCATTAAACATACGGATTTCTAAAAATTTGACAAGTGTGTAATATGCCTGAGGACAGAAGGGGACTCTAATGCCACCTTTAACAGACGTAATAATCTTACTCGTAAAAGGATGCAATATTCATATCCTAAAGCAGTTTTGTATGCTTTTAAAAGAGGCTGTGTGGTCCAGTGGTTAAAGAAAAGGGTTTGTAACCAGGAGGTCCCCGGTTCAAATCCCACCTCAGCCACTGACTCATTGTGTGACCCTGAGCAAGTCACTTAACCTCCTTGTGCTCCGTCTTTCAGGTGATACTTAGTTGTAAGTGACTCTGCAGCTGATGCATAGTTCACACACCCTAGTCTCTGTAAGTCGCTTTGGATAAAGGCGTCTGCTAAATAAACAAAAAAAAAAAAAAAATGCAGCAAATATTGTGCTAAAAAAAAAACAAAGCAGCTTACTGGAAAGTGTGTGACCCAGTGAATAATCTCTGATCCCGACACCTCGTCCCTCTCAAACACTTCCAGTTTTATCACCAGGGAATCCCATTTTTTCCTGTACTCTGTGTCCAGCTGGAGTTAGGGAGAAATGGAGAGTTAAACAAGATTATTCATGCAGAGATGTACGCGTCTAAACAGCATCCCTTATACAGAATCCACGGACTGTTCCATATCATTCATTCTTTGAGTTTCATTACCATCTTTTCTTACGAAACTTAAACGTTAATCATCACTTGCTTATGAATTCTGACTATTTGTGTTGAAAAATGCAAAGTACAACGTTTAAACACTAGAAGCCCCGCGGCAGTCATTTTGGCGGTTTTTGGTTTTAAAATGTAATTTTCTACAGTGGTGTAACACATATGGGGCTGTGTGCGTTCGTGTACCTTTCTGTCCGTATGTATTAAATATTCTCAAAAAGGGGCTCCCGAGTGGCGCATCCAGTAAAAGCACTCGCTAGAGTGCAGGATGTGCTCTATAGCCTGGACGTCGCCGGTTCAAGTCCAGGCTATTCCACAGCCAACCGTGGACGGGAGCTCCCAGGGGGCGGCGCTCAATTGGCCGAGCATCGCCCGGGGGGAGGGAGGGTTAGGTCAGGTCGGCCAGGGTGTCCTCGGCTCACCGCGCACCAGCGACCCCTGTAGTCTGGCCGGGCGCCTGCGGGCTTGCCTGTAAGCTGCCCAGCGCTGCGTTGTCCTCCGACACTGTAGCTCTGAGGCGGCTGCACGGTGAGTTCGCAGTGTGTAAAGAAGCGGGCGGCTGACGGCACACGCTTCGGAGGACAGCGTGTGTTCATCTTCGCCCCTCCCGAGTCAGCGCAGGGGTGGTAGTGGTGAGCTGAGCATAAAAAAATAATTGGGCATTTCAAATTGGGGAGAAAATAATAAAAAAAAAAACTAATTGGCAACGACTAAATTTATTTAAAAAAAAAAATCTCACAAAGCATGAAACGCAGGAGTGCAGAAATAAAGGAGATATTACATTATACCTAAAAGCCCCGGGAGCAGTCACATTGACGGCCACACAGAAAATAATTGTATTGTGATTATACAGAACAGTACTATACTTTATTATTTTTATTTACCAGTCTGCAATGTGTTTAGCTGTAATTCGATTAGTCTCTGCTCTCTGCCTGAGTGAATGACTGAATGACAGTCTTTCAATCAGTCTTTGAAGGCTGGCGCCTGCTTGCCAGCTGCGCTGCTTTGGTCAGTCAATTAGCTGGCAACCCCACGAGAGCCGCAAGAGATGCCAATGCAGGTTGGCAAGTGCAATAAAAATAAAACTTCGGACAGCTGTGCCCTGTGCAGAAAGGCGGCATGGAGAAGCGCATTATCTGCGTCGATTGTGAACAGCCTTAGACTCAAGGTAAAGGAATACCCTTTTGTCGAAAAAAAGAAAGAAATTAGACATTTTTTTTTTTATAACTTCTTGTGCTGTGCAATTCTGTAAAATGTTTTTTCTAAGTTTATTTATATAAGTTGTTCAGTTGCTTTTGTTCACATGTTTACGTGATGTACTCAAAAAAAAAAAACCTACATCCGACTGTTTCTCCTTCATTATACTATTTACTGTGTTTTGAATACAGCCATCAGAAAGACAGCTGCGTCCTTCTAGTGTTAAGGGGTTTACTAATTTGGTGGAAACATGGCCACGTCAACTTAAAGAGTATGTTCCGAAAAATATAGCGTTTTACGTCCCCACGTGTTGCTACAACTGTTTAAATAACCTACCTGTCATTTTTCTTTTTATTGTTCACAACCTGACAACTTTTTACACTTAAGCCCCGGTCACACCTGGAATGATAACGATAGTGATAACCGTAAATTGTTTATTGGACGGTCACACCAGAACGAAAAAGGGCTCAGATGTATTGTACAGCAAATGCCAATCAACTTTTTAGTACACGCCCACTTTTATTTCCAGCAAGATGAGGGACAGTGATGAAGAACATAAAGAAATACTCCTGTTGTATTAGAGCAGGGGTTTTCAACCTGGGGTACACGTACCCCTGGGAGTACTTCCAAGGGTCATCATAGGAGGTATGCAGGATGACTCAGAAATGCACAAATAAAAATGAAAGTAAGAGAAAATAATGATCTTGAATTTTAATGGTAATATATATTCTCTAAACCACGATGTATACATATTTAATCTTTGTTTAGCAGCTCAAAGTTAACGGCTAATTTAAAAAAAAAAAAAAAAAAAAAAAAACCACAGCATCTATCACGTCCACATTTTCCACCTGTACGCATGCTCTATTTCTATTGTGTGGATTTCCACTCTGATATTTAGGTGAAGCTCTGGCGATTGTGCCTGGAGAGCTTTCTGTGCTGCTCGTGATCTTTGCTGTATTCAACTTGTCTCATGAGTGAAGCACAGTGTTTCTGTGTTTTTAGCAGTATAAATGCTCCGGTAAACATAAATAGTCATCACAATACTTTGACGGTTTTTGTTTATTACCGCGGCTGCATATTATTAACAGTAATAGCGGCTGGTTGAATATGTGTTCGGTGTTTGACACATTTCTTACTAGCAACAGAAAACCAAAGGAAAACACAAGAGTCAGAAAGTGCAAAGCAACAGAAAGTTAGAGTCCCTTTGGATCATTTTTATGCTGCCTTTAATAATAAAAGTGTACTAATGTTAGTAATGAATTAGTTTTATCTCGAGGTTAATGTTTTTGATACGGCACACAATTATACTGAGGTGGGAAGTAAATAGTAACATAATAAACCTTTGCAGTGCAGACTATTTTGCATTATTTATAATGACTTTGCCAAACAGAACATAAATATGAGTGTTTACAAAGATTTCTAAATACTGCCTTTTAATTTTTTGCATCCAAAGAAATGTAATTAAAATTTAAGAATGAACTCTACCTGTTACTTGTGTAAAATTATATATTAAATAAACAGGGAAAAAAGAAATGTGTTAACCAGATTATTCTTTTACTGCAACTGGGGTACCAGTTGCAATAAAAGTGCTGAAAATTACACCGTGGGCATTGCCTCAAGGAAGTATGCACGGTCTCCTTGGGTACAACCACTTCCCATTAAAGTAAAATATAAAAAACATGGTATGTATTACTGACTACACCTTACTGAATATGATGATAGACGATACTCCATAAATTATATACATATTTATACTAATGATGATGATGATTATTATTATTATTATTATTATTATTAAAAGCATAAAAAAGCAAATACAATATGCAGACTGACATGTCTTTATGGAGCATATAGCAGCATACGTCATGCTTGTGCTATAATTATACATTAATGGCTGTTTATCAAATGATTTATAACAATTAAAAAAAAAAAAAGATTCCTTGATGTATACTGGAACCAGTTTTCCGACGTGATGTTCTGTGGTGGAACAGTAGAGGGCAGTCTTCTGTAGTAAATCATTGCAATGCCTTTATTTACTGTTTATCGTGTTTAAAATAATATACAAAATAACACCAGGTAGGTAATGATGTCACATTTAATACAACCCTGATTGGCCAGGAATATTTATCGTTATCGTTGTAGCAGGAAAAAAAAAAGTGCTCTGAAAGCGATGGAAACGATAGCCATCGTTATCGTTAACAATGATCGTTATCCTCCATTCATTTGAACTGGAACGATTTTTCAAAATTGTTATCGTTCCAGGTGTGACCGGGGCTTTATAACTTTAAAGTCTGTTTCAAAGCTCTTCTCAAAATGGCTGCTCTAGTGCACTGTGGTTTGAGATCTGTCCTCTAAATCACTGTAGGAAGTGATGACATGTTTATTACTTACTCTTTAAATCCAGCGTTGTTTTTTTTTTTTTTTTTTAAATATAATTTCACCTCAAGGTAAAGTGTTACCTGTACATTGAAGAACTGTCTTGGAGTGACATCTGTGTAGGTTCCAAATACTGGAAAAAAAAAAAAAAAAAAAAGACATTTGAAAGAAATGGTCTCTAAACTGCTTCAAGTTCATGGGAACAAGTATGAAAGTCTAAAAATTGGGTGTACAGATTCAAAATACTGCAGAATTACTGAATTATGTAGAATAAGCGTATGTGTTCTTGTGTGGTACAGTCATTCCAGTAGTATGTTCACATAGAAACTATTTTGAGAAACGGGACAGAATATATATTATTGGTTTACATTTGTCAATAGGTCTTATAAGTCAAAAGTAAAATTCTGTAATTTATGTCTGAAATAAAGAAAACATTCTACTGTATGGAATAGGGCTGTCAGTTAAGACTCAAATAGCAATTGATTAATTGGGCACACAAAATACAATCGTTTGAATAAATATCTATGATTGTACCGCCCGCATACATATCGTAATATTCCTCTCCCCCCCCCCCCCGACGTGATTATTTTAATATCAGTGCTGTAAAGTAAAAGCTTGTGCACAACAATTGAATGCAAAGGCTAATCACGCCTTGGTAACGTCAAGAGAAAAAAACACAACATTCACAACAAGCCTAAAGCAAGTTTAACATACTACAGGAATGTTACTAAAATATTCAAGGGGCATACTTGCAAAGCATTTTCAAAACTGATTCGCTGGTAGGATGGGACCAGCAAATCAGATGCTAGTTAACATGAGCAGGAAAAGAAGAGCACGCCCACTGCTTGTCTGGCAAAAATACAGTAAATAGCAAGGCAGTGTGTTCGGTGCAGTGTCGTTGATAAACTTAAATAACGTTATTAACTATGCGGGTTCAAAAATGTAATTATTGAATCGATTATCCAGTATTTATATCGATGTATATAATGAGGAATGGAATCGATCGAAGAATCGATTTAATCGTGGCAGCCCTATGGAAGATGATTTCTATAGTCAATTTTGTTGGAAATTTAGTGGGGGTATAGGTAGGGCCCTACCAAATTCATGGTCCATTTTTGTAAATTGTCGTACATTTAAAAAATCTTGAATTTCATGGTTTCAGCTATTTAAATCTTAAATTTCACAGTGGTGTATCAATGAACATGTATTTAAAAACAGCAAAATATAAACATTTAAAGCCCTGAAGTTAACAAAAGCAGGCGAGTAACAAAGTTACTTCCTTAAGTCAGTGGTTGAATGTGAGCACGGAGCATGCTGCATGCTGCAGCTGTTTCTTTACTCATTCCCTGTCTCTACGGTGTCTGTGTCTTTGATGGCACTAGTCTGTCTGAATGGCGCTGGATCATTGCTCGGTGTATGGGATAAAACTAAATATTGCAGCTGGTACACCATCATGTCGAATTTGGCTTACAAATTATTTTACACTATCCGCTGCAGTAATTATTGTAGATTTATTTTGGACACTCAATTTACAACATTTTCACTTGCCTAACGATTTCAGTTGAGATCTCTAGGATATTAAAACCGCCCCGGACGCCCTTATCTACCAATCAGTGAGTAGAGCGCCAAGTGGTGCCTGCCTGCCGTCGAGTGTCAATCAATAAATCCTGTCCAGGTCAGGAGGAGCTTTCTTTTTTAAATTCAAACAAGCAACTAATCACATCAGGAACCTGTAACGGTACACATAACTTCACTGGATTTTAGTGCAGGGTACAAGTACACAAAACAGACCAGATTTCACAGTGCAGACCAGTTTTCATGGTGAAGACCGAGTTTCACAATGAAGAATGAATTTCACGGTCTATGTCACGTTTTTCACAGCTGTGAAATGGGTAGGGCCTTAGGTGTAGGGTTTAATTCACTCCTAAGATACAGTACTGTATTCTCTATTGTAATACTGTTATACTTTTTTAGAGAACAGAGAAATACCATTGACATACACTTATATCAAAATATTTCACTTGTTTCACAGACCCTGATTAGCATCACCTTACCTAAAACAACATTAGCTAGTCCAAGACTAGTGCTGATCAGGGTCTGTGAAACCAGTCCTTTGACGAAGCCAATCCAGTTATTTAGAGGGATTCAGCTATGTATAATAAATACAGAAACCACATGACCAAGTCTAAATGTTTCCCCCTCTATGACAGCCATGGAGGGTTATGGTCCTCACCTCGGTACTCATAGAGGGGACTGTCGACGATGGGCCGTCTCCACACACGGAAGTTCTTCCTGTCCATGACCTTCTCCCAGGGCCGGGCCCCCAGCTGCAGCCCTTCCTCCTCCCTCTCCTGCCCCCCTCCTGCATTCACAGTCAGCCTCTCAATGTTCTTCATGTCATCCGCACACCTGCAGGGGAAGCACATTTAACCAGGTCTCAATTGAAAGAAACACAATTCTTAGTCTAGGAGTCTGCTTTCATCAATTTACTAAAGTGTATACCAGATTAGGAAGTTTCTTGTTTTTATTCAGATTATTCTAAAATGACAGAAAAACAAGCATGAACCCCAGATAGCTCTTACACCGCAAGTAACTCACTTACACTGCCAAACTGTGGTCAGCGTGATGCAGGAAGCTATGCAATGTCTTTGCTGGAAGGAGCTGAACTATATAAATAGCTCTTCTGTTTGATACCAGTTCTGCCAAGTACTTGGACTGAGTTGTGTATGAAAAGGACTTAGGAGTTTTTCTCCTGCACAAACTTTCTAAATGCAATTGAAAAAGATTTCAATGTGTCAGAATCAAAACTATTTGTATACATTTGTTAAGAAACATTTGCAGTTTCAGAAAAAAGTCCAAATTTAAACTGAAGCGTCCAGCACCATAACTTTAATTGGTTCTAACATACAGTACTGCCACAATGCTAACTACTCCCTGGCGGGGTGGCTGTGTCACTGCTGGTTTTGTGGGCGTTCTTTTTGCATTGCTGACCTTTACCAGCGAGGGAACGGGCAAAAGAACAAATTGATCTCAGTTTCCAGTGATCAAAAAAAAATAAAAAAATTGTTGCAACAAAAACCCACAAGAGCTGAGGAAATGATTTACAGAAATTGTGCATGAAAGTCAAAAGGCTTATTACTAAACAGCCCCGCTACAATACAGCATGTTAGCTTATAGAGGCAAATAAACTTTTACAGTGTACATTAACCAAAACATTCAGCTGAGTTTTTTAGTGTTTTAATTGTGGATGTGTTACTGTAGGTCGTTTATTAGAAACTGGGAGAAGTCCTGCTGGCTTCCATCGCAGCAGATCGAGATCCTGCGTTTTGGGGGACCCTGTCAGCCCCAGTGAAGACTGCTGGCAGACATCTGTCTCTCCAACTTGCTATGCTGGAGAAGTTACCATACGAGTGCCCAATGTGAAGGACACTAGAGAAGAGTGTTAACCCTCCAAACAGCTAAAAAGAAGAACAGGTCTGTCAATTAATGTGGACTTAGTGTGGGGAGAAAAAATGCATGGACTAGGTTCTGCTTTAAAAGCAAGGCCTTGTTTCCCTGTGTCACTGAATGAGCCTCAAGTACAAAAGCTGCTGTCACAAAACCAGGGGGAGGGCAGGGACATTGTCTGCAAATTTAAATCTTGTTATATAGCTTGTTTATTGGTAAATTTCTGCAATCAGTTACAAAAGACCGACCAACCGCTTTTGGCACAATGACAATGCAAAACAAGGGCCAAGATAAAGATGGACTGTGCCAGCCAGCAGGGCTTTGCTGTTCATCTCCTGCTCTACATTACCACCTGCCCGTTTCTGACAAGACAAACATTGCAAATGACCGCCTCGGAATAACTAGATAGCATTAATCCAAGCAGCACTGTAGCAGGACTGTATCTATGGATAGAGGAAAGACATTAAGGCCAGATCTAAAGCAGTGTCTTTAATGTGCGGTGTGGTTATCTGTTTGTGTGCTTTTTGCTCCATCGGAATGCTGACACCACATTTATTTTAAACAGTGTGTTCAATTAGCAGTACACTGAGCTAACAAATTAATTCCACTGAATCTTATGTATTGCCATCATTTCATAGGTGTCATGTTTCTATCTAAAAGACTCATACACCTCAGTGTTATGAATTAGATTTTTTTTATTTTACTGGTATTGATTTTGGGAGCAATTAGTAAAGAAAATGTATCAATTGCTCTTGCAGATGCTACACTTAGGTGCAAGATACATCACTAATAATCTGTCCTCTTGTAATAATGAAACTTTTTCAATCAAATTCACAAAAGCCAGTTTGGTTTATTTAAAAAATTATTTCTATTAAAATGGAATGATTTTAAAATCAATGAGTTCTTAAAGACCTTCAGTTAATCCTCCTGCACAAATACGTTTCTGTGCCGTTATTGATTTAACATTGCAGTGCGGGTGCTGCGAGTTCCGGGAGTGTCACATGACGCTGTAATGCTTTCTTACAGCTTCTCTTGAGACACAAGCCGCTCCAGGTAAAGAGACAAGGGGCTGGATATTATTCTTTCAGGTTTTGTTTTAGGGACTCAAAAAAACACCTACCTAAACTTCTCAGAGAAAACAAACAGTAAAACATTCTGCATCAGTTTACACACATTGGGAATTTCCAATATATAAAACAGTGTTGGGACTGAATGCCAGTACGACACGTCAGATCAATTGCAACGTAACACTTAACTGAAAACCTGTGCGCTACCCAAAGAGAGCAATTTATCCAACTAAACAAGGCCCACTTCTGGAGAAGGGCTTTTAAAATGCCCTTTAAAAGGTCAAGATACAAAAGAAAGCTCATTACTTTTTGTTTGAACTACCAATGAACTCAAATCTTGATAAGCACCTTCACTTCTCAGGCTAAGGTAACACTAGCAAGTCACATTGCTCTGGCATCAATCACTTTCAAATGCTATACTACTATCAGTCCTTGGGTGGGAGACACTAATCTGTTTGTGGGCAAGCTGAATCAAACCCTAAAACAGGACCAAAACACAACTCCCATTTCAGGGCGTGCAATTCGTATCGACCGACGCCCGGGACAACAAGTTTTGCCGTTATACTTTGTCCATCAGAAAAGTAGTTTTTATTTATTTATTTTCCCGGTGTTCATTCTGTTGCTAGAAAGACACTCCAGGTATATTCATAGAGAGCCACACAAGGGTCTGAAAACTGAACTGTAGAAGTCTAACATCAAAGCAAAAATATTTTAAAAAGTGTTCACATCCCACCCCTATCACTTCTGATTGGTTAGCTGCTGAACAAGCTGATCTTCTATTGGTTACAAACAAACCCAGAAATGCCTGCCAAGACAGGTGTTAGTTATGTTTTTTGTAAATTAGCAAGTAAGCGATACTGCTTTCTTAATAAATGAACCTGACATTTAAATCCTGCAATCTAATAAAGTTACAAAAAACAGTCACTAAGATATTAGCGAATTTGAAAAAATCATGTTGTGTAATTTATAACACTTCGTGGTCAATGTACTTGTTGGGATGTTTAAAAAAACAAAAATGTAGTTTACTGTTTAGAAGCATTAAGACAAACTTTCCCTGGCAAAAAAATGTAATGCTTTTTTTCCTTTCGATTTTAGTGTTGCTTCTGTACAATATGTTATTTTAAAATAAAACAGACTGTAAATATCATGGCAATGTGTATGGATTCACTTGTTTATGTATTGATTTTTCAATGAGAGTAGTACAAGCAAATAATGTTGCCCTTCAAGTTAGCCATCATAGGACAAGATGTTAGCCGAGGAAAAACAGCTGTAAAATATTTATTTATTTATATATATATATATATATATATATATATATATATATATATATATAAACACACACACTTTTTTTTTTTAACAGTACATAATAGAAATACAAGAAAAAAAATGTCTTTGCAGAATTTGATGAAGCCTACTGTAAATATCGCATGCATTCTGGCAGAAAAACAGTATAAAATAGAGAAATTTGACAGGTTATAGAGTTATAAAACTGAAAGAACATCAAGAAAAAAAATCAGAATTCCACAAAGCAGCAGTCATAGTCGTCAATAATTTCGTATCTGTGATGCAACAAACTAAGATGAGGTGTGCTTTTGTGCGACTGGGAGGGGCAAATAGATTTAAGAAGGAGCAGTAGATTTTTCTAGCATTTTGTCGCTTGGACAATAACTTTTTTAGAGAGAGAGAGAGAGAGAGAGAGAGAGAGAGAGAGAGAGAGAGAGAGAGAGAGAGAGAGAGAGAGAGAGAGAGAGAGAGAGAGAGAGAGAGAGAGAGAGAGAGAGAGAGAGAGAGAGAGAGAGAGAGAGAGAGAGAGAGAGAGAGAGAGAGAGAGAGAGAGAGAGAGAGAGAGAGTCTGTGTACTTGATCACTGTCATATACCCCACTATTCTAACTGGGCTCATCAGAAGTCTTGTAAACCTGTTACTAAAGCAAACGTACCTCTGTAACTCCTCGTCTCGGATTCTCTCCTCTTCCCACATGAACACGCCAGCCAGGGCCGCCAGCAGCTTGCAGGACTGTGAATGCCTGCTCTGGAACCGCCGCCACAGGCTGCTGACCAAGCTCCGGCGGGACCTCTCGGAGTACAGGTTGCTGTACAGCTCGCCTATCTGAAATGCTCGCCGCAGCCTCTGGCCTGTCACATAGGTGCACTGGCTAGCCAGTATGGACACCATCTCTTTCTTCCTCTCGCCGCTGCCAGCTTCTAGACCTCTCTGGAGCCAGCACAGAGCCCATCCTACCCGCTTGCCCAGCCAACTCGCTGCTCCACTGCCTTCCCTGACAGAAGAGCTTGTAACGAGGCGGGTCGAGTTCACACAGTACCAGTACAGACCACTTACTGCTGGCTTCCGAGGAATAGACTGAAACATCTTCAACTGTTCAATTTAGTTTAACAGTAAAATTAAATCTCCAATTACAAGAACGGCCAGGAGAACTCAAATTTCAAATACAAACTGTACTTGCACACACTTGCAATAACCAGACGTGTTAACACATGGACTGAGGTTTGCAGAAGTCTGCCTGGTACAATAGGTATGTGAAATGTGCATTAAGGCAACCCAAAATAACAAATATTATAATCTGACCTGATAGTAAACTATTTTTTAATTAGGCAAACACTTGGATCACTCATTAGAAGAAAGTAAACAAGACATAGGCAACTTCCTTCAAAATTACAGGAAGTGCAAAACGTCACTTCTTTTCCTGCCTGTGTGCGGCACAGTGTTTAATTTCGTGCTAAATCTTTAATCAGATTAAACTCTGGCCCTCTCGCTGCTGTTCCTAACGGAAACCTTAGCTGTGCAAAAATAAAACCCAAGGAAACCAAACTTAAAGAAGTGAAAGCATAGATAGGTCAACACATTCCGACTGCCACTAAGGTGCGGGTACGTCAATGCACAAATATAGCGCCTTTTCTGACCATGTGTTCAAAACACCACGCCTCAATGAATTTAAGATACACAATTACCCAGATTTCTTTAATGGACGCACTTCTGGAACTCTCTTAATTACATGTATGATGTCACGTAAACGTGAACATTAAACACCGTTATTACAAGAGTAATTATACGTGCTGTAATGACTGTGTACCGGTTTCATGCACTAACAAAATTAAAAAAAATAAAAATAAACGAACGCAGTTATATTAATATTACACGTTAAATACTACGGAGCTGTCACACACATTACCTCTCGGACTTAAAGAATCAACAACACCGTGTAAACTAACAACAGTGACATCTGCCCACACTATTTTACTTTACAATTCCTGTCCACGCTCTCTACTCAGCTGGCCACCAATAAATAAACGATATGTACCTATGAACGTACCACGGCCCTCCGAATGGGTTTCACTTGATGGTTTTGGTTATTTAAATCACACCGAGCCCCGCTCTACCCTTCACTGTCCTCCCTCAGCTTCTCAGAGGAGACTCACATGTCTCTGCGCAAGGAACTCGCCTCTGACCACGCCCCCGGCGTCAGAAGCCCGCCTCTAAATTCTTTTGGTTGCTTCTAAATCTTTTCAACAAACTCGGCAGTTTATTGTTCCAAATAGCTGCCCGTCATAATCAGTCACGCCCACTAGCAAACTAGATTGAGAATTTACTGGCGTATTTTGTTTGCGTCACTTGTGATAATGGACCCTTCCTCAGCCCTGGAGAAAGTTGAATGAACGGCTTTGTTTTTGCCTGCATGTTTTTTTATTCGAATTCATACTATTGACTGCATACACATACAATCTTTTTTAAAACTACAATTTGATAGAATATTGCCTTAATAAAAATATATATTATGAACTTAAATTCTGTGTCAGTTGCTTGTGTTTACTGGAACGTGAAATATTATGCCGTAAGCTTCTTCAGCATGAACTCTGACCTAGTTGTTACTGAGCGGATGAGAAAAGACAGGTGGCCGTAACCATGGCAACAACCGCGGGCCTCTGAACAAGAAACCATGCGCTCAACATGCAAGGCAGGCCTCGGTTAAAATCATATTAATAATTATTTATTTAGGCCCTTTTTCACGTTGCTTTACCACAAAATAAAATGCATTTCACCCCTCGTTGTGTGCATACATTCATTTCCAAGTCCCGCTGATATAGCCTCTGCTCTTCAAAATCTTTACTGTCTACTTAATGTCAAGTGATTGATGTGTTTAGTAGGCTGCTGTCTGTATTTCAATTTAATATCGCTATTTAAAACATCTAGAGTTTCTGGGTTTTTTTGTTTGTTTTTTACAAATGTAGGCCCTTCCTGCCTTTAAATATGAATATGTTTTATGTCGACTCTGTTTGTATTAAAAATTGAAACGAGCTGAATTAACTGAGACTTCTTTCTACTCCAGCAAGTGACGTGCAGAGTGAAGGCAGCGGAATCAAATGAATTGCTCTGCGTTTAAGTAGTGCTCTTCTAATGCAAACACGTAATTAATCACCGCAATCATTATTCATTTTATTTGACGAGTTTAGCCAGGGTAAAGTCTTTGTTTTGTGAAACAGTTAGTGTGGAAGGGGGAGAAATCAACAAAAAAACAGAAGGGCAACGACATCAAAACAAAGGCAACAACTTTTATGTACTTTGACCCCCTGTCCGTTTTTTTTGGAAGACGTCCGGTAATTCTAAGCATTCAAATCTATTGGATATGTTCTTAAAAAATGTGTTACAATAAACAATTTAATATATCATGTTGTGCTTCTATGAGTGAAATTCAAATACTGTAACACAGCGGTGTGTAAATGCACCAGAAAGAATTGAGGTAACAACGTAAGCCACCAAATCGCTGTACCGTGATGTTTTTCTTGTGTGCTCACCGCTGTGTGTTATCTGGTGTGAGCATGCGCGCTGCTGTTACGTTTGACAGCCCTTTGAATGAAGAAGCGCGAAACTGTTAAGTAGCATACTGTAACGTTAAGCGCGAAACTATTATGTAACATACTGTAACATTAGTCACAATGGCAGAGACAAATGAAGAAGTAGACAATAGGAGGGGATGGGGCGTCTGGTATTTTCATATCTCAAAAGGTGGCAACCCTTAAAGCCCAGGTGGTAAATCTGGAAGAAAAAACAACACAGAATCAATATGGGTCAGAATAACGGACACAAATTAAATGGACATAATAATAGGGGCGTGCTATAGACCGCCAAATTCAGACACCGAGCAAAATAATCTGTTATACAATGATATTAGAAATGCATGTAGCAAAGGAGAAGCCATACTAATGGGGGATTTCAACTATATAAAATAGGAAAACCCGGTGGGGAGCATGACAGACGAGATTGAAATGGTGGAAATGACAAATGACTGCTTCCTAATGCAATTTGTCAAGCCACCGACTAGAGGGGAGGCATGCCTTGATTTCTTTCTTTTCAAATAATGAAGACAGAATAACTAAAACAGAGTTCAGAGAACCATTGTCAAACTCAGACCACAACATGGTCTCATTTTAAGTGCTTTTTAAAACCCCAAAAGTAATGGCTAAAGCTGTTTACAATTTTAGAAAGGTAAACTATGAAGGAATGAAACAAGAGAAGTAGATTGGACTAAAATAGAGAAAACATCCACAGAAAAAGGATGGCTGGTTTTTAAAAATGTAGTACTAGAGGCGCAAAACAATTACATCCCAAAAGTAGACAAATCTAAATCTAAAACAAAATGGCCAAAATGGTTTAATAGATCAATTAAAAAAAAAATTCAGCGAAAAAAGGCACTTTACAGAGCGTTTAAAAGGGACCAAAAACAAAGTACACAGAAAGAGTACTTGGAACTGCAAACACAAGTCAAAAAGGAAGTTAGAAAGGCCAAGAGAGAGAGAGAGAAATCAATATTGCTAAGGGGGCTAAAACCAATTCCAAAATGTTTTTTGAATATTATAACAGCAAGAGAACATTCAAAGAGGAGGTCAAATGTCTAAGAGATACAAATGGCAAAATTATAGACGAAGTGAAAAAATAGCAACTATATTAAATGATTAATTTTCACAAGTTTTTACAAAGGAGGATACGGACAACATGCCCCACATGTTGACCTGTTCCTATCCAGTTTTAAATAACTTTAGCATAACAGAGGCAGAAGTGTTAAAGGGACTAGGAGCTCTTAAAATAAACAAATCCCCTGGGCCAAATGAAAGAAGTTATTTACAAACCGCTAACCAACAACCAAGCAGCTGGAAGTAATGTAAAAACCCAGCTTGGAATTTGCAAAAAGGCACGTGGGAGACTCTGAAAAGATGTGGCAAAAGATTCTGTGGTCCGATGAAACAAAAATTGAACTATTTGGCCTAAATGCAAAGCGTTGTCTGGCGCAAACCCAACACAGCACATCACCCAGGTAACACCATCCCTACTGTGAAACATGGTGGTGGCAGCATCATGCTATGGGGATGCTTTTCATCGGCAGGGACTGGGAAGCTTGTCAGGGTAGAGGGCAAAATGGATGGAGCTAAATACAGGCAAACCCTTGAGGAAAACCTGCTTCAGTCTGCAAAAGACCTGAGACTGGGACGGAGATTCACCTTTCAGCAGGACAATGACCCCAAGCACACAGCCAAAGCGACACTGGAGTGGCTTAAAAACAAGAAAGTGAATGTCTTAGAGTGGCCCAGTCAAAGCCCGGACTTGAATCCGATTGAGAATCCGTGGCAACACTTGAAGATTGCTGTCCACCAACGATCCCCATCCAACCTGACAAGAGCTTGAACAATTTTGCCAAGAAGAATGGGCGAATATTGCACGATCCAGATGTGCAAACCTGGTAGAGACTTACCCCAAAAGACTCACAGCTGTAATTGCTGCCAAAGGTGGTTATACCAAGTATTGACTCAGAGGGGTGAATACTTATCTAACTAAGACATTTCAGTTTTTTTATTTTTCATTAACTGTTGTTTCACAATAAAAATTCTCTTGCCTCTTCAAAGTGTTCAGTAGGTTGTGTAAATCAAAGGGGAAAAAATCCCATTTAAATGCATCAAGATTTCAGGTTGTAACACAACAAACTGTGAACATGTCCAAGGGGGGGTGAATACTTACTATAGGCACTGTATGTGGAGATGATCCTCAGATACTACCATACTAGCTAGCACACTGTTTAGTACAGTACACCCTCGCTATAACGAACCTGTTGGGGTCCAAGTCATTTGTTTGTTATATCAAGGGCTTCGTTATAGCAAAAGGACAATCAAAATGAACGATACACTGTTGGAGTAAGTTAATGAGATGAGATTGTGAATACAAGTAGAATTACATGCACATGTTCATTTCATGTATGCAGTTTTCTGCCGTTGCTTTATCCTATTGGTTAAATAATTAAATGTATTACAAAAAGCAGAAATCCTGAATTGAAGCTGACCTTTTATTCAAAATCAATCTGACATGAATTGTTTCAAAGTGCACCAAATCTTAATCATACATGCAAGAATCCCAAACTGAGTTTTTATTCCAAATCAACCTGACATGAAAAGTTCGCCAGTTGTTTTTTTTTTATTATTATTATTCTTTAATCAATTTGGCTTTGCCGCATGGCTACTGAACAAGCCAAAAAAACTTTGGCTTGTGCTTTTTGACAACCTATATTCCCGACAGAGATATACCTTACACCGTTTTTCAAAACGATCAATAGAATTTCCAGTTTTGTTGCAACAGGAAATGTTTTTTTCGTTTCAGAGGCATAGGTACACAGGTGGCATCCCGTGCGTACAGTCCGGGATGTTGACAGTCTGTGTTTATATGGTCTTTTTTTAGTTTTTTAGTTATTATTTAGGGTCCAGGGGCCAGGTTCGTTATAATGAAGGACATTATAGCGAGGGAGTGCTGAAATTGCAATTGACCCTCTGGGTTATGTCGTCTATAAGGTTGCTGTGAAACATTTAAAACATCTGCAGGCAATATTAAAACAACACCTCATGATGGAACTTCTACCGTATCTGTGGTTTAGCGACAGGATAAAGAAGCTTTACCTGTATAAACAAAAATAAATGAAGCCTGTGAAACTAAATGGTCTAACACACAAGGGAATGTTGTTCTGCTAAGACAGTGGTCCTCAAAGCCATGCCCTGGGCAAATTTAGACCTGCGAGGCAAACTGACAATCTCCAATATTGCATTAGTGATTTATTAGTAAAGTCAGTACATTCTACCACTGTGTGTTCTTAAATCGCTGATGTTAATGTCATTTTATATTTTATTTTGGTATTGGCTCGCTACTTTATCAAGAAAACACAAATGTGTCAGTGGCCAATACACTTTGTGGACCCCAGTGCTAAAATGTCTGAAGCCTTGTTCATCACACCTTTAAATATCTGCCTGGTGATCCAGCTTTTCTTTTCAAAACCCATACTTAAATGTTTGAAAAGTTATTTTAAGAAATCAATTATCTATACACATACATAGCTGTATTTTGGGGGGGTTGTTTCTGAACAAAAATAGCAATTGTCAAAACCCTTTTAATATACCTTCAAAGGGACCGAGCAATAGAATGGTAAGCAGAGTTGACTATCGGTTCACCAACATTAAAACACAGAAGAACTATTGCAGGTATTGCATGGATTACGGTTCACCAACATTAAAACACAGAAGAACTATTGCAGGTATTGCATGGATTACAGTAGAGTTAATTAATATGTTTATTCAATATACAGTAAACACACACATTGCAGTGTTCTGTATGCTATACTGTGTTACTTTATTTGTCAGAACAGGTCAATACTACCCAGAGGGGTGGAAAATCGGTTATGAGTATTCTGTTCGGGACATTTCAGTGTGGTGCGAATAAGCAGAGGGTGTCATTAACAGGAGTGATATTAAGTGAGATTACAGTAAGTGGCTTTGACTGTACTGGGCGATATTATATAAAAAAAAATCTAAAAAGAGTAAGAATTTATTCCTGTGATTCTTTTTATTCTTCACCAGTAAAAACAAAAGAAAAACGTAAGAAAAAACAAAGTGACATTTAGGCTGTAGCTGTACAGACTTTATGCACAAGAATCAAGTTATATCTCACAATTCACACTTGCATTAACACCAACATAATCATAATAATAAACAACATACAAATCAGATCACACTCTTTAAATTAAAAAGCGATGATTACAAATTTCGCTAATCTATAACAATGTCTAGATGAAGCAGGCTTTTCAGTTCTAAACCATGCATGGAAAATAAACATGTAATATAAAACAGGGAGCTTGTGTTGCAGCAGTGATGAGGGTACAAAGTGTTTTTTGAACAGCAGTAGCAAACCGATAATAAACAAATCCATGTACTTGTTCAGCCAATTTAAAGTATAGCTAGTGCTCTGCGGATAGGTTGCCCCGAAAAAGCAGTGGAAGTCTTAACCCAAAGTTAACAGCTCAGTCCCTTAATCTGCAGTAAAGCCTACTGAATGCCCCGCAAGCACACACACATACACAAAGCCTCTACTGAAACACCATGTTACGCCTTAGGAAAAAACTCCCAATTTACATGGCAACTCAGCCTGACTGATGACATGTCATGCTAAGTGTTAACATCCCATGGTCTAGAGCACAAAAGAAGCAACCTCACCTCATTAAGGGGTTGGCAACATGGACAGAGCTTGGACTAATTTGCTGTGTACTAGGCAGCAATCTGTACAGGAAGTATAAAGGTGGCCCTTCGCTCTCTGTCCCCTGGACCGCAGCCTTTAAGCAGCATTTTGGGACAGAGGGAAGAGGTTATGATTTTGGGACAGAGGGAAGAGGTTATTATTATTATTTGTTTATTTAGCAGACGCCTATATCCAAGGCGACTTACAGAGACTAGGGTGTGTGAACTATGCATCAGCTGCAGAGTCACTTACAACTACGTCTCACCCGAAAGACGGAGCACAAGGAGGTTAAGTGACTTGCTCAGGGTCACACAATGAGTCAGTGGCTGGTTGCATGCCCTTTTCTTTAACCACTGGACCACACAGCCTCCTATGTTATGATCTTGGGACAGAGGGAAGAGGTTATGAGTCTATTTATTAATGCTGACCCATGCTCTCTAGTTTCTCTGAGGCATTATTGAGTCAGTTTATAGCAAACCCTAGATGCTTATTGGAGGGGCTAGTGCTAAAATAGTCTATCTGAATTTGATTTGAAACAGACAATCCCCTCCAGTAGATATTTATACCCAATCACACTACCTAAATCTGTTGCAAACATGATCGTGGAATGACAATCAATTGGATTCAGTGCATATAAATGCACCTATTGTAGGGTATATAATATCTGTAAGAGCTAAAGCTGTAGTACATCACCACTTGAAATAATTCATTTCCATGTATTTAATTCAAAATGTTGTAATCTTAAGCCATGCCTTAATTAGTATAATTACGTTATATGTATCCTTTATAGATAATATTTATTTTGTTACAATGTATAGTTATAGTTAAGTTTAGGACTACTGGCTGGTTTCATAGAACAATTTTTATAATATTGGGCCTTTTCTCAGATTTGTTCCCCCTTTACTGCTGCCCAGATGCAGAGACTAGAGAATAAATGCTGTTTGGAAATCAGAAGAGAAAGTGCAATGCCACCAGGGAATCTACAGTAGCAATGCAGAGCAATACAATCCCAGGCCCTGTTCATAGTTCCTAGTGCAATTTGTGCTCTCTAGAGCAGAGTGGCACTGGTGTGTCACGGTCTTGAGTGTTTGGTACTCAGGGAACCCACACTGAACAGTGCCACCTAGAGGTGTCATGGCAACAGGAAGGGGATTGAAAAACTGCACAGCACAGCAACATTGTGTGGGTGCCAATTGTTTAAACATGGGTAATTCTACAAGTGAATCTGGTTTATAAAAAAAATAAAAAAATAAAAAAAAGATACAATAGCTCTATGAAAAGATGTTCTTAAGTATTTAAAGGGGATAAGTATTTTGCTACAGTAATTGCTGTAGTATATTAACTCATTTTCAATATAATTATTTTCATAAACTTCAGCAATCAAAATAGCATTCTACCACATGTGGAAACAAAGATCTCAAACCAGTTTCACTCTCCAATTGAGATTACCACAATATTTTCATATTACTGCCAACGCATGATCGTTAAGTACTTTTGGGGAAGAGTCACTTTGGCAACTTTCCTAGATACATAATGGCAATAAAAAAAGTAGTTTAATAATTATTTTATAGATTTATTTCAGTAGCTCAAAATCTGAATTGCTTGCCTCTGCAGTGAACAAGGAAATGCAGTACTGACAGGCAGATTTAGATAGTCTTTTAGAAACATGCTGTCTACCAAGCTACTAAAAATGCTTCTTTTAGGCCCCAATTGGAGCAAAAAATGGGATGCAATGCAGGTCATTCCCAACGGGGGCTTAGTTTAGCGTGAATGCAGCATCATCAGGGGAGACCAAAGTTGAGAACCACCGAAATAAATGGTTTTACTGATATATCACCATCAATAGGCCAGGATAAGCAGTTGGATGTCCGGCAGTCCTGTGGCGACTGTCCCTGTGTTGTGAGTGCGCAGTGTCCTCGGCACGCTGGTGCAGTTAGGGGGTGTAGGCGGGGGGCGGCTGGAACTGGTTGGCAAGGTCGTAGTCCCCGGGGTAGGTCTCGCTGCTCTCCTCCATCTCGGAAAGCAGTTCCAGAGCCTGCTCCTCCTCCTCGGTGGGGTAGTGTCGCAGCAGGTTGGCAGCTGTGGCCAGGATGGAAGCTCCACCAGCCCCTGCGACGAGGTAGAAGCTAACGGCGAAGGTGACGTAGATGAGAGAGCCGTGGTACATCCTGTGCTGCTGCTGGAGGGACAGGATCAACTCGGAGGCCCAGTAACAGAACCCAATCACTGTGGCACACTGCAGAACTATCACAGGAGACAAAACAGCAGTATTAGGTCAGTGAGATATATATATAGATAGATATATATATATTATATATATATATATATATATATATATATATATACACACACACAGTATTGTTGAGCAGGAAAACCTGCATTTTTCCAGTTTATTTCCTGCACTGGTGGTAGGGTAGTGGGAATGCAACTAGTAATCATCTCATCTACTGCCTGCTTATGTTTACTAGTGTTTGTGCAGGGAATGGACGAAAAATGGTACCGACAACTGTTGTGCATGATATCCTAGCTTTTATTCTGCAATAAGAACTGCCACTCCCTGCTGAAAGTCAGTCTCAGCCACAAGCCTCTTCTCTGCAAGACAACAGATCATTTAAACTGGTGTGATGAGAATATGGGCGCTGGGCAATTTTTCACCTCCAGCTCTACCAAATGAATTGGACAGTTATTGAGTCATGTGTCCTTCATACCAATGGGCTGTATTTCGTGTGATCCTTTGGGGATAGATTTTTTTTTTTAAATAATAAATTTCCGTAAAGTAATTGTCGATCATTATTGCTGGGTAGTTTGCGTATGCAAATAGTTAACCCTAAAAGGGATATTTAACACCAGAGGCGCTGCTGTGTTGTTGCTTGTTTGTTAGTTATTGGGCCTGCATGGTTTGCTAGCTAAACCCAGCATAAGTTAATACTAATTTTATACCACTGTAACGCTAAAAATATCTGACTTTTAGTGCAGCGACTTGCAGTTCTACAACATCTCTTGGCGAAACAAACTATATGGAAAGAAGGCAAGATAAAATCAAACATATTAAATGATATTTGAATACTTTCCTTATTTGTACCAGATTAGAATAAATAATTTGGGTTAAAACCAGTAGGAATATAAGCGTGTATACTACCAGTGTTCCTGTAGATTGTTTTGGCAACCTCAGTACTGACCGTGTTAGCTAAATGCATTCTTAAACATATTTTTCTTATTGGCACCTGAACTTATTTATAAGGTTTGAAGAACATATGTCCGTTTTCACCGTTTAACCCTTTTTGTTTGTTAGTTGTTTTTTTTTTTTTTTTAAAAGCAAGAGGCCGCCTCACAGTGACTGCATACAGTAATCTTGTTTCATAAATCTGTACAGTATTACTGTTTAGTCATCTATATTCAAATAAAACCAAACATTTGATTACCAGCTTTATCAACTATTTATTTAAATCAAAAAGCACTTAGATCTTGCTTGTTTGGTCGTTAGTAGCTTATTGATCCCAGAATCTCAACAAGCAGCTTCATTGAAGGATCCCAGGGTGTCAGCTTCAACAACTGGGGAGTTGGTTCCAGACTCCCACAACTCTCTGTGTAAAAAAGTGCCTCCTATTTTTTGTTCTGAATGCCCCTTTATCTAATCTCCATTTGTGACCCCTGGTCCGGTTTTCTTTTTTCAGGTCGAAAAAGTCCCCTGGGTCGACATTGTCTATACCTTTTAGAATTTTGAATGGTTGAATAGGATCGCCGCGTAGTCTTCTTTGTTCAAGACTGAATGAATTATATTTTTTATTTAGGCAGTCTGCATATAACATGCCTTTTAAACCCGGGATATTTCTGGTCGCTCTTCTTTGCCCTCTTTCTAGAACAGCAATATCCTTTTTGTAACAAGGAGACCAGAACTGCACACAATTTTCTAGGTGAGGTCTTACTAATGCATTGTAGTTTTAATATTACTTCCCTTGATTTAAGTGCAACACTTTTCACTATATATCCGAGCATTTTGTTGGCCTTTTTTATAGCTTCCCCACATTGTCAACTATCAATATCAATAAACCAGGTAAAAGTTGGCATGACACCACTAGCAGATAACATAATAAAGGTAGTGATCCTGGCTAAAAAACTAGGAGTGCATTTGGTGCAGTGCACTGGGTGTAAGATCTCATGGGTGACAGGAGGGTTAGCAGGTCTTTGTACAGCGGAACAGCTAGGTAGGTTATGCACTAGCTGCAGAGCAGAAAGCAAGTACAAAGATCTGATAGCTAGTCTGACAGAGAAGCTAGACCAGCAGCGGGCAATCAACGAGTTAGAGCAGTTTGTAGATTCCCAGGTGGAGTTGCATGTGGCCCCACCAGATAGACAGAGGGAGGTGGGTGAACCAGACAGAGAGTGGACAGTAAGAGGGAAAAGGAAAAGGGTGAGAAAGCCTGTGTGAGCATTATTGGGTTGTAAAGAGAATATCTTAGGCACAGCACTGTTTTAAAACAAACATTTCTTTCTTTATTTGTTCATTGGGAAAAATGTAAAACATTGCTCTTGTTTTGACTGACGTGTTTTTCATTTCTTAAATATTTTTACTAATTTAGGGAAAAGTGCAAGATTTTTTTTTTATTTAATTTAAATATTTTAAATCTTAGTTAGCATTAGTAATGTAATTCAAAGAAATGATGTGCATTTTATATGGTGTTTACCCGATCACGTGCCCAAAATGATACTTAAAATATTTATTTATTGCATTTATATAGCCCATTTTATACAAAAGTATCACAAAGCACAGTACAGTACAAAGCAGAAAAAAGAACAAACCAAAATACATTTGTATAGCATGTCACGCAATCAGACCATTTAAATAACATATTTACATAACAGTATACACATAATAACACAAAAGCATTAATTTTAAAGTTACATTAAAACCCACTAAGATAAGAAAGTCATTTTATAAACATTCGTTTTTAGTCTTGACTTGAAAACTGTAACGATCCCAGCTTCCCTGACAAACAAAGGCAGAGCATTCCATAGGCGCTCTACAAGAAAGAGCCCTACTTCCCGTGTTGCTTTTGTTGACCCTAGAAATAACCTAGGTCAGTAACTCCTGCAAATAACTAGGTGCTAATCCATTCAGGGCCTTGTAAGTTAACAGCAAAATCTTTAGATCAATTCTATACTGCACAGGGAGCCAGTGTAAAGAGGCCAAAACAAGGGTAATATGTTCACTTTTCCTGGTTTTAGTCAGAATTCTAGCAGCGGTATTCTGAACAAGCTGCAAGCGGGATACCACACGTTCTGGGACACCAGAAAAAAAGTGCATTACAATAATCAATTCCATATGAAACAAAGGCATGCATTAGTCTCTCGGCATCAGATACAGAAATAATTGGTCTAAGTTTGGCTATATTTCTCAAATGGTAAAAAGATCATTTAATAACTTCCCTAATATGATTCTCAAATGATAGATCAGGATCAAAGATGACCCCCAAACTCTTAATTTCTAGTTAAAGTTTTGATGAGAGACTGCAAGGGTTGAGCTCATTTAATCCCACATTTCCTTTTAGTTGGTTCTGTGATCCCACTAGCATAACCTCTGTTTTATCTGAATTCAACATTAGAAGATTCTGTGAATCCAATGCTTGAGGTCTATAAGGCTAATAACACCCAGGCAGAAGAAATTCCTGGTTTTAGGGACAAATATAGCTGGGTATCATCAGCATAGTATTTTTGTATTTTCGTCCGACCCCAATTTGGTTATGCACAATCATTCTCCAGTTCATTTTACTGAACTGGAGAATCTCAGGACAGATCATACCAATTTTAATATGATATTACGGTTTATCGTGAAGGCTGATATTGCTTTGAGGCGAATACCTCGGAAATGCTGTATCAATTCGAACATAACACTGACATGGTCGATTTGCACATGAGTAAAAAAAGACACAGGACGTTTGAGTTTGATATTTTACAGAAGGTCCCAATGTCCAGTAAAAAAACAGAGGACCTATGAGAAAAAGATCGGGGATAAAAATAAATGGACGGTTCACAAGGGACAAAATTTCAACAGTGTCGGTAAAAATTCCAAACCCACCTGTTTATGTGGTGATTTTTTTCCTGTGCAAATTGGTCTTTACAAACTGAACTGACTGATACAGTAAATGGCTGCTTCCTGACCCACAGGAGCTAGAAAATAACAAATCACCAGGCCCCGATATGATTTCTCCAAGGGTGCTTAAGGTGCTTTAGACCACATTGCAAGATTGTTACATACCAAACATGTGGGAGTAGTGGCCTGAATCCACAGACCTGCTAATTCAAATGGATTTGGATCTTCTCTGTAACTGGGCAAACTTGTGTCAAATGAATGTTAAGAAATGTAAAGTATTGCATATTGGGCATAATAATCTGTTAAGTATAAAATGAATGGGACGAGTACTTTGAAAAGGATCTCGGGGTTATAGTGGAGTCATCATTAAAAGTATCTCGCCAACGTGGTGAGGCAATTAAAAAGGCAAATAGGATGTTAGGCTGTATTGCAAAATAGCGTGGAATACACATCTAGATTTCCATTACACGAGAGTAGATGTTAAACCTTCATGCTGATTTGAACTCGGCTCTCGCCAAGATAAGCACCAACTAAGACGTAGCTTTACAGTAAACTAATGTGATCCATGGGTGTCTCCATCCATTTGCGCTTCCTTCCATATGATGATGTAGATATCCTTCTGTCTGGTGTTGATGGCTGAAGTGTAATGCTGGCTCCAGGGATCAGCTTATTTTGCCTCCCTAGTGCATCAGCACACACAACGGCTGCGATGCTGGCTCCGGGGATCAACCACGGTGTGGTCTCCCCAGCACATCAGCATGACAACCGTCTGGATTGAGCTAAGTAGGGTACATCACTGGGGTCTTCAAGTGGGCACCTTCCATCCTCAGCGTTTCTTTCTATTGTGCTTGAGATCCCCAGCCAGAATCTTTCCGTCTCAACCACAGCCAGTTGCTGCTCCTCTCTGCTGCTTCAGATAAGTTCTTCACTGTGCAACGCAACTCTTGGTCAATGAATCAGACATCTCTGAGAAACCGGGTTGTAGAGTGTGCCACAAATCCTTGACAACCCACCTCCACTGGGTAAACCCGGACTCTCCATCCTCGCTGTTCCGCTTCAGTGGCTAGTTGAGCATACCGCAGTTTTTTCCTCTAATACGCCTCATCTACAGCATCCTCCCATGGCACTGTTAACTCTACCAGGTGAACAAGGCGTGCTGATCCAGACCACAAGACAATATCTGGTCGAAGGTTAGTGGTGGCAATCTCAGGTGGAAAAATAAGCCGTTGACCAACATCTGCCAGCATATTCCAGTCTCTAGCAGCTTCCAGTTGTCCTTGGTTTTAACACCTTTTCTTGGTGGTTGCTCTCCTGGGCGAAGGAATGTTGTCTTTTGTCTAATGTTTTGATGGAACAGGTGGCAACTTATTGGTCATGTTACGCTTGTCTTCCAATGCTAAGGCCAAACATCGCAGCACCTGGTCATGGCGCCAAGTAAACTGTCCTTGGCTAAGAGCCACCTTACATCCTGTCAAAATGTGCCTTAATGTTGCAGGTGATGAACACAAAGGACATGAGGGATCCTCTCCTACCCAGAGGTTTAGGTTCTGTGATGATGGGAGAACATCATATGTTGACCTGATGAGGAAACTGATCCTGCTCTGTTCCATTGACCATAGGTCTTGCCAGCCAATCTTGCGTTGTTCCACACTCTCTCATCTCATCCATTCTCCCTGCTTGGCCTGGGAAATGGTCTTTATACACCTCATCCTCTCCTCCTGCTTTTGCACCTCGTTGACTACCAGCTTCCTCCGTTGAGCTGGGGATGCCTTATGCCATGTAGGAAGAGCTGAACTGAGACCAAGACCCCCTCTTCCATGCTGAACTTGCCCCATGATATCACCAATTCGAAGGGCAGCCTTTGCATCCTCCACAGCTTTCTTTGCCGCCCACTTTCTTCCAGTTTTCAACACAGGTGCTACCTCCATTACGCATTTGTCGCGTGACTCTACTAATGTAATTTCCAGTCTCACCTTGGTGCACTTAAACTCCTTGGTTAGAGCGGAGACTGGTAGCTGCAGTATTCCTTTACCATAAAGTCCCACTATAGAGAGGTTATGCTAAGATTATACAATGCCCTGGTTAGACCACACCTAATACTGTGTGCCGTTTTGGACACCTCACGACAAAAAAGGCATCACTGCACTCGAGAAGGGCAACTAGGCTTATTCCAAGACTTAATGACATGAGCTATGAGGACAGGTTCAAATTAGTGCTGGGATGAACACGGGATTTTCATGTTCGGATATTTGCTCGTAATTTAAATATTAGTTAGTTTGTTAAAAAGTAATAAAAGCCATTATATTGCTCTGAACGCAGGCAAGGACAGCATAGTAGCGGGGGGGGGGGGGGGGGGGGGGGTTGCCATGGCCTCTGTGTGTGTGTGCCTTTATTTCACAGCAAGACCTTACAATATGTAACATGTTAAAATAGAAAAATATCCCAGGAGTAAATTCTAAGTTATGTAGGACTTACTTTACCCCAGTGAATTAACTACAAAACAAAGGATGCCAAATAGCACAGTAAACCATGGCCATCGACACGCTTTCATAAAGTAACAACATGAGGTTTACTTGTGCCTTTCTGTAGCTGAACAAGCAAACGGAAACTGAAATGTAACTTTAAACACTTCAGATAAAAGAAAAGTGGAAATGGCGCTATAAAGTGAAGGGGAAAAAAACACCACTTTGGTTCTCATTTATTACATTCCATGTAACAAAGTCGCAACAAAAAATATATAATATATACAATCTATATAAAAATCACTACACAACATTTTCACAAAGTTAGGTACTGTTTAAGCGAGGCATTTCAGAATGAGGTACTTGCCTTTTTCTGTCCCATGAGATTCTGACTCGCTCTAAAGAAGCACAATGCTTTTTTGACCCAGATGGCTTTCCACAGAGCACTATGTGTGCGCACACAATCTGGTTTGTTTACTCTTTGCTGTCTAAAACTTTTAAATAGAGGTTCAAGAGCTGCTGTGTTGATTCTGTTATATATATATATATATATATATATATATATATATATATAATCACACTGTGCTCTTTTTCATTTGCCATTTTTTGAAACTGTCACAAAAATTCTGGTGTGACAGTAAATAAGTGCAAGGTATTTGTCATTTGTAGCGAATACATACATCTGATTTGTTTCCGAATACATGTAAAAAAAATATTCGTTTGAATATTCAGATATTTGTCCAAGCACTAGTTAAAATAATTAAATCTCTTCAGCTGAGAAAAAAGGGGACTTGATTGAAGGCTTTAAAATCATAAATGGTACAGATAAAAAGTTAACCCAAGACACTACTTCAAATTTAACACAGAGAGAAGAACAAGAGGGTATAAGTGGAAGCTGAGCAAAAGTAAGTTTAGAACAGAAGGTAGGAAGCACTTTTTTACACAGAGTTATAAATGGATGGAATAGCCTGTTAGGTGAAGTAGTAGGATCTAAAACACTGGGAACATTAAAAAAAGACTAGATTCTGTGTTTTAAATGGTGTGCTAACAAGGGAAGTGCCTTAACGGGCCAAACGGCATTTTCTCGTTCTACAACTTTTCTTATGTTCAAGTTTAACACATCAGCCCAATTGAAATATAGCTTTCTTAATGTTTCTATTTTTGTTTTTGTCCAGTTTCTGTATATGAGAAATAATTGCCTGTATCAATGTCTGTTAATGATACAGTAGTCTCTGGCTAAGAGAACACCACCCAGGAAGCAAGCGAAGTGTTCTCTCAACCACAGTGCTCTCTAAACTGAGTTGACCACCTTACACAATATGCCAAGGCCAAGCATGATATGAAGAAACAAATACAAATGTATTTACTATATATATATATTTTTAATTTAGTTGTTTCCAATGATTTTTACCCCAGTTTTCTCCCCAATTTGGAATCTGTGTTATTATTGATCCCGGTACATCGCTGCAACCCCTCGGTGACTCGGGAAACGGAGGCTGAAACACGCCCCCTCCGAAAAGTGTTCTTGCCAAGCTGTCACCACACTACGGATCCACAGCAAAACCATCAGACATAGTGCCGGAGGACAACACAGATCTGAATGGTTCCACTGCAGACCCGCAGGCGCCCTATCAGCCACAGGGGTCACTGGTGCTCTGTGAACCATGGATTGCCCTGCCGACCTAAGCTCTCCCTACCCGGGTGGCGCTCGGCCAATTGTGTGCTGCCCCCTGGGAACCCCCGGTCACGGTTGACAATGACATAGCAAGGATTCGAACCTGCGAACTCCAGGCTATAGGGCGCATCCTGCACTCCATGCGGAGCACCTTTACTGGATACGCCACTTGGGAGCCTGTATTTACTACTTATGTCAACATTTGAAATTAACAGGAGAGAAGCAATAGGCAAGCAAATGTTAATAAACTATAATAATAAACTAACTGGCAAGCTAGCGTTAATAAACTAACTGAAATTAAATTAACAAAGCACCACTACAGATGATAAAAAAATCGGTCAACAATGAATCGCTATCCGTGCCAAAAAGGTGTTCTTTTAAGCAAAGTTTGTATAACTTGAGCAAATTCTGTTTCACCACAAGGTTGTTCCCTAAGCCGAAGTGTTTTTCTTAGGAGACTATTTTAGACTATTTAGCTTTTGTGGCCCCACAATTGCAGAGCATTAATTAAAATGAAGACAAGTTTTGCCAATGCTTAAGTTTAGTGATATGCTTGAGGTACATCAAAATGCCATAGAATGCCAGGTATTTGACAGTGGTGTAGTCTGCGTGCCATTGTGGAATGGCTCCTGTGGAAGCAGGACTGCCTACCTGTCAGGATGTGGGCGAAGGCATACCGGCGGGTGATTTTGAGGGCAGGGTGTTTTGGCCCAAAGACGTCCAACAGAAAGGCACAGAGACTGCACAGGATGCCCAGGAAACAGAAGGCAGCAATCACACGGAGCTGGAGAATCGTTTGAGGATTCATACAGTAATCTGCAGACAAACAAAACAGGGTTCGGTTTTGGAAAGTGATTTTTTCATTTTGTGATGAATTTTGATGTTCATGAAAGGATGAGAGCACTGGTGACTGAGGTCCCCTCTATTAAAATCAACAACAGAGGACAGCCCTGCCAGCATTCCTCAGACCTGACCTGGAGAGCCCTGGAAAATTGACCAGTGTCCATCTATTCAATCACTGACCGCTCTATTGTCAGGGTCCTCATACCATTCTGCACTGATCCTGTCCATCTTTAACACTAGACAAATGTCTTTAAATCTTCTCCAAACCTCCTGTACACCCTTTTAGTTTTTTTTTTTTTGGTGTTTAACCTGATACTGTTTTTTTATACAAACATTTTTAGCCTACAAATGCTGACGGTGTGTCCCATACCTCACACCAGTTGACGGTTGCAATGTGTAATACTCATCACTAAACTACTTTTCAAATAACATATCCACAGCTAGGGGTTCTGGTTTGAGCGTTAAATCCAAGTGTTTAAAAAAACAAAACCTGCCAGTTTATGCTGTGTAGGTATTATAAATCAAGGTCACTTTCTTAAAGAACGATAAGGATAACTTAATAAAAACTAAGTAATTCCGTTCTTTAATAAAATATAAAGATATATTTTTTAATATAAGAATGTGATACAATAGGAACTGATTTTTATCTGATTTTCCACATCTCAGGTATTATTAATTAGTCATTTAGCAAACGCTTTTATCCAATACGACTTTACAGATACTATGAATTAGGTCCCCGGTTCAAGTCCCACCTCAGCCACTGACTCATTGTGTGACCCTGAGCAAGTCACTTAACCTCCTTGTGCTCCGTATTTCGGGTGAGACGTAGTTGTAAGTGACTCTGCAGCTGATGCATAGTTCACACACCCTAGTCTCTGTAAGTCGCCTTGGATAAAGGCGTCTGCTAAATAAACTAATAATAATAATAATAATAATAATAATAATGAATTATCAACAGCTGCTGCAGAGTCAATAGTACCTCGGTTTTACTTCTCATCTGAAGGACGGGGAACATTTTCATACTGCAGTATTGTTTCGTACCTTCAAGTAGTTTGGTGTCCACGTATCCCAGAACATCAGCTACCCCCAGCTCCTGTCGAGGACAGGTGCCCCCGTGAACCCGCAGCCAAGCAGGCTCTGCCAGCGCCGTACACAGCGCAGTGATGGAGAGGGCACCGGGTAGTGCCGACGCCAGGCTCCTCTCCGGCTGCTTTGGGAGTGCGCTTCCACCCGGCCCTCTCCTTCGCCGGCTTCCTTGCAGTCCAGATCCCGGTGGTGCATACATGTTAGCCTACTCGTCAAATACACAGTACCTACACCTACAAATATGCTATGCCGAATTATTGAGAACAGATGCTTTTAATGTCGGCGTCAGTTAGATTATTTTAATCTAATTATATATATCCCTTTTGCTTAATAAATAAATAAAAACAAACAGACCGCCGAGATAATCTTCAGCCCAGTAACAAAAACAAACCCTGTCCTAATATATACACAATATTGTATTCAAATACCTCACTTAGTCCAAAATCATTAGAACGTTGTTAGAATATTAGTAAAGCAATTAGTTACACACTATAAAATTTATTCGGATTGTTTCTTCGCTAAATGTCTCAATGTACGCTCATATTAAACTACTATGAGGGACTAAATATATTTTACATGTAATAAATATTACATTACATTATATTTACAAGAACAATGCAGCGTTGCATAACAACAGTGTTCGGCCTGCCGCACACAATCGGATATAATTCAGTTATATTAACCGACAATTCAGTAAATCCCTACAGAACAATACAAATACAGTTCGTTTCTGTGTTCACTTAAATCGCTTTATGACAGGTTAAAATTCTACAGAAAGAAATTTTCTATTATTCTTTACAATTTATCTAAAACAAAAACAAAAAAACACTACCCCCTATTTCTGCCCGTAATTCCTGTTTCCGGGAAGGGACATATTATGACGTTCCTCAAATGCGTCACCATATCACGAGGGGTGGTGTTCAAATGACAAAGAGATGCAATCTGGGAGTTGTAGTTCAGCTGTTAAAAACGTACACGGGTTACATTAAAGTATCCGTTCGGTGTATAATTTGTTCAGATTCAAGCTAAACTAATTGTCAATAAACAAATCTGGGGGTGCTTAATTGAAGCGTGTTAAGATTTTAAAACAACCCTTGTAAAAATGTAACCCTGGCATAAACTCAATTTCCCATAATGCAGATGGTGTGATGCAGTTATCTGTACCGTGCATGCGAGGAAGAGGACATAATTGCATGGTGTCTGCTTAAAAGAAAGCACCAGAAAACGTTCTATTTTATTTTGTTTGCCATCAAAAGATAGTGTTTACAAAGTTTACATTTGAGCGTAGAGAAACAGATTGGTGCATCAGTTGTGCTGTGGCTCCTAAGTATTTTTGACATTTTTTACTTTTAATATCCCTGGTGTCAAGTTTTTTCTACTAGTGCTAGTTGGATATGAAGGATTCGCTGAAGCTGGTGTCGAAGTTCACTGCGCACCCAGACTCGAGGTGCTGGTTCGTGGCTTGGAACCCCAAAGGAACTTTGCTGGCTTCTTCGGGAGGGGACCGGTCCATTCGCATATGGGGGCGAGAGGGTAGGACTAGTCTACACTGTATATACATTCAGTAGGCAGAAAGCTAGTACATTGTTACTGACCAACTGCAACTTGATTTTACAGTTCTTTTGTAAGAGAATTGTACTGTACCAGTTTGGTTTTCTTGCAAGCATGTGGAGTTCTTACATGATACTACATGTTTATTTAAAAGCTGTGTACTGTTTTGCAATCCTTTTTGCATATATCTGGAGCTGCAGAATAGCTAGTTCAGTTGTCATGAAACTTAGTACAGTATCATCATTAACATTATTTAGCATCACTTATTGAGCCTGTCTGATTGTGCGGGTATATGGGAGTGTCTGTCTCTGTCGTTCCTTCACAGTATCATACTTCAGCGTATATGTGGAGAATCAAATGGTGATGAAACATTCCATTGCTGATTCTTATTGTGTGTTGTTATGTAAATTCTACGTCATGCTCATCACCGTTTCCATCAGCTAATTGCGGAATTTTAAGCCGAGGCGGTTGATGTCTGTTCACACTGGTTCAATCTGTAGTTATGCATTTTTGGGCTACATTTACTATGCTTTTGTGTTTAGGGATATATAAACGATACTCTAGTCCTTTATTTAACTCCTGTTTTTTGAAAAGGGACAATTAAGAAATCCAATTATCAGACTAGCGAGCGCTTTCAAATTGTTTCTCAGTTTTGTAACATGGACGTGGATTTTTCTCTTTTTCAAAGCAGTAGGAGTTAAACAGACGCTTTGAAAACATCCTCAATAGTTAGTAACTGCATTTGCTAACAGGTACAAACTGCACTGGAAAAAAAAGTGTAATATTTCCTAATCAACAAAAGGAGTATAATGAATGCAGCGATCTAATACTGTTACCAGTACATGACTGAGATCACAATCTCCTCCTGCACACACATCTCCAAAGAGTCCATTGCACGCATGAACACAAATTAAGCATTCACCGGAAATGAATCTGTAAGAAACGCATTTGGGGCTGTGCTGCTAACACCACAATTTGCACTGAACAATTTGCACTGCAGCATCACTGGGACGGGCATAAGACTCCCATTGCATAGCAGTTTGATCCATTTCTGGTTTTACTGTGAGTTTAACAAGCCACACCTGAGCTTGTTACCTATATGTTGTGGCTAATCAAGCTCATAGTAAAACCTGGAATGGGTGAAAAGGCAATGCAACTCTGCATTATCTTTCCTGTACAGACTAGATATTAATGTGCGTGTGTATGTGTGCGTGTCTGCCCTGCTCAGGTGACTCGTGGGTGTGTAAGTCGGTCCTGGAGGAGGGTCACCAGCGGACGGTGCGGAAGGTGGCTTGGTCTCCCTGCGGGAACTACCTCGCCTCGGCCAGCTTCGACGCCACCACCTGCATCTGGAGGAAGAAGCAAGACGACTTTGAGGTAATGCTCAGACAAGCTTAGGACAGCAGGGATGGGTATAAGACTCTGATCGTAAGACAAAACTAAGCTTGTTACTTATACACTGTGACTAATCAAGCTCATTGTAAAACCTGGAATGGATAAAACTGCTATGCAATAGGAGTCTTATTTACATCCCTGGGACTTTCAGACTCTGCTGTGAGAAAAATGAGTTTGTTTTCAAATATGCACAGATGAAAACCCAATTGAAAACACTGGGTGCAGTCGTGCACTTTTCACTGTACCCCCCACCAGGGCTGCTCAAAGCCTTTGCTACAGGCACATCCCTAAGAAGGCTGAGTGCATTAGGATTTTGCTTTCTTGATATTTAACTACTTATTGCCCCCTACTGGGGATGTAATCTCCTGCGAAGCGGGTACAGTGGAGGAGGAGGTGGTACGTACAGCAGACTTCACACATTCTTCCATATATCTAGAGCAGTGGTTCTCAATCTGGGGTCTGCCGGCTCCCTTCAGGTGGTACGTGGAAAGGTTACATAATTACGGAAAGGACTCGGCAGCATAGTTTATAGATCCAATTGCAAACCCCAAATTTGAGACCTTAAAAACCCAGCTACAGATGCAGGAAGACAATGCATAAATGAAGAATATCTCCAAGTAAAAAAAAAAAGTCTAAACTTTCCATCATATATAGTTTTTCGAGTGTCTAAGTGTATTCATTATTAGTGAGTTTTCGTGTATTGCGCTCACATGCACAGAGAAACTTGTAAAGTACAAGACGGCGTGCATTGTGTTGCGTTAACATACGGCTGAGTGCAACACAACGCACAAGCCCTGGAGTGTTATCCCACTTATAAAATGGATAAAATAATAATAATAAAAAAAGATATATCCTTCCGCTTTCGAGAAAAAATAGTCCCTCAAACAAAGTTCTATTATTTGTTGTAAACATTAACTGGAGGTTTTCAACGTTTCCATTTATTGTAATGAATTCAAATGAATGAAGCCTCCGTGCCGGTCTCAATCGCTCCGTAAACAGAGCTGACATAACCTGCAATGTTAGCCTTCTTAGTGACCAAGCATTTAACATGCCAATCATGTGTTACTGTTGATAATGAACAGATATACAGAAAAGGAGGTAAAGACAAAGTTCACTATCCATGCATTACTACTGCTGACCTGGAGACGCTAATACAACAATACATGATTGGCATTTTGAATGCTTGGTCACTAACAGGCTGTCATTGCGGTTTATATCAGCACTGTTTACAGAGCGATTGAGACCAGCACGGAGGCTAACATAACAAAACTACTTTGACAAATTACACACTGAAGCATAGAATTATCATAGCAGACCCTTTAGATTTTCAAGACAAACTGTTTTTAAGTTGTTTACCATTTCTTTATGTTTCATCAAATCAATAAAAACACCAGCTGCCCAAGAATTTTAGTTTTCTTCGATTTCATTAAGTTGTTGACTTGTTAAATCTTTGTGTCTCTCTTGCTTTTTTTTCCAACAGAGGTTTAGCTTCTTGTAATTCTATGCACTTGTACACTGTCATGCCTCTGAAAAGATCAGATGTGACGCAAGGAATGTCACTCATTTTTATGTGTGTATTGATAATGTATTAATTGAACTGTGCTGTGGCAAAAATGAATTCTGCTGTGCACGATAAAAACTCCTCAACAGCCAATCGGGGTGCAGCATCCAAACATTCCGTTTTACAAATAAAGATTACAGCAGGACACGTAGCTCTGACTGTGCTGGTATCTCATGGATGTATTGTAACTTCACAGATTATTAATTCACAGAAATCAAATTCTGCTGTAATTATCAGTTTAAAAATAAGACAGTCCTTTTTTTTCCCCTCTCGGTAAATTCGTGTTAATGAAAAGTAAACTTGAACCGTTCTTTAAAACTCCAATTTTAAAATTACTTGCTCAGAGAAACAGACACACATTGCATTGAAACAAAGAAAGGTAAGTCTGTGGTTATTCTTGGTATTATAGTGATTTTCTTTATGTGCTTATTTTTCAGTCACCTATACTGTTATTGTGTGGTTCGCCGAGATAAAAAAAAAAATTCAGGTGGTCCGCGAACAAAAAAGTTTGAGAAGCACTGATCTAGAGAACAGCAAACCCAAGTCTCATGGAACTTGGTATTAACATTATGTAGGATAAGCTGTTGAGAACATCAAGTTGTGGAGATGTAGGGGTGTCTGTCTGTCCGCACAGCTGCAATCTGAACGGCATGCTTGCATGTTTGCATATTCTGGAGAGCTGCTTGTCCAATTGGCATGAAACTTGGTGCTAAGATTTTTTTTTACTAGCTTAAGTTAGTGAGACTATCAGATTGTGGGGATAACTGGAGGTGTCTGTCTGTCTGTCTGTCTGTTCATCCATCCGTCTGCAACGTAAAAAATGTGAAGTATAAGGGCTTGTGGCTGGGTGGAGATGGAGACCCTGCACACTAATAACTGCAGGCTTTTTAGTTGATTTGGCCGAGATGGGTTGACAGCTCCAGCTCCAGAAACAAGTGCATATGGTCAGGCTTATTGCCACATGTATAAAAGCACATAGATCGGTTTGATGTCCCCTTCAGTTAGAACGTGTGGTGGAAGGATAGCAGCCTGTGTCCTTGTGCAGGGCTGCTACAGAGTGCTGCTTTCAAGAGATGCTGCTGAAAGGGTGACTTGTTTTAGATGAGTTATCTATAAGAGTGCACTGTCTTGTGCTGGAAACTTAATTCTGTTGTTCAGAGATGAGAGATGGAGAGCTCCAGTGTGACTAATTACAGTTTACTCACAGTAAACAACTAGCGAAAAACACAACCCGCCCGAAGCCCGAAATTGAGAAAACTGTTTGCAATTAGTTCAAAGCCAGGTAATAAGCAAAATGTAACTGTACATTAAGGTGGGCAGTGGAATGTACTAATACTAACCAAAACCTGTGCTCTACATCATCCTTATAAGAGTGAAAGCAGCCCTGTTTTAAAAACAGTTTCTCTCTGTGTGACAGTGCGTGACCACTCTGGAGCAGCCCTGTTTTAAAAGCAGTTTCTCTCTGTGTGACAGTGCGTGACCACTCTGGAGCAGCCCTGTTTTAAAAGCAGTTTCTCCCTGTGTGACAGTGCGTGACCACTCTGGAGCAGCCCTGTTTTAAAAGCAGTTTCTCTCTGTGTGACAGTGCGTGACCACTCTGGAGCAGCCCTGTTTTAAAAGCAGTTTCTCCCTGTGTGACAGTGCGTGACCACTCTGGAGCAGCCCTGTTTTAAAAGCAGTTTCTCCCTGTGTGACAGTGCGTGACCACTCTGGAGCAGCCCTGTTTTAAAAGCAGTTTCTCCCTGTGTGACAGTGTGTGACCACTCTGGAGCAGCCCTGTTTTAAAAGCAGTTTCTCCCTGTGTGACAGTGCGTGACCACTCTGGAGCAGCCCTGTTTTAAAAGCAGTTTCTCTCTGTGTGACAGTGCGTGACCACTCTGGAAGGGCATGAAAACGAAGTGAAGTGCGTGGCCTGGGCCCCCTCCGGGAACCTGCTGGCCACCTGCAGCCGAGACAAGAGCGTCTGGGTTTGGGAAGGTGAGTTTTCAGTGTTGGGTCTCAAGTTAAAACACTAAGCTCTTTACCATCACCTTCATCCCTTTCCATCAGAGAAGTGGACAGTGTGCTAAACTCATGTTTAATGAATTTAGGCACATTTTATTAAAGTAATTATAGCTAACAAAATATTTACATAAATCGTACTTGTTAAATATTTATTAAAAACTGCACATTGAGACTAATGTAGCTGATGGAAGTGCCAAACCGAAGATTTAGGGAATTGTTTTGTTAGAAAAATGTGTTTGCTAGTAAAATATATTAGAGATATGATTGTGTGGATGTGATTTCTGGATAAGATCATGTGCATTATACTCAATAACTCAGTCCTGTCCTAAAGCAGGAGTTGATGAGTGTGTGTGTGTTTCAGTGGACGAGGAGGATGAGTACGAGTGTGTCAGTGTGGTGAACTCGCACACGCAGGACGTCAAGCATGTCGTCTGGCACCCAAACCAGGAAGTAAGTGTTTACGTGTTCTATATCAGCCATAACTACTAAACACTCGATAGTGCTGAATGTAGCGATACTAAAAGAAACAAGGGGGGCATTCCATGACAAATCACCCCGAACCGATTTACACCAGACTTGGTTCTTAGGGTTGTTTCAGGAAAACAAGATCAAAATAACATTTTTACACTGATCAGGTCAAGGGGTCAAAAGTAAAAACTTTGTTAAGGGTGTAACTTATTTTGTTTTCTTTCAACTGTATTTTTTGAACTTTTTTAATTTGCCATGCGATTTCCAATAAAATGACAGCTCCCATGAGTCTGCACAGACCGCTTTTGAGTAAAAGGATGGTTAACGTTAAGGGGGGGGGTACCATCAACCACATTTTGATCTCTCTATAACTTTTGACCACTTGACCTGATCAGTCTAAACATGTAAGCTTGAGCTTGCTTGCCTGAAACAACCCCAATAACCAAGTCTGGTGTAAATGGGAGATGGTAGGGTGTATCCCGCTGGGTGATTTGTCACGGAATGACCCGAACATTTCGTTGGGGATGGGGGCAGACTTCTACTCGAAACGTTTGTCATTTCATTTATTACGTTTCTTTTAATATTTCTGTATTTGATACATCGCCTGAGGAACTGCTGTTTTAAAGGAGTGCTAACCAGGGCTTTACAATCTGACCTCTTATTAACATTACTGCTCCCCCTTTTATTTGTGTTGATTCAGGAAATATCTTAAAGGGTATATAAGGACCTTTTTATTGTATTGTGTTACATGTCCCCATGTGTTGCTACAACTGTTTAAGTAAGGTGTGTATATTGTGTTAAATTATTATTTTATTTTTTTTTACATTTTGACCACTTTTTAATTAAAACTTTTAAATTGCATTCCCTGCCTCAAGATGGCTTCACATGTAACTGCATGGACCTCTTAGAACTACATTTCCCATCATCCTTCAATTAAAACAATACACACACCTTGCGTAAACAGTTGTAGCAACACATGGGAACATGTAACACAATAAAATAAAAAGGTCCTTATGCACCCTTCAATAATAGATAATCTGCTGTATCCTGGGACCCTGCTGTAGGTCACATTGTTTGATTGCAGTTAGTTTAGACCAGTGGTGCGGAGAGTCAGTAAGGTGCAACGAGGACTAGAGGCAGTTCTGTAAAAATCTAATTAAGTAATTAATTTAAGAAAAAATTTGACTTTTAGTTCACTGCAGTGAAACTGCAGTGAACAGAGCAGAAATGGCGGCTTCCATGTATTTATATTTTAACAGTTTTTCTTAATGGAAATTGTGTTTTTTTGCCTAGATTTAACCAAAAAAAAAGTTCTGATTGAGCTTAATACATAAATATTAACAAACACATTCTTAAAAGTTTTGAAATGTGTACATTGTTTTGGCTTGTAGTATGCAGAGGAGGCGGAGAAGCGGAGAGATTGGCTCTCCGAGTGTAACAGCAGCTCTGCAGCATACGTTACAAATCCAAATCAGGCGCTTCAATGGGCTCACTTAGCTTCAGATTTAGCTGGTAAAATAAATATTTATTTAGTGAAAACACAGATTTATTTTTTCAAATTTAATTGCTGAACGATAATGTTTTTCAGAATTATCTGTTCGGTAAAAAAAAAAAAAGATTTAAGTTACATGTATTGTGTTACAGATTTATTTGTTAGAAATGTTAGCTAATGTTGACTCGTCAAGTTTAAAAAAAGATTTATAGACTGGTTACATTTACGATACGCCTTTTCAACATTCATACGTTGTATCTGAAAGCACAATTTTGAAAACTTGTAAGAATGTGTTTGTTACCATTTATGTATTTATGCTAAGGGGGGGCAGCATTTAAAAAGTTAGCGCACCACTGGCTTAGACCATTAGAGTGAGTTTGAACAACATCACACAAATGACTATTTTCACAGACTCCGATTAGCATTAATCTCGGACTAACTAATGTTACTTTGGGTGTATTAGTCCAAGATCAAAGTCTGTGAAACCAGCCAGAAGTGATCAGGAAGCAGGAAGCAGCAGCAGCAGCATCATCTTCTCACCTGTAGTATTGTCTTTGACACACCTGTATAACCGTGTTTATGATGCCTCCCCATCCCAGATCCTGGCTTCAGCCAGCTATGACAACTCAGTGAAGCTGTACAAGGAGGATGATGATGACTGGGTGTGCCGGGACACCCTGGAGGGTCACGAGTCAACGGTGTGGAGCGTGGACTTCGACAAGAGCGGCCAGAGACTGGCCTCCTGCAGCGACGACAAGACTGTGAAGATCTGGAGGGAGTACGAGCCTGGGAACGAGCAAGGTGAGCCAGCCTGAGCAGGGAGAGCCTGGGAAAGAGCAGAGAGAGCCAGCATGAGCAGGGAGGAGCTTGGAAAAGAGCAAGGTGAGCCAGTCTGAGCAGGGAGAGCCTGGGAAAGAGCAAGGTGAGCCAGCCTGAGCAGGGAGAGCCTGGGAAAGAGCAAGGTGAGCAAGCCTGAGCAGGGAGAGCCTGGGAAAGAGCAAGGTGAGCCAGCCTGAGCAGGGAGAGCCTGGGAAAGAGCAAGGTGAGCAAGCCTGAGCAGGGAGAGCCAGCCTGAGCAGGGAGAGCCTGGGAAAGAGCAAGGTGAGACAGACTGAGCAGGGAGGAGCCTGGGAAAGAGCAAGGTGAGCCACCCTGAGCAGGAAGTGCCAGCCTGAGCAGGGAGTGTCAGCCTGAGCAGGGAGAGCCTGGGAAAGAGCAAGGTGAGCAAGCATGAGCAGGGAGAGCCTGGGAAAGAGCAAGGTGAGCCAGCCTGAGCAGGGAGAGCCTGGGAAAGAGCAAGGCGAGCCAGCCTGAGCAGGGAGAACCAGCCTGAGCAGGGAGAGCATGGGAAAGAGCAAGGCGAGCCAGCCTGAGCAGGGAGAACCAGCCTGAGCAGGGAGAGCATGGGAAAGAGCAAGGCGAGCCAGCCTGAGCAGGGAGAACCAGCCTGAGCAGGGAGAGCATGGGAAAGAGCAAGGCGAGCCAGCCTGAGCAGGGAGAACCAGCCTGAGCAGGGAGAGCATGGGAAAGAGCAAGGCGAGCCAGCCTGAGCAGGGAGAACCAGCCTGAGCAGGGAGAGCATGGGAAAGAGCAAGGTGAGCCAGCCTGAGCAGGGAGAACCAGCCTGAGCAGGGAGAGCATGGGAAAGAGCAAGGCGAGCCAGCCTGAGCAGGGAGAACCAGCCTGAGCAGGGAGAGCATGGGAAAGAGCAAGGTGAGCCAGCCTGAGCAGGGAGAGCCAGCCTGAGCAGGGGAGCCTGGGAAAGAGCAAGGCGAGCCAGCCTGAGCAGGGAGAACCAGCCTGAGCAGGGAGAGCCTGGGAAAGGGCAAGGAGAGCCAGCCTGAGCAGGGAGGAGCCTGGGAAAGAGCATGGTGAGCCAGCCTGAGCAGGGAGAGCCAGGGAAAGAGCAAGGTGAGCCAGCCTGAGCAGGGAGAGCCAGGGAAAGAGCAAGGTGAGCCAGCCTGAGCAGGGAGAGCCAGCCTGAGTATTTTACAGCAGTGAGCAATTACCATGGATGGCAGCAAGATTGGTCAGTAGATTTTTTTTTAAACAGTAACAAATAAACTTCTTTATGCCATTGAACAATGAAATGTATTTGAATGTAATTGTGTGATGCTGTCTTTCTGCACCATTTACCATTCAAATGATTGCCAATGATATGCACCGATATTGCTAAACACATTTCAACAGAAAGGAACTTATACACTGAGAATTAATAACCAGGGCTTGTTGATGCTCCATTATCTTCTATACTCTGCTGTGTGCTGATATAGGACTAAATAGTATCATGACATGTGACAAAAATTACTTCTCTGGTGGCTACTGTACATTTCCATGAAGGCATGTGAATATTTCAAGCTATATAAAAAATCAAAAGCATACACTGCCCTCGACCCCCTTCCCCCAGCACGTTGATGATTTTAGGATTAATGCACACAGATGAGGCTTTCTAACCTGTCTGTTCCTGTGTCGTTTAGGTGTGGTGTGTAACGGCACAGCCCCAACCTGGAAGTGTATCTGCACCCTGTCTGGCTTCCACTCCCGCAGCATCTACGACATCTCCTGGTGAGCAAGCATTGTGTAACATCACCCCAGTGCTGAAGAGGAGATTATTCAAGCATTGTGTAACATCACCCCAGTGCTGAAGAGGGGATTATTCAAGCATTGTGTAACATCACCCCAGTGCTGAAGAGGAGATTATTCAAGCATTGTGTAACATCACCCCAGTGCTGAAGAGGGGATTATTCAAGCATTGTGTAACCCATCACCCCAGTGCTGAAGAGGAGATTATTCAAGCATTGTGTAACATCACCCCAGGGCTGAAGAGGGGATTATTCAAGCATTGTGTAACATCACCCCAGTGCTGAAGAGGGGATTATTCAAGCATTGTGTAACATCACCCCAGGGCTGAAGAGGGGATTATTCTGCAGTCATTCTGAAGTTCTGGGTTATATTGCTCCCATTTTGAGTTTCTAGTGTTTTTTCTCAATCTGTCCCAACCCTGTACATGAGTGTAGGTACTGCCTCATCATAACCTCCTTTGGCTATATACCCGAGCATTCTGTAATGGGTACAGACCCACATGGAAAAAGTGCTTCCTTTTTAGAACATAAGAACATAAGGTTACAAATGAGAGGAGGCCATTCAGCCCATCTTGCTCGTTTGATTGTTAGTAGCTTATTGATCCCAGAATCTCATCAAGCAGCTTCTTGAAGGATCCTAGGGTGTCGGCTTCAACAACATTACTGGGGAGTTGGTTTCAGACTCCAACAATTCTCTGTGTTTTACTTTCAGAAGTAGAGCAGCTTTTATGGATAACACTTAGAAGAAAGTAAGTAGGCAAATGTTTTGGCGAGTGCCTTCTTTGAAACGTTTGTCTGCTTGACTTAGTTTCTTATGTTTTACATTATATTTGTCACTGAATAAATTTTTACTTTTAGTCATGGATGAGCCTATATGGATAGACATTTCTACACTAAAAATATCAAAGTGTATGGAAGCTGATTTGAAATCCTTCTGGGCTGCGTCCTGGGAAGTGGTTTAGACACCTGATGGAGGAATGGTTCTAGTGTAGATGTTGTGTGCATGCAGAAGAGCTGTGGAACTGATGCCCCACACTGACACTTGACCCAGCTTTACTCTAGCATTCGTAGCATTCGTATCATTTTAAAGCTTGTTTCAAGGGCTTTCCAGTGAAGCAACTCCCCTTGAACGACTTGAGCTAGAGTGAGTTTCTGTGAAACTGATGAGGCGTGGCAGCTGGAATAGTGGAGAGCTTGCTGAATGAAGCCTGAGATCCCTGCTTTGTTTCCCTGGCAGGTGTCACCTGTCCGGCGCCATGGCGACAGCATGCGGGGACGATGCCATCCGGGTGTTTGAGGAGGACACGACCTCTGACCCCCACCAGCCCACCTTCTCCCTGGCCGCCCACGTCCCCAAAGCCCACGATCAGGATGTGAACTGCGTGTCCTGGAACCCCAAAGAAGTGGGGTTGCTGGCCTCCTGCAGCGATGACGGGGACATTGGCATCTGGAGCTACCAGCCACAGCACTGAGGAGGCAGCAGCAGAGGGAGAGAGCATTGGGGACTGTGGCTGGCCATGTACAGCAGAGCGATATCAGGAGGGTGCAGCTGCATGGAAATATCCCATGTTTAGGGCTTGAAGTTTTCACGTTTTATTTTTGATCACATGACGTCCCTTTAAACTTATTTTGAGCAGATTCTGTTTCCTGATTAAACTCAGAAAAACCTATTAATTACAAAACAATGTAACTTGTTTTTATCTTCGTATCCTGATCCTGTTTCGCTTATTTTTTTATTTTAAACAGACAAATTACGTTAATTGCTCATCGCTGATCCTAATTGCATTTAATTCTTGCAGTCGCCTAGTTTATCATTGTGCTTTTGTTATTTTCACTCGTTTAACAGAGTTGTCCAGACAGATTTTCTTTTCAGCATAAAATACCCAGTGCAGTGTGTACACTGACAGCAAGTCCATCATTTAAAATCTCCTTGATTTGTGGCAAAGATAAAAAAGAATCTTAAACCCAGTCCTTAATTAGTAGTTTTCTCTTTATTAGGGTGTAGATACATCTTCACAACTACTAACATTTAAAGTGAGGTAGAGATTTGGAAAATAAAAACCGAAAAGTTCAAGCTCTACCCATGTTAGAAAATCAGCAAGAATTTGGCAATAGATGGAAGCAGTTCAATTCACCAGCCTGTCCCAGTGTTGTTATGATCTGAATGCTCACACGTTTTTTCCATTTGGCTTTTGGGATGCTGTCACTCTGTTAAATGCAAGAAAACAAACCAGTTCTTCAGTAACAGTGAAATGTGTGTCAGGTTTGATGCCCTTGGGAATTCGAGGGTGAATATTCTAGCAGATTCACTGTTTTTGTAACATTTTGCACAGGTGCCTACAGAATGAAACTCATAGGACTGAAAGATAAATATCCCAATTGTTACAGTACTGGATGCAAGTCCACTTTCTGTAAATATCTGTAGAATGTAAGTTGGCTATTAACAATATAAATGGTATAAAACAAACTATTAATGCTATGAGAGATTTGTGTTGCAGTCCCTTTTTTTACATGTTCTTAAATAAATGTTCTCAAAGTGGAATACATATAACTTACATTTTCAAAAGCAACAAATATAAAGTCATGTCATGCTGTACTGATGGTTTGTATGGTAAAAACCATGAGAATATCACCTCTTGTGCTCCATTAAGTGCCATTGTTTACAAAGTGGAGCAGAAATATAAATGTGTACATTTTTACAGGCAATATGATCTTTAGTTACATTCACTTTAATCAAACTAGTATTATTTAGTTTGTTAAATACACTTAATAAAAACCTCTGTGTAAAGTAACACTATTACAAAATGTTTTCCTACTTATAATTACAAAACACAGCATAAGTTACCATAAAAAGATCTACTGTCTCTAGAAAACCACTTGTATGATAACTTGACAGGGACATTGGCGTTATGGAGTATCAGAATATGGGGTTATAATCTAGACGAGTATGTATTTAAAGTTTTTATGGATTACATTTGTCACTGATATACTTAAGAGCAGGAAATACTACTTTTTAATAATTTGACAAAAAAAAAAGGAATTGTGTAGTCACACCTTTAAAAACTGGCAAATGCTTTTTGTAGAATGGCTTATTTTGTATACAAATAAGGGACATCACAATTAAATGCAATTAAAACTTCAGGTATTTTGACTGGCAAGTCTTCTGCAGATACAGTATTATATGCAAGTATGGAAAATGTATCTAGCGCCCCTTTCACTCCGGCACTCCTATCCGGGTTCTGGCTACCCGCGTAGTGTGAAACCACGTTCCTGGGTCATACCCGGGTCGCAGTGACCCACCTCAAGATGTGGGTCGACGTGCTTTCACCTGGGTTGAGGGAGACAAAATGGATGACGGCCGTTCGTACACAGATAAAATAACAAGCAGCCACGCCTGCATGTTTCACTTCCACAAGGAACATTTCTATTTATTCTGTTTGTTCTTTTAGTTTATAGCACCTGCAGTTAAAACAAAATAAACTAAAAAGCAAGGTACTAGGGTAATCAAGAACATTATTTTTATAAAGTGATTAACAGACATACGTGCTTATTGCCCAGTGTGCCATGCGTTTTCATTTGGTTTATTTATTCAATATAAATCTACAATTGTGTGTAATAAGGTCATTTCATAGCTGTTCAGTTCTGGTAGGATTTAGCCCAGACACCAGGCAGAGCAGCGAGAGGCTGCAAGCACATCAACAACGTCAAGAAAGAGGGACTGGCACAGTGAGTAAAAAAAGAAAGAAATGCCAAACCGTAATGTATTAAATGATTTAATGTATTATTATTAATAAACTCAATATGAAAGTTGCAATATGTATATATAACACAATATGGCTAGTTAAACTAATTGGCCACAAATTATACACCTGGGAGTGTATTGAAATTATCTAGCTGCTTAAAAATAAAATACTAAGAGTGAGAGGATGGCTATTTAAATAACCATTAACATAGCCTATATTTAAATTGTTAAATAATTGATAAGACTAATTAAACCATGTGTCCCAGTTTTGAGCTTTGAAAATCTGGTCACCCTATGTAATGGTGCATTTGTTACAAGCACTTGGAGCAGTGTTTTCCAAATGCAACCACAAGGGTCATTGTGTAGAGGAGCCCCAGAACAATGGATCGGATGCATTTCTTACATATTCTACACATGAGGAGACGACACGGGACAGCAGTTGTGATCTAAGCCTTTATTTGGGTCGACAGCAGTGACGGCACAAAAACAAAACGAGCCTGGGGCTCGTTACACATAAAAAGAAGCCTGTACAAGATTATTCACTTTCAAAACATTTCACTTTCTATCCATCATCTTATTTGCAATACAAAGATACTGAGGGTCATGTCTCCACACTACAGTATTATTAAAGAGATGGATCTCTTGAGGATACAAACTAAGAGCTTAAAATCATAAACACACAAATTAGCAAGACCAGAACATTTTGTTGTTTATGCTTGCCATATTTTCATTTGGTAACATACCAATATAATAAATGTGAATGCAGATTTCTTCCTCTGCAATACCTGTCAAAACAAAATTAGAGAATAACACCAAAATGCTCTATCTGAGCCGAGACTAAAATGTTCTAAAAGGATAGATAACTGGTTCATTAGCTGTTAAAGCAGCCAGCAAACTCAGCTTGACAATCGTCCCATTTCACCATCTTGAGTATTCAGCAAGTGGTATTCAACTGCACCCCTAGAGTACCAACCAATAGTCTAGGTTTTTATTTTGACAGGGAACAAAAATAGAACATTTAATTCTGCACTGCTTTCCAGTGCACACAACAGCTCTCACAGCCTATACTTTAGAGGACTGTGAGATTATTCTGTGCGCATCATCAGAACACAACAGACCTTTATAAAAGCACATTATTTCATTGGACCAGGCTGAACCTAAATAACAAGATGGTTGGTAGTCCCACTATATTAAGCTACAGAAACCAACACAGCCACAGTATGCCCCAGACAGCCTCTTCGTAGGGTCGGGTACAATGTGTGTTAGCTGTGTCGGGATCAGTCAGAGTCGCTGTCTCCCTCACTGTCAGCCTCCTTCACGTCCACACTGAACTTGTATTCCTGGTCACAGCCCATGTAGGCGTCACTCATGAAGTACAGTGTGTAGTTGTGGACACCCAGGGCTGGGGCGACAAAGTCCAGTTTCACCTGAAGTTTAAAAAAAAAAAAGCACAACATTAAAAACTTGAAATATTTCTTCATGCACTAAATCCTCTCAAGCAAATGAAAGACTATAAAATACTGCTGTAATCACTTGCACTGTATATGCTGATCTCAAAAAGACTGTTTTAGGTTTTATTGTTACAGTGTACTTGAAGATATAGCTACCTAAAAAATGTATTTTGTAGATACTGAAACTTGCACCACCATTTTTATTATTATTAAACCCTGACATATTAGAAGGGAAAGGCAGGAGGGAAAGTGTATGTGTGCTACATCTGAGCTGATGACTCGGCCTGCTGTACTTGTGCATGGGCTGGCATGAGAAACGTATCTCGCTTTGTCTCGGGAGAACCACCCTCGTCCTCCCCATGCAGGGATCCGGTCCTGGATGTCTTCGGGGGTATAATGGCTTGTAGTCTGCAGGACTAGTGACGCGAGCAGCGGTTTTCCCGGTGAGCCCAAGAGAGCAGACTGACTGGCTGTTTCTGTGCCCAGAACTCCTCCATGAACTCCTGAAGACTTGGTCTTTAGGCATCACTGGGATTTGCTCCACTGGAGGGGGGACAGCACCTAAATCCTGCTTTTCAGCTGGCACGCTCTTGCCAGTGTTTTTCCAGTTAGAGGAGCTCTTGCCATAAAACCTCTGTGGGCTGGAAGATTTTCTCCTGATCCCTGACTAAGAGGGACTGGGTTGGAATGAGGATCTTGCGGTTTCCATGGAGGAAATAGGAAAGGATTCCCGTTATGTTCCTTATGGAACGAAGGTCAGATAGAAGAGCTTTAGCTATAGATTCCCACAGGCAGGATTAAATATGCTTGCCAGCACTTGTTGCAGGGGGAGGTAGATTGCCGTAGTTTTCTCTCAGGAGAAAATGGACACACACGGTCTCATGGGGAGGTGCACCCGGAAGTGAAAACATCATCAACTTCCTCTTCAGGGGTCACGGTGATCATAATCTCCTTTCTGTTGGATGATGGGAATGCTTGGAGTCTGGTGTCATACGTGGCATTTTACTGAGACAGATTTCAGTAAAATAGATACATGCAGCGGTCGAGATAAGCTGCGTACCTGCCGTTTTTATGCATTCAAATTACGCATAGTAATTTTGCTGCACAGCTTGCCTGCCTCCCCTCCCGCCTCCACTAAAACTTCCACTAACAACTACTTCTCCCAGAACACAATGTCTTCAGTTACTAGGAAACTACACCAGACAAACCAACCCAACAAACATTATCCAATCTCTGGCTAGCCCTGTTGTCTTTGCAGCCAATCACAGTAAGAATAAGAACAATTCGAAGCTACACAGGTTGAAGTGTAAACACCCCAGTCCAGCTACAAATCCAACTGGAACCATCGTCAGAGGCAAGCGCTGAAAAAAGGTGCCTATAATATTAAACAAACTGTTTTATAACTTATTAAGGCATGTCCTTATTTTATCTGTATGGCTTCATATTGAAGTCTTAACATGTTCACTGAGTTTAAGAATTTAATGTTAAAATAGAAGTAACGTAATTCATTTGCAGAGTCAGTGTGATACTTCAAAAGAAATTAGCTGAGCTAATAAAGAACCTTGTAGAACACACACGTGGTTGTACAGGAGTTCAACGTAACATTGCAGTTAAAATGGAAGGAGCTTTTTTAATGCCTACCTGTGATGGAGTACACCCCGCCCCTGTATTATTATTTGTATACATGTATGTTTTGTATTATTATTATTATTACTGTATTTGTAGGCGGGCGGACAAAGCCGTCCATCCTAATCATTATTGTGTTTATGTGCGGGCGGTCGAGCACCGTCCCTCTTTTATTATTTGCTGTTTGAGACCCGGCGAGAGAGCCGGTCTTGTAATGTGCAGTAGGTGGGTATGGGGTTAAAACCCCTTCCATAGAACTCTCGTGGGAATGTGGCTGGAGCCTTAATAAGGTCATTTATTAATAGGTAATTAAGGCTTCAGCCACGAATATAAAACACCCACTCTTGACTCAGAGGGGGTTGGATGTTCAGAGGAGGAACGAGTGAGAGCGAAAATTAAAAAAAAACACAACATATGCAGGATCAGTGAAGGCATTTGCCCAGCCTGACCTGTATTGGCTATTCATTTGAGTTCGTGATTTGTTTTATTGAAAATATTTATTTTACTCTGTGAGCACAGTGTTTTTATTTCAATCTTTTACTTTATTTTTTGTATTTAAAAATAAAGACGGCGCAAACGCCATTGCACCCTACCTGCAGTACCTGTTTCAGTTCCTGCTTCTGGCCTGACTTCACCACACACGCTATCTTGTCACACTACCCCATTAGCATTAATTGTACAGTATTTATTGAGATTACTCATGACTTCAAGGTAATGTTGCATTTTACCCCCTGAAAATACATTTTACTCTCAGTGTTAAAATTAGAGGGCAAGCAACTTGTGTGATTAATCTTTCAAATTAATTTAACCTCGCCCAGTACAACACAGTGTTATTCAATGAGACTGGGACCCTCTCACACCCACCTTAGCTTTCTGCTGCAGAGTCAGTCTCTTAATGGAGATCAGACTGTTGGACTTGGGGTCTCCAATCACCACCCACCAGCCTTCCTCACGTTTCTGGAAAGCAAAGAATGAACAGGCTATGAGACAGAGAAGGATTTACACACAACACACAAAACACAACACAGCTTTTTATATATAAAAATAATAAATGATCAAACATTTGGCTATTTGTAAATGTTTTGAGTTGGCTGATGCTAAATAACTAAATGGCAAAAAAAACTGCTGTACAAATCACGTAATGCAATTGTGGCAAGATCTACAAAAAAATAAAATAAAATAAAACAGAAACATTTCCTGCTTCCTGGTAGATAATAAGTGTTACCTGAGGGAAGAGTGGCGCAATGACAGGTCCAGTCACCTCCTCTTCTCTCTCTAGCTGCACGAGAACCACAACAGGACTCCCACTGTAATGAAACACAGCATTAACACACTGACAGCTCAGTCCTGTGCAGTGAAACACAGCATTAACACACTGACAGGTCAGTCTACTGTAATGAAACACAGCATTAACACACTGACAGCTCAGTCCTGTGCAATGAAACACAGCATTAACACACTGACAGCTCAGTCCTGTGCAATGAAACACAGCATTAACACACTGACAGCTCAGTCCTGTGTAATGAAACACAGCATTAACACACTGACAGCTCAGTCCTGTGTAATGAAACACAGCATTAAACACACTGACAGCTCAGTCCTGTGCAATGAAACACAGCATTAAACACACTGACAGCTCAGTCCTGTGCAATGAAACACAGCATTAACACACTGACAGCTCAGTCCTGTGCAATGAAACACAGCATTAACACACTGACAGCTCAGTCCTGTGCAATGAAACACAGCATTAACACACTGACAGCTCAGTCCTGTGTAATGAAACACAGCATTAACACACTGATGCATCTCAGCTCACTTTTAATTAGTCAAGCATTAAAGATCCTGCACAGGATAGAGCTGAGATGCACAATCCCGCTAAACAACTCCCATAGCCCAATGATACTGCACACAAACTCCTGTATTAAATGTAAGGGTTTGAAATGACAAACCGATCGATTATTACTACTTAATATGAATAGAAAACATATGAAGTAGTAACATACCAAGGGTCTGCAGTGTTGAGTTAAAAGGTAAGTTTTCGTTTGAGTTCACTGAACTCCATTAGCTAATGTTGACACAGGAATGGTAAATAGAATATATGAAGGAGCCGTGCCCACCTCTTAACATTGTCCTTCTCAGCCACCTCGTAGGAAAGCTCGATGTTGGGGTAGCGGTTACAGAAGCGAGCCACGTCTGCTATCTGACTGTCGGAGAGCTGCAGCAGCCCACTGCGCTCCTCATCCTCCATCTCCATGATGTCGAAGATGCTCTCGATTCCCTGGGAAACACAAAGCAGCACAGGGATGAGTCACACCTCCACTGGGGCTACAGGGCTGGATAGACACCTCTGTGTAGGGATTTCCCAAACATATATATATAGACTAAACAGAGACTCTAAAGAGAGAGACAGCGGTGACTCACCTTATCAGTGCAGCGCTTGACATGCTCCGAGGTGAAGTATGGCAGCTGCTTCAGGTAGGAGTCCTTGGACCACATGGCCTGGGTCACCATCTGGGCCAGCTCCATGGCAGCCAGGGCAGGGCTCAGCCAGCCGTTACTGGAAAGGACGTCCACACAGGCCTGGATCAGGCGCACTGCCTGGGAGAGAGATGACAAGCAGCAGTTGCACATGGTTATTCACTGTGAGGGGAGGCAGTATTTTCACTGCTGCCACTGTGGTATGCGACAGGCTATAAAAAGCAAATCTAGGACTTGGAGGTTCTTCAGGAGGAACAGAATTAAAAAGAGTTCATTTAACATGTGGCAAATGTGAACCACCGAACCGCTACAATATGTGGACTACACTTTTGACACATGTATTTAGATAATTTGTCAATATCAGACCAATATTTAACTTCTGGTTTATGTTAGCGCACATGTGGCTATGTTCGCGCACATGTGGCTATGTTCGAATGAGCCTCCATGACTAGTCTGGGTGAGTGACGATTTGCCCACCTTGCTGAGGATCTCTTCAGTGTCGGACTGCAGCTCAGCACTCAGCTGCATGCGGGAGAGGTGAGCCTGCAGGAGCAGGTTCGTCTTCACATGGGGGTCGTTGAATTTGGGATTGTTCAACTTGTGAGGGACTTTCTGAGCCAGCTGTGGGGAGAAGACATCCAAAAACATGGGCTTAAACATCTTCAGCAACAATACATCAATTATAATGTTGACCAGTTCTTTTTTTGGGGGGGGGGGGGGGGGGGGGGGGGGGGGGGAAACAAATAAATTCTGAACCATTCTCGTGGTAGATTTATTCTTTATCTAAACCTATGCATGCATACAACCTGTACTCTCACAGCACAACTTTGTACTTCATACTGGGTTCATGCAGACTCAACTCTGTGAAAATGCCAACCCAGAGTGCACATTTATATCTATGCTAGAATATTGTCTCACCATCTGAACATTTTCAAATATGATTAAATGAATTAATACATTTTGAATAGTACATCAAAATATCCCAGATGTGTAATGTTGGTTATTCATTACTCATGTGTGCAAATTGATTGTTTTATTGAAGTATATTTCCTTGTTGTCCCTCTGAAAGCCTACGTGCGCTCAGACAGCAGGGCAGACGGGCAGACTGACCTGGCGGAGGAGAGTGTCCTCGTGGTGCCGGATGGGAATGTTTTCGTACTCCGCTGCGTTGGAGATGATTTCGATGAGCCCTCGGATCTTGGTCTTGGCGTTCAGGGACATGCTGAACAGCTCTGCAACAGCAAAACATTACTTTAACACTTCAGAATCAGGTCTACTGGGTACAAATGAGCATTTCATCATGAAGAAAAACTTCAGTGTTAAGATATTAGAAGTTTATGTAGCACTTACTGATAGTTAATAAAAGTGCTACAGAAAAATAAATTGCTAGGCCATGTCTCATTTCCATGGAACTCAGATGTCAAATGCTACAGGCTCAAATGCACGGCTACAGACAATTGTTTTACATAAATACAACACGCAATTGTGAATTCCCAAATCCTGTATTGAAATAATGCCCAATACCCCACTGAAGAGATCTTTTGGAACCGTGTAGTACAAGATGTGGATCTGGAACCAAACAGATTTCAAATATCCCACATTATAAAATCGGATTATGTATGTGATGGTCCGATGGTCAGTGTGTGCAGGCAGCTCTCACCAATGGTGGTGTAGTTGATGTAGTAATATGCTGCAATCATGCCCAGGTTCAGCGGTGCCACGTCCATCTCATCCTCAATGCTGATGCACTTGGACTGCTCCAGATCGTTCAGAGTGTGCTCCACCAGCTCAGACAGATGATCCGACAAGTGCCTGTGTGACATGCCTGCAGAGAGAACAGCCAGTCAGCCTCACGCATGGCTCACTCCCCTCACCCAGTGGGACCAGCCAGTCAGCCTCACGCATGGCTCACTCCCCTCACCCAGAGGGACCAGCCAGTCAGCCTCACACATTGCTCACTCCCCTCACCCAGAGGGACCAGCCAGTCAGCGTCAGGCATTGCTCACTCCCCTCATCCAGAGGGACCAGCCAGTCAGCCTCACACATTGCTCACTCCCCTCATCCAGAGGGACCAGCCAGTCAGCCTCACACATTGCTCACTCCCCTCATCCAGAGGGACCAGCCAGTCAGCCTTGCACACATTGTTCACTCCCCTCACCTAGACCCACCCACACAGTAAAATAGGTGGAGAGAACAGAACATATAGTTGTCACTCTTCACAACACTGGACATAGTCTGGTGTTTGTTGCAAGTCAGACTCAATTCTTCCTAACGTGTTCACACCATACTGCTCCCCCTCACCCTGCAGGTTGTAATAGTTGGGGTTCTGGGTCATCCTCCGGTACAGGAAGGTCCAGGTGAGGTAGTCCACGGCGTCCTGCTTGTTCTCCACGGTCTTGGTGACGATCTCTGCGTTGAAGTGGTCATGCATACAGTGGTCCAGGTGAGACTCCACTGGCAGCGGCTCGTACAGGAACTTCTTGAAGAAATCCTAACGCAAAACGCACACAGGAGAAGTATTCCAGTCACTGCATGGAACATCACAGCAAAAAGGAGCAGCAAATTATACCCATGGGTGAAAGTGGCCAATGATCATTTTGACATACTCCTGGGGCAAAACCAATCTTATCTGGGGTCTGGGGCCACCTACGCCTCCAGAAGCTCTGGGGTTGTACATGCTCTCGATGCATTCTGAACCACTTTTAGAAGCGAATTTTAACTTTGTAGAAAAATAAAATCAGAAATGACTTCACTTAACTAGTCATTTTACCAGATGGACTAACTTGATAAATCACATACATAACGGTCGTTACACATATTTTTTAAAATGTTACTCAAATCAAATCTTTTAAATTTATGTCCAATTTACATATTAATTTTATAAAACTTCAGCTGCAAAATTAACTCAATTAACCATTTATAACATGATCCTGTCCTAGTACAAATGAAAATGGTTTTGGCAATAAAAGGCTAAATGTGTTTATTTCACTGGCCACACTAAATTGTACTTTTCCAGTCAGATCCATGGTAACACTGTGTCAATTAATATTATATTTAAAGAGACAACTAACCAAAATAATATACTGCTCGCAAAAAAAATAGGGGATATTCAGCTAATATTGCAAAACCCAACAAACTACAAAAATGTATGTGAATGAAGTGAATTCTCTCAGTTAGAAGGACATTACAGGGAGCGATCTGGTAATCAGCGCAGGTGGGATGTCTATTTTCATCCCACATTTACATGTATGTGTTATTTTGAAATTCTGTTTTGAAATCAGATACCCCATACTTTTTGTGAACACTACATCAATAATTATTTTCTTATGATTCGCTGGCAGCCACTTTTTTTCTATCAGGCTCTGAAAGCATGACCAGTCTTCAATGTTTAGCAACAGCAGGTTAAGGATAGTCTTACGCAAGACCTCCAAGGTTGTGCAACAGTCTGATCACAAAGTCTTACCCCAGACCAATTTAACTGGAGCCTGAGACTTAAATCAAGACCTTTTTAGTACAACTGGACCCAGAATAAAATGTTTTAGTCACTTCAATTTTATTTTCGTCACCCACGAAAGATTTTTTTCGCCATCACGATGTTTCTAGCTTAATTGGCTGTTAATCCTAGGCAGGCGTCTGGCGATTCTGCCTCCGTGGAGAGTTCTGTTCTGCTCAGAGTGCTCGGTGCTGCTCATGAACGTTACCGTTGTATAATTGAATACTAAATTAGTAAAGCACAATCTTTCTGTAAATACTCCGGTAAACAGAAATAAAAATCACAATACTAATACTTTTACATTTTTTGTTTTATTTCCCTTTAAAAAAAACCAACTATTTCAGAAGTATCATCATCTCAAGCGTTTTGAAACTGGTAAAAATGTAATTAAAATATTAGTCAAAAATACACATTTATTGAAGACATACCACGTGCAATCTATTTTCTTTTTGCTCGTAGCATCTTCCATCTCAAACCTCTGTCCCGGTGAAAATGTGTCAGTGTTATATACCCCATTTTGAAGTACAGTATTATGACCAATAAGCCACGTATACCTGAATGTAGTGAAGCTCAATCACAGTCTCCAATTTAAAACCACTGTGTTGGCCATGTTCTCACCTTCTTGGATCCCTGGCACATTATTACACAGCGGCCTTCATCATCCTGCAGGGGCCGGTTTGCCCTCCCAACCATCTGCAGGACATCGTAGATCGGGTAATCCACATACCTTCAGAACAGATTCAGAACACCTTCAGAACAGATTCAGCAATGAGTCAACTACAGCATCGTGCACCTGGCTCCAAAGCTAGGTCTAGCAGGTGAGCTAATGGAGCTAAACTGGCAGGAGCTCTGTGTGTGTGGAATATCATATATTATATTAGACTTGTCATTAGATTTTCTTTCCTTTTTTAAAGATCAAAGAAATATTATAGGAGACAAATACAGAAACTTTGTATTAAATGACTTTTCCGCGTGTACTTCGACATACATGGCTAAGGCCGTTCTCAGAAACAACCCTCGAGTGTTACTGCTAACTTAAGCATGCCAGTCAATGGTATTTCACATTGAGAAAGCACACAGTGAGCTTTAACACTGAAGGACTGCTTCTGAATATAACCTTTGAAAGATTATGTTTTACAGATTAAGCCATGCATGTCTAAATACACACGGCCAGTGCAGTGAAACAAATAATGGATCATTAAAATCAATAAAATTCTGTTATGACTTCATTACCAAGTAATAGTACTACTATTGTTTATCCGTGTTATACAAGTTATGGATGTAATTATAAAAGATCTAATCTCATAAAGAGTGGTCTTCCATGACCACATGATGTTTAAACTAAAATTCCCCCAATGCCTGTCTGTAATCCTCATATAGTTATCAATGTATGTGTAGTCAGAGTACTCACGCATGAATCTTGCCATTGTAGTACTGCGTGTCCATGATGATGACCAAGTGAGAGGAGATGTTCATCCCCCAGCACAGGCTACGCGAGGCAACCACCACCTGCACAGCACCTGTGAGGGGATTGCAGACAGAATTACATTTATATAGCACCTTTCATGTAGATCAACAAGATACACCCCTATGAGAACAAATTAGAGTCAATCAGGGATGCAAGTTGTTTAGGAGTTTAAACGTTAGTAAAATTTAAACATTTTTAGTTTTGCTTAATCTTTTAAAAATGTGCTGATCAAATATTAAGAAGCGGGTCTCTGCAAATAACAGCTACTCAGTTTTTTATTTTTTTTATTACTTCCTACCTGTGTCACGTGGCATCATTGTCATTGGATAGTTATACACTGCATAACATTTCAGTATGCAATTAATGCTCACCCTCTAAACAAAATAGACCATTATCATACTGCCAATGCTATTTTTTCATATTGCTTCACTGTTCTTATACATTTATTTATATATAGGAAATAATTTAGTAATTTATTTAACTTCGTTTTTTTTTTCTTTTCTGTCAAACAATTTAATTGGCTTTTAAATAGGCCAAGACTTCATTTTAAAAGTACAAGCACAACATACAAACGAGATCGCAACGTGTTAAGCAACTAATCTTTATTAAAGCTATAATAATATAAAGCATTTTGCTGGACTCACTATTACAATCGTTATGACGAGTAACTGCATTAAAATTAATAAAGAGGAGTCGCTTCAGCATTTAAATGAAAAAGCAAAACTTATGATTTAAAAGCCCATTTTGTGGTTTCACAGAAAGAAAAAACACAAATTAAAACCAATTTTACTATTCACATGTTTCTCAGTTATGATTGAGATACACAAATTGATTAACAGGTTGTTTTAATTGCATTTAAGGAGAGAAGAAAAGACCTATTTATATTAGACATATATGCGATAATTTATAGAAAGCTTTTTATTTTAAAATGCTCATAGCCATTGCAGCTACGTGCATCACCCAAGATGGCAGACTTCCGGTTTCCTCCTGCTGTCGAGACCGCACATCGAGGGGGACGCACACTACCTCCCTAACACAGCATCTTTTCAAAATGTTTTTAACGTTTAAAACTATATATTTTTCAAAATCACCTCCAACAAGCCCCACCCATGGAGAACCATATTTTCACAAAACCATTACTCATCAGCTTCCTTTAGCTGATTTGTAGAAAGTAGAAAAAAAAAGACATTTAATGCCTCAAAGAAATCCCATTGCACATGCACATGGAAATGCACAGGAGGATTTGAGAAGTGGACACAAGCCCTAGTGCTTACCCGAATTGAAGAGCTGCTCTACGATCCTGCGCTCGGTGGGGTTCAGGCCCTCGTGCAGGTAGCCCACCCCATTAGCCAGAGTTTCCTTCAGGGTGGCATCACTCAGCTTCTCCAGGAAGGGAGCCAGGTCCTTCTCTGTGCAGCGCAGGAACCTGCAGGACAGCCAGGGGAGAGGTCAGACAACGCAAGGAGATTTACATTGGAGAGACCCTTAGGACACCCATCTCAAAATGTAGGTACGTGCGAGTTAAGGTTTTCAGTTTAAAAAGCATTGCATGGAACATTTCCCAGTGCTTCTGACCTTTATGCCTTGATGTTTAACAGTGGGTTTTTAACATTAACATTCGCAAAACACCACATTAAAATAACATAAGCCACGCCTCGAAGCAGAGTGGTCAAGGTGAAGGTCTGGGTTTAATATCAATGATTTCTTGTTTTCTTTCTTCTGCTTACCTCTGTGGCAGGACATCTGAGGCACAGAAGGTGAGAATGTTGATGGCTGTGAGGCGAGTCTGCTTGCGCGAGGGGACGAACACGATGGCTGGTTTGGTGGAAGAGTGCTTCATGATGGCGTGGTACACAGGCTTGGCCATGGACAGCAGGCGTGTCTGGGTGTGGCTCACGTTGAAACCCTGGGGGACAGAGAAAGTGGTAGGGCAAGGTAGAGAACCTGTACACCATGCATTCTTTCCTTGGTTCAAACAGACTTCGGCTACAACAAAACTGTTTGGTCATTGAAGCTCAATTTTAAAAATACAAAGCAAACGAGAATGTATTGTTAAAGACGGAGCACAATGAAGTAACTAAGTAAAGAGGCGGTAATCACCAATAGCTACAAAACTAGAAGAAAAAAGGTGACATTGCTAGAGTAAGAAGCCTTGATAAATATGGCCAATGCACTAGAACAAATTCCGTTGAAAACAGACACTTGTTACAAGTTTGAGTATAAGTTGTGAAGGAGGTTCCACAGGGCACTGCTCCCTGTGTATATGCAGCCCCATGGCTAACACACACAACATACCTGGATGTGAAGCTCCAGCGGGACCGGCCTCACGTTCGGGTGGAAGTTAAACGTTGCCGTGGTGCTGCAGCCCAGCCAATGGGCAACATCCTTGGCGTTGGAAAGAGAGGAGCTGAGAGCGACGATTCTGATTGGACGCTCAATCTGTGATGAAATGTAACGCATACGGGAACAGATCACCTCCAAAACAGGCTGGGGAAAAGAAGAAAAAGTAAGTAAAAAAAACTGCCAGATTGCTTACCCAGTTGCACAGGGAGGGAAGATATGTATATTCCTCATTAATACAGCATTTAACACTAGAACTGCCACAGCAGTCATTTTGACGGTTTTCACTTTTAAAAGGCAGGATCGCAAAAATAAAATAAAAGTTATAATCCCCTCTACCTAGAACCACCAGAGCCGTCTTTTTGACGCCTTTTACAATACATGTTTTTATTTTGAATATAACCTACAATATTCTATTTTATTTTGATATACAAGTCTGTTCTCTACTGGACCTGGCAGCCATCAGTTCCTTCATTTTGTACAATGAATGCTCCAGGGAAAATATCAATAGGAGAGATTTCATCTTGAAGCTAGCCACAGCGCTTCAAAACATTTCAATCAGAAGACTGCAGAGCAGCAGAGTGCTGCAGCTCAACCTGGAATATTTTCTTTTGAAATGTTTATTTTATTATATTTTTTTCATTTTTTTTAAGTAGTGCTTATATGTGGTAAGTTACAAAATAAAACCTTTGTTTAATTGTTCATTTAAATACAGCGTTTCAGCTGTGCAGGTGTTTGATATGATGTGCTTGAATAAAACTTTTGAGTTGTATCTGATAGTTTGTCTTTCATTTTAATATTGATGTTGTTTAAAATGTAACCATCATGACTGCCGGCAGCGGTTCTAGTGTTAAAGTACATAGAGTCTACAAAATAATTCTAGCTAATCTTACCTAATATGTATTGCCACCACTTCATTCACACATAAAAGATCCACACATTATGGTTTTATCCTAGAAATGACAGTAATTCGTATTTAAACACACCCCAGTATCTCTTTATCTTTGTATATAAGCGTACCCCAGTATATCTTTATATATAAGCGTACCCCAGTATCTCTTTAACTTTGTATATAAGCGTACCCCATTGTCCCCCCCGATGAGGTGCGTCTCGTCGATGAGGACCAGGCTGACGTTCTGCACGTTCTTGCGCTGCTTCCAGCGCCGGGACAGGATGTCCCACTTCTCAGGGGTGCTGATGATGATGTCACCCTTCCCCAGCAGCTTGAGGTCAGTGCTGGTCTCTCCAGTCAGCAGGACCACCTTCTTATTCAGCGTCTCCTGGAACTTGTCATACCAGTCGGCAAACACCTGAGGGAGGCGGTCCGCAGAACACATTAAAACACAAGCCCCTTTTCTGTCTTTCACAATAATATCAAGCATTTTGTATCATCCATTCCACTTTTTTGTTTCAACCAGGAGTTTATTTCAAACTCACATTATTCTGTGTACATAGACTACAAAACAGACAAAAAGCCAGAAAAATGTTTGTATTAAATTAGAGGTAAAACAAATCTAATTTTACAGTCAACTCTCCTTAATATAAACTCGGATGACACAAATTGCACCTTGTAATACAAATTCACTTAGCGCTAATTTCCTTTTAGCTCAAGTTATTTCCATAGCCCCAACAGGTACAAATCAATAAGCATGTAATTGGATAAGAAGGACGGTGGTTGTCATACTGGAGTACAGTAAATGTGGTGCACTGGGAGACGCATGGAATCATTGTTCTGCTGCCAACTGCTGTAGCAGAACTACAGCCCAGAGTCCATCTTGCTGCAACACAGACCTCTGTATGTGTGCCTTATTTCCAGTTTAAGTGGTTTATGTAAAATATACATGTAAGTATCAGTTCAGTGAATGCTGTATGTGCAGTAATATCAATGTACTACATATCTTCAATATACAGCCGTCGACAGGAATATTTGGCATAGGTTCATGATAAGGATTTCTGATAAGACTTTTTTCTGGTCCCTTGAAGTTAGTCTTAATGAGAATTGACTGAAGTACAATTCCATGCAACAGCCTTCAATTCCCCAAATGCCTGTCTGATAGTAACCCCATGCCAGGGTACCCCACGTTACCTGCTCTGCCAGGGCCTCCATGGGGGTGATGTAGACACATCGCCCCTCTGCGTTCTGCAGCAGCATTCTCAGGATGGCAAACTCAGCACAGATGGTCTTCCCACTGCCAGTCGGGGCGCCCACAAACACATTGTCGTCGCTGTTGTACACTGCATTGAACACTGGGGAGAGACAAACAAGTTAAGATGAACTTGCCAACCACCCTGCAGAGATGCAACGGCTCACTGAAGTCATAATATGCTCTGTGACTTCTGACTGACAGCATGTTAAGCAATCGCTTGTCAATAGCCACAGTATCCTCAAACAAGATTCCGAATGAATAAAAGCAGAAATACAGGAAGCCACGTAGGTAGCTGTAATGGCAGATTAAACAAGCGACGATGGAAGCGTGGCTCAGCTGTCTTGTGTTTTCAGGTATTTGACTGACAGTGGCCCGAAAGTGAAAATGTGTTCCGTTACTAAAATAAAAATAATAATAAAAAAAGCTTTTAAAAAAGACCAAATTCCCATTGGGCTTATTTATTTAGATTCTATTGATTGTTTAAGTGCGACTATGCAGGACATACGCTATAGGATTGTTAACTTTATTAAAAATGTGCACGGATTAAATCAACTGGTAAATCAACCAATGCCCTTAAATTAACCAAATCAAAATGTAAATTGAGTTACAGCCCTAATTATATAGACACACACACACACACACGCCTGGAGGGCTTACAACACAGGTGGGATATTTCAGTATTTTTTCGATTTGGAAGATGTGGATTGTCATTACAAACTAACAAAATCCCATGTATTGATCCAGCAGCGGTTTGTTTTCCGGATGCCTGGCTTACCCTGTGTCTGTATGGGGTTGAAGAAAGGGAACTTGTCCTGGTAGAGGCTCTCAAAGGCACTGTTTCTCAGGGCAGACACTGGCAGGGGCTGCAGGTCTAGCAGCTCAGTGGGAGGTGGGTACTTCTCTGGCAGGATCAGGTGGCGGAACGATACAGGAAGCTGGGTCTCGCAGGCTATAGAATACAAATAAAATACATATTTATATTAATATGCAATGTAACCATTCAAAACGTGGAACGTAGTAATTCAATTTGAGGATCCCTTTGCACTTGCAACCATCGTGAGGACACTCACACAGCCAGCGGTCGGAGACCACGCGGATAAAGTACTGGGGTGGAAGAGGCTCAAAGACCGGCACGAAGAAGGTCACCAGGTGCTCGTCCTGAGCGTACTTGGCCTTTAGCAGGAAGTATTCGTGGTGCAGGATCACTTCACTGTCCACATCCTCCACTAGGATCCAGAATGCCTCTGAAGAGGCGTGCACCTGGGGAGCAGACAAACACACAGCACATGAGCACACATTGCACCTGCCTGTGCCTCGCTCCAATCCACAGCAAAGCCATCTTAACACATTTGAAGAGCAGATACTAGTAACTGGATGAACTGTTATACAATTGTCAACATAAAAATCTAAGATGAATTATACTGATGAAGGCACTAGCCTTAAAGGGTATATAAGGACCTTTTTATTTTATTGTGTTACATGTTCCCATGTGTTGCTACAACTGTTTACGTTTATGTAAACAGGTGTAGTAACACATGGGAACATGTAACACAATAAAATAAAAAGGTCCTTATGCACCCTTTAACATTTGTGTTTACCCTATGTTTATAGAAATACTTTAGAATACATTCAAACTCAAAAGCCAGTAATTTTAGTAGATACAGAATTCAGCGGAATCGGAAGAGGGTCTCACCTTTTCGTCCCACTGGAAGTCGGGTGTGATGGTCAGCTCCACTTTCAGGGTGGACCTGGTGATTGGCTGCAGGTGGACAGACAGGTCCAGCTTGGGGAACTGGTGGACGTACTTGTGGATTGTCTTGCCCATCTTAGGCATTCGAATCAACTCTCCTGAAGAAAGAGAGAGAGATAATTGTGAGTTCATTAAGTTGAAAGCAAGATAAGAATTAAACTACAGGTCAACTCTTTAGATTCCAGTGTCCAAAACCATGAACACAATATTGGAATTTACATGAGAACAGCTTTATTAGAGGAGTCAGGAGATACTTTAGGGCCTGGATTTGCTGTAACAGGTGGTTTGAAAAACAGATTGGTTACCTATTTCATTGTGGTTCAGGTCATAGAGACGCTCAAATGGGAAGTTCTTCTTCTCAATCTTCTTAATGACTTCTTCAGGAAGCTTCCTGAACTGACGCAACGGGGACATTGACTGCCACCTGCAATGGGGAAGGGACGAGGAGAACAAAAAAGCCTGATTACATGTGCAGGGAACAGTGACAATGCACTCAAAATGGAAGCGGCTGGATGTGAACATTCACTTTTGCCACACAGGGGTGGAAGGCAGGAGTAAGTGACTTACATTCTCTTGTCTATCATCTTGCAGAGGTTGACGGTCTTGTCGGTGAGCTGGGCCCAGCCGCGGTTCAGCACAATCTCGAATATCGCTCGCATCAGCCGCCCTGCCGACTGGAGAGGAAGGGCCAGTACAGCCATTAGAGTTTACAGGGGAAACAATTAGAGTTTACAGGCTAAGCCACAAGACTAGGTTCTAAGTCCTAACAGTCCTATACCAATGCCAGTAGCTGTACATATATACTGTATGGCATGTTTCTTCTCATTCCTGTAATGGTGAGTAGTTGTACACTCCCCTACCCCTCCCTGTCTCAGCGCAGTTGCTTTTTTTTTTTTTTTACTCACCTGCGTTACATAAACCATGTCAGCCATGAGAGCAAAGCCTTCCAGCTTCAGCTGAGAGATGTATGCCTGGAGCAGCACGTTGATCTGAAACACATTTCAATCCCAGGGTCACATTCACAGATACAGGACAGCCGGCAGTTTTATTTTTGTGTAACTGATGTAATTGACTAATATGCAACACTACACTGGCCCCATCAGATCAATGTTTTTTTTTTTTTTTTTTAAAAAGCAATCTACTGTATCAGTGTATTGCCCAATGCATAGCGTACAACCATAAACACATGTGTGGACATGGCGCTTGACAGCAGACAACCTTTCAAAGCATCAATACATTAGACAGTATGAGCTCCCTACTGTGCCATACCTTTGCACTGGGCTCCTCAATGCTCTCCTTCACAGGAATGGGGACTCTCTCCAGCAGCTTCTGGAGTTCCAGTTTCTCCTCCTGTAATAAAAACAAGGGAATCAATGTAGGCCAGGTCTGCTGGGCATTCTTTCCCTGGATCACCCCTTTGTATCTGGGTGAATTCTCTGATACTCTGAGCTGGGACAGCACAGAAAACATGAGCACAGCTAATCACATTAGTATGGTTTGATTCCTGCCGATGCTTCGTAAGAATAAGATGGTCCACAAACAGGTTTCAGGAGATAAAATATTTTTACCAAGTACACAATGAAACAGCCTGTTACCTCTCTCACGGTGATGTTCCTGAACTCCGAGGAGAGGGAGAACACTCTGAAGAGCTCGATCTCACTCAGCGTGGGCTTCAGCAGCTGGTTGTAGGTCTGGATACTGTCATGGGTGATGTAGAAGTGACTGGCAATACGGCCCAAGTCTGTCACCTACACAAAAGAAACAAGCACAGTCACATACTTCAGTTTCAGGGCTACCAAACCACTATACTGGGGCCTGTCCATGTATAGCACTCATTACAGTGGAAAAGTCAGCAACAACAGAGTACAGGCAAGCCCACTGCTTTTTGATGTTCAATCACAGTTGTGAAAGATGTTGATTTTGTGAAAAAAAAAGTCTATAGTCCAAAAATCTTTCAGTCTTTGTAGTACACTGATGTATGGGAAACAACTATTATGGCGCACTGTACACTGACTTCAATGTACAGTTTGAAATAAATACAAAAGTAAAATCTGGAACTGGAAATACTACCATGTTTTTACGGAAATTGTGTCTGAACAGGAATATAAAAGGTACGATTTGAAATTTCTCCCAGCATTCCTCTTGCTATAGCATGCAGAGCAGCTGGAGGTGGCGAGCGTACCTGGAAGGTGCCGGTCCTCTTGTCGTACTTGATCAGGTTGTTCTTGTCCAGGACGAGGGCGGCAGTGTGAACGAGGTCCAGGCGGCGGCGCTCCAGCAGGGGGTCCACAATCTTCTCATCGTGGGAGACCCCATAGAGGGGAGGGTTACGCAGCAAGCGGATATACAGGTAGGTGTAGCCCAGCCAGTTCACTGCGTCCTAAAGAGACACACGCAGACAAGACAGGGTGAGGAGGATGTCCTACAAATTTATTTAGCATTTACAGTTTTTATTTGCTGCAGCTCAATATCCAGGGTAGAATACCATTCACTTTAACAGAACACTTCAAGATGTTCTGTGTAGACCAAGACTATTGTTGCATTTAATGAGGCAACTTCAGGGCAATTCCCGTTGATAATGGTAGTGACAGACGGTTTTGTTTCACATGCTCTTTGCTGCTTGCACTATGACTGGATGAATTACTGTTATTCACCTAATCTAAATCAGACATTAACATACTATTTACACCTAATCATCGGTGTGAGGTGGCAAAGATCCTTCTGTGAAAATATAAAACATTTTATGACATAGGTCAACATCAATGTATATGAACAGGATCTCTTGTTATTACAAACCAACATATTTTATCATCGAGTTGCCGGGGTTAAAACACAGGATACGGCTTACCTTTGCGCTCTGCACATTTCCCAGGACCACCTCTGCGTTGAGCATGTCCGGGAGTTTGGAGACCATCTGGCTCTCAATGGGAAGCTGCTGGTTGAGCAGGGAGAGGTAGTACTGCAGCTCACCATGGGAGGTGATCAAGATACCTTCTCCCTTCGTATCATACTGGGGGCGACCAGCTCTACCCAGCATCTGAAAAACACACACACAAAATCAGGAGGATTCCTCATGAAACTTAAACGAAACAAAATCACCTGCCCTCAACTTACAAACTACAAACACAGCTCATATTTCACCTCGATTAATAATCTAAATTCTGAATAGAAGACCTGATGTGGCAGGTTTAAACAATGCACTGAAAGAGTTACCTGCAGAATGTCCAAAGCCCCAAGCTCAGTCCAGCGCCCTTTCTCAGGGCTGTAGACTTGTGTCCCTTTGATAATGACGGTGTGCGCTGGCAAGTTGACACCCCAAGCCAGAGTGGCAGTCGACACCAGCACCTACAACAGGAAGGCACGTTAGCATAGTCTGACTTTGAACTTTAACTAAAACAGATACACTCAGTACTCTGAAGAGCATACCCTGGATTTAAACAGATACAATGATGCTCTGTGGAGAGCTGTGACTCTACCTGAATGTGTCTGTCAGCAAACAGATCCTCAACAAGCGTCCTGTCCACTCTTGTCATGCCAGCGTGATGAATCGCAAAGCCGTAGGGAAGGAGATCCTTCAGCTCCAGGTTCTGGTAATAAATGGGACATACGGGCTCAGTGGAAAAGCACAAGTGTCATTTTATTTGATTGTTTTCTCTACCCAGTAGAAACAAATGTTACATTTTCCATTGTTTTTTAAGGTGTATTCCACAATGTCATGTTTACTGGACAACACCCATAACGGAACAAAAAAAGGAGAATCATAGAATACAGCTCTGTACAAAATATGAAGACAGTACAGTGTCAAAGTGCAGAAACCTACAAATATTAAATTTGGAAACCAAAAAAAATCACATGACCTTAAATTGATCTGGGGTAGGATATGTATATTCCACTTTTATACAAGTAAATAGAACCTCTTAATAGGACTTAAAAACTATCACTGTCAAGTAGGCCATTTTTCTTCATCACATGTCCACTGATGAATACATTTATTAGACTAACATATAAAACACAAGCTTTCAATACAGTCAAGGAACCTTCATAAGATGAAAGTGGGTTTGAGAACCCCTCACCTTGCACTGCTCAGCCTCAGTCCTCAGGACCTCAGTGGAGGCAGAGCCCTCCCGGAGGAAAAGACCCAGGGTGTCCTTCTCCAGACACATGTCCCTGATCGCTCGAGCTGTCTTCCCAGTCTCCTTCCGAGAGTGGACAAACACCAGCACCTGCAAACAAGGGCATTAGCTCTCATTCTTACTCCCCACACTTCTGAGGTTGTTTACCCTATAATAATCCTTCTGGTTCTACCAGTGCTTGTAGGTGTGTGTCTAGATGTGTGTCTCTACACAAATAAATGAACAGGGCATCATAAGGACAGAAAAATAAATACCAACATGGAACATACTTTATATGTCTTTACACGGCTGAATAGTATGTCTTCTGGTCAGTCCTACCTGGTTTTTGCCAGCATGGTCCATGATTTTCTCATAGACAATCTCGTTCATGATCTGGAATCTTTTGATGGCTTTCTTCTCGGTGATGCCGACGTATGTCTGCTCCAGGGGTACTGGACGGAAACTGGAAACAAACCCTTCAGTGTTAACAGGGTCCAGAACTATTAAACACTCAGGAGTGCGTATGTACTTTGTTTAATTTCCTTTGAATCATTTTTTCATTCACAGATTAGCTCTGAAAATTGTCAAAACCTGGATCCATTAATTATCAGGGATGGCCAAAGTTTGCCCTTCCACTCCTGATCTTTGTTCCAGCCCTGTTCTAAATTGTTTAACGGAGTCATTTAACCTCCATCCAGACTGCGAAGAAGTTCATTATATCCTTTAATCTGTCAAACCTGGAGTGAAATGGCCGTCCAGGACAGAGATTGTACACCTCCTATTTAATTGTAAACATCCTAACAAAAAGCAGGTGCTACATGTGAAGGCGGGTACGTTACCTGTTGTCGAAGTAGAAGAGCCCCTTGGCCGGGTCCACTCTGAGGAAGGTGGCCACGTCCTCGTAGTTGGGCAGCGTGGCACTCAGGCCGACCAGCCGCACGTCCTCCTGGCTCATCTCGATGTTGCGGATGGTTCGAGCCACCAGAGACTCCAGCACTGGCCCACGGTCATCGTGAAGAAGGTGGATTTCATCCTGGGAAAGGGTACAGCAGGTAAACCTCACTGTGCAGAGTCAGTCTCCCCCTCATTCAGTGCATTGAAAAGTTTTTTTTTTGTTTGTTTGTTTTTTAAACAGAAGATACATCAACAAGGGTTTTTTTGGCAATATATATATTTTAACAGGATAAGCTATAATGTTAAATTGTATACCTGTATAACTATTTTTTATACATATTGTATCTGATTATATTAAGGTATCACCAAAAAAAAAAAAAAGTTCCTACATCATGTTTACATTTGCATAGGGTTCATCAACTTCAATACACCTATGACTCAGGTTACAGTTCAATGTAGAACAAACAATTAAACAAGTATAAAAATGATCAACGTTGCACATTTCTGTATGTGTGGAGCAGTAAACCAGGATGGTAAGTTTTAAAATGTGTGCTGGTCTTGCAGTTTTTCTGTGGGCTGTAACCTTAATCGTACACATCCAGGAGAAACATGTTAAGAGGAACGGAGGCATGTGGACTCACGATAATGATGAGGCGCACTAGCTGGGTGTAGGTGCGCTCCCCTCCCTTCCTGGTGATGATGTCCCATTTCTCAGGGGTGCACACAATGATCTGAGTGGCGTTGATCTCCTCCTTGCACAGCTGGTGATCCCCAGTCAACTCCGACACCGTGATCCCGTAACTCGCCAAGCGCTGAATCACAAGCAAACCGCATTAGTTGGAACAGATTGAAAGAGTCGTGTATTAACACCTTCTATTCAATAACTTTTTAATACACACAGGAGGCGGCATAAGAACATTTACAAACAAGAGGAGGCCCATCAGTGCTTGTCCAGATCTTAACAGCTGATTGATCCCGGTCTAGTTCTTTCTTAAAGGACCCCAATGACTCGGCATCAGCTAGGGGTGGGTGACATACCTCAAAAAACAGATCATGATATTTTAGATGTTCAAGACGATATATACGATATATATCGCAACTGTACGTTAAAACATAGAATTAGAGCACTTTTAAAAGCTGTTTTCATATAATACTACAGGCCCAAAATGCTTCTAATACTGTACGTCTAAATAATTGGCAAATCAGAACAAGCTTTCCTTTCTAAGCTTTTTCACGTATACTATTAAGGCCATGGCCGACACATACATATTTTATCATCGTAAGTTACTTGGATTCTAAGTATAAACTAAGTACGTTTATTAACATACAACAAGAGAAACGGTGGGCAAGTAAATAGTTTAATATTCTATTAAAAGCAAGTTCGTGTCCGGGCTGTGCAAAGAGGCTGCACTTTGCTGGGGACTCCAAGGGGGGCGTCACATTGGCTCTGATGCTCCCGGGGTGGGGGATGGGAATCCGGTAGGGAATCTTCCCTCATCGCGCAACAGCGAACCCTACTGGAGCACATTCAGAGATGATAAAAAGCAAGGCTGATCTCTATTCTCCGAGATCGGCAGCCTGCCCACCTGTGCTCTCGTTTGCTCGGCATAAAAGCGATTATGGCTTTAGGCTTGTGAGATCGAAGGATGCTCACACGCCCTCAGAATAGCTGTGCTGTGTGGGGACCCGCTGCGTTGAGGAGAAAAAACATAAAATTGGACATTCCAAATTGGGTGAAAAAATAAATAAAAATAATAATTGGTCATTCACTTTTTTAATTGTCTTTTTTTATATAGCTAGTGTAACGCCCTAGGGCAAGTTCAAGGCACTTGGTCTGTAGGCTGCTTTACTACAATGGAATAGTAACACTAGTGAAATACTCTACATAACACAAAGACGGATAATTCACATTGTTAAGAAAATAAGGTAAATGACTTGCCGTTAGCAAACTGAAACCTGTGTTCTAAACACTGGAATCTATACATCGCTTGCATCGAACAATTTAAATGAACCTTTTTAAAAAGGTAACGTGACTCCTGATTGATTAAATGGTTGACCTGGCATTCAATAAAATAGGAGTTCTGTAATTAAATTGAAATAGACTGTAATGTAAATATTAATATGTACTACCTATTGACCGCCCTATGAAGTTCAAAAGGATTAGTCCAATGCTTAATACTTTCAGTTCACTTTATGCACAAGATAAGGGTGGACCAAAAATTTAAAAAATCATTCAATTTTATTTGCGACTATATTTTTATCGGCATTGGAAAGCACAGATAACAACAATACCGCTATATCGGCCAACCCCAGCATCAACCCACTCCATACCCTTACCACTCTGTTTAAAAAGGCGTATCTCATGAATAGTCATACATGGTATCAGGTATCAGATAACGGGGGCGGACGTAAGTGAACAAGTTGGCTGACTGAATCAGCACACAGAAAACACAGACATTTGCAGAGCTTTTTTGAGATGTTATAGTAATAAAATAATGACTTGGATCGCATTATTGAGGAGTTTGGTGATAAAACGAGTGATCCGGAGATGATCGATCGGTATGTACGACTATTATTATTATTATTATTTATTTCTTACATAGGTGAACGCTATAGCAAACGAAAGGGTGGGGCGGGGCTGGAGATGCCTAGTGAGTGCTTTGTTGATATGCAGGGCCATTTAAACCCGTTTGACTGTGAAAAAAAATACTTTTAAACAGCGTGTATAAAATTAACTGCGCGTGTGAAAATTAATTAGACCTGGCGTGCCTGACGCGCAATTAATAAATGGACCGCAAAGGGTTAAAGAAGTGTGTCCCACCCTCTGCCCTGTCTTTCTCCACTTCATTTTAAACTGTCTTCTGGTCCTGGTTTCTGTGCTGCGCATGAAGGGTTAGCGAGGGTTACCTTACTGCTTTTAAAAGGTAACGGACAGACTTACCTTCCCAAAGCTCCCCACCATTTCCTGTACCAGGGACCTCATGGGGGCGACATAGATGATTTTGAACTCGTCCACGTTGATGGTGCCGTCCAGGTTGATGTGTTTGCCGATCTCCCTCAGCATGCACATCAGGGCAACGTTGGTCTTACCAGCTCCCTACAGGTCAGCACATAGAGTCTTGTGTGAGAGGGGGCTTTCATAGGGGTGCGCTTTAAACATGAGCAAGGACTTAAGCACAGAAATCACTGCACACTGTTCAAGAGCACCTTGAAGCGGTTGCAAGAAACGCATTACATTACCGTTGCTGCGTCCCGTGTTGTCAGTATCGCAGCATTATTTGTAATAACTGGGAAATACATTTCAACACCTACTAGGGAACGTTCGCCAGATGAAAGAGAATTTGTTATATAAAGATGGTAGTGTATGTAGATCACGCTCTCTTCTGCAACAGTGCTGGTTTTCTGTTCCCACGCATTTCAATCAGAGCACGGCATTGTTGCACGTGGGAGCATGATCTGGATATACTGCAATGCTCAGGAGAAAATGATCCCCTTGACAAAAGTTCCAGAGTAAAAGTTAAAATAAATAAATAAATTAATTAATTAATTTACCCATGACGCGAGTATAAAAATACCAAAACAATCTGGATTACGTTGAAAAATATATTGCTGTGATATGAACAACATGGAAGGCAGCAAAGGTAAAGCAATGTGTTTCCTGCAGACACTCCAAGGGTTCTGGAAAGCTTCAAGCCTTGCAGTTTCTGCGATTGTGTTTTTTGTATTCCACCAGCAGGCGGATGCTCACCGTTGGGGCACAGACCAGCAGGTTCTCATCAGTGTCCATGGCTGCTTTGAACAGCTTGCTCTGGATGCGGTTCAGAGTCTTAAACCCTTCGAACCCTGCCTGGGCATACTTGGGGAGCTTCTCAATAGGAAGCAGTACCTAAAAAACAAGCAAACCCAAATGAAGCAGATTTGTTATAAAGTTGAATTGTATACAAAGTAGATACAGTGCAAAGTGTTATGTATATGGAGATTCAACCTTTCTGTTTATATATTGTGTAATGCATGCACTTAAATGGGCAGGTCAATACATTTTGTTTCTAATGAGAGGTGTGGCGACTCAGCCTTCCCGTGTTTGCTTGCTGCTCGTACCTCGTCCTCTGTGAAGGGTTTGGGTTTGAGGGCGGGCACGTGCACCTCCTCGTAGCCCTTGCGCTGCTTCCTGAAGGAGCCGTCGGGGAGCTGGCAGCGCTTGTTTGCCATGAAGTGGCTGCCCTGTGAGAAGGCCAGGTCTTCCAGGTCAAGCACCTGCCGGGGGGCCAGCGACTGCGGGAAACAGACAAACACAAAGACATGCAACGCATTTAACACGAGTACCAGTCGGTAGTATATGCATGTACACCAATCTCTGAGCAGATTCATTCTTTCAGTTTATTTTATATAATCTGTGAAAATAAGACTTTGTTTTATACCGTGTTTTTTTTTCATTAAGTTCGATAGTGACAGTTTATTATACATGTCAAACACAAATAGAATGTAATGTAAGCAGGAGGAGAGGCTATGAATGAGTCATATTTTTATTTGTATTTCTAAATCTGTATTGTGGACAGACACATAACGTAATAACCAAATGTAGAAAGCAGGGAATGACATTGTTTTATATGCATTAGAGCTGTATTATAAAAATATCTGATAAAAAATGATAAAACACCCGATACAAAAAAATGTAATTGGCGTATAGCCAAGAAACACAGCAAATGGTTACCCATTATAAAAATAAATAAATAAATAAATAAATAAATAATAAAAAGCTACTCGGGGTGTGCAATTCGTATTGCCCGACGATCGGGACAAGTTTTGCCGTTATACTTTGCTCATTGGACAGTAGTTTTTATTTATTTTTCCTTTGTTCGTTATGTTGCTAGAAAGGCACTCCAGGTATTTTTTTTTTTAGAGAGCCATGTAAGTTTCTGAAAACTGAATTACGGAAGTCTAGCACCTACACACAAACATTTTAAAACATGTTTTACATCCCACCCCTATCACTTCTGTTAGCTGTGAAAAAAAGCTTATCTAGGTTACAAAAAAATACAGAAATGGCAGCAAAGAGAGCCTCTGGCAATGCACAGACTAATCTTTCAAACAAGGTGTTCACACAATGGATTTGTATGGATAATCAAACAGGTATTAATAACTATTATTGTACCTTTAATAATGTATAGAATAAAGATAACATACAAGTACTTAGTACACAAGGTCACAGAAATCGCAAATTTGAAAAAAGTCAGTGAAATCTGGAAATGGATGTAAAAACACTTGATTAGGCGCTCCCTGTATTTCCGTTAAAAAATGCAGTATGTCTTGCATGAAATGCAGTACTGCGAGTATCTGTGAATTGGTTGGTTGTGTACACGCAGCAGTTACGAGTAGCTATGTGGGTCAGTGAATGAGACAGATGAGCAATGCAGCTGGGCAATGTCCCTCCTTCTTGTATCTATCATTGATTCGTTCTCAAATTTCTACATTTATTTGAGACTCCGCTTGCAAGACTTAAAACGAGATTACAATCAGAAATGGAGGCTTGTTCGCAGGATTTAAAGCTGTATTACAGTTAGACAGGGAGGATTTAAAGCAGAATTACAAATTGTGTTGAAATGTAAAAAAAAATGCCTAGACACACAAAAACCACAGAAGAATGTGCCCGTGACCGTAGGGATTTCGTTGTGGAAGACAGCAAAGGAAAGAAGGTACAACTTAAATGTGCAAGTACTGTCAAGTTACTATACATATTGTAAAAGAAAACATTGTCCAAGCATTTTGGAAAGTAACCGAAAACAATAATTTCATACAGTATATAAAAAACGAACCCCGAAAAAAAAAACATTTCGGGGAATCTACATAGAAACTCAAATAGCTAAAAATAAAGCATTGAAAAATGAAATTAATAAAAAACAAAAAATAGAAGTCCTAATTATTATAATGACGTAAATGCATTTGCTGAATGATTAAGAAGTAGAGGTGATGCTATCTGTTACATATATTTAATTAATGAATGGTGACATTTTCATTGCTGTGGCGAGGTTGGTCATGTTGGGTATAAGAACTATCGGTTCAATAATTACATTTAGACAGGGCTTTGTGGTCCAGCGGTTAAAGAAAGGGGCTTGTTATCAGGAGGTTGCTGGTTCAATCCCAGCTCAGCCACTGACTGCCTGTGCATGACCCTGAGCAAGTCACTTAACCTCCTTGTGCTCCGTCCTTCGGATGAGATGTAAAACTGAGGTCCGATTGTAAGTGACTCTGCAGCAGCAGTTCTAATGCATAGTTCACCCCCTAGTCTCTGTAAGTCGCTTTGGATAAAAGCGTCTCCTAAATGACCAATTAAAAATATACTAATAATTAATGTAAAATTGTGAAAAACTAAATCCCTTTAGTTTACCCCAGGGTTAACTATTTTTAAAAAGTGCTCCTGTTGAAAAAATGCATCCTAAAAAAGGTAGAATATATTTAAGAGTAAGCTTCTTTTTTTGTTGTTATTTTATGATCTTACAAAACAAAAGTAAAAATGTGAAGGGGTTAATTGTAATATGCAATTGAGGAACAGATTTATGCATTTTCATAAGGAAGTTGCTTGAAACTACTGTGCATTTAGCAAGGATCTGCAATTCAGATGAATATTTTAAACCCCCAGACACCTGCTTGAGGCGAGCAGTGCCTGTGTTACTCCTCACCTCTCCCTGCTGGTCCATGTCCACGGCCTCCAGGTCGTTATCCATGCGGGACTTCCGAACCCTCTCTCTCCGGGATCTCTCCTCCTGTAGGGAAAAGGTAACTGGAGTCAGGACAGAAGCAATTGCATCCAGTGAATTCATTTCATTTTTGTTAGCACCTCTACAGATTAATTTAATTTATCGTAGCACCTCTTCAGATTTGAATTCCCTCGTCCTGGGGAAAACAAATCTAACACCCACACAACAAATTCAACAACTAACAAATATTTTATGAACAAGTTAGTAACACACACCACCTCCACCAAGTCTAAAAAGACAAAATCAGAGCCATCAGTTTCATGAAAATGCGAATCCAGGTTTCATCAGAATTTGATTACAGGCACCTCCAGTACATCTAGTGGCCAGGGGATAAGCATCCCCAGCGAGGGAGCCAGGTTTCACCTGGAATCACTCCCCCAAGCTGGAGAAGTCAGTGTGTGATGCCTGCACCGGATCAGGCACAAGCAGGCTGCAGTCTCTTGTGCCACTGCTCTCTCTCAGCAGGGTTAAACAATATTTTAAAATGAGGAAGCATTAACTTTCTATTCGCTGGCAACTCCAGATGCCTATATAATACATTCTGTATTGTACTGTGTACTGTATAGAGATCACAAGGATAGGACAGAATAGGTAGTGCTAAGTCACTGTTCCACGTATAGGATGAATCTAACTCTCACCCGAATGATGTCTTCTTTCTCAGTCTCCTGCAGTTGGTACAGGACCTTGGAAAGCTCCGGGTCTGACTCCATTTTACTCATGATTCTCTCCTTCTCAGCCTCGCTCTGGGCACTGGCCAGCATGGTACAGTACTGGACTGAAGAAACACATGGCAGAAAATGAATTAAGAGAAACGACACCTAAAATATGGCTATTCGTTTACAGAATACATTTTAACAGTTACGATCTCAGCTTTCACGTAGCTTGAAACACCATTCATTCAGTTTAGTACAGTGTGATACTTGGCATTACTGTAGGGTACAGCAAACGGTGCGAGTGCACTGAGCCTATGTGCTTGATAAGGAGGACAACTTTTCATATTCAATTATTTGTTTGCCTGAACAATATGAGCAGAGCTTAGACCAAATGTCTACTGGGAAAGATAGCTGAACTGGAGACAGATGCAAGAGTGCATTTCAGAAGAGGAGACAGGAAGGGTTCTTGGTCTCAGTTTGGGGTCTGAAGAGCTGGAATCACTTTCAAAAGCGACCCAACTCCAGATCACTTATAATCTCCATTGGGAAAGGGGGGGTTAGAGTCACCTGGAGTAAGACTTCATGATACCTTTCCCTCCCCACACTGTATACAGTAAAATTAAAGCCTTACTCATCCTCCTGTGCTGCCGGAGGATCTTGATGAAGTCAAAGGTGTTGAAGCCCAGAAGGAGGACAAGCTGATTCTCACACTCTCTGTCATCACTGGCAGTCTGGGGAAAAAAAATAAAAAAAGACTAACTAACAAGCAGCAAAATTCCTCTACAATCTCGCTATAGCTTTAATAAACAAAACGTTGTGCTTTTTTCAAGTTGCTGCCTTAAAATACAGGAGTCCGTCTCGTATCCGACTGCGGTGGGACAGGGGAAGGGCGGATATGTAAAAAGACAGATAAATGAATCCTGTTTTAAATACCATTATACACAGCTGTAACAATTACTATTGTTTTGAGATTCAGCTTTTCTTAGGGAGCTCCTCTAGGTCCCTTGTTGTCATTTTCCTTTGGAGCGGACGCTCTCCTCGATTTTGCTCAGCGCCCGTCTGCGTCGTTATGAGTGCAATCGCGTCGAGCTGCGCACAGGCTCCCCGGACACGCCCCCCAACCAATCAGGACCTTCCGATCAGCTCAGCACCGGGCAAGCCTTCCTGCTCAATTGGTTGCCTAGAAACGCGTCTACTGTTACGCGTCCCAGCTGCTTTCACAAAGGCACACATCCTGCAAGATCCTCCCTGTCACAGTGCTGTATACACTTACATTAGTGTCTAAATTACACAGTAGCAAAATGCATAGGTTTAGAATTTTTTTTTTTTTCTATTATAAGCACAACTCGCTTTCCTGTAGCCATTTTGGAAGAAGATACACAATGGATTACTGTATTATAAACAGGGCCCTGTGAAAATTGCAATTTCAAGGGCTGCGCGGAAATTGTGAAATTAGCCCAATATCACGATTCTTACAATATTCTTAAGAATAACAATTTCATAATTATTTGTATTTCATACAAAAAAAAAGTCACATTAACGAAACTGTACAGCTCTGTGCCTGCGTTTAATATTCGCCATGCACACAGTGCTGTGCAGTGATTATCACTATAAGCAATCTAAGCGGGAAATTAAAATAATACACACTGTAAACAAGAAAATGGATGGAGGCTAAAAATGTGTCTGCAGCAGACCACATAAAGCAGTATCCAGCAGGAGTTTTACATAGCGATGGAGGTAAGCTCTTGTTCTGTCCTGCAACGTTACTGTAGATCACTACCGAAACTCGTCTGTTGACAGGCATGCTTTACTTGCAAAGAAACAAAAAACGCTAACCCTAACCCTTCCATAGTCCAAAAGTCCACTTATTAAATTTTGACCTGACAGAGGCGTTTGTGCAAATATCCCTTTTGAAAAATGGGACTACCAAAAGTTACGGAAATTCTTCAGACAGAGTGTAGCAAATGGTGGAGTGATTCCTTCATCAGCCCAGCTGAGACGAGAATACTTATCTAAAGTTGCCGAGTATCACAAGCAGGAGATTATGGAATTGATAAAACAGTCTGGTTGCTTGTCAGAGGTGACACTGACGAGTCGGCAGATGCACAAGATCAGCATGGGTTACACATTTTATTTGTTTTGCAAGACCTATGGTGAACATGCACCTGACGTACTAGAACTGAAAGCTGTCCTTGCAGATACACTTTACCTACAGGCTGTTAATTACAACATCGTTTCACAAGCTATTGTAAAGTGCTTGAATAAGTTTGATGTTAATTTTGATATCAGTGCATTTATCTGTATATTTATTCATTTAAAAAAAAATAATAATCTGTACACGTAATTTATTTTATATTTCCGTGCACAATCCGTGAAATACGATACTCTACCCGTGACAATGCCGTGAATTTTAAAGAAAGTTTCTGCGATTTTCACAGGGCCTTAATTATAAACATTGCGTGTTTGTATAATGATTACCTTAGCTACTTCCTTCTACCATCCATCCTTTCATTGCAGTTTCATTTTAAAGTAAACTATGATGGATGTTTGTTATGTTGAGGCTCTGCAGCAATAGCTGGCAGAGAGGTTTGGCTGATCAGAAACTGCACCTGTTCAAAACACACGAACACAACTGCGTCCCTTGTATTTCAGCCTAAACGCTCTTACCTTTAAAATCTCCAGCACTTCATCTGCCCTCTTCTGAGACACAATGGCGTCATCATAGAAACGGCTGAGCTGCCTTTGAAGCCAGAAGGCATCGATATCTCTGGGGTGGAGGTCCTTCTTTTTTGTGCTCATCACATCTCCGGCTGCACCCAACTTCAAACATACAAGAATAACTCATTCAATTCCAGGGAATAGAGGAGCGTTACAGGCTAGAGTAATAACAGCTGAAAATAAGTGTGAAGAGGATGAGGAATAAAATCAAAAAAGCACTACTTACATTGGCAGTGAGGGTACAGCGCTCGTCTGCCTCCTCTCCCTCTGTGTCTTCATCAGAGGCCTCGTCCCGCACCTCTCCGTACGCATCCTCATCCACCACCTGAGAGAAAACACACAAACATTAGAGATACACAAGGGCAGCATTCTGGGCCATCCCGATAAAGTCAGTCAGTCTTAAGGGTACCTACTAGGGAGATACCGCATTATGCTGAATATAACATTAAAGCCAGAAGTTCATAGCACTGTCAAATTAGGTTATACAGAACCTAGAAAATAAACTCACCTCTTCATCAGATTCAAACTGTACGTTAACTCCATAGGTTTCATCAATGTTGTCATCTGCAACACAACAAAACAGTTAGTAATGTACATCCAACGGCACTGCTGTAGCAAGACTAAATCAGAGCTAGCAGTAGAATGAAAAAGTAGATCACATCCACCTCTTGTATCGCCATGTAAAAATGTCACGTGTGACATGCAGTACAGATGGCCGTATGGATGGACAGGTTCCTCTTTACACAAGACTAATACTCTCTAATGGAAGAGTGGCATTCGCGGTTAGGTAACGACTGCCTCATTATATTCTGATTCTCTTATTAACGGGTGCTAAAGACTACCCTAACATAATGTCATCACATTGGATAACCACCTCTCTAAAGTGTGACACTTATTTAGATAGATGTCTCAGCTTTATCCCTGTTGCTGGGGATATGCATCTCCTGCAAGGCATGGTTAAACATGTAATCATGATAAAAAGTTACTTTAAAAAGGTCTAATTACACTGGCGAATTTAGAGCTTTTAGGCTTAATGTAACTCTCAAGCCTGGCTAAGACAGGAAGTTTTACAGCAACAGCGCTTTCATCTTAAAATAATTGAAAGCATGTCCTCTTTCTGTGGGTCACGCCACATCAAGGTGCAATCAGACAAAGGGCTTCGGCAGCAGGACCCGGCTCAGCGCACCCATGTTCTGCAGCTCCTTGTCCCCTCCGTAGTCGCTGATCTTCTTGCCCAGGTTGACCAGCACGTGGTAGCGCGTGTCGTCTGTGGGGCCCAGCAGCTGCTCCACCTCCTTGCGCCTCTCCTTGTCACGCATCTTCTCATTCTTCAGCACTGCCAGGACCTCGTCTGCGGCTCCACACAGGATGTCACGGGGCTGCCAGGGTGGAACACAAACCGCTCACAGAATCACAATCCAATTCCGTTACATTATATTTCTTTGCATTTGCACAGCTTTTTATTCAGCTGGCATCCATGGTTAACGTTCTGAAAATGGAATGAATGTGCTGGGGTTGCAGAGTTTGTGAAATAGGGTCCTATTCACAAAACTTTAAAAGCCTATTTTGTGAAGGATTGTTTTTTCAGATTAAGTTTGATTACTTAAATGAGGTTTGCAGTTCATGAATCTCATGTAAACTGTTTTAGAGAGGGATTATTAGCTGTCAGAGCACTGTTTAACATAAGAGTGTATTTATATCAAAATGGATTTTAAATAGGACCAGACTTAAAGAGGTCACTGTTTTATTCAATGTTATATATTAAATTCCAAGTGCTAAGTGTAGTTTTTTGTAAAGCGGGAATGAAAACTCACCTGGTCTCCTAGAGCAGCCTGAATGAAGCTGAGCAGGACCTCATACGTTTCTCTGGTCTCCTTTGTCTTTGGCTTGTAGACTATCCCGACCATCTCATCAATGCCCTCCGACAGCAGTGTGAACCCCTTCATTTTATTGATGTCATACCTGTCCTCGTCTCTCTTTCTCCTCCTGCACAATACACAGGTTCACACAGTGAGGAATTGAATGGGAAACAATACAACACTTATCCAAATTCATTAGGTACAAAAACAGATCAAAAAGAAGTCTTGTATAGAAATAGTACTGTAACTTTTGTGAAAACGGACTTCCCATTTACTCACACATAAGTGCTAGAACAAATATTGGAACGTTCAACTAAAGACTGCTTGGAATGGATTCAGTGACCAAAATAACACGTGTGTTCATTTAACTGATTTATAAATACGTGTATCAAATATATCACGCAAAAGAAAGCAATGCATAAAGACGTCGGAAAGAATTAAACATGCTACTGCACACAAGAGTGCTACTCTCTTACCCCGCAGACACAGTGGGAATTATAATACGATTGTACTTTGAAAGAATATTCTAATATGAAAAACCCATGTTCATTCCAGCTATATAATATACTGTGATAAACTCCATGCACTTTTGAGGGATGGCTTAGCATTGAGCAGTCTAAACTGAAGCCTGCACACATTTCAATATGGCATCGCCCTTACTTTGCCCGCCTCTCCTCCAGCAGCTGTGGTTTGGTTCTCTGGGATTTGTCTCCCATCTTCGTCCCCTCGAGCTTCCCCACCAGGGAGAGCACCTCTCCCGTGGGCTCATCTCGCCGGGTGCGGTCGATCAGAGAACGGTCTGCTTGCAGGACAAGATTGGAGTTCTAGGGGAAGAAAAAGAGCATCAACCCAAACTGGCCTCCACATGCCTGACAGAGCATTCTGTTTAGCTACATTCATATACCCGAAATATTTAAAGATGATCATTTTATTCATGCTGAAACTTCTCATCTCCAATATTTCTTTAAATGTTATGTGAAACAAAATATTGGGGTGTTATCCTTGTCAGTGTTTTTGTGATTTCTAGTAGAAAAGGAGAGGTGAAAAACTGTGAAAATATTTAAACACACTGGAAACTACACAAACTCTTAACAAGGGCAAAGAGGTATACTTTAAATTCATATTTATAAAGAAAGAAGGAAATGACAAGTACTGTTTTGTGTGTGGTTTTATAAAAAGGCTGAATCTCCAGAGTTGGGCACGGTACTGATTACTTGTTATTCATTTTTTCAGGAAAAGGCAATATAATGTCCTTACTTATTTAATAAAAAAGTAGCGTGTTATATTACTCATTGTATTAGGTTATATTTCTTTCTCTTGTCTCTTGTTGTGACTACTGTTTACTTTTTAACTATACGTCTGGTAATTCACTCATTAACTGTGTCAAACAGGTTTTTAAAATGTCTGTAGTATAAATACATTTCATTTTTGGCATAAACAATGTACTGTATATTTCCTGACTTCCAATAATTTCAGTATGAAGAGAAAATCAACAAATGTTAGAATTCAATAAAACCACAAATCAACAAAAAAGTAAATGTAAAAATGACGGGGTGATGCAATAAATGTGGCCACCTCTGCAAGCAAGAGAGGCAAGCAAGCATACAACGTGGTATGGAGTCAAGTGTGCACGCTCTCCATCTTGTCCTAGTATTAAACTTCAAAATATCAGGTGGTAGGCGCGTTTCCTGTACAACGTTTTTGAAATATATACCCAAATTTGGCCTGTAGGGATACCATTTTATTTTGTTCCTAGTGCCTACACTTATTGAAATAGCTCAGAAAGACTGATTTGATTGCCCCACGGCTTATTATTGCCATGAGACATCCCAGAAGAGAGATGGCGCCACCGGTGGTGAGGCACGGACATTAGAGCAGTCTGGCACGTCAGGGTTAAAAAATAAAGACCACTAATGTAGGTGTACAGCAGAGAAAAGGTAACGAGACGAACAAGTTTCTTTTTGCGGAAAGTAACAGTAATATTATTACTCCCATTACAAAGGTAACTCGTTATGATACTTCATTATTGACAAAAGTAATATTATTGCAGTCACCTGTTAAGTAGCGAGTTACCCCAACTCTGTAAATCTCTTATCCAAAAGTTTGTAAGTGAATTTATGACCAACATTCTGGTACTGAGGATAAAGGATGGCGTACTGTATTTGCTGTAGAAATCAAAGCTGTTATATTTGGTGAAACTAGACATAATGAACATGCAGTACTGTAATGTTACACATTTTCCCTGCGTAGTAAGTTATTCTAAAGCTAAAGGATAAATAGCTCATCATGTGTATGAGTCTATGCAAACCATGCATAATACTGTACGAGCGGTTCTGGATTCCAGTCCTGACTCATATACAGCCTGTATAGTCTGTAGTCTATATTTTAATAAGATGTGATCTAACCAGGACACACTGACTTTTGGAAATACATTCATATGTACTACTTTTTATGTTGCTGTTCATATCAGAAATGTCACTGAAACTCTGTCCCTGTTTATAAAACCAAAGTTTTTGCAGAGTTTACTTTTGTGGGATTCATTATTATTCAATTAAAACGTTATGGGGTAATCTAAACTATTGCATTCCCAAATCTTTTGCATAAAAATGTCCCATAAAAAATTTGTGATTGTCCCAGGAACAGGAAGTGATGTACAAATAAAAATGCCAAAGGCTAAAGACTTCCTGCAGAACTCATAAACACAGAGAAAGACTAGAAACTTGTTTTACCTGAAGCCCACATTTATACGCTACACATCTGTGGGGACAAAATAATTGTTCTCTGTAACATGTCTAGAATGTGAATACATACATATTTGTTCATAAAAAGAATTGATTATAATTAACAAGACATTATCACTTTTTAAAAAAAAAAACATTTTATGTTTCACAGGACAGTTTAGTATTTCAGGTTAGTGTTTTAACTATTATGTTATAAAAAATAAGAAAACACAGACTTAGTTGAATAGTCCATTGTTTAACAGTTTATTGATGTAACTTGTCAAATGCAGAGAGCTCAAGGATAGAAATAAAACTCTTACTGCACAACAGTTTCACACATTCCAGGTTTTACTAGGAGCTTGATTAGCCCCAGTTAACAGGTAAACTCAGGTGTGTTATTAAACTCGTATCAAATCCAGGAATGGATCCTGTTATGCAATGAATCCTATTTCTGTCCCTGGAGATGCAAGAGCTACCGGCAGCCACTTCAAGAGCAAAATATATAAATGTTGGTGGCGGTTGTGGTTCAATTTGCCCCTTTCAAACGGATCTGTGAGGAATTATGTAGGGTGGGTGATTCCTCCACCCAAAGGTGTTACCACAACCAGGCCAAGAGCCGACTGGGTATGCTCCTCAGATTGTACAAGTGTTTGCACATTTGAGGCCAGTGTGCCACATGTGAATAGAAGGGGGTGCCAGTTCACAACACGCTAGTGTCCGCTTTACATACCATTTCCCTTTTAACATTACGCATATAAAGTAATAAACCTTACATTATTATTCCAGAATTTCTCAGATACAGTAAAGACCAAGCGCCGATTTGAAAGAAAGTAAACAATGTGAACTGTTTTATTCAAGCACAGTAACTGCTACTGTTAGTGTGTGTGTGTGTGTGTGTGTGTGTGTGTGTGTGTGTGTGTGTGTGTGTGTGTGTGTGTGTGTGTGTGAGTGTGAGTGTGTGTACACAGACTGGTAGTACTATGCTAGGAGTGTGTTATGTTGAAGTGTGTTGAAGCCTATTCGATTTGCAATTCCAACGCTCTTAATCAGATGTTCCTTGATCTAAACCCACACTATGGTTAAAAACAGAGCATCGTTGTATTATTTATATGACTGTCTGGATCAAGCAGTACGGGTTACAGACTTCGGTTTTCCGACTTTGAACTGAAGTTCTAAAAGCCCGATCTCGGCTGTGTGTTAGATGAATGAATATTACATTACAGTTCCATGCATAACGATGTTGTTTCTGCTACTTACCGCCTTGTACTCATACTGCAGGCTACGAGCGGTAACATCCGCCATTGCTGTTTGGTACTATGTGGCCGGCCTGCCGGCTCCGTGTTTCTGCAGAGAACAGGGAAAAGATAATCCGTGCTGTGTGGTTTTGATCTTCTTTTTATTCCGAGTTGGTGTGTGTATCGCTATATTATCCCTATTCCACGTATTCCGCTAATAAGCGATTGAAAATCCCCACTCTATTCTGATAGTCGCGTTGGTGCTGCGTTTCAAAAACACACCACCACGGGGAGAGCCAAGAGAGTACTTCCGCTTCCAGGGCACGCTTCTTCTTCTTCTGGTTAATCTATAGGGCGCATTCCATCTATTATTTTAGATGATTAGCGCCCTCTATCTGTAGTCATTTGTCTGTCTTTGTTTTACTTTATTTTTCTGTTATATTTATTTATTATAACTTCACTTCTTTTCCTGTTTCCTTTATATATTTCGTTAGTATCTTTTCTCTATTCAGTCTCCCTTCCACTTTTTCCAGCAAGTTCTTTATATTGACCTCATATACCTCCATTTCCCTCAGCCTCCTCTCCATTTTCCTTCTCTGCTCCTCATATTTCTCACACTTTAATAATGTTCTGCTGTTTCAGCTACTTTACATTTTTCACACTTTCCATCTTCATGTTTCCCCAGTCTTAACAGATGTTCATTTAAAGAACTATGCCCAATCCTTAACCTATCAAACTAAAATCACTTTGATCCCCATTATTGCACATTCCTTATATTGTTGCATTATTTCAAACATGATATCTCTTCTATTAGTAAACTCCCCTTTTAATGCAATAAGTACACTTAAAGAATCTGAAAATATGACCGCTTTTTTAGGCTTTATTTCAGCTATTTTAACTACTGCAAATAGTATAGCTACCATTTCTGCAACATATACTGATAAATGGTCTGATATCCTCGCTATTTTACAGATATCTAATTCTGGGATATAATATGCCATTGCAACTCTTCCTGTATTTGGATCCTTGGATCCATCTGTATATATACATAGCGCCTCCATACTCTTCTCCTCTACAAAAGCTTGACTCTTTCTTTTCAATTCAATTTTTCCCTCCTTTCTTCACTTGCTCACTCAATTCTATACAACAGTTTGTTTTTCCATCAACCATCCTGGTAACACATTTATATTAACATTCTTTACCAACTTCAGATTTTCCATTCCCAACACATTTATCAATTTTTGCACCCAATACTCCAGCGTGCCCCCATTTGTTTCCCACCGCTCCTTTTTATAATGATTAATCCACCTATCTTCCATGTTTTTCCGAGGAGGAAATTCTGTATGCAGAGAGTTAGCCTTTATTATTATTATTATTATTATTATTATTATTATTATTATGATTATTATTATTTGTTTATTTAGCAGACGCCTTTATCCAAGGCAACTTACAGAGACTAGGGTGTGTGAACTATGCATCAGCTGCAGAGTCACTTACAATTACGTCTCACCTGAAAGACGGAGCACAAGGAGGTGAAGTGACTTGCTCAGGGTCACACAATGAGTCAGTGGCAGTGAGGTGGGATTTGAACCGGGGACCTCCTGTTTACAAGCCCCTTTCTTTAACCACTGGACCACACAGCCTCCTTTATCCAATGTTTTATACTTAGCCATTTTCTCCTTAGTTCTCATTTATTAAAACCTGCATAGCATTTATTGGAGCAGATTTCATAGCTCCTATACACACCTTTATTGCTTTAGCTTGCAAATTATCCAATTTTTCCATCTTACTTTTACAAGTTCCCACTAGAATCCGACTTCCATAATCTATTATACTCTTAATTAACCCTCTGTATATCATCATCATACTAGTTTTATTTGCTCTCCAACTCGTCCCTGAAATGTTTCTTAGAATATTTATCCTTCCTTTACATTTATCTATTACAGAATTTATTTGTTTTCCCCAAGTTAATTTTTTATCAAACCACACTCCCAAGTATCTAAATTCCTCCACCTCTTTAAGAATCTTATCTTGGTATAATAAATTTAACTTCTCCTGCTCTCTTCTTCTTTGTGAAAATAATAGCACCTCTGTTTTTGTTACTGATATTTTAAAGCTCTATTTATTTGACCACTTTTCCAGATTATTCATTGCCTCCTGCAATTCCCTCCTAACTATTTCAGTATGTTTATTCCTTTTATAAATAACCCCATCATCAGCAAACAGACCTACAGATACTTCTGATCCTACTAAAATATCCTCAGCTAAATCATTTATCATTATATTAAATAGCAAAGGGCTGATAACACTTCCTTGAGGAGTTCCATTTTGCATTTCAAATCTTTCAGAGAACTTCCCCTTCATTTTCACTTTAAATCCTCTTTCCTTCAGAAACTCTCTGATCCGCCACAAAGTCCTCCCTTTTATCCCCAATGATGCTACATTATATATTAAACCTTCTTTCCAGACCATATCATACGCTTTCTCTATGTCAATAAAAACTGCCCCACCCAACCACCTCATTCTCACTTAATGCCTCCTTGACTTCAGAAGACAATCTTACCAGCTGATCTGTCATCGATCTATTTTTACGAAAGCCACTTTGATAATCACTCATTAATACCACATTCTCTCACACACCATCCTTTCCATAATTTTATATATAGTAGCTGTCAATGCTATTGGTCGATAAGATCCCACTTTACCCAGATCCTTTCCTGCCTTACTTATAGGAATGATGACAGCATTCTTCCATTCTTTAGGCTTCAGGGCACGCTGCGGGTGGGGTTACAACTGTAGGAGGGGGCGGGGTTATTTGAAGAAAGACACGGAAACGGCATGTTCTTGTTGAAGTTTTTATCATCACTATTCTCAGCAGTGTCATAGCCTCCTCCTGGGTGAGATGGATATTTAAAAGTCTCGAGCAGCGTTTTTAGAGTTGGCAGGTTAGTGTGTTGCAGCTCTGCAGGTTGGAATGACACATTGGTCTTAGTAATAGTAATACTAGCTGCACTCTTGGAGAGTTCACCATGGTAATGTGTTGATTTCAAAACAAGAAAAGCTGTCCTTCCCTCACCTTTACAATTGAATACCAATCAATGGCAATGACCCGCAAAGCCAATATTAAATTAGAAAAAGCCCTAAGCAAGTTAGATACCCCAGCTTTGTAATGCTGTATATTCAAACATCTTTAAATGTTAAGATAAAAAGTTACAGCAAAAAGGGTACTGCAGGACAATGGATCTGAAAGCATTACCGATGATATCACTCTTATGAAAGTTTACCACAGTAATTTTGCATGGTTAGTTTGCAGTTTCCCCATGCTTTCCCCATTATAATATACCATAGTTTGCCATGGTTTTTATATGCTTTACCATACCTCTCTGGTCTTTAGAATGCTTACCTTTGCTTTGCCTGCTTTCCCTATGCTTTATTACACTTTGCTATGCTTTTACTTCAGTAAAAAGTGCATTAAAAAAGGATGGGGGAGGAATGAACTCCTGGAATAAGCACACACTGAAAACTGTTTTGCTATCAGATAACTAAGTCCTACTTTAACACTTTTGGCTCCTCATGAAGCCGGCTGTTTTTAACCTGATTCCCAGCATATTGAATGGCCCCATTGTGTCCCCGTTATCACCTGTTGGAGCGCCAGCGATTTGCATGCTAAGTAGTACTGTACTGGGAAATGTGCAGATAGGGAGCTGAATAGAGAGTTGTTTCAAAACAATGAGCTCATGAGCTGAAATCAAATAAAGACCAGAGACGTGTGATGTGTGGTAACTGCAGCCAAGTTAGAATCCAATGTGCTGTTCACAGTGATCTCAATACAAAGTGAAGGAACCCTCACTGACTCCATGACTGTGCTGAACACAGGGTGCTGTTCACAGTGATCTCAATACAAAGTGAAGGAGCCCTCCCTGACTGTGCTGAACACAGGGTGCTGTTCACAGTGATCTCAATACAAAGTGAAGGAACCCTCCCTGACTGTGCTGAACACAGGGTGCTGTTCACAGTGATCTCAATACAAAGTGAAGGAGCCCTCCCTGACTGTGCTGAACACAGGGTGCTGTTCACAGTGATCTCAATACAAAGTGAAGGAGCCCTCCCTGACTGTGCTGAACACAGGGTGCTGTTCACAGTGATCTCAATACAAAGTGAAGGAGCCCTCCCTGACTGTGCTGAACACAGGGTGCTGTTCACAGTGATCTCAATACAAAGTGAAGGAGCCCTCCCTGACTGTGCTGAACACAGGGTGCTGTTCACAGTGATCTAAATACAAAGTGAAGGCGCCCTCCCTGACTGTGCTGAACACAGGGTGCTGTTCACAGTGATCTCAATACAAAGTGAAGGAGCCCTCCCTGACTGTGCTGAACACAGGGTGCTGTTCACAGTGATCTCAATACAAAGTGAAGGAGCCCTCCCTGACTGTGCTGAACACAGGGTGCTGTTCACAGTGACCTCAATACAAAGTGAAGGAGCCCTCCCTGACTGTGCTGAACACAGGGTGCTGTTCACAGTGATCTCAATACAAAGTGAAGGAGCCCTCCCTGACTGTGCTGAACGCAGGACCACATCATTGACATTGCTTTGAAAATAAGACTGCTGGTGTTTCCGAACTTGAAAATAAAAACTTTGGAGTTTAGTCATGATTTAGCTGTTTCACACAAAGAGCAATCTGATGAGGTGTGAATTTTGAATAAAAGCATATTTAGTCCTCCATCCATTACTATAAAAACCGCTCAGTGGTGGTAAATTTAGAGTTACTAAAATAAACTGCAATGACAAACTTTTCGACTATTAGTCTTTGAAGACATTGAGAAAGATTTACATTTGAAACATTTCTCATCAACGGCTGGCTTCATAGTCCCAGTGTAGTACTGATCCTGGACTGCTTTACTTATGGTAACATTAGAGAGCTAACTGAGGTCTGTAAATACCAGCGAGAGTCACTTATTAACATTACGGTATACAAGGAAAATACAGTGAACTGATGCTTGAAAAAATGTAACATCCCCCACTCACTCTTAAGATCATTAAAATTGTGTTTGTGTGTGTGTGTGTGTGTGTGTGTGTGTGTGTGTGTGTGTGTGTGTGTGTGTTTAATGTAAGTCTGTATTTAAGTTCAGGGGCTGCTCTTCAGTTCTTGTTGCCTGCCATAGAGTTGTGTAACATAGGCTAGATCAGTGATTCAGAGAAGTGAAAGACAGCGCCATCTAGTGATCAGCTACTTCGTATGAAGTTTCCTTTTGTATTGCTGGCAATACATTGCTGAGCACTAGATGGCGCTGGGGCTCACTAATATAAAATAAACTTGACTGATCTAGCCTCCATTACATACTGTATATATCTGTGACATGGTTGCTACGGGACATCAACAAAGCTAAGCATTAGGTAAGGAGCCCATACAGTATCTCTCCTGAAACCTGTGCTATACCATCACATTTATTTTGCAATGTTCCTCAAAAAGGAATGAACCCTGTAGTTTCCATTGTTCTTCCTGAAAAACAGAAATAAAAAAGTATCTTTGTTCACATTGTGAAGCTACCTAAAAACTATCATTGTTTTCTATCAGCTCTTTTGTATTTTGAGTCTAAAAGGTCCAGTTTCTGAACAAACAATATATTTGAAAACATAGGTTAAAATAAAGTTATGTGCTTTTCTGTTTGCCTGGCAAAACTACATTCGATAAAACAACAATTTTTCAAAGTAAAAGAACAATTTTGGCAGCTGTCCTTTCACCCCCAAAGCAATTCATTCTTTTAAAAAGGTGTTGCAACTAAGGTGTAAAATTAGATTTAGACTTTTGATTTCAAAGTTTTATCAGCTTTGAAACATACGGTATTTTGGACCACTGGTATCCAAGTCTCTATTGGTGTCCCTTTCAGAGGAAATATTAAGAACATAAGAAAATGTACGAGTGAGAAGAGGCCATTCAGCCCAGCTAAGCTCGTCCGTTTCTTAGTAGCCGATCATTCTCAAAACTTTGTCAAACTGGGTTTAAGGCATCCCATTTTTTTGCCTCAACACCAGGACTAGGGAGCCCTTTCCATACCCTCATTTCATTTCATGTACGTGTGTTACTGTTAGGAGGAATTTAAACTGCAAAGGGATGGGGGAGAGGACAGCTACAGTGTTGCACCCACCTTTAAAGAAGGAATGTATCACAAAGGAACAGTTCTTTGTATAATTTATCTTAAATTTGAAAGGTGGGGTTTTCATATTTCATCAGGCTTCATGTACCTGAACCTATTTGCCTGTCATCAATTGTATCTTTCTGTCGGTTATTTTCAGTGAAAGTAAGAGCTGGCAATTCAGATATACAGAAATGAAACTACATAAGAATTTGCATCTGGTTTCCTTTCTGTATGAGATAAACCCCATTGTACATTGCAAACATGTTCCTATTAAACTGTCACTGTAACCTTCATCATGAACTGATGCGTACTTGACCCTTTATATTTCCAGAAACAAGAAAGCATGTGTCCCAGAGTAGATCTGGCTTCTGTTTTGAGAGATGTTTCTTAATTGCCATAATTAAATGAGCTGTTAAATATACAATTGCATGGATATGTACGGAGAGAGGCCATTTATATATAGCAACCAAACCAATACTTACAATAAGCACAAACAGAAACCAGGACCAGAGGACAGTTGGAAATGAAGTGGAGATAGACTTTGGACAGAGAAGGAGACACTTCTTCACACAGAGTGTGAAGAAGTGTAAAACCCTGGAAGAAGCATGTAAAACCCTGGAAGAAGCATGTAAAACCCTGGAAGAGGCATGTAAAACCCTGGAAGAGGCATGTAAAACCCTGGAAGAAGCATGTAAAACCCTGGAAGAGGCATGTAAAACCCTGGAAGAAGCATGTAAAACCCTGGAAGAGGCATGTAAAACCCTGGAAGAAGCATGTAAAACCCTGGAAGAAGCATGTAAAACCCTGGAAGAGGCATGTAAAACCCTGGAAGAAGCATGTAAAACCCTGGAAGAGGCATGTTTCCTTGTAGACAATGCACTGCAGTGCTGGATCATCCAGGCATACTGCAGGGCAGGATATGGATCAGTGTGCAACTTTATCAGGACTAGTCATGTGCAATATTTGTTCCATATCAGTTGTGTTGCCATTGCAGGTCTTGTTGTGTTACTTGACATGCTGTGATGTGTTACTGGTTATGCAAAGTTTTGATATACTGCCATTCCAATGGTATTGCAATGATTATTTTTTAACTTGCCCTTCTTGGGTAATTTAGACTAGCACACAGTGCCACCAGGTAGACATATGAAATGTTATAACTATAGCATGGATATTTATCCCTATACACCCAACCCCTTTTATGACCACTGCAAAGGCTTTCCAAAGATTGATATTAAATGCTAAGCATGTATAGAACATGTAGAAAATGTATCAGTTTGTGAATTCTGCACTCCAGCATTTTCGAACATTTCTTATCAAAACAATCCGGAAGACATCGCCATTCATAAAGCCGCTTCAGTTAAGCAAAGTGTGCACGTCATTCTAAACCAACAACTGAGCACACAGTCCCATCACTGGCAAGGGCGCACAAAGGCTCTTTCACCCCAGAAGAATGGAGCGACTATGAGGCTGCTGAGACACGGGACACTCTGATATCAGGTAGAGTGGCAGGAGGAGAAGTAGCCATGCAAATCAGATGATGAGCAGCTGGGTATATAAGAGTCAGCCGGCTGCCTTGACACAAATTTATACTACAGAGCTCTAAACGCGTTGGGAGCAACAGATACCAAGATGAAACTCCAGCCAGCGCTGTTTCTGGTCTTTGCTGTGGTGGGACTCAAAACAGGTAGGGATCCTCTTCTCAGAATCTCAAGCTGTAAGAAAGGCCAGGGCAGGAGTTCTCTTGTGAATGTTAGAGAGGCACTCAGCAAGCACTGTCCCAATCTGAGCAGCTTTCACTGGAAGCAATACAATGTGAGGGTCTGAGTAGAGCACCAGGACCATTATTAGATCTGTGAATCTTTAGTTGAGGCTCATCAATGAAAGCCACGGCAATCAATAATCGAATCATTGTTGTGTTTGTTATCACAGTACAGTGAAGACAGATTGGGAGTGGAGGGTCTTCGTAAAATGATTTGTTCAGCTTATCTGTGTAACTTTAAATCTGTAATCTAATATTATACAGTGTTTCAATAACATATTTCATGCTTATCCATAACTTTAAATGCTCATTGCAAATATGGAAACATGAAAAAGGAATCTTCAGCCATACCTCAGTGGTGGTACATTTAGAATCATGGAAAGAAGCACTTGGACTAAATGACATTCAATGTGCAAAGCTTCTTTTAGTACTTCTAAATCTTTGTGTTTTACTGGAATAGTAAATTGCTTCAAATGTGATTTTGATTTCATTCTAATAGTGTGAAATTCTATTGCACTCCTCATACATTTTATCGAAAGCCCTCTCAAGCTGACTTTCAGCTACATTTACTGCTGGACTGCTCTCTGACTTCCATTGGTTTCTGCATACATCAGAACCGCAGCTTTAAACACATTTTAAAGAATGATGTTTTGTTTATCTAAACAGCAATTGCTTTCTCTGTGGAATCTGAGGACCTGAATGAGTCTGATGGAAACAGCAAACGAGGTAAAAGCTTGGTTTATTAATTATTTAATGTATTTAATGCAGCCTCCTAACAAATCATCACAGTTTTTCCGGTCATGTCATTACTCCATTAACCGCTTCACCCTTCACCTATTTCCCACTCCTCCCAAATAATATGTCCACAGTACTGCACGATGATCCTTTAAAAAGATGCTGTAACTAATGTTTATCGTGTTACCCTTGGAAAGGTTTAGCAAGGTCAGTGGTGGGGAAGTTACTTGTAAAAAGTCATCTGTTACAGTTACAAGTACTGTAACTAGTTACACAAACATATTACTTTGAAAAAATGTCACTAGTTATGGTTACAGTTATTACTAACCACTGTAAATCTGCATGCTCATTTTGCAGTTATCCCACGCTTTTCCCATGGTTGTACTATGCGTTACCATAGTTTGACAGGTTTTTTTTTTTTTTTTACTATGCTTTACGATACCTCTGTGCTGTACAATGCTTACCTATGCTTTACCGTGTTTTCATTATGCTCTATTACACTTTATAACCATATTTCCCATAACTATACAAAACAGTAGAGACCAAAAACTACTAATTTTCTACTAAAATATTTCATCATCAGTGGGAAGCCCACCCTTTAGTTATCACGCACTGTGCGTTTACATGAGCATAAGAATTCTGATATTTTTCGGAAAACTAAGTTTTCCGAAAACTAATTCCGATATCAAAAGTCATGTAAACACAGTTTTCGGAAAATGTATCGGAATATTCCTTGGGTCAGTTTTCGGAAAACAGCACCTAGAAATTTTCCGATTCAATTCCGAAAATGAACCAAATGTATATCATGTAAATGCACTTTTCGGAAAACTTATTCTGATAGCGTACTGCACATGTGCAAAATTTGACCTTCATTCCTGCACGAAAACAGAGAAAATAATAATAATATGTAGTCAGTCTGCACGGATCCATTTGCTCCGTTGAATCGTATTTTGTCATATACTTGTACCGAAGTCATTGTATTTTATCTTGCTGTTAATTGTATTAATTCTTGTACTGTGATTCTTGAAATGTATTTTTGTTTACGACTGTAAGTCGCCCTCGATAAGGGCGTCTGCTAAGTAATATAATGAACATTTGCAATGCAGACTAGTTTGTATTATGTATAATAACTTTGCCAAATAGAATACCAGTGTTTTAATTCTGTGCATCCATCGACGTGGAATTCAGTTTTAAGTATTAAAACTACTGTTTGGTATTCTATTAAGCCAACAGTTTGTCTGTTGTGGAAAAAACGACATATTAAATAAACGGAAAAAAAGTTGTTAATCGGATTATTCAGCCTTTTATTGCAACTATGGTACCATTCAGTGAGCGAAAATAGAAAAGGGTACTTTAGCTGAAACCTTCTAACAAAAGGGGTACAGTTTCAAAAAAAAAAATTGAACCCCCCTGTACTAGATAATAAAGCGTAGTTTTGTGAAGTAAATTGACTGTCATTTCTTTATAAACCACTAGACCGAGACACCAGTCCAGCAGCAGTCTAATGAGAGCTAACTCAAATAAAGGGAGGGGTGTGTGGGGAGCTATGAGCTGCAGGTGCATCACATCTAACAGCAGGGGGCACTAAACACACTGAGGAGAATGGAGGTGGAACCTGCAACGCTGATCGAATGTTAGTCAAAGAATAATTCCTTTAACCGCAAGACTTTTTTGACATAGTAGGTGTCTGTCCAGAATAGAGCAGCGATAAAACCGTTGCACGTTTTGTACAGATTATCCCTTACAAATATCAGCTTCAATTCAGAGGAAATAATTAGTTTTTTCTGCATGTTGTTTTTGACAGACAAATCTAATGAAACTTAAAGATAAAAAAAATTGTTAAGTTTCACTGAACTATTGCTGAAGCCTAACAGGTAGCTTCCTAAAGAGACAACTAAAGAAAAACAATGCATGATAACTAAACGTTTAATGACAAAGTGTTTTCCGAAAATTAATGTTTTGTGGAAAACTGAATCCGAAAACTGATTTTCTTAAAACGTCACTTTTCTGTGTTTACATGATTAACGATAGAAAGTCTAATTGGAATTCAACTGTATACATGGATTGAAGTTTGAAACGCAGGATATTTTCGCATGCAAAGTACTGCAGTACTCTAGGTCTCAGCATAATTATGTGCGTCGTTTACAATGTTTACAATATCAAAAACGTTAACATCAAGATAAAACTATAATAACTAACAATGATCAACTTTTTTTTTAAAGCCACCAAAAAAAATTCAAAAGGGCCTCTTATTCTGTCGCTTTGCAGTTTCGGTAAACTCCGAATGGATGTTTTATTCCTTAGTTTTTCTTTTGCAATAAATGTATCAATTTCAAACACCGAAAACAAATTCAACCAGACGCTATTGCTAATGCAGCCGCGCCTAATAAATAAAACAAAAACCACCAAAGTATGAGTATTGTGATTATTATATCTGTTTACCGGAGCAGTTATACTTCTATAAAACTGTGCTTCACTGATACGACAAGTTAAAAACAGCAGAGAGCAGGACACAGCCCTCTACACAGCCACAACCGCCGCCATCGCCTGCTCTGCACACCAGTAAATATATATCAGAGTGAAAATCCGCTCAATCAAAAGCACGCATGCGTACAGGTGGAAAGTGCGGACGTGGTAGATTCCGTCTTCCCCCTCATCTGCAGTTCACTTTGAGTTGTGAACAATAATTATGCAAAGTGGTTTAGGGATACGATATAACCCCGTTAAAAATCAATTCAAGAGCATTATTTTCTTTTACTTTCATTTTTATTTGTGCATTTCTGAGTCGTTCTGCGTACCGCTCCGGTTGAAAACCCCTGGTCTAGTACAACACAATACAATTGGCAGAGGTTCAGTATTGTGAAAAGCTGTCACTTACCTGAAAGACTGTGGTAATACTGCCTTTGACTGCAGTATTCTACAGTAATTACTAGATTGTATAGCAGTTGTTTGCTGTAGAATGCAGTAATAAGTTGTAATACAACATCATTATACTTTTTAACTGATTTACTAGTATTTACTGTAGAAAAATTCAATAAAGGGTCAGGTCAGTCTGTATTTTAATAATTTGCATACCCAATTTTCATATTCTGAGAACACATTATTTCTCAATTGAAATGGTAAAAAAGAACACAACAATGGTAACTATTACAAAAACAAAGTTTTAGAAAACAGTTTATATTATTATAAAACAAACAAATAAATTAATCGATTAATAAAAAGGTACAACATCTTGAGATAATAGCAGACTGGTATCAGAGTCATAAAAGTCATCCAATGGGATATTGCTCTATGAGGAGAACTGCAGTAACAGTGTGCTAAAGTGTCCATAAGCTCTAGTTTGTATGGCATTTTAAAGGTTCAGTGTTGAATCTTTATTCAGCTATGAAACCCAGTGCCAGAAGACTAAACACTGTGCCTGTCCGAGTGCCAAGAAGATGCATACTGGTCCTGGTTCCGAGGGTCTGCAGTGATAGCTGAGGGAGGCTTGCAATATGAAGGGCTTCCCCTGCCAGCATGTACGCCCATCAGTAGTTTCTTTGCATGCTGATCTTTGGTCATTTATATTTATGTAACTGGTAAATTCTCTGTGCTTGTATTGGGATTCCAGATCCTGTAACCCAATGATAAAACAACACAATGCAGTTTTAATAAGCAGTCATCACAGAGCCTCCCATTCACAGCACAGCACGGCACACGAAGGACAGCCTGCTGCAGAATTAATAATATCAGTCAAACACAAACAAAGCACATAACTACCTTTTTAATTCAAACTCCACGACCTTCTAAAAGAAAAGACCTAAGCATGCAATAGCTAGAGAACACATCCAATCCACTTGGGAAGACTGTTGTATGCTTGCGCTCCAGTCTACATGCACATTGTAGTTGATGCTTATTAAACTGGTTTACAAAGCTTATTCTCATTTTTTTCTTAAAGAATAGAGTGGTATATTCCTTTGAAGTAAATATACCCACTGTTTAAAATATGAATACAGGTCCCAAGGTTTATGAAGGGCAGTTTATTTCTGTCTGATATGAACCCAGGAAGTTTAATATTTCAAGAGGATTTAAAAAGACTGCATAGTTTACAAACTGTCAGTGTTACCCTTATAAAGGTTTCCCATAGCGAAAGCATAGAACAGTATAATAATGCACAGTTAAAGCATAGATTAGTATAGTAATGTCAAAAACATGGTAAATGCATAGTGTAACTATGGGGAAAGCTTGGGAAAACTGCTTAATGACTGTAGTAAACTGTCATAAGGGTACAAAACACTGAAACTTAATAACTATAAGGAAGCTTTATAATAATGTAAAGTAGATGGAAAGAGTGTGATATTACAACAGAAGCCTTCATTGTTTTGTACTGGAGAGAAAGCTTAGCGAATCCGACCAGGGCAACACCTTTGGAATGCGTCCAGAGAAATTCGCCTGCTAATCTGTTCTTACACTTCCTCAGAATCTCACAAAAATGTGAAATATTGATTTAGTTTTAATACCCATGCTCTTTACCTTTCCAGATGAGATGGACTTTGATGAGCAGTCTACGGAGGGTAAGATAATTAAATTGTGGAGAGTGTAACATCTTAATGGTCTGTGGGCTCAGGGTCCAGTTCAATTACAGCAACCCTTTCCCTGGTGAGAAGATGTCAGATGATTCAATAAACTCCATTTATTGCTTTCATTCAAATGTTCTCCAGTTAAAGCTAATTAATTACCAGAAATGGGTGCAGGGCAAATGAATCCTCCTTTTGCAGGTATGAGGGGTAGGAAGAAGGCAGGCAATCAGATATTCATTGAGTATTTTTATTCAACAAAAATAAAACAAAACAAATAATTTTTAACAAATAAAAAAGTTTTAAGTTTTTGCTATGTTTGGCAGCAACCCTCTGGTGTTCCTTCCTCTTCCTCTTCCTCTTCCCTTCCCCAGCCCCAGCCCCAGCCCCAGCCCCAGCCCCAGCCCCAACCCCAGCCTCCAGGACTAAGCACACACCCTAGGTGCAGCCTTTTATACACACCTGCAGCATTCAAACCACATCATGATAGGACCACCAATCAAGGTCCTTTGTTTCTTCAATTCCAGTCACATAAAGTTAACACATTTAAATATGAACATAAAGATAATAGTGTTATTATATATTTACATGTGAGGTGCTTTCACCTCGACACACTGGGTTTACAGATCACATACAGTATTATGTATTGCTGTTGAGCCCATTTAAAAAACACTTAAAACCTAGTAGGGTTAATGTTAAAGACCTTCTAGTACTGCTGACTGACATATAAACATTTCTACGAGTGTCTTTTGTAATTTAAAAAGACTAGTTTTCAATGGACTTTTCTATAAATCACATTTAGTTTTTATTTGGTTAGCACATCATGATGCTAAATCAAATGACCATCTCTCCACATTAACCTGTGCATTGCTTTCATTCAAAATGTCCTCATGACTTAGCAAGAGGCTGACTGCTCAGATCCTGGGTATTTTAGTAACCAGGTCATTGCAGCACCCTATTCACACTGTCTAAATAATAAGCGATCAGCATGGTTTGAATGATCGTGGATAGGGTATAATAACCAGAACTAGGTTCAAAGTTTATATGAATAAAATCAAGTCTGATATTCCTGAAACTTTCTGGACTATTGATGATCTCATTAACAACAGTAAAGAACAGTTTTATAAATATCAAACTTTCATTTATTCATAAAAACAGACTTTGAAAAAACATTCTTTAAACAACTTGCGTATTAATGCTTTGTGGATAGAGCCCATTCTGCCAATAGTAAGAACGGCAATGTGTTCCTTCAATGTTAAACACCTTCTAGTACTAGTGGGGACTGCTGTTTGACAAAGTCTTGAAATTCAATTTCAAACGAGCTTCCTATAAAATGCATTTCCAGTTGGTAAGGGTTAAGAGATTCAAAGGCAGTATCCCCTGTCCTCAGCAGCTCTTGCCGCTAGTCTGCAGTGCATGGAAGAGATCCAAGCCCCTGTTTCTCCCAGCTGGAGAGCAGCTTTTAAAGGCTTCCTCTTCTTCTGCATGTTTCTAGAATAGGGGACAGGGGGCCCCTGGAACCCTGCCTCAGAGCAAAAGCTGCAGTTACACTGACGCCAACAGAGAGCCAGACACCCATCGACTGGTGCTTCTGACAGCTTTAAAAAAAAACAAAAAAAACATTAAAGCTTAATATTAATAAGCATTTTTATAATAGTTGTTAAATTCAGTAACACAAAAACATGCAAGAGCTACTGCAGAGCTTCTAACTTTTATATAAGAGTATTAAAAAAAAACAAAAAACAGGTCATTCATAAATAAGCTATTATCACTATTCATTAACACGACAAAAGCAAATCTTTTCAAAGAACACAAGAAATAAAATGACTAGAAACTGCAGTCTGCTATTAAAACAATGAATGCAGTAAATTAATAGTTTCATGAAGTTAAACAAACTCAACTTAGTACACCAGCCCACAAATTTAATTTATAATAAAACACATATCGCTAAGGAAAGTGGAAATTTATCAGGACCAACTGGGCTCCTTTTAATATATTTGTGTGTGAGAATGAGTCAGTGTAGTTATGTGGGCTGCTTGTAATGCTGTTCTTCAAACCACACCCTCCAGTCTGCAGGTGGAGTCAGTGCACACACCCACCTGCTCCATGCCAGAGCCAGGGCTTTTACTCAGCTTTATTTTCACATGATGAGTTTATGTGATTGTAGATATAGACATATATTCACACCTGTAATCAATATGACATTGTGGTGTAGCAGCGCTATCAAAACCACATTGGGCTGGTTTAAAAACACCCTGAATAAAATACAATGAAAACCTTGTCAAATTGGAAGGGAAATAAAATTCTGTCTAGTTCTCTTTGTCAGCACGTATACAAGTTTAGCACGGGATAGTAGTTTGACAGTTTCCCATACTTATACTGTGCATTGACATCTTGGTTTTTATCATACTTTACCAGACTTATATTTGAATTGCTATACTTTTACCTCAAAGTGCACCTTGTTATGGGTATGAAATATCAGAGTTATCTCTGCCTCTAGTGGAAAATACATGAGTAAGAAATGCAACGTCAAACTAATGTGGTATGTTCTGCATCCAGTAGGGGCAGATAGGAACGTTAGGAATGGCTCTTTTTAAATATAATTTGCAACAAAGACCCTGTATAACATTCACACAGTGCTTCAACTGGGAGCAATAGATTTTGGAACAGAAGTCCCATAGAATCCTGGACAAAACTGAAAGATTTCAAATGGTCAAGCAAATAAATAATGTGTTTCTTTCTTTCCAGACGATCACGGGATGGAAGATTTTGATTTAGGTAGGCTACCCTTTAAATGGTACTATCATTCCAGAAAGAAGGGAATACAGTCAGTCAAGGCCAGGTATTCAGTCATTGGAACTGTAAGCTCTAAAAAACATGAATATAAAACTTTATTTTTCTTCAAATGAGACTGTATTACAAACCCAGCACTATAGTTCAGCACACTTGTCAGTGTGAATGTCAGGAATGCGCTCGCCTGCTGTCAGAGTTGTGAGGGGAAGCTTTCCTGCCTGCTGTGTGTCTGACTGTAGCCAGTACCCTGTGTCTCACTGTAGCCAGTACCCTGTGTCTGACTGTAGCCAGTACCCTGTGTCTGACTGTAGCCAGTACCCTGTGTCTGACTGTAGCCAGTACCCTGTGTCTGACTGTAGCCAGTACCCTGTGTCTCACTGTAGCCAGTACCCTGTGTCTCACTGTAGCCAGTAACCTGTGTCTCACTGTAGCCAGTACCCTGTGTCTCACTGTAGCCAGTAACCTGTGTCTCACTGTAGCCAGTAACCTGTGTCTCACTGTAGCCAGTAACCTGTGTCTCACTGTAGCCTGTACCCCCTGTCTGATTCTCATCTTTTATAAGCACCCAAATTAAAAAGAAAACAGCATGTTAGTTTAAGAGCGCCTACAATGTGAACATTACGCTGTGAAAGTATATCTGGTAATGTTTCACACCAAAACGGCTTGGAAGGCTTTGTTAATGTAATAAATAATCATATAATGGCTCTTCAGTTGCGTGCCTGTTTTGTGATTAACGACTGGGGACTAGGAAATAGGAAATATGACTGTGAACAAGCTGGCTTTAGGGGTGACGTCAGACCAGAAAGGAGTACACAGACAGACAGTAGTGGAAGGTGAAAGTGAGGTGCGGTGGCGCTCAGTGCGTTTATTGTAAAATAAAAAGGTTTAAACAGCACATGGCACTTGAGGCCAAAATAAATAGACAAACAAAACAGATTAACACTAAACGAACAGTGGACTAACAGACAAACAAACACAGTGAGTCAAAACAGATAACAATTATTCTTTTATTCGTATTCTTTTGCAGTGAAGTGCAATCCCCGTGCCTAAATACAATTATACATTTTAAATAACTTGTGCTACACACACCCATTTATATCCCGTTCAGCAGCTACAATACACCAACACTTACACACTACATACAACACAAAACACAAAAATACACACAGGGGTGGGGCACATTGCCACAATGACATATTTAGTTATTTCTCTAGGGTGCTTCTCACGGTCCTGTCTAACAAAACACTGACAACCCTTACCCCCCATGCACTTCCATTACAACCCTTACCTCTCATGCACTTCCATTACAACCCTTACCTCTCATGCACTTCCATTACAACCCTTACCTCTCATGCACTTCCATTACAACCCTTACCCCCATGCACTTCCATTACAACCCTTACCTCTCATGCACTTCCATTACAACCCTTACCTCTCATGCACTTCCATTACAACCCTTACCCCCATGCACTTCCATTACAACCCTTACCTCTCATGCACTTCCATTACAACCCTTACCTCTCATGCACTTCCATTACAACCCTTACCTCTCATGCACTTCCATTACAACCCTTACCTCTCATGCACTTCCATTACAACCCTTACCTCTCATGCACTTCCATTACAACCCTTACCCCCCATGCACTTCCATTACAACCCTTACCTCTCATGCACTTCCATTACAACCCTTACCTCTCATGCACTTCCATTACAACCCTTACCTCTCATGCACTTCCATTACAACCCTTACCTCTCATGCACTTCCATTACAACCCTTACCCCCATGCACTTCCATTACAACCCTTACCTCTCATGCACTTCCATTACAACCCTTACCTCTCATGCACTTCCATTACAACCCTTACCCCCCATGCACTTCCATTACAACCCTTACCTCTCATGCACTTCCATTACAACCCTTACCTCTCATGCACTTCCATTACAACCCTTACCCCCCATGCACTTCCATTACAACCCTTACCTCTCATGCACTTCCATTACAACCCTTACCCCCCATGCACTTCCATTATAACCCTTACCTCTCATGCACTTCCATTACAACCCTTACCTCTCATGCACTTCCATTACAACCCTTACCCCCATGCACTTCCATTACAACCCTTACCTCTCATGCACTTCCATTACAACCCTTACCCCCATGCACTTCCATTACAACCCTTACCCCCATGCACTTCCATTACAACCCTTACCTCTCATGCACTTCCATTCACAAAACAGGTCTCAAATGTGCAGTTTAAAAAAAAAACACCTTAAGATTGCAAATGTATTTTCATTTTAAAACATGACATCCGGCATTACACCTAGGTAAAAAAGTTCTCAGTTTGCCTGCCTTGCCTTCTAGGAAATCGGTTACACTTCGAGGTCATTTTCCCTCCGCTGTGGCCATGAAGGGTGGCAATTTCACCAAACAAGTGCAAGACTATCTGAAAGAGAGGCCTGCAAACATTTCTTTAACCTGGTGTAGTACCAGCTATCAAGGTTTAAAATGAAAAAAAATGCAAAACTCCTCATTTAGAGACCTTCATAGTGAGGGGATGTTCATGGAATTAGCTACAGCCCTCTTCACTTTCCTCCAAGAAGCTCTCACAGCCTGTAATGAAACAGAATCATATGATGGAATACAAAGAGAGCATCATTCAGGCTCCATGCGGCAGAAGGAGCTGGTGTGGACTGCTTCTCCTCGTGACTAGCGTACTTTGCAATGCCGCGGGGATTGTGTGAGGTCAGCTTGTGACTCTCTGTCCCGCAGAGCCCATTCTAAAGAGGCTGTGCTTTAATTCAAAGTGACACGGCTCCTGCTGTGCTTGATGCTGTATAATGCTCTTAACGAGGGGAGGGGGGGGGGGAGGATCCCAGACAGAAGGCAGAAGATTCTAAACACATGACCGGCTAATCAACCCTCTAGACTGCCAGCTGTTTCTGCAGTGCAGCACTGATCAGACTGCAAGAGAGACAGATTGGGTGCTTTGCAGGCTTTTAACCAGCCTGTACCAGTCTGTGTTTAGGTGCATACAGGGATACAGGCCTACAGTGACACAGGGATACAGAGATACAGGGCAGTATGTCTTGTTAATTCCAGGTCGTTGAATAGGGCACCACTATTCTGCATTATTTTGAATGGATTTAATATCCCCCCACGCCCCTAGCAGGTTTGAGGAAGGCACAGCTTCATGAAAACAGATCCCCTCGGTCAGACTAAAAGCAGGGAGCTGTAATGGTCACAAGATGGCGAGCAAGGCTCCTGTTACCATACACATTGGGTGTTTCTATTCTGGGGCTTCTATTCAGATATGTGGGAAAATAGGACAAATCCACGTGAAAGAGTATAGAATTAGTATCTGGAATCAGGGACAGCAGAACAATCCAGAACTCTATTGGATCACTTAAAAACATTAAGATTCCTTTATTAAAACGTATATAGGACTGTGCAGTATTTTTGACCACTGCTGTAAAACTATTAACCTAATCATTATCAGTATTGGAAAATTATACATTATTCAACACACATGTTAAAAAGTTTTGAAATCACTTTTTAAATAAATACCTTGTAAAAAGTTTGTAAATAGGACCAAAGTTTTGTAAAGCATGTGTATATTGAGCAAGTCAGTGTTTTCTGTAGCAGTATGGTTTTTTACATTCTGTTCTTTCCACTCCTGGTATCCTAGTTCAGACATATATGTAGAATATGGTCCATCGTCATGACCAGCTTCACCTGCGTCTCTTCTACTTGGCAATGCAAATCAGACCTGCTGTTTCTGCTGAGATCCAGCCAAGTGAAAAGTGCTTGTCCTCAGTGGTTGGCTGCTTGCTCCGTTTCGATCACTGTGTGCAGTAATTGATAACTAGCACTGTATATTTCGATCAGCTGTGTGCAGGTATTGAATACTAACACTAAGTGAGTGAGTTGTAAGTGATATCATTCCTGTTAGTTGCTATGGAGCTGGACGTGTGGGATGCGTCAGTGAAGGGAGCACGTGTTCTCAGTCAGTGCAGGTGCCAGGCACCACCGGCAGGGCTTGATCAGGGGGTTAGTGAAGTGGCAGCTACCCAGATGCTTCTATGAGGGGCTCAACTGTACAACAAACAATAGCTTCTACAGAATGGCATTTTTAGTCTAATTGGTGCACAGTGTCCCCAGTTACTGCATGCCCTGGAAAGAAACTAGACAAATGACACAATTCCATGTGTCCATATTTGTCTTTGGTAAGATATTAAAGAGCAGCTCTCATCTCTTCCTGACACTCTGTTGCTTGTTTTGCACTTCATTCACTACACAGCTCTCAAATGTACAGTCTTGAAAATGTTAAAACATGATATTTGGTGCCACTTCTATAAAGTACCCTTCCTATGCCTTATTCTCAGGATATCTGCCACACTCCCTTCCCATGCCTTATTCTCAGGATATCTGCCGCACTCCCTTCCCATGCCTTATTCTCAGGATATCTGCCGCACTCCCTTCCCATGCCTTATTCTCAGGATATCTGCCACACTCCCTTCCCATGCCTTATTCTCAGGATATCTGCCGCACTCCCTTCCCATGCCTTATTCTCAGGATATCTGCCGCACTCCCTTCCCATGCCTTATTCTCAGGATATCTGCCGCACTCCCTTCCCATGCCTTATTCTCAGGATATCTGCCACACTCCCTTCCCATGCCTTATTCTCAGGATATCTGCTACACAAACAGATATTTCTTAAGGTGCTGTACCAGATATCATGTTTTAAAATCAAATACATGTGTTAATATTACATGAGGGGCAGGGGGGCGTGTTAATATTACATGAGGGACAGGGCGGCATGTTAATATTACATGAGGGACAGGGCGGCATGTTAATATTACATGAGGGGCAGGGCGGCGTGTTAATATTACATGAGGGACAGGGCGGCGTGTTAATATTACATGAGGGACAGGGCGGCGTGTTAATATTACATGACGGGCAGGGTGTTGCAAGGGGGCTTGTTAATATAACACGAGGGACAGGGTGTTGCAGGGGGGCGTGTTAATATTACACGAGGGACAGGGTGTTGCAGGGGGGTGCGTTAATGGTTTCTCTTTGTACTTCAGTGTAGAATTAGTATCTGGAATCAGGAACAGCAGAACAATCCAGAACTCTATTGTAACAATCCAGAACTATTTGTAGTTTACTTTAGTTTCATTTATTCAACAGGGAAAAAAACTCCACAGTAGTCAAAGATCTCCTTTACAATAGTGTCCTGGCACAGAACTATTTATACACAGCAGTTTGAAAGACAAACAAGAACATCAGATCACTGTAAATCACAAATCATTACAAGTGACCGGAGCAATCCCCACAACATCGATGCTCATACTGTGGTTTCTAGAAGCAGGCACTTTATAGACATGATTCACAGGAGTGCTTTAAAGTAAAAAAAAATCCCAAGGATGAAATCTACATCTAAACAGCAAGAGCAACACTGACATCACACAAGAGCAACACTGACATCACACAAGAGCAACACTGACATCACACAAGAGCAACACTGACATCACACAAGAGCAACACTGACATCACACAAGAGCAACACTGACATCACACAAGAGCAACACTGACATCACACAAGAGCAACACTGACATCACACAAGAGCAACACTGACATCACACAAGAGCAACACTGACATCACACAAGAGCAACACTGACATCACACAAGAGCAACACTGACATCACACAAGAGCAACACTGACATCACACAAGAGCAACACTGACATCACACAAGAGCATCACTGACATCACACAAGAGCAACACTGACATCACTCAAGAGCAACACTGACATCACACAAGAGCAACACTGAGATTCGTACCCACACAAGCTCTTTACAGATCTCGTTCAATGCACTGATACCATGTTTATGTTAGTCCAATGTGTAAAACTAATTTGTCTTGCCACCACCCCTAACTTTAAATATCATTTCAGGTAAGATACATGCAAAACGGCCTGTATTTTGTATTTTGTAACATTGTCAATGCAGGATGTATTAGGACCTACTCTGTCCCAGAAACACTGTAAAAACGATCTCTGCCGGGGCTGTTCACCAGATGTGCTGCTCAGAAGATAGTCTAATTAGAAAAGTTTATTTCTAGTTTTACTTAAAATCTCTTTAGTAGTTTCTGTTAAACATAATATAAACTATATTGTTTAATTTTCTGTTTTAGCTAATATTAACACCGTCGTAGCATTAGACAAATCTGCTTTACTTACTTTCTTAGTCTTTCTTCAGAATCGTTGATATCCAAACACCCTATTGTCCTGATTGTAAAATTCCTACGTCTTCATCTTTTTTTGCAGACTCTGAAGAGAACACAGAACGAGGTGAGTAGATACATGTACTCTAAAGAAATGACAGTGCATTCCCTGTGCTTGGGATCTTCCCAGTGCTTTACTACGCTATGCTTTTACTTGTAATAGTACATTGTTCCTAAAGTCCCAGGAACTAATCAATGATTCTTAAACTAAACCCATTGCTGAAGGTGCATTCCGTCCAGCTTAAAAATACATGTCCATTCCCTGCATTCTTTTCAGTACTACATTCAACTTTTCATAGAAATACACTTTCTTTATTTTATGAAGCTACAGCACTATAAACTACATGGTAATTAAGGGTTTGTTTAAAAAAAAAACTTTACATTATATATAATAGTAGTATTGATGTGATATGGTCTCCTGAAATTTGCATCAGATAGTTTGTATGAGATGGAAAGGAAGTCACAATAGAATGAGCTAGTGTTTGATTATTCTTATTTTATATATTCAACACCACAAGGTGCTGTGTAGGGAACAATCTGATCTTCACCCTCTCAAGTCCACCCTGAGCTCTCATTGTGTGGATATTAGCTTGTATTGTACAGAAGAGAATACATGATCTATGATATTCTATACATGTCGCTCTTCCTTTTCAGATCACATAGATGCAGAGGAGGGTGAAGAGATCCATCTAGGCAAGTAGTAAAGTGACAGTGCATTTCAAGTGTTGCAGGTCTAGGTGGCACGCTGGGTTTGATCTCCACATTGGCTGTCACTAAGAGAGCTTAGATTTGAGCTAATATAGCCAATTTCCACTGCTATGATTAACTTTGAGAATCCCTAACCCTAACCCTAACCCTAACCCATTTCCACTGCTATGATTCACTTCGAGAATCATTCATTATTGTTTGTTGAAATGTGCACTCTTATAAAAGTTTACCACAGTATTTTTGCAGTTTTCCCATGATTATACTGTGCAGATAGTTTAGCCTGGTTTGCCCTGTTTAGTAATATGCTTTACAATACCTCTCTGGTCTTTACAATGCTTATCTGTGCTTTATTACACTTTGCTGTGATTTGACTGTGGGAAGCGTTTATAAGGGTGAGTAGCTGCAAATGTCACTTGAATTGCTTCACACATTTCTATTTCTATGTTATGGTGTTTGCTCCCATATTGAGTTTGAATATTTTTCTCTAAATCTGCCCTTACCTGGCGTTGAGCCTGCCAGGAGTATCCTAAATGCCAACCATGAGCCTTCCTCATTCCAGTCAGATCCTGTGACAGTGTTGTGCTCGACCTGCCTACTCCACATATATATAGACAGAGAGAGAGAGAGTAGGCGGGCCTGGCAGAGTTCAAAGGTTACATTGGAATGAAGTCTGTTAGTCCCAGCATGCAGGATTCTCCAGACAAGCTTAAAGCCAGGTAATGGCAGATTCAGAGACAAGGGCAATAACTCTATAGTGAATTGCATTAGAAGCTTCTTCTTCCTTAAGATAAGACCTTCATAAGCACCAAAAATGCGAAACAGCATTTCATATAAATGAATGCAGTAAAAAGGAGTTTGCTGTGTGTTTTACTAATTTCCGCTCTTCTGTTTATAGATTCTGATGAGGAATCCCAAAGAGGTAAATATATTTTTGTATAGTATTTCACTGCAGAAAGGCTGATTCAATCAAAAAACGTAGTGCACCACAGCACTGTACAAGCCCTTAATTTAACACATGCCAACGTCCCCACCTTTGTAAAGTTAAATACAACAGGGAAATAATAGTAGAGCTGCTAGGCTTTTTTGAATGAACCCCACCCTGGTAGATATCCCAGGCTTGGATTTCAAACATGACTGAGCATTCCAAATAGAACCTGGAAGAGAGTTCCAAAGTGGAACTTGAGAACTGCATGCTTTCTCTCCAGAGCTTTATATGGAATTACCAAGAGACCAATTCACTGCTTCACTGGAAGCCAGTGACCTTAAATGGGAGGTAATATGACTGGCTGTAGCATTTTGAACCAGCTGCAACCTATCCAATGATGCTTGTGGGGGACCAGCAAACAAGAGGTCAGCCTGAGAGGTTACACAAGCGTGAGGCAGAGTGTCAGCCCCAGCCTTTGCAGCATAGACCTCATCCTAGCTCTGTTTCTCTGATTCCAAAAATAAATATTAGTGATCAGTCATGTGAGGACAGTCCAGTTACACAAAAGTGTGAGCTACATATCGCAGGTGTTTCCAAAGCTGTCTTTATACCTACTATTGCTAATCATTCCATTGAAGATTATTAGATTCAGTTATCCGAAAGCTCAATTACTTTTTTTTTTTTCAGAAAACATGTCAGAAGATGATGCTGAAGATTTAAGTGAGTTCTAAGTGGATTACAATCTATTTCCAATGTAGCTGCTAATGCTTGCCAGTCAGGTTGGGTCTAATCTCACTCAGCTCAGACTCTGCCCCCTCCACTCCCACTCCCACTCCCCTCCCCTCTCCTGTCAGAACGGTGGATTTGTGCTAAATATTATTCTCATTGAGGCACACATGTTGTGATTAAAACATATTTTTGCATAATTTTTATTTTTTACTGAAATGCAATTCACCCTAGGAAAAAAACAAAACAAAGGATGTCCTTATAGTGTCAATTAAAAAGTAACAAATAACAACAACTAAGATGACAGTGTGCAATTATCGAATGTGAAAATTAGATTCAAAGTCTTACTTACAGTTGCTGTATTTTTTTTTAAAGTTATTGAATCATTTTTATAAGGCAGTTTAAGAATAGCTCTAATCCTAGCAGCAATTTCATAGTCTGTTCCAAAGTCTCCATAACTTTCTAATGTCTGTTTCTGAGATAACTATTTTGTTTGAAATCCTTTGAGGACACTGGGACAGTTTGGGACAGTTCAGGCTTTTTAACTGGCATCGCAATGCATTCTGGTAAGTGTAGTCCTGTTTCTCTTTAAGAAAAGAGACTAGTGAAAGCTACCAGAATGCATTGCGATGTGAGTTGAATAGAATGAACTGTCCCAAACTGTCCTGGTGAAGATGGGCCCATATAGCCACCCTACTGGTGTTATCTATGTAGCAGGCTGTGTCTGCAGCGTGGAATACTATTAATGTGGAATTATGGCTAACAGTACATAAGAGTACATTAGACTCATCCCAATTTCCTATCTTTCTTTTATAGATTCTGAGGAGAAAGCACAAAGAGGTAAGGTGTAGTGATCAGTGGATCTCAACCGCAGTCCTCAAGTTTTCCCTTCTTGTGCTGCAGGTATTATAGGAGGCTTGGTGATCCAGTGGTTAAAGAAAGGGGCTTGTTATCAGGAGGTTGCTGGTTCAATCCCAGCTCAGCCACTGACTGTCTGTGCGTGACCCTGAGAAAGTCACTTAACCTCCTTGTGCTCCGTCCTTTGATGAAAACTAAAACCAAGGTCCTGTTGTAAGTGACTCTGCAGCACCTGTTGTTGATGAAGCATAGTTCACCCCCTAGTCTCTGTAAGTCACTTTGGATAAAAGCGTCTGCTAAATGATTAAATAATAATAATAATATATATGGAGTGTTAATAAAAGAACATCAAAACAATTGGGAATATGTTGAAAACAATTGCTGAGATATTGACGACCTGCTATTCAAGAAAGGGAAGGTGTTTCTTCTAACACTGCAGGGGATTCTGAAACACTTTAAATGAGTCAAAGAGAAACCTCTGTCTAAACCTTCAGAAAAGGGACTTTCTAGAATGGGGTTTTGCTAGTGAGTCTCAACATGTTTTTAAAGGGCTGGTTATCCCCCTTGAAGAGAATTCTAATTAAGTGTGTTTAATAATATACCAGTGTGCCTCACATAGAAGGCGGGTGAAATCTCATGAGCCGTGTGGGTAGTTGCTGCAGTGAGGGGAGAGCGGGTGGATTTTCTAAACTGGGAGAAAATCAGGGGTCATATAATAATCAGACACGCTAAATAAAAAAATAAAAATAAAAAAGAAGATGGCTGAAAAATGTTTGTTTTTTTAATCATGCTCACAAATAAAACATCAGAAACCAATTAATTACACTTCCATAAGATGATTTGCTACCATTTATGAAATATAAATGCAATGATATTTCATTTACATTACAAATAAGCAAAATCAACAGGACAGTGTAATGAAGCATAGTAAAGCATAGGTAAGCATTGTAAAGCATGTAAACTGCTAAATTACCAGAGATCTCAATGCTTGTTTTTTTATGAAAAATATATTTATTTTACATTCTGTTCATATATTCCTGCGCCCATGACAAACACACAAAAGTTAGCTGAAGACAATAGAAAATGAAAATACATTTAAAAAAACAGGGTTATCTACGTTAACTTTTGGGATTTCTGCCACTGCATGTAGGATGATGTGTGAAGATGCAAAATAACAACAAAGGGAATGTATTTTAAATGTTTTTACAAACAGGATAATTCGTTTACAACATACCCTTGATGTTAATGGTTGAGGCATTCTATCAGGTTAATGATTTAACAACTTAGTGAGGTTTACCTTTACAAACACAACTCCGAACTATGATGCGATTCTGTGGAAGCTGCTGTGTGCTGTGTAGTTGCTGAGCCCCTCGTAGAAGCACTAGACAAGTCAAGCTGGTGTATCTGGGTAGTTGCCACTTCACTAACCCCCTGATCAAGCCCTGCTGCTCGCACTGCTCACTGACGCATCCCACACGCCCAGCTACATAGCAACAGGACCCCACACTGCTGTACTGTAATAGCAATCTAACAGGACCCCACACTGCTGTACTGTAATAACAATCTAACAGGACCCCACACTGCTGTACTGTAATAGCAATCTAACAGGACCCCACACTGCTGTACTGTAATAACAATCTAACAGGACCCCACACTGCTGTACTGTAATAGCAATCTAATAGGACCCCACACTGCTGTACAGTAATAACAATCTAACAGGACCCCACACTGCTGTACTGTAATAACAATCTAACAGGACCCCACACTGCTGTACTGTAATAACAATCTAACAGGACCCCACACTGCTGTACTGTAATAACAATCTAACAGGACCCCACACTGCTGTAGTGTAATAACAATCTAACAGGACCCCACACTGCTGTACTGTAATAACAATCTAACAGGACCCCACACTGCTGTACTGTAATAGCAATCTAATAGGACCCCACACTGCTGTACAGTAATAACAATCTAACAGGACCCCACACTGCTGTACAGTAATAGCAATCTAATAGGACCCCACACTGCTGTACAGTAATAACAATCTAACAGGACCCCACACTGCTGTACAGTAATAACAATCTAACAGGACCCCACACTGCTGTACTGTAATAACAATCTAACAGGACCCCACACTGCTGTACTGTAATAACAATCTAACAGGACCCCACACTGCTGTACTGTAATAACAATCTAACAGGACCCCACACTGCTGTACTGGAATAACAATCTAACAGGACCCCACACTGCTGTACTGTAATAACAATCTAACAGGACCCCACACTGCTGTAGTGTAATAACAATCTAACAAGACCCCACACTGCTGTACTGTAATAACAATCTAACAGGACCCCACACTGCTGTACTGTAATAACAATCTAACAGGAACCCACACTGCTGTACTGTAATAACAATCTAACAGGACCCCACACTGCTGTACTGTAATAACAATCTAACAGGACCCCACACTGCTGTACTGTAATAACAATCTAACAGGACCCCACACTACTGTACTGTAATAACAATCTAACAGGACCCCACACTGCTGTACTGTAATAACAATCTAACAGGACCCCACACTGCTGTACTGGAATAACAATCTAACAGGACCCCACACTGCTGTACTGTAATAACAATCTAACAGGACCCCACACTGCTGTAGTGTAATAACAATCTAACAAGACCCCACACTGCTGTACTGTAATAACAATCTAACAGGACCCCACACTGCTGTACTGTAATAACAATCTAACAGGAACCCACACTGCTGTACTGTAATAACAATCTAACAGGAACCCACACTGCTGTACTGTAAATAGCAATCTAACAGGACCCCACACTGCTGTACTGTAATAACAATCTAACAGGACCCCACACTGCTGTACTGTAATAACAATCTAACAGGACCCCACACTGCTGTACTGTAATAGCAATCTAACAGGACCCCACACTGCTGTACTGTAATAACAATCTAACAGGACCCCACACTGCTGTAGTGTAATAACAATCTAACAGGACCCCACACTGCTGTAGTGTAATAACAATCTAACAAGACCCCACACTGCTGTACTGTAATAACAATCTAACAGGACCCCACACTGCTGTACTGTAATAACAATCTAACAGGAACCCACACTGCTGTACTGTAATAACAATCTAACAGGACCCCACACTGCTGTACTGTAATAACAATCTAACAGGAACCCACACTGCTGTACTGTAATAACAATCTAACAAGACCCCACACTGCTGTACTGTAATAACAATCTAACAGGACCCCACACTGCTGTACTGTAATAGCAATCTAACAGGACCCCACACTGCTGTAGTGTAATAACAATCTAACAGGACCCCACACTGCTGTACTGTAATAGCAATCTAACGGGACCCCACACTGCTGTACTGTAATAACAATCTAACAGGACCCCACACTGCTGTACTGTAATAACAATCTAACAGGACCCCACACTGCTGTACTGTAATAACAATCTAACAGGACCCCACACTGCTGTACTGTAATAGCAATCTAACAGGAACCCACACTGCTTACTTTATTTTTCAGAAAACCTGGAAGCAGATGAGCTCGGTGGTTTAGGTTAGTTATTGTTATTCATTTACTATTGTCCTAGTAAACTGCGGTTTTGTTTCCAGTTTCAAAGTGAATAGTCTGGCAGTAATCTCCTATTTATTTATTTTTTTAATTATTTTCTTTTTCCACAGATGCACTTCTTGAAAACTTGGAAAATGTGGCAGACCAGCAAGGTAACAGTAACAAGTCTTATCCAGCAGGGGGGGCTTTGTACTGCAAAATAAGTCTCTTTTCGTCTGTTGAAACTGCAGTGGAGGTTGCCAAGCTAGCGAACCCTGGAGGTGAGGCTCAAACTGGCTCACACTGCCGGCCTCATCCAGCACTTGATCAGTAGGGGGCGCTGTGGCCGCATCTGCCTTCTGGCCATTATGAGTCGCAGCTGATTTTCAATTCAGCATGACCGGGATTTTAATCAGCCAGCTCCCAATCACAAGACTCCACACGGCAGTGCCTTTCCTAGGAGAGACACCGGGGTCCCCCTGCACTCCACATGGCAGTGCCTTTCCTAGGAGAGACACCGGGGTCCCCCTGCACTCCACACGGCAGTGTCTTTCCTAGGAGAGACACCGGGGTCCCCCTGCAGGCCACACGGCAGTGCCTTTCCTAGGAGAGACACCGGGGTCCCCCTGCACGTCACAAGGTAGTGCCTTTTCTAGGAGAGAAACAGGGGTTCCCAGTCTGTCTGTCTGGTCAGCAAGGTTTTGCAGTCTGTTTCTGACAGCTTTCTATAAAATAATTGCATCGTTCAGATGAAACAATGTATTTTAGCAGAGAATACAAAGAGCTGCTTTTGGTCTAATTGCAATCTGGTGAATATGTGCAACCACTACCCCTGCAGAAGGATACATGATCATACAATATAATGGGACTTGGGTCACTGTTACAAGCACTTACATTTGGAATCAAACTCTAAAAAAGGCCATATATATGGTTGTTTGCCTGAATGCTTTGATTGGGTTTTGTGGTGCAGTTCATTAAAAGAGGAAGAAATAGCAATGAATAAATATACACCTACAGTAATACTGCACCTTTCACCTGAGCTTCCACAGATGGACACAGACAGACAAGTCTACTCAAAAAAACATGGATTATATTCACGTTATTGACAAAGTCTGACTAATTCAGTGTACAGGGAGTCACATTAAACTTAAGGCTTTGTTTATCTCATAATATATTGTAGTTTAATACTTATCCTTTTCCCTCCCTTATAGATTCCAAGGAGACCATTCAGTAGAGGACCATGGTTGAAAGCTGCTCATACAAATGATTTCCTGGTTCCCAGTCTGTTACTTTCAGGATTTCGGGAACCAACTTAAAAATAAAAAATGTAATTGAAGAATGAAAGCATGTCTGTCTAGTTTCTTCCTCCCAGACGATGGCATCAATACTTAAACTGACAAAATAACTTACCTCTCATGAACTTCGGTTTATTATATATGTGCAGTTTTGAAAGAAACACATGTCATAGCAGACATGTATTTTTATTTTAAAACATGATATACTACTTTAGGCTAAAGTAAGTCCTCAGTTTTTATGTCTTATTTTCAGGATAACTGTTACATAGATATCCTGCACTTTCTGGCCCATTTCACCTCAGCAGGGTCTTCTGGGTCAAAGCATGTCTTTACAAAAAGCATATTGCTGCTCTAGAAAGAGTGCAAAGAAGAGCGACCAGAATTATCCTGGGTTTAAAAGGCATGTCGTATGCAGACAGGCTAAAAGAATTGAATCTATTCAGTCTTGAACAAAGAAGACTACGCGGTGATCTGATTCAAGCATTCAGAATTCTAAAAGGTATTGACAATGTCAACCCAGGGGACTTTTTCGACCTGAAAAAAGAAACAAGGACTAGGAGTCACAAATGGAGATTAAAGGGTATTCAGAACAGAAAATAGAGGCACTTTTTTATACAGAGAATTGTGAGGGTCTGGAACTCCCCAGTAATGGTGGGGAGCACGACGGACAAAATTGAAATGGTGGAAATGACAAATGACTGCTTCCTAATGCAATTTATCAAGGCACCGACTAGAGGCATGTTGTTGAAGCTGACACCCTGGGATCCTTCAAAAAGCTGCTTGATGAGATTCTGGGATCAATAAACTACTAACAACCAAACAAGCAAGCTGGGCCGAATGGCCTCCTCTCGTTTGTAAACTTTCTTATGTTCTTAAGCCTTAATTTAGTCTTTTCAAATAACGAAGACAGAATAACTAAAACAGAGATCAGAGAGCCATTGGTAAACTCAGACCACAACATGGTCTCATTTGAAGTGCTTTTTAAAACCCCAAAAGTAATGACTAAAGCTAAAGTTTACAATTTTAGAAAAGCAAACTATGAAGGTATGAAACAGAGACTAACAGAAGTAGATTGGAGTAAAATAGAGAAAACATCCACAGAAAAAGGATGGCTGTTTTTTAAAAATGTAGTACTAGAGGCGCAAAACAATTACATCCCAAAAGTAGACAAATCTAAATCTGAAACAAAATGGCCAAAATGGTTTAATAGATCAATTAAAAAAAATATTCAGCGAAAAAAGGCACTTTACCAAGCGTTTAAAAGGGACCAAGAACAAAGTACACAGAAAGAGTACTTGGAACTGCAAACACAAGTCAAAAAGGAAGTTAGAAAGGCCAAGAGAGAGATAGAAATCAGTATTGCTAAGGGGGCTAAAACCAATTCCAAAACGTTTTTCCAATATTATAACAGCAAGAGAACATTCAAAGAGGAGGTTAAATGTCTAAGAGACACAAATGGCAAAATCATAGACGAAGAAAAAAAAATAGCAAATATATTAAATTAATACATTTCACAAGTTTTTACAAAGGAGGACACGGACAACATGCCCCACATGTCGACCTGTTCCTATCCAGTTTTAAATAACTCTAGCATAACAGTGGCAGAAGTGTTAAAGGGACTAGAAGCTCTTAAAATAAACAAATCCCCTGGGCCGGATGAGATCCTCACAATATTATTTACAAACCACTAACCAAGATCATGCAACAGTCTCTTGACACAGGTGTTGTACAGACAGACTGGAGAATTGCAAACATAATACCGATCCACAAAAAGGGAGACAAAACCAAACCAGGTAACTACAGATCAATAAGCCTGACTTCTATTATATGTAAACTTATGGAATCTATAATAAGATCCAAAATGAAAAATTACCTATATGGTAACAGTATCCTGGGGGACAGTCAGCATGGTTTTAGGAAAGGGAGATCATATTTAACTAACCTGCTTGATTTTTTTGAGGATGCAACATCGAAAATGGATAATTGCAAAGCATACAACATGGTTTATTTAGATTTCCAGAAAGCTTTTGACAAAGTCCCGCATAAAAGATTAATTCTCAAACTGAACGCAGTAGGGATTCAAGGAAATGCATGCACATGGATTAGGGAGTGGTTAACATGTAGAAAACAGAAAGTAATTATTAGAGGAGAAACCTCAAAATGGAGAGAGGTAACCAGTGGTGTACCAGAGGGATCGTATTAGGTCCTCTGTTATTCCTAATCTACATTAATGATTTAGATTCTGGTATAGTAAGCAAACTTGTTAAATTTGCAGACGACACAAAAATAGGAGGAGTGGCAAACACTGATTTATTACCCCTTATTATGACAACCCTGGTTCCCTGAGATAGAAATGTAACCATTACCTAGTGGGATATAATCTCTCACAGCCCGAATTACCTGAGCACTTGTATCAAAGCTGCTCCTTTAAGAGCCCCGTCTCCGCCCCCAGTGACACATAAGGCTCGGCACCATTTTCTTTTCAGGCCTGCTGCGTTGGAGTGAACGCAGCGACCTTGAAGGGTAATGGTTACATTTCTGTTTCAGGGAAATACAGTGAGGGGGGACCCTCATGCAGTGTATGTGCTGCAAGGTTACACTGAGTAATCTCAGCATTTAACACCAGAAGTCCAAGAAGTGTGTGGCTAACTACCCCAGGACTTAAAGTGGAACAATAAAAAAATATGTGTTAAAGAGCAGAATGAGTGGCTGCCATTAACACTATGTTCCCAAAACCACGGTCCTATGAGATTCAGTCAGTAGAACCTGGTAAAAGTCAAGGCATGGCCCATACTGCAGCGTTGCAAATCTGTGACAAATGCGCCCTGGAATAAAGCCCAAGAGGTTGCAAGGCCTCTTGTGGAGTGACCAGTGACCTTTTGGCTGGATTGTATGCAATCCTGACCATGACTACAATCCACCTCGACAGCCGCTGTTTAGACAGGGCTTGTCCGTGGAACTTAGACGAGAAGAAAAGAGGTAACCAGTGGTGTACCACAGGGATCAGTATTAGGTCCTCTGCTATTCCTGATCTACATTAATGATTTAAATTCTGGTATAGTAAGCAAACTCGTCAAATTTGCAGACGACACAAAAATAGGAGTAGTGGCAGCAGCAAAGGTCATTCAAAACGATCTAGACAGCATTCAGAACTGGGCAGACACATGGCAAATGACATTTAATAGAGAAAAGTGTAAAATATTCCATGCAGGCAATACAAGAAGTGCATTATAAATATCATATGGGAGATACTGAAATTGAAGAAGGGAACTATGAAAAAGACCTAGGAGTTTATGTTGACTCAGAAATGTCATCATCTAGACAATGTGGGGAAGCAATAAAAAAGGCCAACAAGATGCTTGGATATATTGTGAGAAGTGTTGAATTTAAATCAAGGGAAGTAATGCTAAAACTTTACAATGCATTAGTAAGACCTCACCTAGAATATTGTGTTCAGTTCTGGTCATCTTGTTACAAAAAGGATCTTGCTGCTCTAGAAAGAGTGCCAAGAAGAGCAACCAGAATTATCCCGGGTTTAAAAGGCATGTCGTATGCACACAGGCTAAAAGAATTGAATCTGTTCAGTCTTGAACAAAGAAGACTACGCGGCGATCTGATTCAAACTTTCAAAATCCTAAAAGGTAAAGACAATGTCAACCCAGGGGACTTCTTTGACCTGAAAAAAGAAACAAGGACAAGGGGTCACAAATGGAGATTAGATAAAGGGGCATTCAGAACAGAAAATAGGAGGCACTTTTTTACACAGAGAATTGTGAGGGTCTGGAACCAACTCCCCAGTAATGTTGTTGAAGCTGACACCCTGGGATCCTTCAAGAATCTGCTTGATGAGATTCTGGGTTCAATAAGCTACTAACAACCAAACGAGCAAGATGGGCTGAATGGCCTCCTCTCGTTTGTAAACTTTCTTATGTTCTTATGTACGTTTAAAAATTTCCCCTCTCTAAATGATGATAATGAACGAGTCAGACAAGAGCCAGGGAGGGAGGAAGGTGAACAATCAAGATTGCGATCCCAATTCAGGCACAAACTAGCCAATCAGAGCGTGCTGCGGAATTTCAAAATCCCTTTAGCCTGAAAAGTATAAAAGCAAACATTATAAAGCACTCTCTCGGATACAAAAAAGCAAAAGCTACAAGATCGTGCCAGAAGCCCTCCACTTTCAGCATTAATCCATCCAGACCAGGGGCCCTGACACTCAGAAAAACACAAGGTAACAGCACGCTGAAACTTGACTGCTTTCCAGGCTAAGTAACAATTATTATTATTTATTTCTTAGCAGATGCCCTTATCCAGGGCGACTTACAGTTGTAAACAAAAATACATTTCATGAATCACAGTACAAGTATTAATACAATCAAGAGCAAGATAAAATACAGTGACTTCAGTTCTAGCAAGTACAAGTATATGACAAAATACGATTCAATAACGGAACAGGTAACAGTCAGGATATAATTAAATACAAAATACTACAGATTAAATAACACTTGACAGATTACAGTACTCTAAAGTACAGGATTAAATGCAGTAAAATAGGGAGCAGATAAGAGCAAGTAAAGCGCATTAAGGAAGAGTGATAAAGTGTCCAGAGGGAAAAGAGGAGGTCTACAGGTGCTGTCTGAAGAGGGGAGTCTTGAGGAGGTGCCAGAAGGTGGTCAGGGACAGGTCATTCCACCACTGCAGGGCTAGGGTGGAGAAGGAGCGGGCTCTGGAGGCAGGGGAGCGTAGAGGAGGTACAGCCAGTCTTCTAGTGCAGGAGGAGCGGAGGTGTCGAGTGGGGGGGTGTAGGGAGAGAGGAGGGTCTGGAGGTAGCTGGGTGCAGTCTGGTCAAGGCATCTGTACAAGATGCTTTAGGCTAGTACAAGAGTCTTGAACTGGATGTGAAGGGTGATTGGGAGCCAGTGGAGTGAGCAGAGCAGTGGAGTTGCGTGGGAGAAGCGAGGCAGAGAGAACACCAGGCGAGCAGTGGAGTTCTGGATGAGCTGGAGCAGAAGGGTGGCGGACACAGGGAGGCCAGCCAGGAGGGAGTTGTACGATTCCTTGTTGTAGTGTCAGTATGTACTAATAGTTAATTGGCATATTGTTTAAAACCTTAGTTCTTATTGCTTTTAAATGTGGTATTAAATGTGTAACTTTTGTTGCCATCTTTCTGAGGGATTCTCAGTAGTAAATCATTCACTCGTGTTGAACAACCTCGATTTAAACTTTAAATTTAATGGAATGTGGTATAGTTTTAGTTTGTTGCAACATGTAAATCTGCTACCGTTTTCAGAGCGCAATATTGAAAACGGGTTTGTACGTTATAATAAAACAGTTATTGCTGTTAAGAATATTAACGGTCTACAATAGTACCCACAGATGTGAAAGTAGGCATCCTTGAGGTCCACTATAGTGAACCAGTCACCTGACCTTAGTGACTGCAACAGCTGCCGTGTTGTCAGCATCTTGAACCTTTGTACTCTCAAGTACAGATTAAGCTGTCTGAGGTCGAGGATCTGTTTGAGACCGCCATCCTGTTTCGGCACCAGGAAGAACCTGGAGTAAAACCCTTCTTTCAGCGAGGGTGAACAATTGAAATTGCCTGTTTCTGCAGGAGGGCCGCCACCTCCGGAGACACTAATACAGTGTCTTGAGGAGGGGGGCTGAACCGAAACTGCAGTGTGTGACCTGCCCTGATGATGGCAAATCACCCAGGTGTCTGTGGTGCATGATCGGCAATAATCCAGGTATCCTGATAGAACGGGCCCTGGACCTATGGCAGCAAATCCCTAGCCGCAACAAGGTACTGAATCCCGGGTAAGGGGTGGGGAGAGCCCTATGTAATAGAGAGAAAAAGTGAACTAAAGCAACTTCTCTCTGTAGTTATGACAAAGTCAGAGCTCACTCCTTCCTCAGGTAAAGGCTGAAGGTGAAAATGATGCAGAGCCTTATGTGTCACTCATATTTATCTCTTGGGGGCGGAGAAAACATCCAACACAAAAGGGGCTCTTAAAAGAAGCAGCTTTGATAGAAGTGATCAGGTAATTCAGGCTATAAGAGAGGATATCCCAGTTAGGCCATTAGGTAATGGTGACATTTCATACTTGAAAGGGAATTAAAAGTAGACAGCAAAGAAAACTGAACTATAGATGCATCATAAATGTAGAAAGCAACAAAGTAATAACCTTGAAAAACTGGGAGGAGCCTACAGATTTAAATTTATGTTTTAATGTAATTTCACACTTCTACTTCAATGATATTACCATCTGTCCCCACCACTGTGGCTATGGTCCTAGTTGGCTTAATGGGATTCTAAAAGCAGTGATATGTAGCTCCCAAAGAAGCCCCACAGTAGCAGAAATAACTTGAAGAAAGCTTTAAAATTGGTAGTTTTAAAAATGATTTTTTTTATTGAATTACATTTTTTAAACCTCCATTCACACTGGAAGACTAAAACAGCATGTGTTGCATGTGTTTCCAACACTCCAGTCTCTACTCTTTGGTACCTATTTCACAAGGCATCCAAGCAACCACAAAAAAAAAAAAAAAAATTATATTACATATATATATATATTATATATATATATATATATATATATATATATATATATATAAACACCACACACACCACCAGATGCAGGCTTATCTGAACAAAAACTTTTAGGAGAGGCGCAACATTACCAAAAGACACAAAGGCAGGTGGTTTCCACTTGGCCGATGGTAGAATTCTTTCACAATCCCAGACCTGTACCCCTACAATGTGCAAGACATGAATACTGCCTTTGAAAAGTCACTCCCTCTTGTTCAGTACGGTCAAGTTTTCAGGAATACAGTTTATACAGCATTAGAACCACAGTTCACTTTCTTTTTAAATCTATATAAAAACACAATTCATAATACGTAAGTTAGAAGTTAAAGAACAACAGATTTTAAAACAGTTGTAGGCAAATATATATCTAAACGGAAGCAACTTAGTTAAAAACAGCTAAGAAATTCCAATACATTAAGAATGGCAAACTAAATTTGCAGTTCGATTCCTTATAGTGGGACTTGTGTGATTCAAAGCAGCAGATACACACAAAAAAAAGTATTCCTCAAATATTTCATTAGACAAAGGTTTTGCACACTGGACTGCAATTGGGTACCAGCCTTTCATTTTTTAATTTTTTTTATAAAGAAACACGCATCTCTCCACAAAGTCAGTGTCATTTAAGGCATATACTGTTAGACCTGTCCCAATCCACTTCTGAAACTACTGTTTAACAGACTGGCACCTACACATACTGCCTACTCTATAGACATTAACATGTTAACTGCATTACCCGGAACACAATTCCAGCTCTAAAAAAACAGAAAAAAACCCAACATGATCATAGTTTGTACTCTGATGTTTAAAACGCAAGTGTAAAAAAAAATAATAATAAAATAAAAATATGTACATAATTACAGAATGCCAAGGAACTTTTTTTTGGGAGGGGTTGGAAATTTACTGGCAATTATGTACAGCATACATATGTTTATGGTAGTCTTAATACACCAAGGAGTTAAAGCACAGTAATATAGCAAGAATACAGAGCTGAAGCAGAAATCATCTTCCATGAAAGACAGCAGTCCCTCCTCTGTCCACCCCAGCTGCTCTGCTGTCAGACTGAAGGTCTCCCTTTTCTAAGGTGAACTTTGCATGAACCCCCCTGGTAGCACACTCAGGGATCCAGGATGACATATTTGAAGAGGGCCATGATGGCTGCACTGATGAGCCCCGAGATTGGCACAGTGACAAACCAGGCCAGGAAGATGTTACGGAACAGGCGCCAATCGACAGCCTTCTTGGAGCGCAGCCAACCAATGGACACAACCGAGCCAACCTGCGAACGAGGGGAGGCCATTAGAAGAACATTTCCATATTGACTGCTTCTACTGGTAATTGTAAACAGTGTGCAGAGCAAGGACTTCTGTGCAAAGCTTCCAGAAGACTTAGAGGAACTGGGATGAAACTCACATTAGTACTACATTTGGGAGGGGCGTGTTCCCAGTGTGAATAAACACCCAGTAAAAAAGGACTGATTATACAATGTGGTTTTATAGGGCAACCACATACTCAAGTACCCCCAAATGGTTCTCTTTTCTTTATGTATATTGCCTAGTAATGAATCTCAACTCTAGAGCAGTGTTGCGCAAAGTTTTTAAATGGCACCCCCCTTTTTTAGCATACATTTTGTCATGCCCCCCCATATTAAAACATTAGACCACAACTTTATATTTTAACAGTTTTTTTCCCTGATTCCGCGTAAATTGCATATGTTTTCCTTAAGTCCAGATTTAGCTAAATACACACACACAAATTCAACATTTAAAATCAGTCTTAATCTCCCCCCCCCCCCCACTTCGAGTGAACATTTTGACATGTTAAACCTGGGTTTCTAACAAATAAATCGGTGAATTTATATATTTTTACACTTGGCAAGTCAACATTTAGCTAACATTTCTAACAAATAAATCTGTGAAGAAATACATGTAACTTAACTTTTTTTGTTTGTTTTGTTTAAACTTGGCGATTCAACAGTTACCTGACAAATACATCTGAAACATTATCGTTCAGCAATTAAATCTTAGGTTTTCACAAAATACAGTATGCACATCGGGAGAGAAGCGCGAACGACACGAATACAGCACGAGTACAAAAAAATGTAGCTAGTCAAAGAAAAGACCTCCTTTTGTGGAGATGAAATAAAAAATAAAACAGAAGAGCATGGGAACACCACACACTAAAAAAAGGAAAGTTTGTAAGCTTGTAAAAGAGCTAATGTGATTATTATTATTGGTCAACATTATTAAAACAAAGAAGCATCATTTTACAGAAATACGAAACCAGTGTGTGGCGCTCCCCATCACCGACTAAAATTAAGGTGAAATAAAGAGAGACATACCATCAATTTCCAATTGTTCTGCTATTTCTTGACATGTGCGTCCTTTTTATTGTCTTTATAACCACAGACACCGGCATCAAAGAACATTATATTTTTCGACTTTAATAATTAAATTACCATTTTTATATTTCTGTGGTAATCTCTGCGTGAGACACTGACAGTCTGACAGCCGCTACCTTTGACCTTATTTCTGATTGGTCCATTGTGACGCGAACAATGCATAGCAAAATACAAATAAAACAAATGTATTTCTATACTTGCTTGCTTCATTCACGCCACTTGCTTCGCTTGTGTTGTGCATTACTCCATTTAAATCAATAGTTTTAATTATTTTTGATTCACAAGCTCGCGTCCAGTGTGCATAGCTCTTAACATGCAAGCCCATGCCCATTGATGTGTTTGATTTGGCAGTGCATGTTGCAGAACTGCGCTTACACTCCGACTTAAGACTGTTTGTTAATATTTATGTATTTAGCTAAATCTGGACTTTTTTGTTAAATCTCGGAAAAAATACGTGATTTACATTAATACAGGACTTTTTTTTTTTTTTTACACTTATCAGCACTGTTCACTGCAGTTTCACTGACGCACTCGCCAGTTCAAACATAATTTCTCCAGTTCTACAAGTCCTACCTAGAGTAATCGTCAACGGCTCATTTGAAAGGTAAGAGCTTGGCCTAATTAGTCATTTATGTATTTATTAAATGTTCTATCTTTTTTTTTTTTAAAAAACAGAACTGCCTCTTTAGTCTCGCGCCCCCCTTAATGACACTCCACGCCCCCCCAGTTGATATTCATTACACAGTTTAAAGCCCCACAGCTTGTTAGTGCCATCTCATATGCATGCTAAACAAAATTGATCCAGATTGAAACATAAACCTGGCCTGCTGGGGTACTTGAGGATTCGTTTTGAACTCATGGGGATACTTGCACCGGTCACAAAGGCTACGTATTTTGTCAAACCCTCCATTACACAAACCTTGCAGTGCGTTGTGCTGATGGGAAGTCCGATGTTTGAAGCAAGCACCACAGTCAAAGCAGATGCCAACTCAATACTGAAGCCACTGTGCAACAAAAAAAGAAATGGCATCACTTCTGATCTACAGATAATTACATTGTTTACATTATAAACTAAATCAAACTCACTTTGCTTAAAAAGGTGACAGTTGAAATGTACAGATTTCGCTACTTTCTGCAAACATAGAGATCACCATTATTGCATCAGTTGACCTATTTGCATGAAGTAGTGGACTATATTTAGCCTTCCTACCTGGAAGGAGTGATGGGGGTGAGGTCCTTTCCCATGGTCTGGATCACTCTCCTTCCCCAGACCCAGAGACCAGCACAGATGCCCACTCCTCCATACAGGAGCAGCCAGATAGGGGTGGGAGTATTTGAGGCAACTTGACCAGATTGATAAATTAAGTAGAGAGCAACCAGAGGTCCAATTGCATTGCTGGAAAGAAAAAACAAAAGCCAGCCATTCAGTATTCACACATGTTCCACCTTTTAACAAGAGCAGGAAAGCTGGACAATCTTAAGCACCTCAGTTCATGTCACTCAAATAATATTTAATACAGTACCACGTAGGCGGTGGATATGTGAAGATGTCGAATTTTCGAACATCTGTAGCATTTACAAATCCATAAGTAGGTTAGCGAACAAAAACAAACACGCAAACTGCTTTAAACATGGAGACATATTTTGCTTTAAAAAGTAAGCAAACCGAGATTAAATTAGGCTACAATACACAGTGTTGCTATGCGGTTTGCTATAAGCCATCTCCATGCAAAGCTGCTTAAAAAAAAAAAATACAAAAACAGTAAAACGTACAGTAATCGGCAACCGATGGCTTCTTTAACTCTAGTTAAGTCCTTGCCTCCCTGGTTCTGCTTTAATATCTGTGTCACGGTACTTTGCGCTCTTTTTAGATATTGCCAACAGCTGATAAGCAGTTAGTTTTGAATATTGCTTCAGCTATTATATTTGTTTTTGGTAAAAGTCAAATTCCATGTCATAGGCTCTATAAACAAACGGCCGGTAAGCACTGCATTTATGAAGCTTGCTTTGTTTAATTCAAATGCATTTAAAAGCTACAACACGCTGTCAATATCTGCAAGCGTTCGCTCCATCATAAACACATTGCACACAGTGTACTGAAACATCACTGCTACATGCAGCTGACTGACACACACAGCCCACCTCTCTTAAAGGGGAACGCACCAAAAGGCTGATTGCTAGAATGCTTTCTTTCTAGAATGTTTTCATCACAGAAGCTGCATTTGCTGCCAATGCCGTTACTCTCGTAGCCTACTTTTAATATTTATTTAATTTATTTATTTAGCGAGGCTGTTAATTGATCAGGGCGGTTATGTGACTGTCAGATATGCGATGTTCCACTGTACTTAAAGTACTCCACAGTCTCGCATTGTACCTGTACTGTGCCTGGCTAAAGTGCTTAACCCTTTGCGGTCCATTGTCGGACTGGGTCCGACATTGCAATTATTCCTCTCAGGTCCTTTGTCGGACTGGGTCCGACATCATTATAGCAACGCAAAAAACGGGTTTCTAGTCGTTTTTTCTCCGGAAAAAGCCGAGAAAACCATTCAATTGCCGAGTGGTAGCGACAGGAGCCGAGACAAGTCGGGGGGGAAAAAAAAAAAAAGGCGTATCTCATGAATAGTCATACATATGGCCCTGGTATCAGATAACGGGGCAGTCATAGTAAACAAGCTGGCTGAGTGCGTCAGCGCACAGAGACTATCATGGACATTTGCAGAGCTTTTTTCAGATGTTATAGTAATAAAATAATGACTTTGATCGCAATATTGAGGAGTTTGGTGATAAAACGAGTGATCCGGAGATGATTGATCGGTATGTACGTCTATTTTTATTATTATTTATTTCTTACATAGATGAAAGCGATAGCGAACGAAAGGGTGTGGCGGGGCTGGAGATGCCTAGTGAGTGCTTTGTTGATATGCAGGGCCATTTAAACCCGTTTGACTGTGGAAAAAAATACATTTTAAACAGCGCGTCTAAAATTAACTGCGCGTGTGAAAATAAATTGGACCTGACGCGCACTTAATAAATGGACTGCAAAGGGTTAATCCTCCATGGCTCACATGGCAAATGCACTGTAGCATATTGAAATAATGATTACATTTAACTACGTGTTCTACACGAATAAAAACTACCAACCTGACATCATTCCCGCCATGAGCAAAGGATCCAAAGCAAGCAGTCAAGATCTGCAGGAACCGAAAGAGCTGGGAGACCTCTGGCTTGTCCTTCTCGCAGCAGTCCTCCAGGGATCCATCGCTGCTCTTCCGCTCACCCATCCCTATCTCCACCGCCACCTGGCTCTCCTCCAGCGCTTCCGCCAGGGTTGACTCCGCCACAGCGTTGCAGTAGCTGGTGTAGCTGTCCATGCGCACCCTCTTCTTCCCATGGTCAGCCCCCATGTTGTCCTTCTCCGTGTCATCAACAGCCGCCCCACTTTTCCAGTCGTTCTCACGGGGCTTAAAGTGGTCCAGAGGCATGCCGCAGATGGCCATGGTGTAGGAAGTGTAACTGTTGTTGCGCCTCATGGGCTTGTCCCCGGACTCCCCCATGCAGTCGCCCATCTTGGCCAGATGCAGTTTGTGAAGCAGGTCCTTGTAGAGCCCAGAGTCCTTGTGCACAGTGTGGTACTGGCTATAGCCATTGCTAGGGAGATGGCTGCTCACCACATTCCTGAATTGTACGTGTCCTGCATTCTCTGTTGCTTTAAACAAGGAGACAAAAAGGTAAAACACTTTGAACGCAAGACCAACACCAATAACCTGAAAGCAGCAATCCTACTCACAATTCCAGCCTCTTCAAAATAGTAACAAAAACAGATGTTTAAGAAATGGAGCAATAGAAAAATTAAATCTAAAAATTAAGAAATCTTTAGTCAACAAAATGTACTATCCCTTTTGTTTAAAGAATTACCGTGTCTTTTCATAAGTACCAAAATCATGGTTTATCAAATGCATTCAGAAACCAGACTAGCTACAGCTACTGTCAACCTGTGTTAACCCTTTGCGGTCGTATGTCAGACCAAGTCCGACATTACAATTTTCCCTTTCCGGTCCGACATCAAAAAAGATGTAAAGCACAGGCGTCTAGTTTTTTTTTCTCTGGAAAAACAGAGTAAATCATTCAATGGCTGAGTGAGACCGATAGGAGTCAACAAAAAAAAAAAAAAAAAAATCTGAGCAATACACAGCCCCGGCACCACAGAGATAACATGGCCATAAACAAACAAGATAGCTGCTTCCGCATCCAATGCTCAAAAAAAATCAGACATTTGCAGAGCTTTTTGAGATGTTATAGTAATAAAATAATGACTTGGATCGCATTATTGAGGAGTTTGGTGATAAAACCAGTGATCAGGAGATGATCTATCAGTATGCACGACTATGAAGAGGTATGTGAAAAATACAACGAACAAGGGGTGTGGTGGGGCTGGAGATGCAGTACCGAGTGTCCTGTTGATATGCAGTGCCTTTTAAACCTGTTTACTGTGAAAAAATAATACTTTTAAAACAGCGCGTGTAAAATAAACAGCGCGTGTGAAAATAAATTGGACCGGACACGCGCTGAATAAATGGATCACTAAGGGTTAACACTCCATCCTGAGATGGAAGACTCTACGCTACATCCATCAAATAATGACCCGATAGCATAGCGATGGAATGTTTACCATTATTGCAGGTGACGTCGTCGCTGGTATCCTTCTCGTCTCCCGTCTGCAGCTTGTCCATCTCGTCACCATCATCCGAATCCCCAATGTTGAACGCGACTGCCCGCTCCCCAGACACTGGCTTGGAAGGCAGGAGAGGGCAGACGCCCTCCATCACAGGGCTCTTGGTTTCAACAGAAATCCCATTTGAAGGTGGATCTTTAGTCTCAGGGTCAGATTTTAGCATTGGGCAGTGCAGGTCGCTATTCTTCTTCTCCATCAAAGGGCTTTCAGAAGGACTTGACTTAATCTCTCCTGTTGGCGAGGGAGAAAGATTGGGTTAGATACGATACCCTGTGGCGGCTAACAAAATTAAGCATTTTATTGCAGTTACTAAATCTTAGTTAAATTGTGTTTATTTCACACTGTTCAACCTCCTTCACAAATGAAGTACAATACACTAGATCAACCTGTTCCCAAACAAACAAAAACAGAAGTTCCAAAACCTCATGTTTATTGTACTGTGTCAACTAGAATCTGACACACAGCCAGTGAGCTGCAGTGTCCCACACATGTTCAGTTTTACATAAATATAATCCACCGCTAGCAAAAACTGACTGATCTAAATGTTTTACCAGTCACAACACAAAATGTCATTGTCATTCGTGCAACACCTGTCCATTCTTTAAGCGATACACACACGTATTTTATGGAGAATAAATAAGCATATGCGAAAGTTAAACTAACAAAAAAAAAAAAACTTTAGCTTAAGTTTTTTTTAATTAAAAGCAGAATAGTTTTTGGGGTGGAAAACGCTTGTTATTGTATATACACCGAACACTGTACTGTACCTCTGGTCAGAGATCGGATTTGAAAATGCAACGCATTTCTTGCAATTTGTAGTTGCTAAAATCTAACCTCTTGAACCAATTAGTCATAGAAGAATGCAATCCATTTGACACAGTTATAGGGATGTGCTTTTGGTACATTTTTATGAACATTTAAATGCTATGCAGGTGTCAGTGTTTAAACCATATCTACATACACACACTCTATTACATTCTGATGTAGAACAGCCCTGGTTAGTATTAGCAAAAGAATCCCTAAATGAGCAAATAAAGTTAACATTGTAGAGACTTCCTTACCTACAAAAGTTAAAAAAAAAAAAAAAAAAAAACACACCAAAGTATACACTAAAATTAGGGCTGTCACTCGATTCAAATTTTTTGATTGGTTAATGTATGGGCATTAGTTGATTAACTGGTAGATCCATCCGTGTACATTTTTAATAAAGGTAACAATCTTTTAGTGTCTGTCCTGCATGTAAAACAAAACAAGATAGAATCTAAAAAATAATAATTTGGTCTTTTAAAAAGCATTGTATTATTATTTTTATCTTAGTAAATGTCTCTTTGTATTTGTACTGCACTATTGTGATGTACCTGTGCTGGCCCTGTAGGCACAAAGTGACTAAAATAAACTAAACCTCTGGTATATTATTATTATTATTTATTTCTTAGCAGACGCCCTTATCCAGGGCGACTTACAATTGTTACAAAATATCACATTATTTTTACATACAATTACCTATTTATACAGTTTGGGTTTTTACTGGAGCAATCTAGGTAAAGTACCTTGTTCAAGGGTACAGCAGCAGTGTCCCCCACTGGGGATTGCACCTACGACCCTCCGGTCAAGAGTCTCGAGCCCTAACCACTACTCCACACTGCTGCCCAGTGGCTTATAAACATAAATCTGATGTTTAACTGGAGGGTGACTTACTAGATTTACAAAAAAAAAAACAAAAAAAAAAAAAACACATTCAACTCAACTCCAGATTTATACAATATCTGCAACCACAACTTCAATCCTAATAGTTTGATCAGGTAAGGTTTTGGGTCATTGAGTAATTTACTCTCCAATTTAAAAACACAGGGGGCAGATTTTCACGACTGGGCAAAGTGGTGGGGCTGGCGTTGTTAATCTTTAGGACCAGGCAAGGACGCTGGTGGTCAGTGGAGCCCGTGTACGTTATAAAATTTAAAAGGGCAAGTGACCACAGAAGACAGGTTAAAAATAAAACTATCCATTTAAAAATATATTTGAAGAAAAAAAAAAAAATAAAAAAAAATTAAAATCACCATATCTATAACCTATGATCGATAGCAGCCCAACCCAATGTGTCACCGCTCTCCTAAAGCCTCAGCTGTTCTCATAGCCCTTCTAATATAGGGTTTATTTTCACAACGGGGGTTTATAGATATAGGGATATTATTGTATAATATTTTTAAATAGCTGCAAGTTGTTTTTGTTTTTTTTTGCTTGATTGCACGTTTCTAGAAATGGATGTTAGTTTTCCTAATGTAACAATACCATATGTTTAGCCAACAGAGAATTGCAAAATTAAGCTGCATGTTGTTCAAAAAGTTCGAGAAATGATTAAAGCAATGTGTACTGTTGCAACTGTTAAATACAAATATGGTACATCTTTTAAGGTGTTTATTTTCTTCTGTGTGGTGGTGCTGGCACTGTTAACTTTGCCCATTCATAAAAATCAGGTCCTATGTATATAAACTGTATTTTGGGTGAGCAGCATTAAATGGTATAGCAAACTTGAAATATCCAAATGATCAAAGAGCTGAAAACAAGTAAAAAGGTCTAATTAAGCAAATTATCAGTTCAATTAAGGGTCTAGTTAAGTAATTGAGAGCTCGGTTGGAATGAAAACCAGCAGCCAGAGGGTCCCCAGGACCGAGTTTGAGAAACCCTGCTTTAGATCAAGCCCTAAAACATGCATTTGGGCTATTCCATTAAAATAGTATTCATTCCACCGATAAGGAATCAATATCCCAACACACACACACAATGACCAATTTCTAGTTCTGATCTCTGCTTTACAGAGTAAGGGCAAGCATTAAACATATGAACACATGGTATCAGGGATAACATGCTAGCACACAAACCTCCAGCCAAGCTTTTAAGTTCAAGCTGCCCACCTGCATAGTTCATTAAACAAAACCCTATAAAATGTTTGCTCTGGGTTCTGAATTAAAGTAATCTTGTCTTTTATTAACTGAAGTTCAAAACAGCAGTTAAAAATGGGGGGGGGGGGGCTTAGCCTTGTGCTTTTGTCAACCCACAAGTCCAATATTAGTATTTGCCATCTGGGAAAAAAAAAAATTCCCCATTTCCAATTGTCATTGCACAGTTCTGCAGCGTACTGGTAACCGACATGCATCAATGGGAGACGCAGTGAAGGCGATGTCCCCTCACTGGGACACTGACAGACGCTTAATGATTTCAACAGAGTTTAGCAAGTGCATTTTTAATTCTTACATCGATAAAGTGGTCTGCAGCACAAGCAACTGAGCATAGCAACTGCAGAATATCAGTTCTGGGTTGCAATGCACTTCCTCAGCTTCAAGGGCAAGCGACAAGTCAGTCATGTGGATTTTAATTCCCTTTTTGTCTCAATAAGGTTGAGCCATTCATCGTCCTCAATTATGAGAGGAGTTTTGGAAGTCAGGATTCGATTAGCCGCTAACCTCAGGAGGAAATACATTCAAGGCTTGACAGACACCACATCATGTCACTAGACATTTTAAAATCCATGCCAACCAAAGCAGAATTTTTTTTTAAACTAGAATTTAAGTCAAACATTGTACAGTGTTACGGCAGCACATTTCTATTTATTTATTTTTTCTCCCACGAACACTTGGTTTCTGCATCAAATTGTATCTCACACATTTATAGAAAGGTTTAATGAAACAGCTCCTAAGTCAAGTAACAGTTTGATAAAACCACCACCATTCCCCTTACCCACAACTATGGGACAGCACAAGTGTAAACCAAAAGGAGGCAGAGATACTCACGTTCAATTTTTCTTTTCAATCTGGGACAGACGATAAACCAGACAATGAGGGCCGTGATCACTGCACAACCCAGAGTTATCAGGATCATACCCCACACAGGGAATTCGAACCCCAGCACTAGGAGAGAGAAAAAAGAAGAGTCGTGAGACTTCAGGGGACAAACCCCTCCTTACACAGCACCCACACTGTTCTCCAGTGCTGGACGAGCCAGGATCTCGCTGCTGCAGACGTCTTCCCTTCAGAGTATGCAAACATTAATGCACAGGGGGGGCGGGGGGGGGGGCTGGGGGGGACACGACTGATGATGGTGAGCTCAATATGGACACAACCACATGGGAGCATATACACTTGGGCTGACAACTGCTGTATTTAACATCACATCGTGATTTAATTGAAGCTTTTTCCTCCACTGTTAATATAAAAAGGTTTTAATGAACAGGTATGTTGTACAGCCACCAGGAACAGTTGACATCTACAGATACACTGTGAACCTCACAAATAATCAATATTACAAGTTGGCGGATTGTAGTTTACTCAGCTGGATATAGTACCCTATCCAGTACCCTTGGATTGATTGAGACAACATTTCACCCCCCCCCCCCCCAACCCAACTCATATGCGTTAAAGTAGCGCTGGAGCAAAGCATAGGCCTCAATTAATTGTGCCCACATTGTTAAGCAATTACATAAAACAAAAGACTGGGACTACATTTGTTTCTTCTTACATTCAGTAATAAAATTTAAAAAAAAAAAACCACACACCTCGTGTGTTGATCGAATGACTCAGAATCCACCCCTCCCCAGTCTAGACAGTAGTAGTATTATTGTACAATTATGCAAGACTAGGCAATGGAATACAGGGTTATTTTTTAGCTATTCAAGGAGACACTTGGTTAGACCATTTTGCATAATGGCCAGGGCTTTGTACATAAAGTAATACTTCTCCTAAATATACAGCAACCCCACAGTTTAACAGTGAATTTTAGTTTTAAAAGATTCAGGAGGCGTGTCAACTCTAAAGTTGCAAGGTCATATAACCGGTATTGAGAAATCACCTTATTTCTCAAAGTTCATACGTTTGACAGAGTTCCTTCCAGTTTTTTTTTTGTTGTTTTTTTTTAAACTTTTAGTGACATCCCAATATTACACAATCTAACCAAGGACAAAGTTGCTGAAAACATTCTGTACCGAACATGAAAAAAACAGTGGTTGTGTGCAGGACAACATTCACATATGCTCAAATGTTGAAGCTGACACCCTGGGATCCTTCAAGAAGCTGCTTGATGAGATTCTGGGATCAATAAGCTACTAACAACCAAACGAGCAAGATGGGCTGAATGGCCTCCTCTCGTTTGTAAACTTTCTTATGTTCTTAAATGCTGATAGAATACTACTGGTATCTAATTAGACCTGCTGCAATGCTATACCCTTACCATGCCTGACAGGTGCAGATTAGCAGGTGGACCTTCAGCAGCAGAACAGATTATGGAATTTGAAACTAGCTAGCAAGTTGTTTGCATAATCAAATTCAAGCATATCCCAGCTAGTACGGCTTAAGGGTTTTGAAAAAAAAAACAAAAAAAAAACCACCATGTACTGAAACAATAAACCCCTCTTCATATAAGAAGAAAGACATAAAAAGAGAGTGATTATTTAAAACTACATCAAGATCCTTAAAAAGCAAGTCCTCAAATGTTTTAAATCTTTTTATAGAAATTGTTTGTATCTTCAGCTTGGACCAATTATATACAGATACATGCACATTTACATTTTACTAAGGAAGTGTTTCTGAAGCTTAAAACAATTTAAATGTGTTGCAAGCTTTGAGAAAGAATGCCATTTTTACACAGGGGCAATTACAGAAATAAGCAGCTATTCTAACACGCTTAAGGGCGAAATCCTGCTTTTCAAATTTCCCAAAACACTTTCTGCCTGGTGCTATCTAGTAACAGAAAGCTGCTCATGGTACAGTAGATAAAAGGACCATTGAAGGTTTGTTTATAAAATGCTGCATTGTGGTCAACATCCAATATCAAGTAGGTAAACCGATTATTTCTAGTCACGGAGAGAAAAAAGTTTCCATACCATCCATGTAGCTCAAGTTAGATAAGCTAGCAAGTCAAGCTCTGGAGCGAGTGCCAACCCGTTTATGGAGGAATTAAAACAAAGAAAAGAAAATGAAATTGAGAAATAAAAGTTGTTGACATGAAGCTGCTTTCTTCTTGGGAGTCTTCAGCTCTTAAGAGATCGATGGTGCAGAATTCTAACCAGCTGTATGAAAAGGCTTGTGTTTCGGAATGTTTGTTGTGTCCTATTTGGTAAAGCAAGTAGTATACTAATCTTTTTTTCAGTTCTTGTGGTTTATTTAATAGTGTAAAGTGTTTTGCAAAATGACTGAAATGTTTTCTTTTGTATATGCTTCACATACAGTACATGTATATGTGTGTAGTACACTGTTATATATACACACACACACAGACATTATGAGTGCCTATTGTACAAATACTGGCCACCAGTTTCAGATTTATATATATATATATATTGGTGACCAACCTGTTAATGTAAGAGTAAGGTAGAAGAGAGGACTGGAGCCGTGTTGCAAGTCTGAATAAAACCCTGACTATAGGCAGAACTGCTACAGTAAGTGTGTGCATATCTCAGGGTACACCGGCCTGCAGCCTTCTGTATAATCGGCCCAGGCCAGTTGACTTCTTTATTCATCCCTGTAAAGTAAAAAGGAGTAAAATTATGCGTTTAATGAGGTCTCCCAGTCTGAAAACGAACAATTATTAAAACAGAAACATTTCACAAAATATACAGCAGTTTGTTTTTTGGACAGTAATAATATGAACAGTAGTCCCTTTAGGAAATTACTATTGTACAGCATTAAAGTTACTGCGTCCACAATAAAGCATTTTTACAGTTAGGTATGTTTCAGATTTCCTGTACTTACAAGGTGCGCCAGTAAACATGATGGAGAAGAGGTTTATTCCAATAGTGCAGGCATAGAAGACAGGTAGGGCACGCAACCCATTGGGTACTGGGTCCTTCTATAAAAACAAAGAGTCTTCAGTTAGAGAACAGCAAAAGAGGACTCAAGGGGCACGTAATTTAAAAAACAAAATATTTCAAATATGGCATACTTTGGCATTTGATGTAAGTCTTAATCTCAAAAAGGTTGTAAAATGTTTTTTTTTTGTCAAACATTCCAAAATATAAAGAATACAGCTGTGTACCAAATGTATCTTGAAATCACAAGGCCACAACGAAATGGCAAATGGAAAGCCAAGTGGCAGTTAAACAGTTACGATCCGAGAGACACAAAATCTCCTTTTACTTGAAAGGTCCTATGTGGTCTTGAAAGCTTGTACAGTCCAATAAAACGTTAAATTCAACATTGTTCTTTTTGATCTCTGGACCAATAGGGCAAAAACAACAATTGAAAATGTAGATTTAAAAAACTTGGAGGAGATGTTTCTAAGCTTAAATTAAGTAACAAGCAGGGTTCTCCCCAGGCCTTTTCAGCTGGGCGGGCCGGCCGGCAAAGTAGCCGTCGCCGCTCGGCTGAAAAAACCCGATCCGCCCGTCTTGCAGATGCTACTGTGCCTTTAACAGTAAGGCTTGATTGCGCTTCTAGCAGACTAGATCAGTTGCGTGTTGCTGGGTGAAAAAAAAAAAAAAAAATCTTTTAACCACATAACAGCTGTGTTACGTCTTGACACAACATTTAATCAATCAGAGAGTTGAAGGGGTGGGTTTTCTGTGTTAAGCACTTCGAGGCTAAAACGTTAAATGACTGCTAAAAAAAAATAACCAATTATTTTCAAAGCAAAAATAGTGACAATGAATGCAGGGGGTCAAATAAGCGGACGATCTGCGCCTAATACTATATTTGCTCCGGCTACTTTATTAAAAAAATATTACGATTATTTTCGGGTATTATCATTCAGTCCATTTGTCGTATTATTGTACTGTACGGGGATATATAGTACATAATAGCTATACATATGCACCAAAAAAAAAAAAAAAGAAAAAAAAGAGCGTATTCCTTTTGTTGTGATATCGTAATATGTACCCAGGTGCTTGCGAGAGATATTGGGGGTTCATAAGAAGAAAGGTGTGATGCGATATCAGCTGAACACTTGTCAGCTGACATACAAATGCTCAAGTGCAGAGGTGCTGGATTATTACATTCCGGTTTTATGCAACAGTTATGATGGCGATGAAACTTGTGCGAGTACTGTTGTATTAAAATTAACCATTTTAACACAACGGTACAACAATAACTATGCTATCTTTCCCCAATCAAATCGTAGAGTGCCTAAATAAGCACGGTAATTTACCATAATAAAAAACAGTAATGAAAAAGAATGTAGAACATAAAGCGCAACCAGATAGTCAATGAAAGACACCACATTATTCAAATTCTTTGTCGCATTATAGGATTTAAGGTAAGGCAAGTTTATTTTTCCATTAAAAGTGCTCCCGGCTATAATGTTCTGCCGCCCGGCTGTACAGAATTCCTGGGGAGAACCCTGAACAAGTATTAGAAACCAACCACTCGCCCCAGGCGAATTAAAATTGACGAGGACTAGTCGATGCCTGTGTCAATAGTCCTGTGGGTGAGTGCTTAAAAAAATAATAATAAAAAAAAAATGCAGGAAAAGTCAATTTTCTAATGGGGTGTAGCAGTGGTGAACAAACATTCATAATTCTTACAAAACAGTCACTTAGAACTGAAACCTTCCTTCCTTCACCTCATTGTATTTTGCACTGCGAGATATGCAAATGCATCAGCGTTTCATTTAAAATTGTGTCTGTGTGATTACTTACGCTATTAATTTATTCATCGCCATGGTTTAACTGAACTTGATAAACAAAACGTTTAAGACAACAGCATAAAAATTGCCATTTCCTCACATTACATTTCCTTTTTCAATTCTGTATTTATTTTTTGAAAAAGTCCAATTGCTTGAACACAACAACTTATTTGGTAGGTCAATCTTTAATCTGTAAAATAAAGTATTTAACTATACAGATTTAAGGGAGGATTGCTTAACCGTCTTATTACCAATATATTCGTATTACAAGATTTAGTGTAAAATACTAGAACAATTTCATATGGTCCATTTCAAAGAAACGTTGTGAGGAAATGGCTATTCACTTGAGCTATTTTGTGTTTTGAAGTTTGTCTAAAGTAAATTTAATTTACAATACCAAAAGTTTACATTGAAACCATGGCGATGAATAAATTAATAGCGTATTGCATCTTTGAAGTAAGTGTAAAGTAAAAGTAACAAATGTGGAGATTTATACCGGGTTGCAATCCCCCACCACACAAAAAAATAAAAGTAAAAAAGGATGATTCGCAAACACAAGAAATTACATAGAAAAGAGGCAGTGCACTTTAAGCAACCTGGCTTTCACAATTTGATTGGCTGCAGTAAATCTACGCCTTCAGAAGATGTACTGCAAGGTTTGTGTCTAGTATGACAAGAGCCAGAGTAGCACATTTGTGACAGGGTCGTCTACCTTTAAGACAGTCGATTTTAAAGCGCATGAAAATAATCATTAGAACTGTGTGAAACTGATGAAGACAAAGACCGCCAAAACAAGGCACATCAAATGCGTAACAATTACTACACCCCATAAACACCTCTGATTTTAAAGCAAAATCTAAAAAAGTGCTTTTTAGAACAGCTCACGCCCTTGCAAAGCATGCCCGACCATATTCTGATTTTGAATGGATGTGTGACCTGGATGAGGCAAAAGGATTCAAATGTAGGGAAAACCTATAGAAATTCTAAACAGGAACAGGAGTGTATACACGCTATCGCGAGGACCCAGCATCCAACCCAGTTAACCTACGTGCTACTGGAAGTATGCTGTCAATGGTGTTGTCCACACAGACTTTGTGGGGTTAGAATATGGGGAAGGCAGGTGCAGAAACCCAATCAATGCATCTGTGACTGAGCATTAATGCTCATTGTATTTTTTTTTAATTTTATTTTATCTTTTAAATAGGCCTACAATAAATAAAACACATTTATAAGTAAATTTTTTAGGAAAATAACATTTAAGCCCAATATTTTAGGGACCCCAACAGCTGTTAATTCTGACTCAGAAACGTCACACAAGAACAAGTACGTTTAGGTCTAGTACCACAATTGTGTTAGTTTCTAACCCCAAGTAACCTACCTCCCCTGTAAACTCATGCAGCGATCTAGGCCTTACCTTGCGTAGAATGAATTTGCGGACAAAGTAAAACAGAACAGCAGACATGATGCCAGATAGAAGAGGGGAGATGAACCAGGAACCCACTTAAAAAAAAAAAAAAAGAAAAAAATCACCATTAGTCACTGTACTATTGCTGGAGTCTGAATGACCTTTGGCCATCAAGTAACTAAAACATCTTTTCACATCTTTTAGACATGGTGCAATTTATAAGGCTTAGGCATCCTGGTGGGGCTAAAAAGCAAACAATGCAAGGTGTGTGTTTTTTTTTTTTTTTTTTTTTTAAACATATTTAAAATTAATATTTTTTATTCAAGAAACAGATACATATTAGCCAACTTCACCATGCATACAGTATTTCAATATTGTACATTTACTACCAATTTCAATTTTTAAAATCAAAGAATTACTCATCTTTGTACGACAGTACAGCAAACAACTACAAATTTCACATTCAGAAAGATATCCAATTCTGATGCTTACCGATTTTGAGGAGTTCCAACCACTTAACCCCTTGCTGCCCCTTAGCCACCAGGGAGAAGCCGATCGTCGCACCCACAATGCAGTGAGTTCCAGAAATGGGTAGCTTCAAAAACGAAGCAAATAGCTGCCATACAGCAGAACCTGTAATCAAAGAACTTTCTGTTATACACAACAGCAAGAGTATGACTAACCAAATAGTCCATATAGCACAGCTGTCGTTTGGTTAGCCTAAGAGCTTTTAACCAATTTTTCAGGAAGGTCAGAATTCATAGTGAATGTCCATACATTCATATATGCCTGTTTTCTGGGTGCATTCCACAATACGCACTTAACATTGGGGTTAATAATTTATGTATTAGGAGTTCCTATATAGTGAATAGATTGCTCATTTTGCTTTGCTTATTCAAAATCATTTTGCCATTTTGTTTGTGCATGTCATTTTGTAACAATGAGGTGCACTTGTGGAAATCAAAACACAAAACATAAAATGATATGACGCCGGTTCTGGAAAGATTTAATAAACCAAATCGGTGTGCCTCAAGACACTCTCGCGATGACAAGTCGCTTTTGAAAAGACTGAATCACTTTAATTTCAGTTTGATGATAATGAGTTATTAGGCTACAAAACAGTACTGCATCCACAGTCAAGAAGATGTTCTTTTAAGCGAAGTTCCTGTTCCTTTAACTGGAGCATTTACAATGGGAAAAATCTGTTTCACCCAAAGTGTGTTTCCTTAGGCAAAGTGTTCTCTTAGGAGGTGTTCTGCGGTGATGACTGCACTTGTAGTCTGAAGATGCTGACTGCTTAGCAAAAAAACTTCAGACTGACAACTGCTTCGCCATATCGTCACAGACACGGGTCTGGAGCCAGAAACGTCTAAAATATATTTTTATATTGCTATGTAAGCCAAATATGATGTTTATTACTGCCACCTACAGGACTGGAGTGTACCTTAAAGCTGTTCTATTCCAGAAAAGTTTTGTGTTTTTTTTTTGTTTTTTTTTTAAAGCAAGTAAGTATTATGGTCATTTTGCTGCAGTGTTCATAAAACAGTAACAGGACACAAAAACTGGACATTTTTCACAGTCAGTGCAACAAGCTACAATGTAGCTTGCAATGTTGTTGAAGCCGACACCCTGGGATCCTTCGAGAAGCTGCTTGAGATTCTGGGATCAATAAGCTACTAACAACCAAACGAGCAAGATGGGCTGAATGGCCTCCTCTCGTTTGTAAACTTTCTTATGTTCTTATGGTGTTAGGGTAGCAAGTGCTCCTGTTTTTGGTCAATGCAAACACTTAATGAAAAACCAAACATGCTCATTAGTAGTAATACTCTTATGGAGGAATAAGACAACTCACCGAACATGGCACTGACAGATCCAGCCATTAATACATGTTGGGACGTGTTGTACATCTGGACATCGATGATTCCGTTGCGGATTGTCTCACTCACTTTCGCTCCCAGCAACACTGAGCCAACCGTTTCAAACACTGTAGCCAGGATGCAGGCCTGTCGCAGGGTCACCACACCTGAGCCCACAGCCGTGCCAAAGGAGTTTGCAACATCGTTGGCACCAACAGAAAACGCCAGGACAAATGCAATGATGAAGCCGACTATCAACAACCAGAGATAATCCTCCAGAGGCTTCTGAGTCAGAGATGCCAGAGTAGTGGACACAAAACCTGCTATAGCTGTCGATTCCATTTTCACAATCTTAGTGGGTTTAATTTAACTTGTACAAATAAATATATTTATAAATTGAGATTTTTTTTTTTTTTTACAAAATAAGAGGTATGAATGCTTTGATTTTCAATAAATATTTTTTCTATAAAAAATTAAATATGTAAACTTTAAGGATATGTATTTGTTTTGAATAGCAATGTAATATTATATGGGTGTTGGGTGGGGTGGGGAGTTATTGCTATCCTCTGCGTATACTAGTCTTTTCGAGAAAGTTTCTTTGGCTCTGGGCAGTTAGAAAGATTGAACAAACATCCATTTTGCAGAAAACGCTGGAGATGAAAGATTCTTCATCCTGAAAAAAAAAAAAATCCTTTAAACTTCCACCTGACAATACTTAAATAATGGTCTTAAATGCATTACAATAAAACAGCAACAGAGAGCAACCGTTAAGCAGCAACTATAGGATAGGGATGGGAATTTTAAACGTATAAACTCTAAAGTGGTAAAACGTTTAATAATATGCTAGACATATAACCGGTCACGTGACAAATGTCAAACGCATATTTTTCTATGCATTCATTTTAGTAATTTATCATCAGTAGCGTATGAGACTGCTGTAGTGCCACAGTAAGGGAGGATATTATAAAAAGTGAAGGAGTTTGGCAAGTGCCTCCAAGTAGCTTTTCTAATTGGTGCAACAGGTAGATTGACACTGGGGCGGGTTTTATTCTCAGTCAGTCTAGCGCTTCATGGTGCACTGTGTGTGTTTGTGCCTTATAAAAAAAAAAAAAAAAAAAAAAAAAAAAAATAGGTTCCTGTTTTGCTGTTAAATGAACCTTTAAACACACTATACTAAAAACTATACTATCTGAAAATGTGTTCAATATGTATATTAGTTATATCTTCACTAGCAACTTTAATTACAACCATAAATATAAACATTTCAATATATACTTTGTAGATATTTTATTTATTTATTTTTGTAGTTAATTCTCTGCAATGTTAAAATGTTGTTTGCTTATTTAGGGTTTATATGCTTAGAAAATACTAACCAGGGCTGTCAGTATCAGAATGTAATATAAAGTGTGTGTATGTAGATATGGTTTAAGCGCAGACATTGCAGAGTTTAAAACGTTCATAAATTTACCAAAAGCACATCCCTACTATAGGACAGACTGAGCACAAGATAAGGGGATACAATCAGTGACAGAACTGACTGTTTCAAGGTCCTGGGTTTTATGCAAGAAGTCATTTATGTGGTGATTCCGCTACTCTGACTACAGTCTTTCTGTGGGCGCCTGTGTTGTGATTGGGAGCCTTTGTGACTGTTATAGCAGGAATGCCAATGAATGGCAGAACGATTCTACCTGTTAATTCCTGATGATTGTTATCCACCACACAAGGATATTACTTTGGGTTTTAACCCCAGAGAACTTAATTGCAAATTAAAAACTGGAACGCCTATTCAGCATCCCCGTTAGGCTTGAAAACACATGCTCTGTATGCAATTAATGAAACTGAACAGCTCTGAATTACAGTCCCACACATCCAAGTATAAAAGCATTCATTAAGCAGCTGGCAAGAAATGAAAACTTTATTCAAAGACAGGAAAGTGTTCATTGGTATTTGCTGCAGCAGAGTCGCCTGTTTTGACCACTACCAAGCGCTACATGATGTGCCCAAGTTAAATATGCATGGTCAATCACGGTAGAGCTCAGTATTCTTCCTATTAAGACAAAGAAAATCCCCGTCCTGATAAGCAAAGCAAGAGTACCATACACTGCTCTGAACTGACAAACGGCGCTGTTCCGCTTTAATGATATGCAGTGGCACAGTGAGAGATGGCAATAAAGCTGAAAAAAACAGAACTGCACTTCAAGGAAGCCGCGGGGGTGAATACATTATTAATCCCATTGTCTTTTAAAAACATTGGTAAATACATTTAAAAATCTTCCCGCCTGTTGTAACGTCCTCTTATTCTAATTTTTTGAGATTCACTTAAAGACTGTTACCTGAGCGCTCATTCAGGAAATACAGTAATACCGTTAACGCCACCCCTTGTCCTAAAGTGAGGCATCATTGCGAACATCTCTGCATTGATGTTTAGAAATGTTCTGGAAGCTTGGCAGCGCTAGAACACTAAGTTACTGCACCAAAAACGAGACTTGTTTTCCAGTAGTTAGAAAAACTATTTATCCTAGTGGTCAACCAAATCCTTTTCCACCCCCTCTAGGCGTATTTTGAGACAGTAATTTTATACCGCAACGACCTTAGCCGTAGGTTAGACACATTTTCCTTTCCAAAAACACTGTATAATTGTCCAGACTGAATATTTAAACCGACCCTGCGGCCAAGCTAATAAACACAAACATTCACAGAGGAAATAAAGCATTGCACAATGCCTGTAAGCTATGGTTTATTTATTTTGTATAAAGCTTTGAAGGTTTGGCCAGCGTAACAGAAACATGTGCGAATGTCTAGCGAGAGAAACCAGTTAGCTCCGGTTTCGAGCTGTCAAACGTTATTAAAAATTACACTAAACGGAAACAGCTTCCGTTTCCAAACGATTGCAACTACACTTCTCCAATTTAACGGTATCCAGTTGCATCTGCTTGTGCTACTTTGGGTGGGATCGGGGCAGTACAATCATTTTATAAAGTCAGAGCGGCTAGGAGAGCTAGCAGAAAATCTACGATCCTCTTTAAACGCATTTTAAACACAGTATATAAGGCCTAACAGAGTAAATGTCAAATATCTTAAAAGGGCATATTTGTAGTCGGTGCCAATTTTAATTTTCAGCTAGACCTCTCTGAACTGTCCTGGTTTTCGAATGAATGCACGGTTACCGTCACACCGCTTCTGCCCCTCCCCCTCTCAACCTAAATAGACACCAGTTCCCAAATTATGTGGCCTCAATTGTGAGCTAAATCTAAAAGCGTTATGTCTGCCACAGTAACCCCATGAGGTTTAGCCAGTAGCAGACCTGGATGATTTAAAGAGACAAGAACACCTTCATAGGAATCCGTACGGTTAGCCTCTCCTTACCCCTAAACTACGTAGTGGTGCGTAGTTGTAACGAACAGGATGAACACAGTACATTTCAGGTCGAGCCCGAGCTTATTATTTAACGCATACAGAATGTTGCACGCTAATTTACAACGTGACATGCTGCTAGCTACCACTGAATGCGTTTCCTCCCAATGTGTGCGAGTTCTAGTTTTATTTAAGCGGTTGTGTTTATCCAGTGCAACTGCAGAGTTAGCGAAACCCAGCTTTATGAAGACTATTACTGAATTGTATATCCAAAGCGAGGCTCCTGTTGGAATGGCTGGCAGGGACTGAATGGGAGCTCTGATATGACAGGAAATGGAGCCATTTTATTCCAAAATACAGTACTACGATGTGGTCTGGTGAAAGGCTCCATTTTCCTTCCCATACAGAATTAAAATACATAAAACGTGTACAATTAAAGAAACAAACACGTTGCCTACCGTATGTATTACTATAAAATATACAGCTTGCCGACCAAATATGACCAATACTGTATAATGTAGCATCCATGCTAATTCCCCCCTCCCATCCCAAGCAAGGACACTTATAATTGAAAGTATATTAAGAAACAGCAATGAAAAGGTAGAAGACACCAGCAGACGTTGATAAACTGTTAATAGCTATATATCTGTGTGTGACAATCAAATCCAACACGTGTATTGCTGTTCATCACCAGGCCGGAAAACAAGTGTCTTTGTGTATGTACTTAAACCACTCATGTTAATTGAAAAAAAAATATATAAAAAAATAAAATAAATAAATAAATAAATAAATAAAAACACCACACACACACCACAATAACAACTCGTCAGTCAAAATAATTACAGCAACATTTAATTACGACTCCCTCCCTAAAATGCTTTTGGTACTAAAGTGATAGTAACAATAAAACACACCTATTTGAAAGATAACAAAAAACAGCACATTTAATAAAATAAATAAATAAATAAATAAACAAACACTCACCAAGTCAGTGAGAAATGGCAAATACAGAAGTCTGATCTCTTCAGAAACAGCTCCGTAGTCTCGAGCCCGCTTCAGCACTAAGGCGCGCGCGGGATGTCGTTTCTTTAATTTAATTGAAAAACCTTTCCAATGAAAATGTAGTACCTCGCCGAAAAAATATTTTATATTTTAAAATTAACTATAATATATCCACCGCAAAATTATCCATATGCGATAGGCACTAAAAGTAATAATTGTACAACCCGTACTAAACCCAATCAGATATTAATCTCTCTCTGCCTGTATGATGCAGCCGGCTCGAGGGTTTATAGCAGGGTAAGAGGGCGGGGAAAGAGGAACCGGCTCGAAAGCGTCACCGGTCACGTGACCCGGCTCCTCCTACCTAATTCTTAGTAATAGTAATGAAGCTGCGTAGCTTGAAATCAGAATATAAATGAAAGTCAGTCAATGTGCTTATCAGTAAATAAAACAACAAGTATATAGATGCAGCCATGAACAACCGTATAAAGAAAATAATGCGGTGTTCGGCCAGCAGGATCCTTCAAGAAGCTGCTTGATGAGATTCTGGGATCAAAAAGCTACTAACAACCAAACGAGCAAGATGGGCTGAATGGCCTCCTCTCGTTTGTAAACTTTCTTATGTTCTTGTGTTCTTGTGTGGAGTGACACGGAGAATCCCTGGAACTTTCCAGAATTCTGTTTGTCGTAGGCAAATAAAAAGGAAGCGTTTTTAAGCCTGGACTTCACCGTGGTTGGTTTTATCAGGGGATAAGACTGCAGATATATAATCAGAAATGTATAAAATTATTTTTTTGTTTTGTTTTTACAATACAATTGGATCACTTCGTCGATAGCATCGACAAAGCATCGGGTATGGAGAACACTTTCTCAGTGAAACAAACCAGTTTGATAGGTTTGATGCCACACCAGTACGTTAGCAGTAGACTCCCACAATAGCTTGTGCTACTTCACTTTTACGTGGTTACCCGTCATGTGGCATTTACATTAGACCAATGTAAGCCTAGCGTTTATTAATGTACATCTCGCTGTTGAATCTGTAAATGCGTGCGTACTGAAACGACTGCTACTTAACCATACAACACGTGGAGTATATCTGGTGAATTCATTGTTTATGTTGTTCATATATGACTAGCAGTGGTCATGTTTAATTGTTATGTCTGTAAAGTAAAAAGCATATATATGTCTATCGTAAATTCACATAAAAAGACTGTTCTTTGTCTCCACGCATACTGCGCGTGAACAGCGTGTGGCAAGTGCATGACGTAAAAAAGGCGCACCCGGACATCCAGCTGTAGCAGCTTGTCTCTGGCTAGACTGCTATTTCCTTTTGAACACTTGAGTGTCAGACACTGGTTCTGACGTCAGTCTGGAAAATGTGTTTCCTAGTCTTTTTTACTTTATTGAGCCATGCCAGTAGTTTTCCAGTAGTGGTGAATTCATGCATATGAATGCAACGGGAGTGCATTGTGGTTTTATTATCAGATAAGCCAGGCTTTGAGGAATCCCCCTGGATTGTATCCAGGGGCCCCATTTCACAGAGATTCTAAGGCGGGCAAAGTTGTGTCGACATGATCATTCTGTGCCCCAAATAGCATCATGAATGAGAAAAAACGGTGAAGTGTTAGAAAGTGGTACATCGTCAGAATGTGACACGTATACCAAACCCTGACCAATGTAATGTCAGAAAGAGGTACGCTGTCAGATTTTGGTACATATGCAATCAATTGCGATGATGGGTGTTTTCCTATTGTCAAACAGAGGTACATTTACTATTAATTATACATTATTTTTTTTTAAATTGGAAACAATCGTCGTCGGTTCGAGTCCAGGCTATTCCTTTGTCCACCCAGGGAGCTGCTCACAGTTGGCCAAGCGTCGCCCGTGGGGAGGGAGGGTTAGGTCGGCCAGGGTTCCTCGGCTCACCGCGCACCAGCGACCCCTGTAGACTGGCCGGGCGCCTGCGGGCTTGCCTGTAAGCTGCCCAGAGCTGCGTTGTCCTCCGACGCTGTAGCTCAATAGCTGCATGGTGAGTCCGCAGTGTGAAGAAAAGCGGTCGGCTGACGGCACACCGCGTGTTCTTGTCTTCGCCGCTCCCGAGTCAGCGCGGCGGTGGTAGTGGTGAGCTGAGCTAAACAAAAAAAATAATTGGACACTATTCAATTGGGGGAGAAAACATAAAAAACGTAAAAAAAAAAAAACTATGGCGACTAATACATTTTAAAAGAAAAAAAATTGGAAACAATCAATTTCTCTAAAAAGAAAAAAACAATTCATGATGCACTCTTATGATAATTGTCTCGCAATTTGCTAACGTCATGATCACGATACAACTGAATTGTCTATAGTTGAATACTAACCTGCACGCAGTAAGCGATATCACACCAAAACAGCGCAAAATCCAATGTAATTTATACAAATGGCAAAGTACTCTGCATAACTGAGCAGACAACGAGAGGAGCAAATGTGATGTCACTACCACCGGGTACAAAGTACAGACAGCACAGATAGCCTACATCAACCACATTCTCACATGTTCAATACATTTGTTCTTGAAGAACTGCAAAGGAGAGAACGGAAAATAAATAAACACAAACTTGTCCTAGTTTGTATACCACATAGTATGTAGCCTAATATAACTGGTGAAACGCTATAAAGGTATTGATAAATCCAAGGACATTGATAAATCCAGTTCAGGCCAATTTCAATTCAGTCTTAAGTCTGCAAATAGGGGTTGATTTGTCAGTGTCTCGTTTTAAAAGGGAAATAATTGGCATTTCAAAATAAGAACCAAAATTATTTTTTTTAAAACTAAGGTATAAAAAAAAGGTTTTGAAGTTCTCATCTACAGCTCAATTTTTTGTTCCTTTAAATTATTAAATGTAGTGATGACTTTTTCAAAATCAAGTCTTTCAGCCGTAGCTCTTTCAGTGAACAGAAGTGCCAAATTAGAAAGTCAGTTTTTGTGCACTGATGCACGCAAGTAAGTTTTGAAATGTGTGTAGAAAAGGAGAAGCCATACTAATGGGGGATTTCAACTTCCCCCGTATAAAATGGGAGAACCCAGTGGGGAGCACAACGGATGAAATTGAAATGGTGGAAATGACAAATGACTGCTTCCTAACGCAATTTGTCAAGGCACCGACTAGAAGGGAGGCATGCCTTGATTTAGTCTTTTCAAATAACAAAGACAAAATAACTAAAACAGAGGTCAGAGAGCCATTGGCAAACTTGAAGTGATTTTTAAAACCCCAAAAGTAATGACTAAAGCTAAGGTTTACAATTTTAGAAAAGCAAACCATGAAGGTATGAAACAGAGACTAACAGAAGTAGATTGGAGTAAAATAGAGAAAACATCCACAGAAAAAGGATGGATGTTTGTTAAAAATGTAGTACTAGAGGCACAAAACAATTACATCCCAAAAGTAGACAAATCTAAAACAAAATGGCCAAAATGGTTTAATAGATCAATTAAAAAAATATTAAGTTTGTAAACTTTCTTATGTTCTTATGTTCTTATTATACTATGCAGTAAAACTGCTCTAATCCAGCCCCCTACATACCCCCATTCTGTAAAGGCATATTGCTGGGGTCCCGACCAAATCCCTACTGATCACACTGTTGTGATCCCCTCTGTAAACTGGAACCTCTAGACACAGGAACCAAATCCCTACTGAACACACTGGTGTGATCCCCTCTATAAACTGGAACCTCTAGACACAGGAACCAAATCCCTACTGAACACACTGGTGTGATCCCCTCTATAAACTGGAACCTCTAGACACAGGAACCAAATCCCTACTGAACACACTGGTGTGATCCCCTCTATAAACTGGAACCTCCAGACACAGGAACCAAATCCCTACTGAACACACTGGTGTGATCCCCTCTATAAACTGGAACCTCCAGACACAGGAACCAAATCCCTACTGAACACACTGGTGTGATCCCCTCTATAAACTGGAACCTCCAGACACAGGAACCAAATCCCTACTGATCACACTGGTGTGATCCCCTCTATAAACTGGAACCTCCAGACACAGGAACCAAATCCCTACTGAACACACTGGTGTGATCCCCTCTATAAACTGGAACCTCCAGACACAGGAACCAAATCCCTACTGATCACACTGGTGTGATCCCCTCTATAAACTGGAACCTCCAGACACAGGAACCAAATCCCTACTGAACACACTGGTGTGATCCCCTCTATAAACTGGAACCTCCAGACACAGGAACCAAATCCCTACTGATCACACTGGTGTGATCCCCTCTATAAACTGGAACCTCCAGACACAGGAACCAAATCCCTACTGAACACACTGGTGTGATCCCCTCTATAAACTGGAACCTCCAGACACAGGAACCAAATCCCTACTGATCACACTGGTGTGATCCCCTCTATAAACTGGAACCTCCAGACACAGGAACCAAATCCCTACTGATCACACTGGTGTGATCCCCTCTATAAACTGGAACCTCCAGACACAGGAACCAAATCCCTACTGAACACACTGGTGTGATCCCCTCTATAAACTGGAACCTCTAGACACAGGAACCAAATCCCTACTGAACACACTGGTGTGATCCCCTCTATAAATGGAACCTCCAGACACAGGAACCAAATCCCTACTGAACACACTGGTGTGATCCCCTCTATAAACTGGAACCTCCAGACACAGGAACCAAATCCCTACTGAACACACTGGTGTGATCCCCTCTATAAACTGGAACCTCCAGACACAGGAACCAAATCCCTACTGAACACACTGGTGTGATCCCCTCTATAAACTGGAACCTCTAGACACAGGAACCAAATCCCTACTGAACACACTGGTGTGATCCCCTCTATAAACTGGAACCTCTAGACACAGGAACCAAATCCCTACTGAACACACTGGTGTGATCCCCTCTATAAACTGGAACCTCCAGACACAGGAACCAAATCCCTACTGAACACACTGGTGTGATCCCCTCTATAAACTGGAACCTCCAGACACAGGAACCAAATCCCTACTGAACACACTGGTGTGATCCCCTCTATAAACTGGAACCTCCAGACACAGGAACCAAATCCCTACTGAACACACTGGTGTGATCCCCTCTATAAACTGGAACCTCTAGACACAGGAACCAAATCCCTACTGAACACACTGGTGTGATCCCCTCTATAAACTGGAACCTCTAGACACAGGAACCAAATCCCTACTGAACACACTGGTGTGATCCCCTCTATAAACTGGAACCTCCAGACACAGGAACCAAATCCCTACTGAACACACTGGTGTGATCCCCTCTATAAACTGGAACCTCCAGACACAGGAACCAAATCCCTACTGATCACACTGGTGTGATCCCCTCTATAAACTGGAACCTCCAGACACAGGAACCAAATCCCTACTGAACACACTGGTGTGATCCCCTCTATAAACTGGAACCTCCAGACACAGGAACCAAATCCCTACTGAACACACTGGTGTGATCCCCTCTATAAATGGAACCTCCAGACACAGGAACCAAATCCCTACTGATCACCTGGTGTGATCCCCTCTATAAACTGGAACCTCTAGACACAGGAACCCGGCATGATTTGTAAGTCCTGTCATTTTGTCAGTACGCACATGTCGTGCGGGTCTGGATTATCTACAGTAACAAAAACATGTTTACAGAATGGATCAAGTAAATACAGGGTTTATTAGGACAGAATCTATCCAGTGGAGAGAGGTATTGGGCATTTCAAGTTTATGTCAGACATGCTCAATTGGACTCAATTGGCAAAGAAAAAATAGTCTATAAATCCTTAATTATTCTTAAACTGTCTTATTGAAGATTTCACCAACTACTAGAGAAAATAACTAACTACCAGTAAAGCAAGAAGGCCTCATTTCTTCAGTGAATATAGTCTTTTGTGTCTGATTTGCTTGTAGTTAGTTTTTTAATGTTCCTTTTTGATTTGAGCAGTTCTAGATGAATGCGTTTCTTCATGCTCACATCTCGTACCATGTTGATTGTTAGTGTGACAGCCTTCACAAAGCCTGTGTAGAGCCTGCCTGTTCGTGATTCAGGAATACATTCTGGGGGTATAGATTTGGAAGCCAGTGAACAGGGCAGGAGGGTTAGCAAGGCCAGACCAGACCTGCTAGGAAACAATAACTGTAAAAGATATTGCAGGGGTATGCACTGTGCAGCACAGGAGACAGCAATTCTAAAGTATGGCTTTGTTCTGAACAATACATCTGTCAGCAGCACTTTAAAGGTGAATATTAGAGGTCTTCTTGTTTATGCTTTAGACCGGTTGCTTAGTAACCAGTCGTGCAGGTATTCCATTGACCCTTGGTGACCTGTTGTACCACAGCGGTCGTCATGTGGCTGTGAGCGAGCTGCTTGTAGTTTGGCTGTGTAAGTAATCAGTTACTGTGTTGTACAGCTCTGTACAGCTCAGGTTGCAGAGCTAGACTGACACATTTCACACACCCCTGACCCCAAACCAAATGTCGCTCCACCCAAAATAGACATACTGTACATGGTACAATGTAAATGTCAAGTGCAATATTACAACATGCATGTTTAGCTGTATGAGTTTCAATACGACTTCACATATGGAAAATATAGCCTATAGGAAATATTCAGGAAATAGAAACCATGTTACTTACACATTTCTATAAGATGTACATTTTTTCTTACACGTGATGATCATGCATGAAATATTTCTTATGGAAGCTGTTTCACCTTTAATAGAAGTACCACAGGGTGTACTTGTGGAAACGTACTTGCCTGTTGCCACATTCTTATCTTTTCCATTTATCGAATCCTGTGCAGGCCCACTCGTGTGTGATTTTTAAAAATATCTTTAAATTAGCACAATTGCACAAGCGGGCCTATATAGGATTCAATACAAATGGAATAAAAATAATAAGATGACAAGAGACAAGATCATTTCTACACGCACACCCTTGGTATTTCCACTAAAGGCGAAGCATTGTCCATATTAAATATTACATTTTTGCCATCAAACATAGCAAAGTAGTTTTTTGACCCTTGTCATTTTAAATGCCTTCTGTAGCACACACACACAAACACACACAAACACACACACTCACACACACACACACACACACACAATCACACACACACACTCACACACACACACACTCACACACACAATCACACACACACAAACACACACACAATCACACACACACACACACACACAAACACACACAAACACACACACTCACACACACAAACACACACAAACACACAAACACACACAAACACACAAACTCACACACACACACACACACACACAATCACACACACACACTCACACACACACACACTCACACACACAATCACACACACACAAACACACACACAATCACACACACACACACACACAAACACACACAAACACACACACTCACACACACAAACACACACAAACACACACACACACAAACACACAAACACACACAAACACACACACTCACACACACAAACACACACAAACACACACACACAAACACACACACTCACACACACACACAATCACACACACACTCACACACACACAAACACACACACACACACACAAACACACACAAACACACACACTCACACACACAAACACACACAAACACACACACACAAACACACACACTCACACACACACACACACACACACACAATCACACACACACACTCACACACACACACACTCACACACACAATCACACACACACTCACACACACACAAACACACACACACACACACACACACAAACACACACAAACACACACACTCACACACACAAACACACACAAACACACACACACACAAACACACACACTCACACACACACACACACACACACTCACACACACACACTCACACACACACACTCACACACACAATCACACACACACAAACACACACACAATCACACACACACACTCACACACACACACTCACACACACACACACACTCACACACACACACACGTGCCCATCACATGACTGATTCATGCGTGGTGAAGATAATCCCAGTCATTTATAAAGCAGTAATGTGTAATATATTAAACAATCTCACTTAAAGAGAGCTGTTAGCAGGCATTCAGTTGGTAGGTGTTTTCATTTCTAAGAGTGCACATGTTACTAGTGTGGAATGAGGAAAAGCATTGATGGTAATTCTAGAGAACGTTGGTGCATTGTTCTCCTTGCCCAGCGTTCCTGAAAGAATGGTGGTAAGCGCTTGGGAACACTCCTGTGACCAGACTCATTTTACCACCTTGCTGACTCATCACGTTGCATTGCACTGTGTAGTAAGGGTGATGAGACTTTGCCCACATTTGACCCCATGCCCACAGGACATGAATTGCTGTGGTATAGCCTTTTAGTGCCGTCCCATTCTGTCTGACACTGGTCAGAGGTCAAGACACTGGCAGCACACTTTCCCATAAATACCTCTGGAGACACGGCCTGTCATTCCTGCCATGTCCATTTCCATAATTATCATTGGGGTTCACAAACTTTTTCTCAGCACTGTAACTTCTGGTAAATAACGTTAATACCAAGTTTCATATTTGTCTTGCCTGTCCTGCTATGACTGTCTCTCACATCCCTGTTATTCTGTCCTCTCACTCTCGTCCTCTGCCCTCTCTCCGCCGCTGCTCCTCCAACCCCTCTAACCTCATCCCTCTGCCTCTCCCCCCCTCTCACCCTCTCCCCCCGCGCACTCTCTCTGGTGCACTCTGGAACTGTCACTCTTCTGCTAACAAAGCTGATTTCATCTCTGCCTTTGCCTCCCACCTCTCTCTCGATTTCCTTGCTCTCACTGAAACCTGGCTGTCCCCTGATAACACTGTAACTCCTGCCGCCCTGTCCTCTCTCTACGTCCTGTCCCATACTCCACGTCTCACTGGATGGGGAGGTGGGACTGGTCTTCTCCTCTCTCCCTCCTTACTCTTTTCTGTCCCCTCCAACCTCTTCTCACTCTCTGTTAACACCTTTGAATTTCATACTGTCCAACTAACCTCTTCCTTTCATCTCCAGCTAATTGTACTGTACCGTCCCCCTGGACCTCTCGCTCACTTTCTCGATGAACTCGACTATCTACTCTCCTCCCTCCCCTCTCTGTCTACCCCAACTATTCTATTAGGTGATTTCAATATCCATCTCTCCAACCCCAGCCACTCTGCCGGATTCCTCCCTCTCCTTCACTCCTTCAACTTCTGTCTTTCCATACCCTCCTACCCACAAAGCTGGCCATCAACTGGACCTCACCTTCACCAGGGCTTGCTGCCCCTCCACCCTCTCTGTCACCCCCCCCCCGGACCTCTCTGATCACTATTTCATCTTTTTCTCTGTCTCTCCCATCTCTCCCTGCTCCTCCTACCCCCACTGTCACCTCTCGTTGTAACCTTCGCTCTCTCTCCCCCTCTGTCCTTGCCTCAACCACTCTCTCTCACCTTCCTCCTATCGACTCCTTCTCCCAACTCTCTGTAGACTCTGCTACCTCCACCCTCTTCTCCTCCCTCACCTCCTCCCTCGACTCCCTCTGTCCCCTCACCTTCCGACCTGCTCGCCCCTCCCCTCCCCAACCTTGGCTCTCCTCTGTGCTCCGCTCAGCAAGAACCACACTGCGATTTGCTGAAAAGAAATAGAAGAGAACCAAACTCCCTGCTGCCTCTACCGCTCCCTCCTCTCCTCCTTCTCCTCTACTCTCTCCTCTGCTAAATGTTCTTATTTCCAATCTATAATCCAAGCCTCCACTAACAAACCACGTAAACTATTCTCTACCTTCTCTTCCCTCCTAAACCCTCCACCCCCTCCTCCTCCCTCCTGTATCTCCTCTGATGACTTTGCCTCTTTCTTCCCTTCCAAAATCTCAGATATCCACAAACTCTTTAACATCTCTCCCTCCCCCCCACCCCCTCCCGCTCCAACCCCTACACCCACTGCACCCCCTACTAACTCACCCTCTTTCTCCACTTTGTCTCCCCTCTCAGAATCTGACCTCTCCTCCCTGCTCCAGGGCCACAAACCCACCACGTGTGCCCTGGACCTCCTCCCCACTCACCTCTTTCAAAGCTGCTGCTCCTGCTCTACTTCCCTTCATCTCCTCTCTCCTTTCTGGTCTCTTTCCCTCTGCCTTCAAACAAGCCTCTATCACTCCCCTCCTCAAAAAACCTCCCTCCAGAGCTACCGTCCTCCCTCCTACCCTTCCTCTCCAAAACCCTCGAGCGGGCTGTACACCGCCAGCTGTCTGCTTTCCTGTCCAACCACTCTCTGCCCCTTCATCTAATCTCCATTTGTGACCCCTGGTCCTTGTTTCTTTTTTCAGGTTAAAAAAGTCCCCTGGGTCGACATTGTCTATACCTTTTAGGATTTTGAATGCTTGAATCAGATCGCCGTGTAGTCTTCTTTGTTCAAGACTGAATAGATTCAATTCTTGTAGCCTGTCTGCATACGACATGCCTTTTAAACCCGGGATAATTCTGGTTGCTCTTCTTTGCACTCTTTCTAGAGCAGCAATATCGTTTTTGTAACGAGGTGACCAGAACTGAACACAATATTCTAGAGGAGGGCTTACTAATGCATTGTAAAGTTTTAACATCACTTCCCTTGATTTAAATTCAACACTTCTCACAATATATCCGAGCATCTTGTTGGCCTTTTTTATAGCTTCCCCACATTGTCTAGATGAAGACATTTCAACATAAACTCCTAGGTCTTTTTCATAGATTCCTTCTTCTTCTTAACTCATAACTCAGTGAGCCAGTATAACTTAGGTTCTTATTGAGGTGCTAGTTCTGAAGTTTGCCTCATTCATTTATTATCTCCCTCATGGGAAGACATTCCTGGTGACAGGGATACAGTGGAGGTAGTCGTATGTACACTTTACATTTTTTCATAAATCTGGAGAGCCGCTTAAATTTTCGCCTAAATCTCCTGTTATAGGTATTAAAAGCTTGGTAAATTCACACAGCAGCCTTGCATTTTTCCTTTGTTTACTAGGCTTTTACCAAACTTCTTTCTGAATGCAAGGCATGCCTGCACTTTCAATAAGCTTTTCATGAGAAAGTAGCACAATTCTGATTATTGTGTTTGTCTGTGTTTGGTATTAGAGTCGAGATTACAGTAAATTACAACCTCCCATACCCAAACACATACTATTATAAAGTTAAGATACACATTGTTAAACGTAATAATACGCTAGCTATAATGAGGTCCTTGTTTAGGAGTAGACAAAACTTTCTTTAGAGCTCTGTCACTTTCTTTAATGCACTTCCTCCATTAGGTTCGAGCTAGGGAGGAAAGACAGGAAGGCAGCGTTCTTATTAAATAGCTTGGCTGAGGAGTTTCATCCCACACTGACCCGAAATGACTGTCCCATCTGTGTAATTTCAGGAACCAAATGACCCAACGCTCCCCCGAGCTTCGAACAGAGGGCTCAATTACAGCACTCCAAAACCACGAACAAATTGCAAACAAAGTCATCCCTCAGGGAATAGAAACATTACATAACATCACTTCTGAATTAAAAACAACATTTAACTCCTGTGACAGTTAAAGCAATTGAGTTAATATACCTGTATATTATACAAATAAAGATACTTGAAATGCATATTGTACTATTGCCAAACAAAATTTAAATAACAATAATAATCCTAAAACAAATTTCACAATTGCTTAAAGATGCAGCGTGCTCAGTTTTACGCTGTAAGTTTTTATTACATTCTTAAAATATGAATATTGTTAGATTCTTCCACAGCTTTGTGTGTTCTATCAGAAGCACCTTATTGTCAGTCCAGTTTGTTTACACCTCCCTCACACAAGCTAAACAGGAATGCTGTTCTTGCTGCTTGGAGCAGTACAAGGTAATACACAATATTCAGGAAGTCATCACTCGAGCCGAGTAAGATTGAAGGAAAACTACAGTGAAAAGGCAAAGCATATGGCATACTTTTGGCAAATTATGAACTATCATTTGCCACATAATAATTATTAAAGTTCCATGTTTTTTTTTGGTCTGAATTGGCACATAACCTAATGTATCCACTAGGGGCTGTATAGCCACAATGAATCAGCAAATGAATGATGTTTGACCCATATGGAGCACTGCTTAACAAAACGTTACTGGAAAAACTAGTATGATGGGAAACTGCAAAACTATGACTTACAGGCAGTACAATTTGAATTACTGGTAACAATACCTTATGTCAGCCTTGACATGAAGCCTATGAAATAATTCTGTACAGAGCCAGTAAATCACTGCTGAATAAGAGACACATAGGCAAGATGACTGTACATAAACAGCATTTATTGCACAATATAATGCCAATCTGGGATTACCGCTCATGGGAAAAAGGCAGACAACTCAACAGTTTATTTCAGGTAATGAAATATAATGCCCATACTAAAATAAAACCATATAACCGACATTGTATAATAAAGCTTTATCAGTGGTTTCATGGGTTATAATTCTTTACAGGAAAGTATGAAAAATCCACTGTGATTCTATTACAATCCCAGTGTATTACCCTGAAGAAACCCAAGCAGAATCATTGGGAGACCACATTACCAGCCGTGTCTATGGCTTTGGAACGCAAATGTCACAGTGGCCCTGATACTGTAGTATTAATGCTTCAATATTAAACCTTGGTTTTAAAATCCATCTTGTTATTGGTTAAAACACCATCATGTGACAGATTAGAGTTTGCACTGTAGCCCCTCCAGTTCTCAACAACGCTGTATATTCATAGCAACGGTACATATACTTGAATTCATCTATAGCAACAGTGCATATTCTCATAGCAACCACTCTGACCTGGACTGACCTGCTCACCTTTCACATCACAAAGGACAAATATGGAGGAAGCGCATTTTCCTCAGCTTTCTGAAGACGTGCTTTGACAAATTCTAAATGAAAAAGATGCTAAAAGCACAAAAGTTGTAACAAAAACATCTACTGCCATATGTCAGCAATATCTCCACTGCAACAATACAGATTTAGAAGCTGTGGAGAGATACAAGCCCTTTCTGTGTGAGTTCAACACACAGCCGTCTTGGAAGGGTTAATAAAAGATGTATGGACTGGATATTTGTGGCTTGTGAAAAACTATTGTCCCTTCATTTTGTATTCTAGTGTCAGACACTGTACCCATTTCCAGGGCAACAGTGTTCCACTCTCCACCTCAACTCCAGCCCATCTCATATACAGTGCCTTGCGAAAGTATTCGGCCCCCTTGAACTTTGCGACCTTTTGCCACATTTCAGGCTTCAAACATAAAGATATGAAACTGTAATTTTTTGTGAAGAATCAACAACAAGTGGGACACAATCATGAAGTGGAACGAAATTTATTGGATATTTCAAACTTTTTTAACAAATAAAAAACTGAAAAATTGGGCGTGCAAAATTATTCAGCCCCTTTACTTTCAGTGCAGCAAACTCTCTCCAGAAGTTCAGTGAGGATCTCTGAATGATCCAATGTTGACCTAAATGACTAATGATGATAAATAGAATCCACCTGTGTGTAATCAAGTCTCCGTATAAATGCACCTGCACTGTGATAGTCTCAGAGGTCCGTTTAAAGCGCAGAGAGCATCATGAAGAACAAGGAACACACCAGGCAGGTCCGGGATACTGTTGTGGAGAAGTTTAAAGGCGGATTTGGATACAAAAAGATTTCCCAAGCTTTAAACATCCCAAGGAGCACTGTGCAAGCGATAATATTGAAATGGAAGGAGTATCAGACCACTGCAAATCTACCAAGACCTGGCCGTCCCTCTAAACTTTCAGCTCATACAAGGAGAAGACTGATCAGAGATGCAGCCAAGAGGCCCATGATCACTCTGGATGAACTGCAGAGATCTACAGCTGAGGTGGGAGACTCTGTCCATAGGACAACAATCAGTCGTATACTGCACAAATCTGGCCTTTATGGAAGAGTGGCAAGAAGAAAGCCATTTCTTAAAGATATCCATAAAAAGTGTCGTTTACAGTTTGCCACAAGCCACCTGGGAGACACACCAAACATGTGGAAGAAGGTGCTCTGGTCAGATGAAACCAAAATCGAACTTTTTGGCAACAATGCAAAACGTTATGTTTGGCGTAAAAGCAACACAGCTCATCACCCTGAACACACCATCCCCACTGTCAAACATGGTGGTGGCAGCATCATGGTTTGGGCCTGCTTTTCTTCAGCAGGGACAGGGAAGATGGTTAAAATTGATAGGAAGCTGGATGGAGCCAAATACAGGACCATTCTGGAAGAAAACCTGATGGAGTCTGCAAAAGACCTGAGACTGGGACGGAGATTTGTCTTCCAACAAGACAATGATCCAAAACATAAAGCAAAATCTACAATGGAATGGTTCACAAATAAACATATCCAGGTGTTAGAATGGCCAAGTCAAAGTCCAGACCTGAATCCAATCGAGAATCTGTGGAAAGAACTGAAAACTGCTGTTCACAAATGCTCTCCATCCAACCTCACTGAGCTCGAGCTGTTTTGCAAGGAGGAATGGGCAAAAATTTCAGTCTCTCGATGTGCAAAACTGATAGAGACATACCCCAAGCGACTTACAGCTGTAATCGCAGCAAAAGGTGGCGCTACAAAGTATTAACTTAAGGGGGTTAAATAATTTTGCACGCCCAATTTTTCAGTTTTTTATTTGTTAAAAAAGTTTGAAATATCCAATAAATTTCGTTCCACTTCATGATTGTGTCCCACTTGTTGTTGATTCTTCACAAAAAATTACAGTTTCATATCTTTATGTTTGAAGCCTGAAATGTGGCAAAAGGTCGCAAAGTTCAAGGGGGCCGAATACTTTCGCAAGGCACTGTATATCATAATACTGTGTCCTGGGAAACCTTCATTTTACCCCAAAATGAGTCAAGACTGGTGCAGAATTCAGTGGCATTCCTATTATTGTATATCAATTGTAAACCCTTTGATTGCAACCTGCAACCCTATTAGCTAATACAGGGTTACATGACCAAAAGTCACTTGAGCAGTTCATAGTCAAAGAACTATTGCCCTCTGACATCACTTAGCAGCATTCTGTTGCTTTTGGAATGTAACCCAATACTGGTTTATATTTGCGTCTCGTGATATCTGGGAGCAGCTAGAGCTGAGGAAAATTCATTCCTGCCAATCACTCTTCCTCGAGCCGCCAGAGAGTACGACTAGAGAGACCAGAAATCCGAGGGACAGCCATGCAACGGAAATACAAACCAGCCTTAAGACTCAACTCTAATTCTTAATTGTACAATGGAAGTGTATTGTGGTTGGCAAGGACGTGAGCCAGACTGGGGTTGTGCAATACACACAGCTCAGGTGTAGAGGGGGTTTGATTGAAGATAGCTGTGAATAATTGACAAGGTAAATTCCTTTACACGCTTTGTTTATTTACTTTTGCTTGTAGACTTTGCATTGCATATTGAGACACACTGCAGTATCGATGTTAAGACAATGTAATAATATAGGAGGCTGTGTGGTCCAGTGGGTAGAGAAACGAGCTTGTAACCAGAAGGTCCCCGGTTCAAATCCCGGTTCACTCACTGACTCACTGTGTGATCCTGAGCAAGTCACTTAACCTCCTTGTGCTCCGTCTTTCGGGTGAGATGTTGTTATAAGTGACTCTGCAGCTGATGCATAGTTCACACTTCCTAGTCTCTGTAAGTTGCCTTGGATAAAGGGTTCTGTTAAATAAGCAAATAATAATTCAAAGATGTGCAAACCTGTGTGGGTGTCTTACTGTGTTTTGAACATCGCTACAGAATCAGTTCAAGATATAGAGCCCTATAAACAGTAATATTAACGACGAGTGACCCTGTTTATTCCTGTAATTCCTTCTATTTCTCAGACTCCCTGCCTCCCACCTAGCCACTCTCAATTAAACAGCCTGCAAGCTGTAGCTTTCTATCCCTCGTTGCACACAGATCTCTTTATTTAATGTTTCCACATACTGTACTGCATGTAAAGTATTGGTTAGGGTTAGGGTTAGGGTCATGGTCATGTCCCACCAAATTCTTCTTTGTTCTCTATACCTTATACACCCAAGCATTCTATTTGCCTTTTTGAGTGCTTCCCCACACTGTGCGTCTGCTGACAGCGATGAGTCTAGTACAGCACCAAGGTCTTTCTCTTGGTGAGCCTGTTCCACTTCTATACCCCATTAGGTATTTGGATCTTACATTTTAGTGGCTGGCAGGCAACACTTTACATTTCATTTGCCATGCTTCTACGGGTTAGAAGAAAAGTTTACAAAATTAAATAAATAAATAAATGGTAGAGATAAAGTGAACCCACGTCACTGATAGGATGAGAGGGTGTAAATGGAAGCTGAGTAAAAGTTTACACAGAGAGTTACACATTAATGGAATAGCATGGCCAGGTGAAGCAGCAGGATCTGAAACATTAGAACAGTCAGAAAAAAAAGATTCTATTACATTAGACCCGCATTGTCGGGGCAAATGGTGTGCTAGGAAGGGACAAGCCTTGATAGGCCAAAAGGCCCGTTCTCGTTCCCAAACTTTTCCCAGTATATTCTTTTGTTCTGTAAAATGATGTTTTTTCTGCAGATTCTATACTTTCACTCTAGCTTCAGCAGCCCAGAGCATGCAGCCGGTCTGAACTGGTTCACGATTGCATAAGCACTTGTTACAAAACGTGCTTGAGAGAGCTGCTTACCTCACACATTCTTAAACAGACACATTTGAAGTCAGGAACACCGTGAGAATGTCTAATATGTAAATTACATTAAATTACAGTAATCCACAGCTTGTGAATATACAATAACCTGCTTTTAGTATGATTGTTATTTTGTCTTGAGATTCCCTAGAGACTTGAATCTGAAGTTTTTTTTCCCAGAATCTTGCTTAATGCTCGTCTTGCTCCATATAGAAACTTGCAATAGTAAATGTGCACAGTCATGTTGCTTGTTTACCACGTTTTCAACATCCTTAGAAGGTTCCGGTACAAGTACTTCAATACAACGCTGTAGATAAACTGCTGGACCTTTTTGTTTGCTGTAAAAACATTCACATGCACAGAAACAGCCAAGTTAGCATAAAGGGACCAGCCATATAAAGAGGTTAGTTCTCCAAAAGGGGCCAAGTTACAAAACAGCATCAGCACTGTAAAGATGTCAGTTTGAACAAGACACATTTTTATTGCTGAAGAAACTAGTAACAACATATAAAAAGAAAGGGAGGGTCAGGCTTGCCCCAGTTGTGTCTTGTTTGATATTACAGATTTCCTCCATTCCTTATTCCACTTTGGCCAGTGTAACTATAGTGACTCCCAGCTCTCTGATTGCAGCTGGACCTTTGGTGTGAGTCTGAACTTCAACACACGACGTGACAAAGCCCATCCGTGCTCGACCGACTCCTACAGCTGATCTCTAAACTCGTGTTAAGTCGTGTCTTAAAGGATCCCAATGATTCAGTATGAACAGCATGGCTAGGTAACCCATTCCATCCCCTCCCCACACTGTGTGTAGAGAAGGCTCTTCTGCCTGCGGTGCTAAGCCTGTCTCCACTTGCCCGTCTGCCCTGGTTCTGCTTTCTCTGCCGAGCGTTACATGCAATATGACATTTCATTTCAACACTATGAAGTCAGCAGTTGCTGCTGCTTCCTGTTAGGAAACCACTTCCTGTGCTGTAGTTTATGGATTTAGAACAGTATTGGATTGTAATGTTGACACCTGTCAAATGACCTCACCAAACTCACTCATGAACTCAAACACATGGGAACCATGATCTGAAAAGCTAGTGTGTGAACCCAAGTGATTTCAGCTCACAGAATCATTCATAACTCCAACATGTTTTGCACCAATAGCTATGTACTTCACAAATGTGCAGTTTAGAAAGAAAACACATGTTATAGCAAATATACAGTATACTTTCATTTTAAAACATCATATCTGCTACTATCGCAGGTTAAAGAAAGTTCTCAGTTTCTATGCCTATTCTCAGGAAACACTCTCAGGTTCTATGCCTATTCTCAGGTCACACTTGCACTTCCCCGGTCATTTCCTCAGTAGTATCTTCTGGGTCATAGCATGTTACTGGCTGAAAGCATGGCAGTCACTAGGGAAAGCAGCTGGTTGCTGACAACAAAGAAGTTGTTCATGAGTACTTTCTGTGCATTTGAACCTGTGTAACGATGGAGATGCACAACAGAGAAGGAATTCCTTTCTTTGCTACAATCACTTTTAGTGCTTGTCCCAAGTTCCATGGTAGGAATCGGATTTACCCTTCTGTAGATGTACTACTAGGCTAGATACAATAATGATTGACACAGTCTCTTTAATGGAGTGCAGGGCAGCACAATAAGAATTGATTCTGGACTCAATGGGGCAATGGAAACTCAAATGAGTTACAATGGCAAGAATCACTGTAGTAACATGGTATATATTGACATACATTGATAAGGGCACTCAATACACACTGATAACTAGATGTGCGTTTTGTGCAATTGTTTCTCTTTTATATTGAATTTAGTACCTCTTATCAAAATGTTAATTAAAGTCAATGATATCAAATAATTGGCCATTTGCAGCAACAGACTTCTCCTTCCTCGTGTACCTTTTACTTTCTCAGTTTCCATTTTCTAACAGTAATTTGTAGATGTTCCTTAATTACTTTAATCAGCACTAAAAAGTCTATGTTATCTAATATTACATAAGCTAAACTAAATGTAATTTTTTCATAAATCTGATAAATATTTCAATTTCGTATACCAGTTTAATGATTTTTATAAGTAGACGGTTAGAAAAATATGAAAGATAAGTACATAACTAATTATGAAAATAGCAAAATAAGTCAAATAGAACAATGGGTAATACAGTCTTTCAGTAGAAATGATTGATTACCTTTGTGTTTTAATACATTTTAAAAAATCTGAAGTTTATTAAAGCCACTCTGACCTCAATAGATTTACCTGTGCCCTGCATTATACTCTCTGTCTCTGTATACTCTGTGGAGGAGAGCCCCGGTCCTGGAGGGTATTCCACTCCAGGTTTAACAGGTTTAATTGTATGATTACCTACTTCAGGGTCTGGATGGAGGTTTAATTGGTTCAAATAAACAATTTAGAACAGGGTTGGAACAAAGACCAGGAGCGGAAGATCCTGCTCGAGTGGATGCAAGAAATATATTGTGTTGCTGTTGCTGGCAATGCAGGTGGTACTGTTGGGTTTCCTCAGTGTAAAATACAGGAATGCTTGTGCTGTCCCAGTGGGGTTTCCTCAGTGTAACACACAGGAATGCTTGTGCTGTCCCAGTAGGGTTTTCAAGCCCCCAACCCCACCCAGAGCAGGACATTCACTCGTGATTAGAGGCAGTTCTGTGAAATTCACATAATGCTGTTAATAGATAAACCTGTGCAGGAGTCAGGGGACAAGTCTCATGACTCACACCCACACACAAACAGAGTCTGTTCTTTCACAGACAGGAGGCACTTAAAAAAATGCGTTTCAATTATGATTTTAAATCAATAAGAATCAAATGTTTACATGTATTTTGCATTTTAAACCCATTGAAATACGTCATCATACTACCAGATCCTGTCCTTCACTGTGTTCTCAGTCTGATATACAGTCCAGGAATTTGTTTATTTATGCTTGACTGTACACTCTGGACAAACACAGTGGTCATGTTCTCAGCTCTGTGATCACATGACAGTCCCAGCAGTTCACTCTTCACATATAGAAACGGCTTCATTTTTATTGAAGTGGTGGGTGGCATCCGTCCGCATGTGACACTTTAGAGTCTTGTATAGACCTAGAGAACAGCTTGTCCAGTTGTAATGAAACATGGTCTTTGTAAGGAAAGCTACCAGCTCAGTGGTATTCTATGCTAGAAATATCCTTTAATCAAAAATGTATTTGTGGTCTCAATATATTGGCAGACTGATAGTGCTGCTGGTTGTACAGAGATAATGTACTGTAGCTGCTCTGCAAATAGTCACATGATTCTGAAGGGCCGAAAGAAAAATATGGGTTGACTGCCTCCTGGTGGTTTATTAAGGTTATGACCTTGAAACCTACTCTAAGGTTTGTATGAGGCTATACTGGTCTAAAACCTCCTTTTCCTGAAAGCATCTCCACAATATAATGGGAAATCAATCTATTAATATAATTAATTCTCAAACTGAACGCAGTAGGGATTCAAGGAAATGCATGCACATGGATTAGGGAGTGGTTAACATGTAGAAAACAGAAAGTATGATTAGAGGAGAAACCTCAAAATGGAGCGAGGTAACCAGTGGTGTACCACAGGGATCAGAATTAGGTCCTCTATTATTCCTAATCTACATTTCAGTAGTCGGGACAAACACCAATCACAAAATGTTTTAGTACAAATATTTATTGTGGAGAATGCGGAGTATGCGATTTTAGAGAGAAGTATGTTGTATATACACATTCATTTGGCATCAAACCTAACTTGGTTTGAGGGTTCGCTGCCTGGCCAACTGGACGAGGCTGAGACCCCCAAAAAGAACAAGCCGGTCTCAATGCCACGATTAGTATTGAATATAGCCCACTTGAAGGTTTAGTGAACCTTTAACAAATGATCATCAGCATGCAGGAGAGGAAAACAAAACCCATTTTTGGGAAATAAACCTCTGGGAATCCATGGCTGATTCGATTGCCCTTCCTCCAGGCAGGCTACTAACGCTTAAGAGCACATTTCTGTAAAAGCATTTTTAGGATCTGTAATGTTTGTTCTAATGTAAACTTGGTAAGCACTGGAGGACCAACAACCTAACCATTTGATAAGGGAATCTGGAATTCCGTGGGAAGAAGCTGCTACGATTCTGAAGGAATGACCGGAGAACTGCTCAGCTGTGAATCCGGACCTGGAAAGAATCTGGTGAAGGTTAAAGAAGAACCAAATGTCAGGTGACGATTGTTCAGTTTTCGTTAATAAACAGCAGGTCTGAGGGTGATGCGCCCTGAGAAAGACAGCGATGGTTAAGAGAGAAAGGGGTCATATGGATTAACATGGGAGTTTAATTTATAAACAAAAATTGGAAAGTGTTCCCTAATCTTCCTGGTCAGTTTAACTTCTTTTGAGCAGGATGGAAAAGGTATCAAATGAGGGGATTGCTAGGTCAGAGATCAAGGGGTGAATCTGGGGTTGAATTTGTGAGCGATGTAGACTCTGAGCACCTAAGGAACCCAGGGCGGCTAAGAGAAAAGGGGCTTTAAAGTTTGATCTAAAACAGGGAGGAGTAGCTGGAGTGGATGAGGGCACCAAGAGAGTATGTTGATGGTGATAGGTAGGCAAGCAGAGGGAGAAAGAGATTCTGAATGTTAAAGACCTTTCAGGATTAGTGAAATTTGTGAGTTACTGAGTGTAGTGCTGGGACGCTGAAAATGAGTTTGTAGATAAACTGGTTGCCGGAAATTGAAATTTTGATGGAGGAAACTCTTATAGCTGTATTCTTAAGGGACATAATATAGGATGACACTACGGGCACTGAAATGATGGGAAGGGAATGTTGAATGCAAAGTGAAATTTTAAAGCAATTCCAGGACGACCAGTACATTTGCAGTGAGTGATGCTGGTAAGAGTTGTTTCTTGAGCCTGCAGAATCAGGCAATGCAGCGGGTGGCTCACATGAATGTCAGGTTTGAAAAGGGAGGAATCTGAGTTGGCAGGATGTTGTCTTCGGGAGCTAATGCTCTGAATCTCTGCGATTATATTCAGGTGGCCAAGAATGTGTTGAGCTCTGAAAATGAACTGATGAGTAACAGATAAACAGGTAATCCTTCTGAATATTCTCATTATATGGTGGGAGGATGAACAACCTTGTTAATGATTTGGACTGTAGCTGAATTATCTGAGCTGAGAAGAATGGATTTTTGAGCCAAGGAAGACTCCCAAAAGGAATGAGGCTACAGCAAATGGATACATTTTGCGCAATGAGGAGGAGAGATTGGGTATAGAAATGATGCTGAATTCGTCGGGCCATGGAGCAGGAAACCATTTTCCCTTGTAGTATCCTCCAAAGCCAAGAGAGGGAGCTGCATCTGTGAACAGTTGAATGTCTTCGTGCAGCAGGAGACAGTCGTCGTAAAAGAAAGTAATGCCGTTCTTTTAGTAGGAGCTCCCACAGGTAGAGTTCCTTGCGGCAAAAAGGATCCATGAGTATGACATCATTAAGGGAATCAACAGGAGGGATCAAATCAAGAGAAGGTAGGAGATAAAAGCTCTGCCTTGAGGAATTATCCTCATTGCGTACAAATGGCAAAGCATATGACATAGTTTATTTAAATTTCCGGAAAACTTTGACAGTCCCGCATAAAAGATTAATTTCTCAAACTGAACGCAGTAGGGATTCGAGGAAATGCATGCACATGGATTAGGGAGTAGTTAAACATGTAGAAAACAGAAAGTACTGATTAGAGGAGAAACCTCAAAATGGAGCGAGGTAACCAGTGGTGTACCACAGGGATCAGTATTAGCTCCTCTGCTATTCCTAATCTACATAATGATTTAGATTCTGGGAACTTGTTAAATTTGCACATGACACGAAAATAGGAGGAGTGGCAAACACTGTTGCAGCAGCAAAGGTCATTCAAAATGATCTAGACAGCATTCAGAACTGGGCAAGCACATGGCAAATGACATTTAATAGAGAAAAGTGCAAAGTACTGCGCATTATAAACATCATGTGGAAGATACTGAAATTGAAGAAGGAATCTAAGAAAAAGACCTAGGAGTTTAAGTTGACTCAGCAATGTCTTCATCTAGACAATGTGAGGAAGCTATAAAAAAGGCCAACAATATTGTGAGAAGTGTTGAATTTAAATCAAGGGAAGTAATGTTAAAACTTTACAATGTGTTAGTAAGACCTCGACTAGAATATTGTGTTCAGTTCTGGTCACCTCGTTATAAAAAGGATATTGCTGCTCTAGAAAGAGTGCAAAGAAGAACAACCAGAATTATCCTGAGTTTAAAAGGCATGTCATATGCAGACAGGCTAAAAGAATTGAATCTATTCAGTCTTGATCGAAGAAGACTACGCTGTGATCTGATTCAAACATTCAAAATCCTAAATGGTATAGACAATGTCGACCCAGGGGACTTTTTTGACCTGAAAAAAGAAACAAGGACCAGGGGTCACAAATGGAGATTAGATAAAGGGGCATTCAGAACAGAAAATAGGAGTCACTTTTTTACACAGAGAATTGTGAGGGTCTGGAACCAACTCCCCAGTAATGTTATTGAAGTTGAGACCCTGGGATCATTCAAGAAGCTGCTTGATGAGATTCTGGGATCAATAAGCTACTAACAACCAAACGAGCAAGATGGGCTGAATGACCTCCTCTCGTTTGTAAACTTTCTTATGTTCTTATGTTCTAAAATAGGACCCTTTGTTTGAAACTCAACCACCCCTCTCTTAATGCCTTGGTTTCTGAAGCATCCCAGGTAGGGTACTATTGTAATGATTCAGATACATGTTGATCAGTCTCTATTACAGGCACCGGACTGTTTAAGAGAGAGTCCGGTTTTCTGGAGATAGGGGTGAGGTTGCTGTGTGTGTTTGTTTGTTAGAAAAAATATTTTCTAAGCTACTGATTTTGAAGAATACAAAAAAATGACTTAGGAAAGAAGTTTGAAGTTTGCTTTAGCGAATGTATAGAGATTTCTTTAAGTCTTTATGTCCTCCCTCTGGATTACTGTTCATGGTCTCACCAAGCCGTTCCTGTTTTGCCCTGGGATTTAAAAGGATTATTCGTCCGAGCTGCCTCTCCATTGGGAAATCGTTTGCTGGACGGACATTTCCAAACCAGGGTGATTTTGCTGCTGAATCGTTTCCTGAACGCTGGGTGAGATCAAACCAATTTATTCTTTTTCTGTTGCTAGATAACTTTTTTGAAAAGCAACTTTATATATATAGCTCCAGTTTATTGCTGTGCATGGACAGTTTAAGCCAGGGGACATTTTTTGGACATTTTGGTTTCTGTTTTGTATTTTTATTTTTTGGGACTCTGCCCATTTGGCAAGCAAGGACTCAAATTTGACTCTTTTTGGGGTCAATTGATCAGATTTATTGTTCTGTAATTGTGGGATGTGATTTATTTTTTTCACTTATCTATCTTATTGCTCTACCAGTTGTTATTGTTATCCAGTATTGTTATTCTTTCTTTGTGTTTGTTGAGTGCCTCAATGCATATTGATTGTAATGAATACTGTCTTACCCTGCGTGTATTCTTTGACTCTCCGCTCACCTATCTTAATATATGGCTTATTGCTGGTGGGAATATAATTGTGATCAGATAATTACAATTATTTGATTTTCCTCTAGAGCTGAGATTTGTTACAAGTGCTGAACCACACTTTTGTGTATTTTGTGTTTTTCTGTACTTTATATTCCTGTTACATTATGACAAAAATTTAGCCTTAATAATAAAAAAAAAAAAAAAAATCTAAATCTTGGGTGCTTGACCTCTTAACAACAACCCTTTAAAACTGGGACAAGGTGAAAGCCCCTCCCTTGTAAATAGGGTTTATTTGTGTGATTTATTTGATGTTAATGACTTTTATGATTGACAGAGGCATGGCCTGGAGTACATAAGGGGACTGTGTGGACTAGCGAGAGACCCCTGGCAGGAGGTGGTCTGGCTGTGTAGAGTAAGTGGCAAAGATGTTCTAACCAAGATTGCCAACTCAGCCTCTATTTCCGTCACCCGTCGCGCATAGAATTATGGGATTTAGAGAGTGCGCTGGTGAAAATATTCTATGGAGAGTCAATGGAGCCATGTCAAATTTCACTGTGTTTTGAAGATTTGCGACAATATTAAAATTTCTCAAACTTTTGAAGTTCATTTTGCTGTAGCCCAATATGTCTGTAATGAAACAACGTCATTGGCAAATAATGACTGAACGTCATTATTAAGAAAATGCTGTTTTTTGAGAACAGTAACGTATTTTGCGCAAGCGCAGAAATACAGTGTGGCCAGTACCTAACAGACAGTTTCCACAGCTATTTACTGTGGTACAGTAGCGGGAAAATTTCAACTGAGGAGACACAAGCGACATTGAAACAACATTAACAGAAACTACCACATTTATTGAACAAAAACTTAGTTATTGCAAACCAAACGGAACCTGATAGCTATCTATCAAAAAATATTATTCCAATTAAATAAAGGTACAATTCAAATTGATTGAGAGGAAATACATTGCATTTTAACCCACTTCACAAAGTGTTTTTTTTTTTTACAAAGTACATTTTTATTTTCATTAAGTTTGAGAAGATAAAGAGGGAGTGGACTAGATAAACCACTGTAGAGATACCTTCTGTAAAGCAGCAAAGAACCATAGCCAGAAAGTTATCCTATAGTAATCTCAACCAGTTATCAAACATACGTGGTTGCTTATTTATTTATTTATTTATTTATTTATTAATTATTTTAACTTTTTCTCTGAAGTTTTGAGTCTTGCTAGTGTTGAACCACCCGTAGATGGCGATATTTAATTTAGCAAAATACGGGTTTTTACAAAACAATGTAGGTTTATCGTTCAAGATATAACAGTGTTCTTCCATTGCAGTACTGGAGGGCCAAGGTGCTTCTGATTTCCGTTCCATCCCATCCATTCAATTCCATCATTGGCTTCACTGGACCAGTTTAACCCTTTTCTAGGACCTCCAGTACTGCAATTGAAGCAAACTGTACAATAACACAGAATTCATAAAAGTAAAATAATAATAATAAAGCAGTATGTATTTAAATACATTTGTTTGCATTAAACATTTTGACAGTGGAAGTGTTGTTTCAACGGACCCATTCTGAAAGGTGTTCCTTGAAGAAAGAAAGAAAAAAGGGGGGGATTTACAAATTTGGACTTATCAGATCAAGGAGTCAACATTATGTTGCAGAGGTGGTGATGCATTAAAGGTTTCTTCTTGCTGCCACTGCTAAACTGGTGTGTAGCACCATTATATATATATATATATATAAATAAAAAGAAAAAAGGATATTTCAGGAGTTAAAGGTAGAATAATTGATTACAAATCAATTATCAGGACGTTTCGGACTACAAGTCCTTCGTCAGCTGAATACAAAAAAACAGTGCTTTAAGAAGTTGATAAAAAACAAACAAGTAGTCTTTTAAACATAATTCCCGAATGTTGATGATGACGATGATGATGATGATGATGATGACCTCAGAATAGAATGTTCATTCCAAATGGCTCCAAAGTGCCTAGTTTGAAAATAAGTTCACATTCCTTTTGTTTCCTGACAGCATTAGCTCCATAGCATTGAACCATCCCACAAATTGTGATGTCTTCTATAGTGTGGCCATTTCTGTTCAAATGTCTGGCTACAGGAAAGGTAGAGGTGTTAATTCGTATACTTCTCAGATGTTCCACGAAGCGATCCGCCAAGCGTCGTTTTGTTGCACCAATATATATATCTTGTTACATTTGATGCAGCCAATGCAATATACTATTCCTTTACTAATGCAAGTAAAAGTATCATGGATAGTAAATGAGGATTTTGCTCCCTTAACTACTGTGTTGCTGTGAATGTATTTACAAGTTGCACAACGTGACCTATTGCATGGAAACTTACCCTTAAGACATTGGGTCGAATGTTACTGTGGACCAGATGCTCTCTTAGATTTTTGTCTCTTCTCTATGACATTAGAGGAGGGTTATTGAAAATAGGAGCTGTAGAAGAATCATCTTGGAGAATGCTAAAATTTCTTTGTATGATGTGTTCTACTTTTTTGGTCATAGGATGATATGTAAGAACAAGGGGAATACGATTGTTGGTATACTGTGTTTTGGTTTTGTACAAGGCATCCTTTCTGTTTATTGTCGATACTCTTAACTGAGCTTCTCTAAGTATAGTGTCTGGAAAACCACCGTTTCTGAAAAATGCACACGTCATTTGTTTTATTTAAAAAATCACTATCATCACTGCAAATGCGTCTCAGTGTTAGTAATTGGGAGTATGGAATGGAGTTGCGACAAGCTTTGGGATGTGAGGAGTCGTATCTTAGATATGAATGAGAGTCTTTTTCTTTGTAGAAAATTGTAGTATTGATGGTACAATTAGAAACCGTGATGGTAACGTCTAAGAAAGAAATTTGTTTAGAAATGTTCCGTGTATACTTTAGAGCTGGATGATACTGGTCAATAAAATGTATGAAATCCATTAAATCTTCATTAATGTTATCTGAGATGCCAAATATGTCATCAATGTATCTAAGATATAACATTGGTGTATGTCCGTTGTACTGTTGAAAAAAACATTTTTGTTCCCACATATATATATATATATATATATAAAATATATATATATATATATATATATATATATATATATATATATATATATATATATATATATATATATATATTTTTTTTTTTTTTCAATTTCTGCACCAATGCAGCACATGACAAATTTGTTGACAATTTTACAGTACCTAACTAACAGTTTTTATTTCAGAGATCACATAGGATTAGGGTTAAAAAGGTTAGCGTTACGATTAGTTTCATAGTGAAAAAACAAACCTGCAATACATATTTACATAATAGGACTGATGTACTTGTAGATCACATAGACATTTAAAAAGCCTATATCTCCAAGTCAAGGCAATAAAGTACAAACACTACCTGTTTGTTGCTACACTTACTGCTCATCATCTGAGGGAAATCTAAAAAAAGAAATCAAACCTTTCTTCATGAATTCATTGCAGTTACGCAGTACAGCGTTTCGGAATTTTGGTTGTTTTAATTTAAATCAATGCATAGGCGTCGGAGACGGTGTGCACTTTTTAAACAGGGGGTCCCTGCCCACCCACTTAACAGCGAGAAGGAAAAAAAAGTTTTGAAGTAAATTAAACAATGTTTGTGGGATACCACTCCCTACCCAACATTAGCTCATTATTATTAGTAGTAGTAGTGCAGTAGTATTGTTGTTGCAAATTTTAAATAACCAGTAGACTATAAATATATAACATGCTTCAATATTTGACGTAGTTTTAAATTGGATGAATTTATCCATATAAATACTTCATACCAAAACATACTCGGAGAGAAGAAAGCTGCAGTGAAGCACTATCGAGCACGTTTATTTACAGACAGCACAACAAACAAACAAAAACACAAATAAAATAAAAGGTCCACACAAACTCACGGACATAAACAGGACAGGAACAAGCACCTTCACCAACACCGCGACATTAACCCTCTAACACCCGTGATTCCCCTTCTAATAAACCTGTGGCTGGAGCCTCATTAGAACATAAGAACATAGAAAGTTTACAAACGAAAGGAGGCCATGCGGCCCATCTTGCTCGTTTGGTTGTTAGTAGCTTATTGATTACTACTTAACCATTAATCATTCAATTATGGCCCCTGCCACATTCCCACGTGTTTTCTCCACACACACACACACACACACACACACACACACCTTATACCGCCCTGCCACAGACCATAAAACGATTCTAAAGAGTCCAGAAGCCTAAAGGACCCAAAACCGTGGCTGTGCATTGTTATTATTAGCTTGCCTTTATTTTTGTTGAATAAGTGCTTCGTAGCATCACTATTTCAAGAGCTGCCTGATTTCCTGCCTTGTTGCCTGATCGCTTGCGCCTAACCCTCGCACAGACAAACATGATATCAGAAATAATGTCACAAATTGCTTTGAGCCAAAAAAATTATGCTTAGTCCAGTGTAAAGGCAGTATATTTAGCTGGGTCTTGGGGATGAGAGGTATTTTATTCAGTCACTTATATGGCGGTTTAAAATTATTATTATTAATTATTTCTTAGCAGATGTCCTTATCCAGGGATACAATTGTTACAAGATGTCACATTATTTTTTTACATACAATTACCCATTTATACAGTTGGGTTTTAACTGGCGCAATCTAGGTAAAGTACCTTGCTCAAGGGTACAGCAGCAATGTCCCCTACCTGGGATTGAACCCCTGACCCTCCAGTCAAGAGGGCAGAGCCCTAACCACTACTCCACACTGCTGCCACTGTAATACAACATTTGTTTTTCCTGGAACCACTTTTCAACAAAACAATTAACCATTAGCAATAGAACAAACAACTGCCTAAAACTGGTTATGTGAAAGTACAACCTTTAACTCCTGGTCTACTTGAATTCATTGATTAAAAGAAAGTCTGAGACCGCACGCTAACTAACGGTGCCAGCGTTATCCGCGGTTATGAAACTAGGTAAATATTAGCTCATGGTGCCCATGGGTATCAACACTTGAACTCTGCCCCTGTGTGATACAGGCCTGTGGAGCTTTATTACAATCTGTTGCAAAAGCGTGCCGGGTGAGGCAGGTCCATGGAGCGCAGCCAAGTGTCACTGTGGAGACAAAGTAAAGGGAGTCCGAGTGTCAGTGATGCTGCTCTAGCAAGGTAAAGGCTGGGTATCACAGCCACAAGGCATGGATCAAACAGACATCTACAGGCATTGATTCCTGTAGGTTTTCATTTCCTTCAGAGAGTTCTGGTTTTGGAACGTTCACACCTCCAGTAGCTTCTACAGAGCATCTACACATAGACTCATCATGTCATGTCATGTCAGCTCCATTAATGCAACAACTTAACCTTCCCCTACTGACTGACACGATTTGCAGCCAGTAAGATTCTTGGAGACCTGACACTGCCGAAGTGAAATGACCTAGGAAGTGAAGCAATAGCAAATTTCCTGAAACTTGTGTAGTAGCAGATATCCTGGTTTACAATGAAAGCAGGCGTTGTGATAGGGGGTGTGGGTGATCAGCTGACAGACAGGGAGACACGGGGGGACGGCACGCCGCTCAGGCAGGGAGACACGGGGGGGAGGGCACGCCGCTCACACAGGGAGACACGGAGACGGCACGCCGCACAGACAGGATTTAGAAATCCCTAAACTAATCCCTGTTCTATACATGCAAATTCTTTTCATTTGCTTATGGCCGCACTCCAGCAACACTTAGCCTATGTGTCATGAGACACTCCAGCGGGGCACGCCAACAGCAACAATAGCTGAACAGCAACCGAAAGCTAGCCCTTAGTGAATTAAACAGTACCGGTATATACGCTCCTGGAGTCAGGATGAACCTCCACACAATGGCAGGCTTAAAGAGAAAGAAGAACATAAGAACATTTCCGAACGAGTGGTCATTCAGCCCATCTAAGCTCGTCTGGCTCCTAAAAGGTGATTGATCTCAGAACTGTGTAAAGTTTGGTCTTAAAGAATCCAAGTGTTTCTGCCTCAGCAACATGACTAGGTAACACATTCCATCCCACCACTCTCTGTGTGAAGAAATGTCTCCTTCCTTCTTCCTTCTGTCCTAAATCTATTTAAGTCCTGGGATTAGTCCCAGAACCAGTGACTGAGGGATAAAGGCAGGATTATTATAATGACAGCCTATGGGTGTAGAAATAAGAGTCTGCAACTCTGACACTTAAAAGTTCCAAATCCTAGCCTGCGCTCCCCTCTGTGTCACTAAACCCGGACAACACTGCACCATTGAACACGAATAAATTGTATTACACCACGAGCACTATAGCACTCACTCTGGACTTGTGGTCGTGTGTCTGTGTGTGTGTTCTACTGTGTTTATTCATTTCAAACTCTGTCTTATTATTTCGGGACTGCAACCCGTTGTTATTGAACTGTGCAATACACATCGTTGTGTATTGCCAACCCTCCATTTCTTTACTGGATAACTGCAAAGCAGACGACATGGTTTATTTAGATTTCCAGAAAGCTTTTGACAAAGATAAAAGATTAATTCTCATACTGATTGCAGTAGGGATTCAAGGAAATGCATGCACATGGATTAGGTGGTGGTTAACATGTAGAAAACAGAAAGTATTGATTAGAGGAGAAACCTCAAAATGGAGCGAGGTAACCAGTGGTGTACCACAGGGATCAGAATTAGGTCCTCTTCTATTCCTAATCTACATTAATGATTTAGATTCTGGTATAGTAAGCAAACTTGTTAAATTTGCAGACGACACAAAAATAGGAGGAGTGGCAAACACTGTTGAAGCAGCAAAGGTCATTCAAAATGATCTAGACAGCATTCAAAACTGGGCAGACACATGGCAAATGACATTTAATAGAGAAAAGTGTAAGGTACTGCACTCAGGCAATAAAAATGTGCATTATAAATATCATATGGGAGATACTGAAATTGAAGAAGGAATCTATGAAAAAGACCTAGGAGTTTATGTTGACTCAGAAATGCCTTCATCTAGACAACGTGGGGAAGCTATATAAAAGGCCAACAAGATGCTCGGATATATTGTTGAATTTAAATCAAGGGAAGTAATGTTAAAACTTTACAATGCATTAGTGAGACCTCATCTAGAATATTGTGTTCTGTTCTGGTCACCTCGTTACAAAAAGGATACTGCTGCTCTAGAAAGAGTGCAAAGAAGAGCAACCAGAATTATCCCGGGTTTAAAAGGCATGTCGTATGCAGACAGGCTAAAAGAATTGAATCTATTCAGTCTTGAACAAAGAAGACTACGCGGTCATCTGATTCAAGCATTCAGAATTCTAAAAGGTATTGAAAATGTCGACCCAGGGGCCTTTTTGGACCTGAAAAAAGAAACAAGGACCAGGGGTCACAAATGGAGATTAGGTAAAGGAGCATTCAGAACAGAAAATATGTGGCACTTTTTTACACAGAGAATTGTGAGGGTCTGGAACCAACTCCCCAGTAATGTTGTTGAAGCTGACACCCTGGGATCCTTCAAGAAGCTGCTTGATGAGATTCAGGGATCAATAAGCTACTAACAACCAAACGAGCAAGATGGGCCGAATGGCCTCCTCTCGTTTGTAAACGTTCTTATGTTCTTAGTGTTGTCATCAGACTTTGGTTTATAAATAAATCACCATTTCACCAGTACTTTGTTGTTTGTCACTGTCTTGAGCACTGCATCACCTCTAAACCACTTTGCTACAACAACCCATTTGGTATTTGGATTCTACATTATTGGGACCGGCATGTAACACATTTCATTTCATTGTCCACGGCTCTGCCCAGTTCTGTGTGCATCCTCAATCTTTCTGGATTTCCTGGTTGGTGAAAGCATGTCAGCCACCCCCTCTCTGTTATCTGCAAAATTGATAAACTTGTTATTTATCATTTGAATATATTTCACCATAAATCCAGTTTTATTGAACTGTTCTGAAGAGTTTAAAATGAACATTAAAGTTGGTTCTGTGTAGAAGGCAGTGAGTTATACATCTTCAACGTATAAGGTATTACTCCATGAATGAGTATGGGGCCGAGGGGTAAAGACAATGATCTCATATGTGGCATAAACCAGTTGTTTTATACATATGAGGAATTAAACTAAACTATGTTAAAGTGCAGTGACTTATCAAGTGATGTATTGCCTAGAGTAATGCCATGAGCTGTTTTGCTGTAAACTATATAAGTCATAGAACCTTGCTTGTTGAGAGGTATATAAAGTTGGGACCAGACAGTGAGGTCCCCATACCTTTGTCATCTCCAGGTTATCTGTGAGGGGTTCTTCCAGTTCAGGTAATATTGATCAATTATCTTGTAACTGTTAAAGCTTGCAGACTAGCATTTCACATCTAGGGAAATATTTGCAAATAGCTTGCAACTATCAGTAACCATGGTTATTATTTTTGCTATTTAATAAATATAATGTGATTAACATTTACCATTGCCACTTGACTTTGGTATTTAATAATTAATATCAAATAACTATTACTTAATAATAGAAGACTTAGAATATTTGCTGGAACTATTGTGGTAAAGTATGGGGCAGAATAGCAGAGGGGAGATATATTGGTCCCCATATCACTAGGAGTGTATACCTCATATAACACTGCAGGTGCAGTGGAGACGGAGCTTGTAGTTCAGAGGGACAGAAAACTACATCTCCCAGAATGCAATAGTCTAATGAGGCCAATTGGGTAACAAATTAGTTAACTACCTAAAGGGGGCGCTATCTCACAATATACATAAATAAAACCACAAGACTATAGTTCATTGCCATTTCTTATTCTCTACTACTCTGTAAATACTGTTGGTATATGTCATGGGCATCACATCAGACTGAGAGCTCAGATTCTGAATGTGCAGCTGTGCTGGGGATGTATGTTACTGACACACTTGGCACTGCAGTGAATCCTTTGTGAATGTGTTTTTTTGTGTTGACCACAGAGTACACTGTGAAGAGCAGTGTGTCAGCATCAGCTAACGACATGCACATTTACTACCAGGTCTCGGTTTTGACTTCACTTTATCAGGCTGTAACGCAAAGAACCCCAGAGGCAAGGCGGTGATGCAATAATCGGGTTTTGTGAGGAACGTGTTCCAGCCTGCTTGTGTAATGTTGTGGGTTCAGGTGACATATAATTACTTCTGGAACAACCCAAGAGTCTGCCAAGCCTTTCCAAACTGGTCCCAGTTCAGAATGCTTTGTTCTTTTTTTATGTCTCCCTGGACCAGAAACAAAAACCTTGGAGTTTATTCACTTGATCTAGACTTTGAAAAGGTTTAAAAGTTTTGGCTAGTGACTGCATCAGTATACACAATGTACACTGCTAAAGACACCAGCCAAAATGTTTGTTAAAAAATGTTATAATAAAAACGTTTGTCTACTTCGAAAGAGTCTCAAATCTTTTTACTCAAACTCACAATTGCCCAGAAATGTAAAAAAAAGCACCAAATTTACCAAACTAGAAATGAACAACCCAGACGTTTCAGCTAGGGGCTTGTACTGGAAGTGGTCTTCTATTGTTTGTTAGCTATTTTTGAAGTAAATAGCTTTGAGAAGTGTTACTTTATGTCCCCACACTGTATCTCAGAGCTATGGTGCTGTTCAATTAAACTAGAGAAAACACTAATTTGCTGGATCTCACCAGATCCCAGATGCAACATCTCTAAGTATAATTACTTATTTTTTGCACGCAAAATGGCAAAATGCCAAAAACTTATCGTTCTTAACAGCAGTGTCATTGCTCCTGTTCATCAGATTAGGCTGCCCACTGCTGGTATTGTTTTTTTTTTTTTATAAATTTAGTCGTCGCCAATTATTTTTACCCCGGTTTTCACCCCAATTTAGCATGCCCAATTATTATCTGTATCCCCGGCTCACCGCTAGCAACCCCCCCGCCGACTCGGGAAACGGAGGCTGGAACACGCGTCCTCCGAAACGTGCTCCTTCCAAGCCGTCATTTTTCGCACTGCAGATCCACAGCAATGCCACCAGACCTATAGTGCCGGAGGACAACACAGATCTGGCGGCTCCGCTGCAGAGCCACAGGCGCCCTATCGGCCACAGGGATCGCTGATGCGTGGTGAGCCGTGGATTCCCCTGCCGACCTAAGCCCTCCCTACCCGGGCAGCGCTCAGCCAATTGTGCGCCGCCCCCTAGGAACTCTCGGTCACAGTCAGCTGTGACATAGCCTGGATTCGAACCTGCGATCTCCAGGCTATAGGGCACATCCTGCGAGGAGCGCCTTTACTGGATGCGCCACTCGCATCTTACTGCTGGTATTGTTAACATTTAAGCTTGTTGAAATGTGCAACTACCACCACCAACAAGGCGGCACAAAACCCAGATCCCCAAGCACATGAGAACTGGACACTGCTGCTCTGGAGAGAGATCAGTGAAGAGAAACAGGACTAATCCCTAAAGAGTAGGAGGTGTGATGAGAGGCTGAGAAAAGGAAGAGTTAGAAAAAGCTTTTAAAATCTGAAGGTGAACAAACTGAAGCCGGGTCACTGTTTCAAACTGAGCTCAGGGACCAGGAGCCAATGACACATTTAGAAGTTGATTGAGGACTGATCCGGGATAGGGGGTAGGAGGTTGGTGTAGGTGTATGGAAAGGGATTCAAAGCCATGTTTTTTGTTTTTTTTTAAATAAATTTAGTAGTCGCCAATTGATTTTTACCCAATTTTTCTCCCAATTTGAAATAGCCAATTGTATTATTCTAGACCCTGCAGGCCCACCATGCAGCCACCTCAGAGCTACAGCGTCGGAGGACAAAGCAGCTCTGGACAACTTACAGGCAAGCCCGCAGGCGCCCGGCCAGTCTACAGGGGTCACTGGTGCACAGTGAGCCGAGGACACCCTGGCCGACCTAAGCCCTCCCCACCTATGCGACGCCCTTTGGGAGCTCTCGTCCACGGTCGGCAGTGGAATAGCCTGGACTCAAACCGGCGACCTCCAGGCTATAGGGCGCATCCTGCACTCCATGCGGAGCGCCACTCAGGAGCCCCCTAAAGCCATGTTGATTGCTGCTGGTTCATTGGATCTATTGATAGATGTCAGGATGTGGTACTGGTACCAATACGCTATTTGGAACCTAATAAGCAGTGATGTGCCGAATAGCCTTGTCTCAATGTTTTTCTTCTTAAGTCTCTTGAGTGGTGTTTTAAGCAGTTTTGACCATTTTAAAATCACGATTAGTGGCCCAAAGCTTTAGAAACTGGTCTACCTGCATGAGACCTCATCAGTAGAGGAACTTCTTAATGTCACTCCTTTTCAAATGATCTTCTCCACTCTGTTTACTTGCTCACTTTGTTCATTTAATTAAATGCTGACAACAATGTTTTACAATACTTGGCAATCCCTGCTATAATTATAGGGCACGGCAGCATAATCGCAGGCAAGCCTGCGTGTGGAATTCCATTGATAGTGTTTGTTATAATATGATGGTTGCATGAACAACAATGTAACTATGGGGGAGTTTCCATGTGTGGTTATTTACACATGACGTGGCGATGCGTGTGCGCGTCTGGGAGAACACCTCGAGAGAATCAGGTTTATAGCCAAAAATAAACACGAAATGTATAGGGCCACTTTTCATTTGGCTCGAGCACAATGTCTCGAGTAAAATTAGAACACACATGGGAACACCCCCATGATGCACTGCAAAGGAATGAGGTCAAATATGCTCTTAATCCACAGGGTGGGGTTGGGTTTACAAATACCACAAATACCACGAAGACACAAACACTTCAAAACATCTTCACACTCACCCAGCTTTAGGTTCTTCTGTCAATAAGAGATCCTCAGACGTTTTTGTATTGTATTTACTGTGCTTTACATTTAATGTTACTTTACACTGTTTTAACCACATTGGTCTTTTAGGAGGGTTCTACATTTCTTTAAGTTTTGTGAACCAATCAAAAATAGGTAGAAACGTGTCCTGACCTTCACACTACTGTGACAAAATTTCCACGAACTCTTGGAATGACAGTACTCAGTACTATCCCATGACCTGCTATGACAGCTCTGCTCCTGATAAAGAAGAGGCCCCTCTAGTCACTAATGTGTTTACTGCCTTGCTTATGGTTTCAGACTGTGTTTAAAAATGCTTCAAATGATAGTGTGCTCAACTGTTTTGTGTGTCTGCCCTATTTTCTTCAAGCACTATGTGCTATCAGTACCAGCTACAAAGTGGTATGGTAAGTAAATATCTAACACATAAAAAATTAAATAACACACAATTAAATTTATATATATATATATATATATATATATATATATATATATATATATATATACACACACACACACACACACTGCTGTGCAAAAGTCTTAGACATGGTGCATTTTTCTACTCTGATGCATTATGAGCATCAACAATTTACTCAAAGCCTCCACTAGTGTTTTCTACTATTATAACAACCTTGACTTGCAAAAAGGAAAAACATTGAGTGAAATAGCTCGCATCACTCTATTTTCAAGGCGTGGTATCCGAAGCATAATCAGCAAGTACAGAGAAACATCATCTGTAATTGACAAACCCAGAACTGGAAGACTGAAAAAGCTGTATAACAAGGACGAGCAATACTTGAAGATAATATCCTGAAGGAATAGAAAGAAGACAAGCGTTGAATTGACAACAGAACTGGCAGAAGGCACAGATGTCATTGTCCATCCATCAACAGTACGACGGTCATTCTTGAAATCAGAACTTAAATTATTATTATTATTATTTATTTCTTAGCAGACGCCCTTATTCAGGGTGACTTACAATCGTAAGCAAATACATTTCAAGTATCACAGTACAAGTAATAATACAATTAAGAGCAAGATAAATACAATGACTTTGGTTCAAGCAAGTACAAGTGTGACAAAATACAATTCGATAATACAGCAGTGTCAGTGATAGTTACATCAGGATATGATTAAATACAAAATACTACAGATTAAACACTTGGCAGATTACAGTACTCTGAAGTACAGGATTAAATGCAGTAAAATAGGGGGCAGATAAGAGCAAGTAAAGCGCATTTAAGGAAGGGTGATAAGTGTCCCAGGGGAAAAACAGAGGAGTTCTACAGGTGCTGTCTGAAGAGGTGAGTCTTAAGGAGGCGCCGGAATGTGGTCAGGGACTGGGCAGTCCTGACATCTGTAGGAAGGATGTGTTGCACTAAGAATACCTCTGTTAAGAAAGATGACAAGACTAAAAGGCTAAAATACAGTCAATGGTCCTTTGGACTGTTGATGGATGGACAATGACACCTGTGCCTTTTGCCAGTTCTGTTGTCAATTCAACGCTTGTCTTCTTTCTATTCCTTAAGGATATTATCTTCAAGTATTGTTATACAGCTTTTTGGGTCTTCCAGTCCTGGGTTTGTCAATTACAGATGATTTTTCTCTGTACTTGTTGATAGAAGCTGCTAAAGCTAGTTATGTTTATTGAATATGCTCCATGTATAGGTTACAGTATTCATAATTTTAAACTGCCACGTCAATATTTCTTATTGTTACTTTTAATAATAAAAGGTCCCTATTGAAAGCAGTCCCTTTAATGCTTGACATTATAGGGAGTTACAGAAGTAAGAGAAATACTGAACATTATGTGCAATTCAGTGCAATGTCCGTCCTCCAGTTTCAGTGAAAAGTTGGGTGTCACTGTTTCTAGTGGTCTAATACTTTTGAACGATCTGTGGTGTATGTAGTAATGAGCTATGACCTGTAGGTGGGGGTAGAGAACTCCAATGTGTCACTGACTACTTTTAGGTCTTGTACCTGTTTAATAGTGGGGGAAAGAGGGCCTTATTCACATTCATTGATTAAAGAAAAATACATTAAATACAGTTTAATGACTATTGTTTAAAAAGTCAATAGCAGACTTCAAAAGGTTATTTTGCATCAAATGTAATTTAATTAATCAAACTACTGGCAGAACAGACAGGTCTGCTTTGTTTTACCTTAGTAAATTCAAAAGCAGTGTGTGTGTTTATATAACACATACATATATATATATATATATATGAACATAAGAAAGTTTACAAACGAGAGGAGGCCATTCAGCCCATCTTGCTCGTTTGGTTGTTAGTAGCTTATTGATCCCAGAATCTCATCAAGCAGCTTCTTGAAGGATCCCAGGGTGTCAGCTTCAACAACATTACTGGGGAGTTGGTTCCAGACCCTCACAATTCTCTGTGTAAAAAAGTGCCTCCTATTTTCTGTTCTGAATGCCCCTTTATCTAATCTCCATTTGTGACCCCTGGTCCTTGTTTCTTTTTTCAGGTCAAAAAAGTCCCCCGGGTCGACATTGTCTATTCCTTTTAGGATTTTGAACGTTTGAATCAGATCACCGTGTAGTCTTCTTTGTTCAAGACTGAATAGATTCAGTTCTTTTAGCCTGTCTGCATACGACATGCCTTTTAAACCGGGGATAATTCTGGTTGCTCTTCTTTGCACTCTTTCTAGAGCAGCAATATCCTTTTTATAAGGTCTTACTAATGCACTGTAAAGTTTTAACATTACTTCCCTTGATTTAAATTCAACACTTCTCACAATATATCCAAGCATCTTGTTGGCCTTTTTAATAGCTTCCCCACATTGTAGATAAAGACATTTCTGAGTCAACATAATATATATATATATATATATAATATATATATATATATATATATATATATATTTTTTTTTTTTTTTTTATTATTATTAAACTATTTATTTACAGAGATCTTATGCGGTTTAACACAGTTGACCTTTATCAGAGTTAACACAATTGGTGATGGGATATATATTTTATTATAAAAAATATTAATATCCATTTTATTGCAACAAGATTGTCTGGTGACTTTCCACAATACACAGGGGCTGTGCTTTGTTTGAAATGTCTTCATTATTATATCATTATATATTGTAAGAGATGCACGCAGGCTGTCCCTTCCTTGAAATGATTCATAAGTACAAAATGTGTACGGACAAGGTCCTGTCACTTCTGCCATGAATACATGTCAGTTTCTCAGCTACAGGTTAATCTCTTAAAGGACCAAGAGCTAACTCAATAATTCCACAAGGACTCCACAGATCCATTCTAACCCAAACCCCAACCCTAACTCAATAATTCCACAAGGACTCCACGGATCCATTCTAACCCTAACCCAAACCCAAACCCTAACTCAATAATTCCACAAGGACTCCACGGATCCATTCTAACCCTAACCCAAACCCCAACCCTAACTCAATAATTCCACAAGGACTCCCCGGATCCATTCTAACCCTAACCCAAACCCAAACCCCAACCCTAACTCAATAATTCCACAAGGACTCCACGGATCCATTCTAACCCTAACCCAAACCCAAACCCCAACCCTAACTCAATAATTCCGCAAGGACTCCACGGATCCATTCTAACCCTAACTCAAACCCAAACCCTAACTCAATAATTCCACAAGGACTCCACGGATCCATTCTAACCCTAACCCTAACCCAAACCCCAACCCTAACTCAATAATTCCACAAGGACTCCACGGATCCATTCTAACCCTAACCCAAACCCAAACCCTAACTCAATAATTCCACAAGGACTCCACGGATCCATTCTAACCCTAACCCTAACCCAAACCCCAACCCTAACTCAATAATTCCACAAGGACTCCATGGATCCATTCTTTGGCTGTCCTTCTCAGAAACCAACTGCTGCTTTTCCTAAAACGTTTTGAATGTCTCTGCAATATTGCATGTCTGATGTAGAGTGGAGTGAAGACACCACTTGGTCAGGCAAATTATATCCATGCAGTTTCCAACAAAAACAAAGAAGCTAATAAAGGGAGTGAAAAATGACCTCCCCACATACAGTCATATACAACCCCTGCAAATTTGCATTTGGTAATTACACTGCAATGATATTATTAAAGAACACTTACTGAGGTACAATTAAGCTATAGGATGCTTTCTTCTCCACTCTCATTGAGGTATATAAAAATAACTCCAAGATGCTTTTTTCAATTATAGATAAATTGGTTAATTTTTCATCTTCACCTGTTAGTAACCTAGAAGTGTCATCTACTAAGTGGGAAGAATTTCTCAATTACTTTCAAAATAAAATAAAGACTATTAGGGAACAAATTCCAGCCTATGGTAGTGATTTAAATATTTCAGAGACTGGGGGAAACCGTGATTGAATCATTTCCTCTAATTACTGTACAGGATTTAAATATGATTGTAATGCAGATGATGAAGTAGTACTTTAGATTCCATTCCAACAAGGTTTCTGAAGGTTTTCCTTAGTTAGCTATGTAATGATATTCTTGCGATTATAAATAGTTCACTGGAAATTGGAACAGTTTCAACTTCTTTTAAAACTGCCTTAGTAAAGCCCCTTCTTAAACCCAACTTAGACAGCTCAGTTCCGAGTAATTTTAGACCCATGTCAAATCTTCCTTTTTTAGCGAAGGTCCTTGAAAAGGTAGTGTTAAAGCAACTTAGTGGATTCTTAAATACTAATAATATCTTTTGAAACGTTTCAGTCAGGGTTTCGTTCCCATCACAGCACAGAAACTGCCCTGGTCAGAGTAACCAATGATTTATTGATGAGTGCAGATTCAAATGCTATATCCATACAGCGGCTCACTCCATTTTAATAGATCATTTTAGGGATGGATGGGCCCCGCGGGCCAAGGGCGTAGGTTTGGTTTGAACATTGGTGGGGATACATTTTTTTAGGGGGGTGGAGTCGCTAGGGGGGTCCGGGGGCATGCCCCCCCGGGAAGAAATCTTTTAGGAGACAGTTGTTAAACGGTCATTTCTGGTGGCTTGAAATGAATGCTGGACATGAATCGAGGACAATTTGATTGACTGGTATACACTCAAAACACTATGATAAAGTGGCCCTGGAAACATACTGGACACACTGGAAACACAGAACTCTTTTCAAGGAGGGGCTATAGTGAAGCCATGGATATTGCTTGTACCAGCTGTCTTGAAAACGCAGGACCTTATTTGACAATCTCTGTACTTCTACATACTTAGGGTCAGGTTGGTTTGGCTTGTCTTCAACAATGTCCATAACACTGACATCATCGCTGCTACATTGATCTTCACTGGAACCGTCACTGCCACTCTCACTGTCCCTGCTACCGTCACTGTTGCTGTCTACATCCTTCCTAGCATGCAACCCTATTGCTCTGCCTGCCTCTCCTGTGTCTGTGCTGCTGCTTGCATTGCTTCTTTCACCTGATAAAATAATAAATTCATGCATGCCATTTAAAGATAAAATATATGGCTATGCTAACTTTATTTGCTGAGTATTACTATACAGCATTAGACTACTATCATATCACAATGTGCCCCAAACAATAATATATCTAAAAACTCAGGTCTAACACTTTCACTGTTATAATCACTAAGCCATTACAGACCTCACCTGCGACCCTGTTGCTCCACCTGCCTCTGTACTGCTTTTACCAGGTTGCACTGCTTCACTCACCTGATAAAATGATAAATTAATGCATGCTGTTTAGAGAGAAAGTATGACTGCTAACTTCATTAGTAAATTATTTTTTCATTTGCTATGAGAATCAGTATCAATAGTGTTTATTACTTTAACAACAGCTTCCTACTTACACTTTGACTTTTTGTAAAAAAACGTCCTTATGTCCATCTTTCTTTTTTTGGCTGCCAATCTGCTTTAGTCACCTAAAGCCAAATTGAAGTGATTAGCCAACGTTATTTGGTTAACGATATCAAAACATGCTCACGCACACAATGATTTAGCTGTGAAACAAGCTAGCTAGCCACCAAGGATGTGGGGTTAGCAACTAGCAATGGGTCACTAACGTAATAAACATACCTACCTATCCATTGGGTAGGTCGGTAGGTTTATTCACTCAAACCATGTTGCTGACGAGCTGACAATACCTTCAGCCCCGGTACCTGGCTTTCATTCAGTCAGTGGCTCGCTCTGCGCGTGGCTCTGTGCACCCCGATTCACTTCCCCTTCCAGACTCTTTGTCTCGTTCTGGAATTCTCAATTCACCAATTGTCCACCGGCAAGCAGCAACTTCAGACGAGCGTCTTTCCAGAGTCCAGCCAGCGGTTCTCAACCTTTTTTCACTCACGCCCCACTGAAATTTATTTTTATATCTGCCCCCCACCCCCCCCCTTTTTTTAAATTTGAGTTTAACATTTTTTTTATTTTTTATTACTGACTATATAGTGTGTTTATTTAGCCTGCTGGATAGTCACACTGTCCATTCAATCAAATACATATATACTGTTCGTGTTCGCTTTTTACACACACGATACAAAAAATATCAAGCAAGGAGTACCACCAAACACCCACAACTCCCAGGGTGCCATTCTTTTTAAAGCTACCGGTATCTCCATTCTCTCTTTAATAACTCGCTGCACTCAAAGGGTCGAAATCGCGAGTATCGTTTGGCACGTCAGTGTTATTATTACTAGTACGTTATTATTCAAACATTCACCGCGCCCCCGGTTGAGAACCTAGGGCCTAAGCCAGTCAAATTAGTGGTTTTTTTTTTTTTTTTTTTTGGAGACTGGAGGAGCAACGAGGGGATTTTGAGAGAGTTAACCCTTTGTGGAGCCGAACGGATAAAACGACTTGACAAAAGACGTTTCAGATTTTAAATTATTGGTAGGGACAATTTAACATTTGACATTGGTAGGGACATGTCCCTACCGTCCCTAGCTAAATCTACGCCGGTGCCACGGGCAATACACTAAACTGGTTTAGATCTTACCTTTCAAACAGACCGTTTTTTGTTTTTCGCTGCGGGAGTCAGCGTCAGGTTAAGAAAGTATTACCTGTGCTGTTCCTCAGGGTTCTATTCTTGGTCCAATATTGTTTTCTTTGTACGTGCTACCTCTAGGCCAGATTATTAGATTTTGGATGTCACAAAATATCATGCAATTAAACTCTGATAAGACAAAAGTTTTGATAGTAGGTTCTCGGCAACAACTTGACTTGGGTGACTTAACTCCAAATTTAAAATCAGAGGTGAGAACTCTGGGTGTTATCTTTGACTCTGCTTTAAGTTTTGAGGCACATATTAAAAGGATTACAAAAGGTGTCTTATCAAAGAAATATTGCCAAAATGAGAATTTCTGTCATTCTTCGATGCCGAGAAAGTAGTCTGATACGTCGCAGGCGAGGGGTGGGATGATCCAATACCCCCTATAAACAATACCGCCAGACTACGCCACCTTATGTTTATAGAAAATAAGGAATTCTAACCTATTATAATTGGTTTCTATTTGTTTGTTACACAAAGGTTCAAGACATCCATGGAGGGAGACAGCAACCAGCCCACCACCCACACCAAGGAGAAGAGACAATAAATAATTTAAATAGTTTATTTGACCAGACTCTTAAAAAAAAAAAACACCATGATTTAGTATAAAATTACAAAATAAAAGAATAATAATTACACATAAACAGTTAATTACCAGAGGCAAATAAAGAGGGTACATTTACTGTGGGACTCTAGCAACGATTTGTCTATCCGCATAAATACAAATAAGTTAACAAAACCCATTACATTTATTAAAACAAGAATGAGAGTACGAAAAACACAAAATTACTTCCTATAATGCTAATTAGGGTCCAATCAATAACAGCAAAATATATATATATAGCAGCAATATATGGCAATAGCCTAAAGACACTCAATTATAATATAATGCAGCAGCAACAACAAATACAAAGAAGGTCCACAGCTATGGTATAATGCAACCACAATATATGGCAGTAGATGGGAGATAATCAATCAATTAACTACAGCAGCAGTATATATAGCAATAATTGGAAGGTAATCAGTCAATAAACTACAGCAGCTATATATATATATATATATATATATATATATATATATATATATATATATATATATATATATATATATATATATATATACACACACACACACACTCAATAATTGGAAGATAATCGCTAAAATATAATATAGCAACAGTACAGAGCATTAAAATGAACCTCACACAGCCATAGTATAAAGTAGCAGCAATCTATAAAGCAATCAGCTGTAGTATAATGTAGCAATAATATATAACACAATCAATTATAATATAATGTAGCAATTATATGTAGCAATTATATACACTAAATGGAAACCACACGGCTATACAGTCAGTCCTAAAATACAGCAGTTCCCAAGAACTACTCGGTTATAGTATACTACAACAACAATATGACAATAAAGCAAACACTTAGCCGATTAGTAGTTAAATATAGTGCTCCACGATGCTCAGCGTCTTGCTGTGTATCTCTCTCATAGACTGCCCATAATCTCTGTTTCCCTCCGACCCACACTTCTTGGACGGCCGTATTCAGCTGCTCGCGTGTCTCGTCCCGACTCCTCTCCAGTGAAAGGCCAGCTCTGCGCGTGGCTCTGTGCACCCCGATTCACTTCCCCTTCCAGACTCTTTGTCTCGTTCTGGAATTCTCAATTCACTAATTGTCCACCAACTGCTTCTCCAATACGCTCACCGTGAAAGACCGGCTCCAATGCACTCCCAATGCACGCTATCTCTCCTTCAATAGCCCACGCCCCAACCTTTATAGTACACAGCTGATTTCCTATCGTCTACACCTGGAATCAAAAGCAACAAGTCAGTAGCTCCGTGCAGCTTGTTTCAGTGGCATTGCTATGGAAACAGCCAACAGCGTGGGTACAAAATACAAAATCAATTAAGTGAATAAATACACATACAATACATCTAATGTGCTCAAAAATAAACTAATAATTCAAATAAACAAATTGTGCAAAAAAAAGGAAAACCTAATCAAATTAAATATTCAAAAATCATAAGTGGTAATACTAAATAAAATAATAATCAACACATTCATCACCCGGGACAAGTCCATGCCTTTATTTCATCTAGACTGGATACTGTAACACCCTGTGTGTTATTTCATCTAGACTGGATAATGTAACACCCTGTGTGTTATTTCATCTAGACTGGATACTGTAACACCCTGTGTGTTATTTCATCTAGACTGGATACTGTAACACCCTGTGTGTTATTTAATCTAGACTGGATACTGTAACACCCTGTGTGTTATTTCATCTAGACTGGATACTGTAACACCCTGTGTGTTATTTCCTCTAGACTGGATACTGTAACACCCTGTGTGTTATTTCCTCTAGACTGGATACTGTAACACCCTGTGTGTTATTTCCTCTGGACTGGATACTGTAACACCCTGTGTGTTCTTTCCTCTAGACTGGATACTGTAACACCCTGTGTGTTATTTCATCTAGACTGGATACTGTAACACCCTGTGTGTTATTTCATCTAGACTGGATACTGTAACACCCTGTGTGTTATTTCCTCTAGACTGGATACTGTAACACCCTGTGTGTTATTTCCTCTAGACTGGATACTGTAACACCCTGTGTGTTATTTCCTCTAGACTGGATACTGTAACACCCTGTGTGTTATTTCATCTAGACTGGATACTGTAACACCCTGTGTGTTATTTCCTCTAGACTGGATACTGTAACACCCTGTGTGTTATTTTCTCTAGACTGGATACTGTAACACCCTGTGTGTTATTTCCTCTAGACTGGATAGTGTAACACCCTGTGTGTTATTTCCTCTGGACTGGATACTGTAACACCCTGTGTGTTCTTTCCTCTAGACTGGATACTGTAACACCCTGTGTGTTATTTCCTCTAGACTGGATACTGTAACACCCTGTGTGTTATTTCCTCTAGACTGGATACTGTAACACCCTGTGTGTTATTTCCTCTGGACTGGATACTGTAACACCCTGTGTGTTATTTCCTCTAGACTGGATACTGTAACACCCTGTGTGTTATTTCCTCTAGACTGGATACTGTAACACCCTGTGTGTTATTTCCTCTAGACTGGATACTGTAACACCCTGTGTGTTATTTCCTCTAGACTGGATACTGTAACACCCTGTGTGTTATTTCCTCTAGACTGGATACTGTAACACCCTGTGTGTTATTTCCTCTAGACTGGATACTGTAACACCCTGTGTGTTATTTCCTCTAGACTGGATACTGTAACACCCTGTGTGTTATTTCCTCTAGACTGGATACTGTAACACCCTGCTTGCTGGGCTTACTAGTCAAGCCTCATCACAGCTACAGCTTGTGCAGAATTCAGCTGCAAGAGAGCACATATAACTCCTGTGCTGGCATCTCTGCACTGGGTTCCAGTAAAATATAGAATTTATTTTGAAATTCTATTACTTACGTTTAAAGTACTAAACGGAATAGCACTAGATTACTTGTCAGAGTTATTGTCTCTCTATCGGCCTCAGCGTGCATTGAGGTCAGCTGATAGTGAACTGCTCTGCAGTCCCAGGGTAAGGCTTAGGAAGAAAGGAGAGGCTGCTTTTTGTGTTCGAGCTCCGCAGCTGTGGAACTCTCTGCCCGATCATGTCCGAGGTTCACCCACAGTGGCTACTTTTAAATCAAGGCTTAAGACTTATCTTTTTCATTTAGCCTTCTGATTTGATTCTGACATGTCATGGTTATTAGGCTTCCAAGCCAAATTCTGGGAAGCCTATTGTTATTGCTGTGTTTACTATTATTATTATTATTATTTTTCCGCACAAACATCATCGCAGAGTTATGAAAACACATACGTACAGTGCCTTGCGAAAGTATTCGGCCCCCTTGAACTTTGCGACCTTTTGCCACATTTCAGGCTTCAAACATAAAGATATGAAATTGTAATTTTTTGTGAAGAATCAACAACAAGTGGGACACAATCATGAAGTGGAACGAAATTTATTGGATATTTCAAACTTTTTTAACAAATAAAAAACTGAAAAATTGGGAGTGCAAAATTATTCAGCCCCTTTACTTTCAGTGCAGCAAACTCTCTCCAGAAGTTCAGTGAGGGTCTCTGAATGATCCAATGTTGACCTAAATGACTAATGATGATAAATAGAATCCACCTGTGTGCAATCAAGTCTCCGTATAAATGCACCTGCACTGTGATAGTCTCAGAGGTCCGTTTAAAGCGCAGAGAGCATCATGAAGAACAAGGAACACACCAGGCAGGTCCGAGATACTGTTGTGGAGAAGTTTAAAGCCGGATTTGGATACAAAAAGATTTCCCAAGCTTTAAACATCCCAAGGAGCACTGTGCAAGCGATAATATTGAAATGGAAGGAGTATCAGACCACTGCAAATCTACCAAGACCTGGCCGTCCCTCTAAACTTTCAGCTCATACAAGGAGAAGACTGATCAGAGATGCAGCCAAGAGGCCCATGATCACTCTGGATGAACTGCAGAGATCTACAGCTGAGGTGGGAGACTCTGTCCATAGGACAACAATCAGTCGTATACTGCACAAATCTGGCCTTTATGGAAGAGTGGCAAGAAGAAAGCCATTTCTTAAAGATATCCATAAAAAGTGTCGTTTACAGTTTGCCACAAGCCACCTGGGAGACACACCAAACATGTGGAAGAAGGTGCTCTGGTCAGATGAAACCAAAATCGAACTTTTTGGCAACAATGCAAAATGTTATGTTTGGCGTAAAAGCAACACAGCTCATCACCCTGAACACACCATCCCCACTGTAAAACATGGTGGTGGCAGCATCATGGTTTGGGCCTGCTTTTCTTCAGCAGGGACAGGGAAGATGGTTAAAATTGATGGGAAGATGGATGGAGCCAAATACAGGACCATTCTGGAAGAAAACCTGATGGAGTCTGCAAAAGACCTGAGACTGGGACGGAGATTTGTCTTCCAACAAGACAATGATCCAAAACATAAAGCAAAATCTACAATGGAATGGTTCACAAATAAACATATCCAGGTGTTAGAATGGCCAAGTCAAAGTCCAGACCTGAATCCAATCGAGAATCTGTAGAAAGAACTGAAAACTGCTGTTCACAAATGCTCTCCATCCAACCTCACTGAGCTCGAGCTGTTTTGCAAGGAGGAATGGGCAAAAATTTCAGTCTCTCGATGTGCAAAACTGATAGAGACATACCCCAAGCGACTTACAGCTGTAATCGCAGCAAAAGGTGGCGCTACAAAGTATTAACTTAAGGGGGCTGAATAATTTTGCACGCCCAATTTTTCAGTTTTTTATTTGTTAAAAAAGTTTGAAATATCCAATAAATTTCGTTCCACTTCATGATTGTGTCCCACTTGTTGTTGATTCTTCACAAAAAATTACAGTTTCATATCTTTATGTTTGAAGCCTGAAATGTGGCAAAAGGTCGCAAAGTTCAAGGGGGCTGAATACTTTCGCAAGGCACTGTAAGTAGATGCCTATGGCTGGACAACCAGACTGGAGTCCCCAAATGAAAAAGTCACATGGTTCAACCGCCATATTGGATCTTGTGGAAATTATGGGAATTTTTCAAAACTCTTGCCGTTAAAAACAACTTAACCCTTTGCAGTCCATTTTGTGTGTCAGGTGCGTCAGGTCCAATTTTTTTTCACACACGCAGTTCATTTTAGGCACGCTGTTTAAAAGTATTTTTTTTCCACATTCAAACGAGTTTAAAAGGCCCTGCATATCAACAAAGCACTCACTAGGCATCTCCAGCCCTGCCCCACCCTTTCGTTCGCTATATCTTTCACATATGTTAAGAAATAAATAATAATAATAATAATAGTTGTACATACCGATCAATCATCTCCTGATCACTCGTTTTATCACCAAATTCCTCAATAATGCGATCCAAGTCATTATTTTATTACTATAACATCTCAAAAAAGCTCTGCAAATGTCCGTGTTATTCTCTGTGTGCTGATTCAGTAACAGGCAGCTTGTTTCCTTATGGCCACCCCTATCTGATGCTAGGGGCAAGTATGACTAATCATGAGATACGTCCTTTTTTTTTTCGGCTTGTCTTGGCTCCTGTCGCTCCCACTCGGCCATTGAATGGTTTTCTCGGCTTTTTCCGGAGAAAAAACGACTAGAAACCCGTTTTTTGTGTTTTTTGATGATGTTGGACAGGGTCCGACATTGGACCGCATAGGAATAATTGCAATGTCGGACCAGGTCCAACATAGGACCGCAAAGGGTTAAGGTGGAACTATGACAATGGTAGCAGATCGTGCAGCAATGGCCTATAAAAAACATATGTTCAATCGAGGTCGATTGAACAATTACTTTGCCCGCTACGCTGGATTGGCGCCAAATATTCAACAATGCGCATGTTCATGACCAGGTCCTTTCTACCGTTTATAAAATCCACATTTTCTCGTTACAAAACATGGCCACGGTGCGCAAATAACCGTTTCACGACGGCTCTATTTTCGTACATTTGTGCATAAATCCAAGGTGCAATACACTACAGGCATGAACCTTTATATGACCATAGAGACTCACGTGAAGTACTGGTGATATGAAAATGACACATTTTGGTCACATGGTTTGGCTGCCATATTGATAATTGTAAAAAACTTTTGCAACCCATAACAAGAACACTATTGCACTTATGCTCGTCAATGTCAACACAATTGTACAGACCATTGGAAAGTAATAACTGCTGAAGTTTGAAAGAGATTGTTCACACGGCGCGGCGGCCATACTGGAATTTACGTTGAAATTTTAACTCCTAGGGCGTGCCGACAGGGTCATAGTTATAATGGCAAACGTATAGGAAGTCATATGTGCTCTATGAAAACATGTCATCGCCCGCGACCTTTGACCTCTCCTAAAGGTCAAACGGGATGCATGACATCATCAACATACACAGCTGGCTATAAAACTGCCTATAACTTTTTATCGGCTGCACCAAAACGCACGAAATTTGACACGGATGTAGAGGACTGTGGGATGTTGTGCCATGGTCAATATGGCGGCTTTTGGTCACATGGTGTGGCAGCCATCTTGGATTTAATGAAAATTGTGCAATTTTCAAAAGTCTTCTTCTCATGACCCAGTCCTGGGTTTGTCAATTACAGATGATGTTTATCTGTACTTGTTGATTATGCTTCGGATACCACACCTTGAAAGTCGAGCGATGCAAGCTATTTCACTCAATGTTTTTCCTTTATTATGCAAGCCAATGTTTTTATAACAGAAAACACTAGTGGAGGCTGTCTAAGAGTGTCTAAGAGTGTATAACCGACTGCTTGATCACCAACCTGCTGCAAGAGAGACAGCTTAGGGAAAGGTGCTCTATACCTTCAGGATTGTTGTTTTAGTAGTAAAATGAGACATGTTTTTGATAAGATTGTGTTTTAAAACATCCTATACACAATTAGTGGTAACTGTCATTATCTCCCTTGAATGAATGAAATCCACTGCGAAGGAGAGATCGTGGAAGGGGGCGTACTTAGGGACTTACATTTTTGCATATTTTACATATCGGTAGACCCGTTTATCCAACAGTCATGAAACTTGATAGTAACATTAATCTTAAATTATTGAGACTATGTGGGGATACAGGGGGTGTCTGTCCGTTCATTCATCGGTCTGTATGTCACAGTGTTGCATATATCTGTAGAACCACTTCTCCAGTTGTCATGAAACTTGATATCACAATATAGCTTGTGTAACACAGCCTGACTACTTCACTCTACGGTTAAGGAACCCACTGGTGCCTGCTGATAAACAATACTGCCAATTCTGGAGGCTGTAAAAGGGATGCATTAGTCCATGTCACCACTATTGTGTTGTAGTAGGGTTGACGCGGTGATCTGATTCAAGCATTCAAAATTCTAAAAAGTATTGACACTGTCGACCCAGGGGACTATTTCGACCTGAAAAAAGAAACAAGGACCAGGGGTCACAAATGGAGATTAGATAAAGGGGCATTCAGAACAGAAAATAGGAAGCACTGTGAATGTGTAGTCTCAGTTCTATCCTTTGCTTTTGCCTTTGGAGTCTGCGTTTGGTGTCAGTAGGCATAACCCAACATGAAGACTAGGGAGCTGTCTATGAAAGAAAAACAAGTGATTTGGATGCTAAATTAGAACCATAGCACAAAAGTTGGGCATAGCCAAATCAACAGTGCAATGTCCTGAAAAAGAAAGAAACCATTGGTGTCTTCAGCAATAGGCAACGACCAGGTCGGCCAAGGAAAACAACAGCAGTTGATGACAGAAAAATGACCAGAGCTGTGAAAAACAACCCTAAAATAAGTGTCAGTGAAACCACCAACAACCTCTAGAATGCTTGGGTGAAAGTGTCACAATCTACTGTTCGCAGAAGACTTTGGCAGCAGAATTACAAAGGCTACACTGTAAGATGCAAAGCTCTGATCAGCACCAAATTTTTTTAGAATTTGCTAAAAAGTACAGAGATGAGCCAGTAGAGTTTTGGAACAGAGTTTTATGGACAGATGAATGAAGATTAACCTTTATCAAAGTGATGGGAAGGCATAAGTGTGGAGAAAAAAAGGAACTGTAGATGATCCAAAGCATACCACCTCATCTGTGAAGCATGGTGGAGGTAGTGTCATGGCATGGGCATGCATGGCTGCCTCTGGAACGGGCTCACTCATCTTAATTGCTGATGTAACGAATGATGGCAGCAGCAGAATGACTTCAGAAGTGTACAGAAGCATCTTGGCTACCAATGTACAAGAAAATGCCACCAGACTCATTGATTGGGCGGCTCTTCACAATGCAACAGGACAATGACCCAAAACACACTGCCAATACAACCAAGGAGTTCATCAGGGGAAAAAAGTGGAAAGTTTTAGACTGGCCAAGTCAATCTCCTGATTTAAATCCGATTTAACATGCATTTCACTTGCTGAAAAGGAGATTGAAGTCAGAACAGCTGAAAATGGCTGCAGTAAAGGCTTGGCAAAGCATCTCAAAGGACGATACGAAGAGTTTGGTGATGTCAATGGGTCGCAGACTCACTGCTGTTATTGCATGCAAGGGATTTGCGACTAAATACTAGCTTTTATACTTACATTTGCTTTAAGTTGAATTGTCTCAATACTTCTGCTCACATAAAATGGGGGGATGGAACTCTAAAAGTGCTGTTATTCTTAGTTGGTAAAACATGTATGTCTTGAAACCACCAGAAATAAAAGGTGACATTATGTACTTTTGCCTCATATTAATCTTTTTCATATTCCTTGAGTGTACAGCAAAAATAACAATTTTGACTTCACTGTCCCAATACTTACAGAGGGCACTGTATTTTACTGAAAATAACTTCTAGTCAGCCTGTTCAACTGTTTTTACCTTAAGAATGCCCCTATTTTTCTGTTGTATTCCCTTCTGCAAAGTCCATAGTGTGCATGGTGCATTGTAAAGCATATTAAAAACATGGTAAACTATAGTAAATTCATAGTATAACCATGGGAAAAGCATGGAAAAACTGCTAATTTACCATGCAATATTAACACTGTAAACTTTTATAAAGGTTATCCTTATTCTATTATAAATAGACATTATTAAGTCACTCTCAGCCAATCAAAATGCCAGATTTCAGAACATTCCAGTACATCTTATTTTGCCATAAAAGTCATCTCATTCACAGTAACAGCATTAACTATGCACGGTTTTCTTTTAAATAAAAAAAGATTTATAATCAGTTGACCCTGCTCAATATGTACAGTTGATCCAGCCAAAGTGCTCACGAGAAGACATTCCTATACCATAAGAGATGTCTTCTCATTTGGACTGGAACTTCTGAAGAAGAAACACTTTTCATTCAGTGACGTGATCATGTCAGAGCCATTGCTATGAATATGTACCGTTGCTATACTGTTAAGAATTTCTGAGGCTACCGTGCAAACTATTGTCACATGATAGTGCTTTAAAACCAATTTATTTTCTTTCACCAATTCGGTCTTGAGAATGTGATGTCACAATTTAGCAGGTCTCACCGGGACATCCAACCAGCCAGTATGTAAAAAAGAAAAAGTCCAGGCAAGACCTGCACAGTTAACAAGCCTTGAGCAAAGGAATAGCAAAAATTGTCACTGAAGAGTGGAGTGACCTGCTCTCGCTGGTAATATCTGTAACAAAATACCGGCTGCTCATCTTTCACCTGGTTCTGCAATGGCAATGAAAATACACACCACTACTCCAGCTCCACCACACTGCACCTCCATGAACACACTCCACTCCTCCAGCTCCATCACTCTGCACCTCCATGAACACACTCCACTCCTCCAGCTCCATCACTCTGCACCTCCATGAACACACACCACTCCTCCAGCTCCATCATACTGCACCTCCATGAACACACTCCACTCTTCCAGCTCCACCACACTGCACCTCCATGAACACACTCCACTCCTCCAGCTCCATCACTCTGCACCTCCATGAACACACTCCACTCCTCCAGCTCCATCACTCTGCACCTCCATGAACACACTCCACTCCTCCAGCTCCATCATCTGCACCTCCATGAACACATTCCACTCCTCCAGCTCCATCACTCTGCACCTCCATGAACACACTCCACTCCTCCAGCTCCATCACTCTGCACCTCCATGAACACACTCCACTCCTCCAGCTCCATCACTCCGCACCTCCATGAACACACTCCACTCCTCCAGCTCCATCACTCTGCACCTCCATGAACACACTCCACTCCTCCAGCTCCATCATCTGCACCTCCATGAACACATTCCACTCCTCCAGCTCCATCACTCTGCACCTCCATGAACACACTCCACTCCTCCAGCTCCATCACTCTGCACCTCCATGAACACACTCCACTCCTCCAGCTCCATCACTCTGCACCTCCATGAACACACTCCACTCCTCCAGCTCCATCACACTGCACCTCCATGAACACACTCCACTCCTCCAGCTCCATCACTCTGCACCTCCATGAACACACTCCACTCCTCCAGCTCCATCACTCTGCACCTCCATGAACACACACCACTCCTCCAGCTCCATCACTGCACCTCCATGAACACACTCCACTCCTCCAGCTCCATCATCTGCACCTCCATGAACACATTCCACTCCTCCAGCTCCATCACTCTGCACCTCCATGAACACACTCCACTCCTCCAGCTCCATCACTCTGCACCTCCATGAACACACTCCACTCCTCCAGCTCCATCACTCTGCACCTCCATGAACACACACCACTCCTCCAGCTCCATCATACTGCACCTCCATGAACACACTCCACTCCTCCAGCTCCATCACTCTGCACCTCCATGAACACACACCACTCCTCCAGCTCCATCACTCTGCACCTCCATGAACACACTCCACTCCTCCAGCTCCATCACTCTGCACCTCCATGAACACACTCCACTCCTCCAGCTCCATCACTCTGCACCTCCATGAACACACACCACTCCTCCAGCTCCATCATACTGCACCTCCATGAACACACTCCACTCCTCCAGCTCCATCACTCTGCACCTCCATGAACACACTCCACTCCTCCAGCTCCATCACTCTGCACCTCCATGAACACACTCCACTCCTCCAGCTCCATCACTCTGCACCTCCATGAACACTACCTGTGATCTCCAGCTGAACTGGACAAAAAGAACCACCTCACTAATAGATCTGTGAGGGTTTGGAAAAAGCAATCAGGCAAAAAGGCAGGAAACCAGGTGGCCATTCAAACAGCAATGGCATTAAGCACATTTATTTAAATTAAACAAATACTTTTTTTAATTGAGTGACTAATTATTATTATTTTTATTTATTTTCCCCCAATTTGAAATGTCCAATTGTGTTTTTTTTCTTTCATCTCACCGCAGTGAGTCCCCACACAGCACAGATATTCTGAGAGCGTGTGAGCATCCTCTGATCTTACAAGCCTAATGCCAGAATCGCTTTTACGCCGAGCAATCGAGAGCAGAGATGGGTGGGCTACCGAACCCGGAAGACAGAGATCAGCCCTGCTTTTTATCCACTCTGAATGTGCTCGGCGTCTGGCCAGCAGAGTTCGCTGTTGTGTGATGAGTTGAATAAGTCCCTGCCGGTTTCCCATCCCCCACCCTGGGAGCGTCAGAGCCAATACAATACCCCCTTCGGAGTCCCCAGCAAAGTTTGGCCCCTTTGCACAGCCTGGACATGAACTGATGCCGTCCAAGCTGTATGACTCATCCTGCACTCCCTGTGGCAGTGCTTTAACTGGATGAGCCACTCGGGGTATTATACAACTAATACAAATACAGTTAAACCTTTGGCTGCTTTTGGCAGAAAACCTCTGGGCTTCCTTCAAGGGCATAAATAGACTGCACGCACAGATCTCAATACCATTTTTCCTTTCATCCGACCTGAGACGAGAGAGACTACAAACAGATAAGTGTTGAATATACTTTTATCTGCTTATTCAGTGTAATTACACTGTTAATGCAATTTTTATTTACGTGATTATAGTACAGTCAACACTCAGATATCCGTTACCCAGATACGAGTCAGTCGTGTTTTACCGCCCTTGTATTAAGAATAAAATCAATCCCCATTATATATATATATATAATGTAACAAATGAATGCACTTACCCATCACACGCCATTTCCGACTCGTCACCAGTTTAATGATACAAAGCCCATCTCTTCAATGTTACAATTTATCTGAATATCCGTCACAGCCCGCGTTTAAAAAAAAAAAAAAACTTTCTAATGTCAAATCAGTTTGTCTTATATTGTGCACAGAGCTTCCTTCAGTATCACCTGACAAAAATCCAGCCAAAACAAAGCAAATGAGACAAGCTAGGGTAATGTAACAGTTAATGATTAAACAGTTCTAGATACTGTGATGTTTTTTTTACATTTTTTTATCTGTGATCTTTAGTTGTTTTTTTTAATCTTCATTTGCATGTAAACTGTGACATTAGGACCTTATCGAGCACTGTATTCTGCAATTTTGAATACTGACTTTTGTTATGTTTAGAGTTTTGCATGTTCGATTCTACAGGGGTGACGTAATGGGGGACTGCAGAAATGGGGTGACGAGGGTTGTTCCTGTGGAGACAGCGTGGGCTAGGAACACAGAGTCAGACAGTCTAAAATAAAGCTACGTGTTAGTGAGTGTTTCTTCTGACATTTAATAAACAACAACGTTTATAAGTATCAAGAGTCTTGCGTCCTACCTGACACAACAACATTGGATATGTTTTAATTCTAGAAACTGTGGTGGTGTTTTTAAATCTTCTGGTTTTGCTAAATTGAATTGACTTTTATGTTTTACGCAGTTCTGTGCATGGACAACATTTAGATTTCATTTTGGTGTTAGGTCGTTAATGGAAAATTGTACATACTGCTACAATACTGTGATAAAGAGAGAAAGAATCGATGCTGTGAATCTCCCTCCCGATCAGAAAGGGAGCCGGGTAAGGTTGGTGGTACACTTTCCCATAGACGGGTCGACTCGGCAGTGCTTACAAAGGTCAGGATACTGCACTCTGATTGGCTATCATATTATTGTTAATAAAACAATGAATAATCCTCTCCCTACACCGAAACCCTAACCTTAAGGTCAGTATCCTATACTGCAGTCATTACACATCTAACCCTTTGCGGTCCTGTGTCGGAACTGGTCCAATGTCGGACCCTGTCCGACATCATCAAAAAGACGCAAAAAACAGGTTTCTAGTCGTTTTTTCTTTGGAAAAAGCCAAGAAACCCATTCAATGGCCGAGTGGGAGCGACAGGAGCCGAGACAAGCCGGAAAAAAATAAAAAAAAAATAAAGGCGTATCTCATGAATAGTCATACTTGCCCCTGGCATCAGATAGGTGCAGTCATAAGGAAACAAGCTGGCTGATACTGAATCAGCGCTCAGAGAATATCACGGACATTTGCAGAGCTTTTTTGAGATGTTATAGTAATAAAATAATGACTTGGGTCGCATTATTGAGGAGTTTGGTGATAAAACGAGTGATCAGGAGATGATTGATCGGTATGTACAACTATTATTGTTATTATTATTTATTTCTTAGCATATGTGAAAGCGATAGCGAACGAAAGGGTGGGGCGGGGCTGGAGATGCCTAGTGAGTGCTTTGATATGCAGGGCCTTTCAAACCCATTTGACTGTGGAAAAAAAATGCTTTTAAACTGCGCGTCTAAAATTAACTGCGCGTGTGAAAATAAATTGAACCTGACGCGCCTGACACGCACTTAATAAATGGACTGCAGAGGGCTAAAGTAGTTCATGTTTGGCAGTGAATAGGCATTTTTGTTACTTGGGGGTGCTGTTTTCCTCAGATGTCCTGACAGGAACATTTTGTGGTACCTTTGTAAGCACTGCGGTCGACTCGACAGCGGGTGGAAACCGGAAGTCGGCCATCTAAGAGAAAGTGCTTAACTGCAAGTACTCTAAACAACTCCATTGCGATCATATACGGGTCAGGCAGTGATTGGATAAACTATGACAACGGGTTGATTGCAGGGAGGAGTTTGGTGGTACAAAGGGGATGCAGTTGCATGAGTACGGCCCCTTGCGCTGAAATGTAACATACGGCAGGAGCAGGGTATGTTTGTTTTTGTTACATGTTTGTTTTTTGTGTCTCGCAGAGGAGGACAGAGCCAGCGGCTGCAGCCACGGAGCCAGCACAACCGATTGAGCACAACCCTCACGACACAAGCACGCACCACCACCCGCTGAAAGCAAGAGCACATTTTCATGTGCGGGTCTTGTGGAGTGGATTGTTGTTAATCCCCCCTCCGATACCATTGCTGGTAGAGGGGCGGTTCTTTTTGTTTGTATTAAATAAACACAGATGTTTTGGGAGTTTACTATTATTTGGACCTTACCTTTGTCACCACACCACACTCACCTGACGACAAATACATACCAGATTTAAAAGTATGTAGTGTATTGCAGATAACGTGTCGTCTCTAGTTTTGGCAAGGGTTGTTTTCCGAATCATATAATTCTGAATTAAAATACTTATTCTGTTAAATATAGTACTGTACCAAAAAAAACAATACAGTACATCTAAATGGAAGCCGACTTATTTTTAAAACACAGTCCTTTCAGGTTTCAGCTGACAAGGGTTGGAACAGGCCAAAATGAAATAATCAGATATGCATCACATGCGTTTAACCGTCACTGAAGTCAAAATTTGAAGGGGTCGGATATGTGAGTGCTGACTGTGCTCTTGCTATTGACACGTATTGTGCACTCAGCTGTGGTTTTTGTTAAGTCCCTCAGCGGCCTTGTGCCCCACGTGAAGCCGGCGACTCCATCGGTTCTTCCTCGGGATTGAATAATCTTAAATCAGATACTTGTGTTCTCTCTCAGACTGCTAGCTTTTTTAATGTTCAAAATAAAAATTTAGTTTTTTATTACGAAAATTACACATAATTAACGGTAATCAAGCGTTTACTGCTTTGTGTGTGTATTTTTTGGATGACAGGGTGCAGAGAATGGCCGCTTGTCTAAAGCTTTTCAGTGCCCTCTCCAAGCCTGGTTCAACAGCAGGTTTTTCAGCCCATGTTGAACTGTGGCCCCCTGGTGACAGTGTCTCATCACTGTCGAAAGGTGTTTTCTTGGTAGACACAGCCTGTCCACCTGCGCTTAGGTGTAGCACTGGGCAGCATCACCAGAGGGCAGTGTGGCAAAGTGGTTAACAGTGTACAGGTGCAGAAGTGATACGGTGCTTAATCAGGAGACAAGACAGTGATAATCTAATTAGAAAGGCTTTGATGTTGTAATCCAGGTCTGGTGACCTCAAACAGTAATCCCAGGCAATACACAGCAATGTGTATTGCACTGTTCAAAATAAAGGGTTTGAAGTTCCAAATAATAAACACAGTCCAGTTACACACACAATAACGCAATTTGTCAAGGCACCGACTAGAGGGGAGGCATGCCTTGATTTAGTCTTTTCAAATAACGAAGACAGAATAACTAAAACAGAGGTCAGAGAGCCATTGGCAAACTCAGACCACAACATGGTCTCATTTGAAATATTTTTTAAAACCCCAAAAGTAATGACTAAAGCTAAGGTTTACAATTTTAGAAAAGCAAACTACGAAGGTATGAAACAGAGACTAATAGAAGTAGATTGGAATAAAATAGAGAAAACATCCACAAAAAAAGGATGGCTGTTTTTAAAAAAAAAACAATTACATCCCAAAAGTAGACAAATCTAAATCTAAAACAAAATGGCCAAAATGGTTTAAAAGATCAATTAAAAAAAATATTAAGCGAAAAAAGGCACTTTACAGAGCGTTTAAAAGGGACCAAAAACAAAGTACACAGAAAGAGTACTTGGAACTGCAAACACAAGTCAAAAAGGAAGTTAGAAAGGCCAAGAGAGAGATAGAAATCAATATTGCTAAGGGGGCTAAAACCAATTCCAAAATGTTTTTCCAATATTATAACAGCAAGAGAACATTCAAAGAGGAGGTTAAATGTCTAAGAGACACAAATGGCAAAATCATAGATGAAGAAAAAAAATAGCAAATATATTAAATGATTACTTTTGACAGGTTTTTACAAAGGAGGATATGGACAACATGCCCCACATGTCGACCTGTTCCTATCCAGTTTTAAATGACTTTAGCTTAACAGAGCTCTTAGTCCCTTTAGCAGAAGTGTTAAAGGGACTAGGAGCTCTTAAAATAAACAAATCCCCTGGGCTGGATGAGATCCTCCCAATAGTACTCAAAGAAATGAAAGAAGTTATTTACAAACCGCTAACCAAGATCATGCAACAGTCTCTTGACACAGGGGTTGTACTGACAGACAGGAAAATTGCAAACGTAATACCGATCCACAAAAAGGGAGACAAAGCTGAACCAGGTAACTACAGACCAGTAAGCCTGACTTCTATTATATGTAAACTTATGGAAACTATAAAAAGATCCAAAATGGAAAATTACCTATATGGTAACAATATCCTGGGAGACAGTCAGCATGGTTTTAGGAAAGGGAGATCATGTCTAAGTAACCTACTTGACTTTTTTGAGGATGCAACATTGACAATGGATAATTGCAAAGCATACAACATGGTTTATTTCGATTTCCAGAAAGCTTTTGACAAAGTCCTGCATAAAAGATTAATTCTCAAACTGAACGAAGTAGGGATTCAAGGAAATGCATGCACATAGATTAGGGAGTGGTTAACATCTAGAAAACAGAAAGTACTGATTAGAGGAGAGACCTCAAAATGGAGCGAGGTAACCAGTGGTGTACCACAGGGATCAGTATTAGGTCCTCTGCTATTCCTAATCTACATTAATGATTTAGATTCTGGTATAGTAAGCAAACCCGTTAAATTTGCAGACAACACAAAAATAGGAGCAGTGGCAAACACTGTTGCAGCAGCAAAGGTCATTCAAAATGATCTAGACAGTATTCAGAACTGGGCAGACACATGGCAAATGAAATTTAATAGAGAAAAGTGTAAAGTATTGCACTCAGGCAATAAAAATGTCCATTATAAATATCATATGGGAGAAACGAAAATTGAAGAAGGGAACTATGAAAAAGACCTAGGAGTTTATGTTATGTTAATGTCTTCATCTAGACAATGTGGGGAAGCTATAAAAAAGGCCAACAAGATGCTCGGATATATTGTGAAAAGTGTTGAATTTAAATCAAGGGAAGTAATGTTAAAACTTTACAATGCATTAGTAAGACCTCATCTAGAATATTGTGTTCAGTTCTGGTCACCTCGTTACAAAAAGGATATTGCTGCTCTAGAAAGAGTGCAAAGAAGAGCAACCAGAATTATCCCAGGTTTAAAAGGCATGTCGTATGCAGACAGGCTAAAATAATTGAATCTATTCAGTCTTGAACAAAGAAGACTACGTGGCGATCCGATTCAAACATTCAAAATCCTAAAAGGTATAGACAATGTCGACCCAGGGGACTTTTTTGACCTGAAAAAAGAAACAAGGACTAGGGGTCACAAATGGAGATTAGATAAAGGGGCGTTCAGAACAGAAAATTTTTTTTTACACAGAGAATTGTGAGGGTCTGGAACCAACTCCCCAGTAATGATGTTGAAGCTGACACCCTGGGATCCTTCAAGAAGCTGCTTGATGAGATTCTGGGATCAATAAGCTACTAACAACCAAACGAGCAAGATGGGCTGAATGGCCTCCTCTTGTCTGTAAACTTTCTTATGTTCTTATGTTCTGATGTTCTTAATATACAAACACGGTCACCAGTCCTGGGTGCGTGCTGCAGTGCTCGTGGTGCTAATACAGTTATTATCGTGACACAGGTGTAGTGATGTCCGGGTTCATGCTGGCCTCTGGCAACAGCTCCGGAATGTGTTAGTCGTCTACTAATAACAACAAGTAACAATTAGAGACAAGGCAAAACAAACAAAACACGTACAATATTTTTAACACAGGTCCTTCCGGGTCATTTCCTTAACCATAAACGAAGGAACAGATCACGTCGCTCTGTCCCCTATTTGTACCGTCACTCATTGCCCCTTGGTAAATGATTGCAGCCGCTCCCCCAATCTGCGGCTGCCACATCTTTTCCCTTCCGGGTCGATGAGTTAATACACCGGAACTGCGCCCCCTTTCTAGATGACCGACTTCCTTTTAACCTTGGGAATGAATTTTCAGGCCATCTGGTCCAGGGTACTCTGTTCCCTGTACTTAGCGCCCTCACAGGTCGGGAGGGAGATTTACCACCAAGAATCATTCTATTTCTGTCACAGTGGTCATCATCACGGATGCGTCCATTCTTGGCTGGGGTGCTGTGTGGAATGGCAGGGGAGTGCAAGGGGTGTGGAACCCCAAGTGGCAAGGTCTCCATATCAGTATTTTGGAGCTGCAGGCAGTGTTTCTAGCCGTGCAGAATTTTTACAGGAGGTTCGCCAGCGCCCAGGGAGACAGTTCCAATGGAACCGCCTCAGGCAGCCTCCGCCCCAGCCACAGCAGCTCCAGCAGGGGCCCTGAAGACTTGTGGCCTCAGACCTACCAGTTGCACAAAACCAGCTGCAATATCAGCACAATTGCACCTTAGACAACTGGGTGCTTGCCGCCGTACACACTGCAATTCCACTCAGGACCTCTTCCCTTTCGAGGGATCATGGTCACATCCATGAACAACCCAGGTCTTCGCTCTCAGACAAGAAGTAGAAACACTACTTTAAAAACAAGCCATCCATCTCATAGAGCACACCTCTCAGAGAGGGGTTCTACTTGAGATACTTCTTGGTGCCAAAAAAGGACGCCGGCTTTCGCCCCATCCTAGACCGGAGACACCTCAATGGGTTCTTGAGGGAGAGGAGGTTCCAGGTGGTCACACATCGCCACATCCTCCAGTCTGTCCGGCCGGGCGACTGGTTTCCAACAGTGGATCTGAAGGACGCGTATTTTCATGTTCCTATCTGGCATCTCCTTAGCCCCCCGCATATTTTCAAAGTGCATGGATGCCATCCTAGCTCCCTTGCTGCTGCAAGGGATCAGGGTGATGAACTACCTGGATGACTGGGCAGACTCCAGCTGTGGGTCTGTCCCCTGAACAGGACTGTCTGTGCGCCTTAGGGCTCTCACACGCAGTAGTCAGTACACTGCAGAACGCTAGTCTTCTTCCACAATAGCGGTCTTTTTCCACAAGTGGAAATATTTTCTAAGTGGGTCAGTGAGCTACAGGCACTGTCCATGTACAGTTCCTGTATGCGTATTTGGGACAATGGAAACTGCGTGTCGTTGCGCACGAACTCTGCCCAAGGTCAAGCCCTCTCTAAGCAGCGACTGTCCCATTGGATTGTGGACACTGTATTGTTTCTACTGCGAATACTAATGCCGGCCTGCTCCACCTGGGAGGGTGGCTCCACACTCTACCAGAGGTGTGACTACATCATGGGCCCTCTTTAGAGGTGTCTCTTTGACTGATATTTGTACTGCGGCTAGCTGGGCTACTCCGCATACATTTACCAGGATCTACCGACTTAATAGGCACTTGGGTCCTTGAGGTTGCACGCTCACACCACCAACACTAGATGGTGGTAGTGAGATGTCCCTCATATGGTATCTGCTCATTCTCCCTCGCAAAGACTTTAGTATACTTTCCCAAAAGTATTGTTTTGGCGGTCATCTTCGAATTGAAAGGGAACGATTATGAATGTAACCCCGGTTCCCTGAAAGAGAAGATGACCGTCAGCCTTGTGAGGTCGCATCACTCGCATTTGCGGGTTCAATACAAAAGAGACTGAAGTCTCCGTGCTGTGACTATTTATTACCTCGGGAGGCGGGACCGAGGATGTCACTCCACAGAGGGGCCTATCGGCAGCTTTGATATAAAATGCTCAGTAAATACATGACAAGCAGGCATATCCCAAAAGTATTATTTTGGCAGTCATCTTTTCTTTCAGAGAACAGTTTTTCTTGTGTACAGTTTCCTAGTAACTGAAGACATTGTATTCTGGGAGATGTAGTTCTCAGTGGAAGTTTTAGGAGAGGCAGACGAGCTGTACAGCAAAATTGCTATACATATTTTTACACATTACATTTAAATTGAGTGCATATTTTGGATTTTAACGTGTAAAAACAACATGATCGCAGCTTATCTAGACGGCTGTGCTTCCTCACCGTGAAGATTCTTGTAGAGTCTTTTCCAAAGATTGCTTTTTGCTGGATTACTTAGTTAGCATGGTAATAATAATTTAAACAGAAACGACAATAGAGAATCACAAAGAATATACACAATATGATATTAAAGGTAATAAATAAAATAAATATCAGGAACATGTAGATGATGCAACGTTTATTTTCTCATTGCTGTGACTTTTGGTCTCTTCTCCAGCCAAGGTACTCCATGTTATGTAACCCCAAGAACCTTTTACTGGAACTCTTGGCGAGGTGTTTTTAAATACAAAATCTCCCAGAAATAAAAACCTGGAAAATATTTTCTTAAATGTGTTTCAACACAGCCAAGCTAAAATTTGAATATAATATAAAACAGATGTGTCTTAGAACAAGACCAGCTGAAAAAAAAGTTAAAGACAAGTTGCCAAGCCAAGTTTCAAGTACAATGTCAACATGATGAATTTGACACCCAGCTCATCCCACAGATGCTCGGTTGGATTGAGAGCTAGGGTGGGTGCTGGACATGGCAGGTATGTAACTTGGTTCTTGTTCTTCTTGTGCTTCCTCCATCAAGGGAAAAGTTACAAAAAACAAACTCACACACACACACACATCATGTGTAGCCATAAAACACACTCTCACACACACACACACACATCATGTGAAGCCATAATTAAATGATGTATCCAAGAGAAAAATAACCGTAAGGGATTCATGAATTCCTTCATCTGGGGCAAACTTTATCGAAGAAAAACGCACAGAAACAATCCACTTAATGAAAAAGACCCAAAGGGTAAATACATGCGTCTAACATTCTGCTTGTAAAGAATAACTGACGGGCAAAACTGTACAAATATTGAATGCATCGTACACAACGCATAACCCCGGTTATCTTTCACAAAGTAGTTTATTAGAAAGCCACACGGGTCTGTACTTGGACCCTTACTGTTCTTTGAAATCATAAATGGTATAGATAAAGTTAAGCCAAGACACTACTTCAAATTTAGCACAGAGAGAAGAACAAAGGGGGTCAAGTGGAAAGAGTTCTTACCGACCTTCGAGGTATTCGCTATAATACCAACCTGCAAAGAAAATAAATGATGAATAATGTGTGCCGTGGTGCTGTAGGGAAACTGAGCTCATTACAATGCAATCTAAAAATACGCAGAGCATAAGCGCTCTGTGCATGTGTGTATTTTGTGTGGTTTTCTGATTGGGAGCGAGAGGGGTCGTTTTTTGTAATTTTGTAAGGTCTGGGCTCAATGCCAATTCGCTTTTGCAGACTCCGAGTCTGGGATAATGAATTGATTATAACAAGAGCAGCCTTCTTCTCACTCGCTCTTCTGTGAGCTCTATTGGGTTTTATTTTTGCGAGTTGAGGCACTGTACTAAATAAACCTAAGGATAGTTAGCTGACAATGTTTGGTGACGAATGTAAAAACGAACACGCAAGCTTGCGAAATCGGGTGTTCTACTTTTCTTTCTGTTTTGCACAGCCAAGTTTTGTCCGTCGTTCAGATAAGCATTTTTGCAGAGGAGTTGTGCGCTAGCCCGATAACCTATCTTCAGGCACAAGAAGACTTTGGATCATCTGCCCCGGTCGTCTCGAGTCGAAATGATGAGGTCTGCATGTTGACAAGCACGAACACAACAGGCTTCTTCTGAACTCAAACATCCTACTCAGGAGGAGGTGTCGTTTTTGACGTAGGTAGGGCACAGTGACGTTTTTTTAAACACTTTTCAACAACATAAAAAAGTGAGAGCAGACCGTGACTGTGCTGCCAGATTGAGATGGGAAGCATCGTTCGGGACGCGCCGGCAACTCCGGCAGAATCTAGCCGAGTTCGACAAGAGACACCACAGAACCTAAAAGTGATGATGGACGCCAACCATGTCGACTACCGCTCTTTGAAAAGGGACTACCATCACAGGTGAGTTCATTATTGCATACTAGATATTCCAATTAATTATATATACTACCAGGGCAGCAGTGTGGAGTAGTGGTTAGGGCTCTGAACTCTTGACCGGAGGGTTGTGGGTTCAATCCTAAGTGTTGTACCCTTGAGCAAGGTACGTTACCTAGATTGCTCCAGTAAACCCAACTGTATAAATGGGTAACTGTATGTAAAAAATAATGTAATTGTATGTAACAATAATGTGACATCTTGTAACAATTGTAAGTTGCCCTGGATAAGAAATACATAATATAATGGCTAATACTCAGCAAGTCATTTTGCCTGTATGTATGATGTCATTTTAAATACCGTGTCAAATGCCTTAGGCTTATCAGTCAAACAAACCGTCAGAGAGAGAGAGAACTGAAAAGTAAAGTGAACCTCAAAAGAGTTCAGAAAAATCATATTGTTTTACTGAGTTTAACTGGTAAACAACTACAGCATACGTCATTATTAATTATGATTTATTATCGGGGGTTTGCTTAAGAGGGCTCAGATGTGATTTTCATTCATAAATCCTGGTTTTTATTGGTGCTGACACACTGACTGCGGGGACTCCAGTCTAAAGTATTCCCCGTATGTTACAACACACAACAACCGTGTATTATAAATGAATACACTATTGCTAGATATAGGTTTAGTTTTGTTCTGTGTTGTAACCGACAGCACCTAGAATTCTACAATGTTGATGCACGGGTAATAATTACTGTTAACCGGCTATGTAAATTACTCAGATTGGTCATTCAAATAGTTTTAATTAAAGTCATGCATTTAGTCCTACAAATCTGAAAGTCAGTATGATTGGGTTTTGAAAAGCTAGCACCAAATACATCATTTTTACAGCCAACAAGTTTACTGTGACATAAAAGCATAGCAGAGTGCAGTAAGTGATAATAACTACAGCAGCCAGTGACTGCACTTCCACAGGGCCGTTTTATTGGGAACAGATCTCTGGTCCCTCTATTGAGTGAATTACAGTCGATCATGGTAAAGCGCAGATTCCACAAGGTTGCTGTTAACATCCAGAGCAATGAGATTGTCTGTTAGTGCCAGGCTGATGAATTTGACACCCTAGCTCATCCCACATATGCTCAATTGGGTTGAGATCTAAGGAGTGTGCTGGACATGGCAGGTATGTGAGGTCTTTGTCAAGTTCATGAATAGTTTTGTGATCAAAAGTGAAGAATTGCAGGATTCACCCGATTGCTTGACTATGGACCGAATGTCCTCCTCTTGTTTGTAAACTTTCTTATGTTCTTATGTTCTTACCAGTCTGTAGTTTTTATGTCCACATTGTTTTTTCACCCTTCCAAAGTACATTGACTGTATTCTTGGCACCACGGAAGGCAAACTACTATGCTGCTTTCTCTAACAATGTTACCTGTCATTGCTATACACAGCTATGAAAAATAATCCTCATCCTAAAATGTTATGAACGAGAGGAGTTCTTTGGCTCGTCCGGTTTTTAAGCTAACTAGTTTCAGTTCCCTCAACCTGTCGTCACACTCGTTGATAGTGACACCCATTAGACAATTTGACGCAGAAGGTGTTTCCCTTCTAAAAGGTTAGTAAAAGCATAGCAAAGTGTAATAAACCATAGTGGAAGCATGGTAAAGCATAGGGAAGCATTGTAAAGCACAGAGAGGTGTGGAAAAGCATAGGGAAGCATTGTAAAGTACAGAGAGGTCTGGTAAAGCATAGGGAAGCATTGTAAAGCACAGAGAGGTCTGGTAAAGCATAGGGAAGCATTGTAAAGCACAGAGAGGTGTGGAAAAGCATAGGGAAGCATTGTAAAGCACAGAGGTATGGTAAAGCATAAGGAAGTATTGTAAAGCACAGATTGGTATGGTAAAGCATAGGGAAGCATTGTAAAGCACAGAGAGGTCTGGTAAAGTATAGGGAAGCATGGTAAAGCACAGAGAGGTATGGTAAAGCATAAGGAAGCATTGTAAAGCACAGAGAGGTCTGGTAAAGCATAGGGAAGCATGGTAAAGCACAGAGAGGTCTGGTAAAGCATAGGGAAGCATTGTAAAGCACAGAGAGGTCTGGTAAAGCATGGGGAAGCATGGTAAAGCACAGAGAGGTATGGTAAAGCATAAGGAAGTATTGTAAAGCACAGATTGGTATGGTAAAGCATAAGGAAGTATTGTAAAGCACAGATTGGTATGGTAAAGCATAGGGAAGCATTGTAAAGCACAGAGAGGTCTGGTAAAGCATAGGGAAGCATTGTAAAGCACAGAGAGGTATGGTAAAGCATAGGGAAGCATGGTAAAGCACAGAGAGGTCTGGTAAAGCATAGGGAAGCATTGTAAAGCACAGAGAGGTCTGGTAAAGCATAGGGAAGTATTGTAAAGTACAGAGAGGTCTGGTAAAGCAAAGCTGATTTTTGTATCCGAATACATGTCAAAAAATATTCGTTCCAATATTCAGATATTTGTCCCAGCTCTAATTTAACTATTTATTTAAATTAAAAAATATTCAAACATCCATGTTTGTCCCAGCACTAATTAAAAACAGTTATAAAAGAACTGCACAATGAAAATGGGGTAGACACCAGTACCCCAAAACCCAGGTGAAACCTCCGTTTAAATTACCCAACGCTATCCAGGTCTCTTCTGACTAGCCGGGTATCGATCATTAATTGACAATACAGTTATATAAGCACAGGTGTCTTTCATGTGATTGGAGAGATTTCAAAAGAAAACAAAATTCAGATATGTCAACGTCTTTACAAGAAATGAGCAATGAAGGTATTTTATTATTATTATTATTATTATTATTATTATTATTATTATTATTATTATTATTATTATTATTATTATTATTATTTTGATGTTTCCATTACTGAAAAAGGTTACACAAGTCTGCAGATCTGAAGGGACTAAATGTATGTGTACTATATAACGGGGTTTCCCAATCCTGGTCCTGTGTCTGCTGGTTTTCATTCCAACTCAGTTCTCAATGACTAAATCAGACCCTTAAGTGAACTAATCATGTGCTTAATTAGACCTTTTTAATTGTTCTCAGCTCCTGAAAAGTTGCCGATTTCAAGTTACTTATAAAATTGTATAGTTAACTTGAAATCTCCAACTGTTTATCATTACCTGTAAAAGATCCTCGTACCCGGTTCTGGATTTTCTACCCGTGCCGACCTCTAATAGGTGATAATATCATTGAAATGGTAATACAAGGCAGGATAAAGGATTCACTGGATGTCTGACAAAGTCCATGTTTTATATGCCAGTGTAAAGTTATCAGTGCTCTGGGTGTCGCCTCCTATCAGAGATCCTATGTCAAGGCTGGAGACATTGCCAATGTGAACCCTTCTCTTTCATGACATCATTGTGAATGATTAATGATAGCCCATGGGCAGGAATGTGATGTCAGCGGCTGGTCACAGTGCAGGAAAGGTGGGGGGAGTTCTTTAAACGCCACAGCAGTAAGATTGTTCTTTTTATTTGAGAGAGTAGCCCCTCAGAATGTGACGCACTGTACATCAATGTCCAATAAGCCCTCCATTCTTTCTGTGCTGGACGAGTCCCTTCAAAATACCCAGCTGAAGTAAAATGATCTCGGAAGTTAAGCAGTTACAGATCCTGAGAGTAAGACATGGAAACACAACTTTCTTTAACATAGGTATTGAATCAAGTATTGGTTAATACGGACAGCCTTTAAATCACTAATACCAGTACTGAAATGTCTCTTTAGGTATTATCACAGTAGCTGTATTGAGATGCTCCACTCTTTGTAGCACCTGAATTGTCCCCATCATGTTTTAAAATAAATACATTTCACTGAGTGTTGGGCTGCAGTGTGGAAGGTAGTTGGTTTGAGTAGCTCAGTGGTTAGAGTGTTGGGCTGCAGTGTGGAAGGTAGTTGGTTTGAGTAGCTCAGTGGTTAGAGTGTTGGGCTGCAGTGTGGAAGGTAGTTGGTTTGAGTAGCTCAGTGGTTAGAGTGTTGGGCTGCAGTGTGGAAGGTAGTTGGTTTGAGTAGCTCAGTGGTTAGAGTGTTGGGCTGCAGTGTGGAAGGTAGTTGGTTTGAGTAGCTCAGTGGTTAGAGTGTTGGGCTGCAGTGTGGAAGGTAGTTGGTTTGAGTAGCTCAGTGGTTAGAGTGTTGGGCTGCAGTGTGGAAGGTAGTTGGTTTGAGTAGCTCAGTGGTTAGAGTGTTGGGCTGCAGTGTGGAAGGTAGTTGGTTTGAGTAGCTCAGTGGTTAGAGTGTTGGGCTGCAGTGTGGAAGGTAGTTGGTTTGAGTAGCTCAGTGGTTAGATTGCTAGGCTGCAGTGTGGAAGGTAGTTGGTTTGAGTAGCTCAGTGGTTAGAGTGTTGGGCTGCAGTGTGGAAGGTAGTTGGTTTGAGTAGCTCAGTGGTTAGTGTTGGGCTGCAGTGTGGAAGGTAGTTGGTTTGAGTAGCTCAGTGGTTAGAGTGCTAGGCTGCAGTGTGGAAGGTAGTTGGTTTGAGTAGCTCAGTGGTTAAAGTTCTGGGCTGTATTGTAGAAGATAGTGAATTTGAGTAGCTCACATTACCCTTTTATAAGCTTGCCAAAGTAAAAGCATAGCAAAGTGTAATAAAACATAGTGAAATCATGCTAAAGCACAGAGAGGTATGGTAAAGCACATTTAAAAACATGCTAAACTATAGTTAATGGATAATAAAAGCATGAAGAAAGCATGTGGAAAATGCAAAATTACTGTGTAAATTTACTGTTGTAAACGTTGATAAGGGTAGGGTACTGGGCGCTACAAGAGCAATGGTTTGCATTGAGGGACAATTGGATTCATTTTACTATAATTTGTTCATGTTTTTTAATTGTTTTAATTAATTTTATTGTAACTTTAGTTTTTTATTGACTTGTAAAGTGCTTTGAGATACTGCAGTATGAAAGGTGCTATATAAATGAAGAAATGTAACTTACTTACTTACTAAGATAGAGGGTATGGGTTACCCAGCCATGTTGGGAATGCTGAATCATTGCGATTCTTCAGACTCAACTTGATGCGTCAGGACCACTGTGCAATATCTGTTCCAAATCTGTTGTGTTGCCCTGCTGGAAATTGCTCAGTGTTTCTTTGAGGTACAGCAGTCTCCCCATATAGGAACCCCCATATAAGAACACTTCGGCTTAGGGAACAACCTTGTGGTGAAATGCAGTTTTCCCATTGTAAATGCTCAGTCTAAAGGAACAGGAACTTCACTTAAAAGAACACCTTTTTAGCACCGCTAGTATTTATTGATTCATATCGTGATTGGCCTTGGCATATTGTGTCCAGTGGTCAACACTTCGGCTAAGAGAACACTTGCTTGCTTTCCAAGGGGTGTTCTCTTAGCCAGAGACTACTGTATTAAACTGGGATTGTCATAGTATTTCAATAGTGTATTTCAAAAGTTTTCTGTAAAGTTATGGTAGGAAGAAAATCAAGAATGGAAATTGCTCCTTTCCACGTATTTTAGGCTTCCTGTTTCTAGCACACTCTTGGTTTGTGGTGATATAATGACTGGGTCTGTATAGCTGCAGTCCAGATGAATGTGTGGGACCCCTCAGTGATGTTTCCAATTGTTTAGGCTTCACTGCGACTCCTCGGCTGATTAGAAAAGGCTGCGTGCTACAGCAGCGGGAGGTCATGTGGTCCGCAGGGTTATCGCAAGTGTCCTTGAGAAAGGGCTTCTTAAAATAATCCAGCTGGTAATCTCCAGAGACTGATAGGTCTCCTTCTTATCTGCAGGGGCTCCTCAAACACACAGGGGAGATGCTGTGTGTGCACATGTGAAAGGGGCTGTAAGAGGGGAACTAGAGTGGTACTGCAAGAAGGCTGCTTGAACTTGATTACAAGAAATGCTGGCCAGTGCCCTATTCAGTTTTTGCTATTGGCGGTTTTTGTTTCAGTTTGTTTCCGAAACGTTTAAAAGTTGTGATTAAACACGCTTAAGCTTTTTAAACATATTTGGAATGTTGGTAATCACTTAGATAATCCATACTGTGTTCCTATTGGTGAGGCTATGGACTGGGTTACCGAGTCACGTGGTTGGGGCTGAATCACTGGGATCATTTAAGACCCGACTTGACCATGTTTTGAGATCATGCAGATAGTAGGAACTGCACGAGTGTAGATGGGTCAAATGGCCTTCCCATGTTCAAACACAAAAAAACCCACTGCAGTATTAATGTATATAAGACTACATGTTTACAATACTCATGATCTCATGTGTAGCCTTCAAAAATATACTCAATATTAAAGGAATTACATGTTTAGTAGCTACTGAATAAACACTTAGGCCAACACCTAGATTTCACAGGGATATTGCTGATAATGTTTTGACACATTCTAAACATCTGGATAACATTTAAACATTTCAACTCACATTATCAACACCTCTCCTTTCTATCAATTTTCCAGTGATACAGTAGCAGTTACAATAAAGGTCACTATACCTTTATATTATATAATATCTATAGCTGTGGCCAAAAGTTTTGCAGTACCAATAATTTTAGGATTGAGATATAATTAAAAAACAAAAGTATATGAACCTAATTGAGATCTTTTATTTAACATCGTAACCAAAGAAACTACAAAATGATTTTGCAAAAGTCTACCGGAAGCCATAATAGTAGTTCAATATTTCATGTTAGATTTCGAAATATCACATTTTTCAATTTTTTTCAGTTTTTCGTTAAATATATGAAAAACTACAAAGCAGTATGTAATTAAATTTGTTGACGTAACATTATTCAGCAGGTTTCATATAACTTTATGAAGCAATATTAGTTAATTCTACATAGTGATGTCCTATAGTGTCGGAGGACAACACAGATCTGCAGACCCGCAGGCGCCCAATCAGCCACAGGTGTCACTGGTGCTCGGTGAACCATGGATTGCCCTGCCGACCTAAGCCCTCCCTACCCGGGCAACGCCTGGCCAATTGTGCACCGCCCTGTAGGAACCCCCGGTCACGGTCAGCAATGACACAGCCTGGATTCGAACCTGTGATCTCCAGGCTATAGGGGGCATCCTGCACTCCATGCGGAGCGCCTTTACTGGATGCGCCACCCGGGAGCCCCTGTGATGCAAAACTTTTGACCATAGCTGTGTGTGTATATATATATATATATATATATATATATATATATATATATATATATATATATATATATATATATATATATATATATATTTAGCTCAAAGAGCCAGCTGCCCAACGTTTCGATATGTTGTACATATCTTTCTCAAGGGAATATCACCTTCAATTCTTATTCCTCACAAATTTCCTGACGGAATCAGTCAGTTACTAATATTTACTACTTTCTGATCATATCATTTTTTTTATAAGAACAAAAACACTGTGTAGCTAATGTACCTTCATTTTGAAGTGTATCCAATAAAACAGTAAACTTGACAATGTATGTAAGGAACACACACACAGTATCCAGTCACAAAGACCAAGTTTTGTCACACTTGGAGAGCCAAAAGATAGTTCTCGTGTCAGATTAATGTGAGCTAATTTCACGTTGTCAGTTTACAGTATTTGTGAACTAATTATTAATTAATGGTAGTGTAAACATAATTTGTGATGATTTGTGATTGATTATTCGGGGTGTAACAATACCCTAATGTCACAATGTGATATGTATCATGATATGCAGGATGTCATACTGCATGCATCACTAGACACGGGATGGGCCTGAGGGGCTGCTTGTATAATGCATAAGAAGATCAAAGAGTCATTTTATGATAGATCACGACACAAACAACTCATACCTGTATTTCTTCATAGCCTTTGTGCACAATACAGCTGGAGACCATCTTGTGCAGTCTTTTCCATGCTGCACTTCCCACTGAAGGAACAGTGTGGACAGTGAGTGCAACAACTCAAAGTTGACTCAAAGTGTAGCATTGAAGGATCTGTAGCATTCTATATTTTTTCTTAAATAATAGCTTCAAATAAATTAGCATTAAAAACTGTGTGCATTTTTCATATAGGAAAATATCTAACAACCTTGTTTCTTTTCCAGGATATTTGTAAACAGGAGCTTGGCCCTTGAGAAGATCAAGTGCTATGGGTTTGACATGGATTACACAATAGCAAGTAAGAGTCCCACTTACTAAGGGACGCACCCAGTCATGATCTACTCCACCATGTGTGTCTCTTTCATATAAGGTTATATTTCTGTGTATAATGTAAGTGAAATCCTCCCTATCATTATTCAATGATAAAACAAGAGAAAGTTACAGTAAAAACTAGGTTGGTTCACTCACTTTTCCACATCAGCTTCTTAATATATCATCTCAACACTATGAATGATCTGGTTAGAACAAGACTGGTCGTTTCAGTTCAATAATTAAGCACACGGCTGGAACACAGTCCTGGACTGGATTTAAAGAGGCACGACAGAGTACCACTGCCCTTATAAAAGTTTCCCAGAGTAAAAGCATAGCAAAGTGTAATTAAGCGTAGTGAAAGCATGGAAAAACACTGTATAGTCCAGAGAGGTACTGGAAAGCAAATTAAAAAAGTAAATGCAAAGTATAACCATGGTAAAATAATCTACCCTGTCTGCCCTGCCTCAGATACTATTAGGCTGGGAGGTGTCTCTGGTAGAGAGGCCTTTCCTGGGTTCAGTCTTCTCTTTGCATCCAGTCCTGGCTTGTTCTGCTCTATGTGATAGACTTCAACCCAAAACAGAAAGCAAAAAACAGATCTATACATGCCAGACACGATTGCTTTCAGTTTTAACAAAGGGGGAAAATCCCCTAATTACTGGCATTGTTTTTCAACGGTGGCCAAAAAACATTACTATACATAGTCTTTCATTGCACTTTTTTAGGCTACCGATATCTACCTTGGTAGGCACAGTGTATTAACAGTAAAGTATCCTTATAAAGAGGAAATGGCTTACATTTCCTTTCCTAGTGTGTGATGTTTGCAATAATTCCGTGTGGTTGTGTTGCTCCAGTGAGTCCTTCTCATCTCTTTACCTGACTTTCACCTAGCTCTGAGCTTGTCTGGAGAATCTTAGATTGAACAGCCGTCCTCATTTCATTCAAACCACGTTACAGTGTGAGCTTCAGGTCCACCTGCTCTCTGTTTATATAGATGTAGAGTAGCAGCTGAAAGGTTGTACTGTCACATGATCTGCATGGATCGAGGAAGTCTGTTCAGTGCTGGTAATAGGATTCTCCAGGCAAGTTCAAAACCAGGTAATGTCATATTTAGAAAAAATGATAATAACTCAATATTGAAGCAACAGAACCCAGATGAAGGAGGTTCCTGGATGACTGTTGTTCATTCATACTTTAATAGGTCTAAACAGCAATGAGAAAAGGTGTCCATGTTGATTAGTATTAAGTGGGTAAAGGTAATGTAAAAAAATTAAGAAAGAAGGGCTTCAGGGGAAAGGATGGCGTGGGCGTATTTCTAGAAAAGTGGTGTTATTTTGCTAAGGATATAACGGTCTATCCCTTATGAAGGTTTCCCATAGTAAAAACATAGCAAAGTGTAGTAAATCATAGAGGAAGCATGGTAAAGCATAAGCAAGCATTGCAAAGCCCAGAGAGGTATGGTGAAACCAATTTAAAAACAGGGCACACTGGCAGCCATGGAGAGAGCATGGGAAACCTGCAAACTACCATGCACATTTACCATGGTGAACTTTTATAAGGGATTCAATTGATCTAAACAATGCCAGATCGAAATCTGAAGGTTTTTTTCATATATTTAAAGGTTAGTGTTAGATCAGTTGAATAAACCTCATATAGTTAGAACATAAGAACATAAGAAAGTTTACAAACGAGGGGAGGCCATTCGGCCCATCTTGCTCGTTTGGTTGTTAGTAGCTTATTGATCCCAGAATCTCATCAAACAGCTTCTTGAAGGATCCCAGGGTGTCAGCTTCAACAACATTACTGGGGAGTTGGTTCCAGGCCCTCAAAATTCTCTGTGTAAAAAAGTGCCTCCTATTTTCTGTTCTGAATGCCCCTTTATCTAATCTTCATTTGTGACCCCTGTTCCTTGTTTCTTTTTTCAGGTCAAAAAAGTCCCCTGGGTCGACATTGTCTATACCTTTTAGGATTTTGAATGTTTGAATCAGATCGCCGCATAGTCTTCTTTGTTCAAGACTGAATAGATTCAATTTTTTTAGCCTGTCTGCATACGACATGCCTTTTAAACCCGGGATAATTCTGGTAGCAATATCCTTTTTGTAATGAGGTGACCAGAACTGAACACAATATTCTAGATGAGGTCTTACTAATGCATTGTAAAGTTTTAACATTACTTCCCTTGATTTAAATTCAACACTTCTCACAATATATCCGAGCATCTTGTTGGCCTTTTTTATAGCTTCCCCACATTGTCTAGATGAAGACATCTAGAGTCAACTCTTAGATCTTTTTCATAGATTCCTTCTTCAATTTCAGTTTCTCCCATATGATATTTATAATGCACATTTTTATTGCCTGCGTGCAGTACCTTACACTTTTCTCTATTAAATGTAGTTTGCCATGTGTCAACTTGTGTTGTTTCGTGTGCAGCGTACAAGTCTCCACAATATGAGGAGCTGTGCTTCGAGTTGCTGTTGGACAGGCTGGTGTCTATTGGATACCCTCACGAGATCCTGCAGTATAAGTACGACCCCACCTTCCCTACCAGGTACGTGCTTTAAAAGCGCCAGGACAGCTCATGCTTTAGGCTCGTAGTGTCATTTGCCTTTTGGCATTGGCAGAAACTCTTGCCTACCCACTGGCTGGAATTTGAACACAATGAGCTGGAATTTGAACACACCAGTCTGTGTAGATCAGGGTTTAGTTTAAAATACATCCAGATACAGCTGCATCAACACCTGGGTTTAGCAACTTGGAATTCAGTCTAAAGGAGGGATAACCAAGGTTTTAAAATCAATTTTCTTACAGGGCTTGAAACTTGCACTAGCCTGAGCAGCCAGTCCTGGGTTTCAGAAATCAATTAAGTACATTATTCGAATCCTTAGAAGTCAAGAGTTTAATGCTATGTATATCCCACAACTCCTATTGGTAAGCCCACAAGCTCAGGTTTGACTAATTCATGTTGTGACAAGTGCGATCAGTTCAGATCAGCTTTACCAAGATCCTGGTCATTTCAAACACTGGTATTAGCGTTGGCATATTGCCCCATGACATCTGTGCAGATGTATTTCTTTGCTTGTGTTTGCCAGGTATGTAGAGCAGATTTAACACTATAAGAAACAAAGTCAAGTGAAATGTGTCAGCTAGTGCCTTCTTCTTGAATCACCAATTCACTGCCAAAATACAAGCGGTTTGTATACCATCTCTAGATCTCACTAACTGATATACTGTCATTAATATACTGGCCGAAACATTTATCTTCTCCACTTAGTTTCTTATAGTTTACCTTAGTATTGTGCACAAGTGTTTTGAAGTTATGGATGATAGAGAGCAGAAAGGGTGTGATAGTTTTGTGTGGCCCTGACACCTTTCTCCAGCCCCTAGTTTTTGATCCAATCAATGCTGTAACCAAGCCCTTGTTTCCTGTTTTCTCAGAGGCCTGGTTTTCGACACCCTCTATGGAAACCTGCTGAAGGTGGACACCCATGGAAACATCCTGGTGTGCACACATGGCTTCATGTTCCTTAAGGGGTGAGCTGCTGAATACACTTGTTATGGGGATGGGAATGGGAATGGGAATGCCAGTGGCCCCACGTAGAACAGCAGGCTTCAGTATACAAATGCAACAGGGCTGATTTAAAAAAAGTTTTTACCCGAGTGGCTCACCTAGTAAAGTCACAGCCGCGTGGTGTGCAGGGTGAGCCATACAGGTGATCTGGTGATCCGGCAGGTTTCTCCACATCACAGCGGACTCTACCTGCCAGGAGCAGGGCTGGCCTTTGTCCACCGGAGGCCGGTTGCTCTTTGACATCTGCTCTCACTCTCCTGGGTGTGAAGAGGCGCTCACGACCTGTTTAATATCCTGACGTTTATACTTAGATTCAATGTATATCGCTGTAGAGGCAGAGCTGCAAGTAGTCCGCTGCGCCGAGAAGGGCCAATCAAACTTGACTGTGCTCATTTATTCCCGCCCCTATATCTCTGAATAATTCAAAGAGGTATGTCTTCCACGTCTTCCTGACACATAACATTAACCAATCACTGACTTTTTGAGCGATTAATAGGTGCTTACGGCTTCGAAATACCGCCTCAAAAAAACAAAAAACTAATTGCTGTCAATCGGGTCTGTAGAAAGGTTGTAATTATTATTTTACTCACCAAATGATCATGTACGTTTTGTATTTTAAATTCTTGCCATTTTTTAGGGCCCCCCTGAGCTCAGGGCCCCAGCACAGTTGTGCCCCCTCCCCCATCCCCCCTCCCCTCTCTCCCCTCTCCCCTCTCCCCTCTCCCCTCACGGCAGCACTGTGTCTATGTTAAGTAATTAGGTGCCAGGCAACAGCTTTTCATCTATAACATTTTCTATGAAATATCTGCTTTAAGAAAGAGTAAAGCTACATAATAGTTTGATTTATCTGGATTAAAGGGAATATTCTGGAAAACTATTTTTGTTCCATGGCTTTTAGAGTGATTGCTGTGTCTGCTCAGTTTTGTAGCGATAGACAGGCACTGTGCCAGTGACTGCTATGTGAACACCTGAAGAGCCTCTTGAAGCCAGACTGTCACCCGTGATGACCTGTTTAGCGGTTCACGGAATGGCCTCACTGTGCCACCTACTCCTCACCAGAGAGCAAGGTTTCCTAACTCCCTGTTTGCTTCACCAGATACTTTCTGGACTTTGTCACGTAGCTTAAGATAATCTAGTTTAGCGTTCGCAGGGAAGTGCGTGAAATTATGGGTAAAGGTAGACCCTGCAGAATGTGAGCACTTGTCAGAGTCACATCCCCCTCTGAAACAATCTTAATATCTTTGAATAAATTTACATTTCAGGCATTAATTCTACAAAAACAAGCCAGGATTAGCTGGGTCAGGGACACAATTAAGTGAGAATTGGCAGGGCTGACTGGAGCTCTCAGCTAGCCAAGGGACTCTTAAACTGTTATGAATGGTTTCCTTGTATGAGGTGGGCACTCATTTAGATGCATGGTACTGTAGGCAAGGAAGTCATGTGCTGCCCAATGGACTGATGGGAGTTGTAGTTAAACTGCCCAGTAGTCACTCCAGCAGCCAATAGTCAGAACACTGTTGCCCTCTGTTCACAGGTTAATAATTCAGACTGCAGTTTTCACCTCATAGTGCCTTTCTTATGTTCTTCTATAAAGCCCACATTTTTGCCCCGTCACTTTTTCAAGAGATGGGATAATACAATGTATACCTTGAGTGTGACAAAACAGGTATTGTTTTTATAACACACAATTTCCTGTTTGTTGTTTTCTAGTGGAAAATAGATCCTGAACATATATATATATATTATTATTATTATTTATTTCTTAGCAGACGCTCTTATCCAGGGTGACTTACAATCGTAAGCAAATACATTTCAAGTGTTACAGTACAAGTAATACAATAAGAGCAAGATAAATACAATGACTTTGGTTCAAGCAAGTACAAGTGTGACAAAATACAATTCAATACTACAGCAGATAATAGTGATAGTTACATCAGGATATGATTAACTACAAAATACTACAGATTAAACACTTGGCAGATTGCAGTATTCTGAAGTACAGGATTACATGCAAAATAGGGGGCAGATAAGAGCAAATAAAGTGCAATTAAGGAAGGGTGATAGTGTCCCAAGGGAAAAACAGAGGAGTTCTACAGGTGCTGTCTGAAGAGGTGAGTCTTAAGGAGGCGCCGGAATGTGGTCAGGGACTGGGCGGTCCTGACATCTGTAGGAAGGTCATTCCACCACTGCGGAGTGAGGGTGGAGAAAGAGCAGGCTCTGGAGGCAGGGGAGCGTAGAGGAGGTAGAGCCAGTCATCTAGTGCAGGCGGAGCGGAGAGGTCGAGTGGGGGTGCAGGGAGAGATGAGGGTCTGGAGGTAGCTGGGTGCAGTCTGATCAAGGCATCTGTAGGCCAGTACAAGAGTCTTGAACTGGATGCGAGCGGTGATCGGGAGCCAGTGGAGTGAGCGGAGTAGTGGAGTTGCGTGGGAGAAGCGAGGCAGAGAGAACACCAGGCGGGCAGCGGAGTTCTGGATGAGCTGGAGCGGACGGGTGGCGGACGCAGGGAGGCCAGCCAGGAGGGAGTTGCAGTAGTCTAGGCGGGAGAGTACCAAGGCCTGGACTAGGAGCAGGGTGGCGTAGTTATATATATATATATATATATATATATATATATATATATATATATATATATATATATATATATATACACATATATACAATGCATCTTAATGAGTGCCCACCTCATACAAGGAAACCATTCATAACAGTTTAAGAGTCCCTTGGCTAGCTGAGAGCTCCAGTCAGCCCTGCCAATTCTCACTTAATTGTGTCCCTGACCCAGCTAATCCTGGCTTGTTTTGTAGAATTAATGCCTGAAATGTAAATTTATTCAAATATATTAAGATTGTTTCAGAGGGGGATGTGACTCTGACAAGTGCTCACATTCTGCAGGGTCTATCTTTACCCATAATTCCATGCACTTCCCTGCGAACGCTAAACTAGATTATCTTAAGCTACGTGACAAAGTCCAGAAAGTATCTGGTGAAGCAAACAGAGAGTTAGGAAACCTTGCTCTCTGGTGAGGAGTAGGTGGCACAGTGAGGCCATTCCGTGAACCGCTAAACAGGTCATCACGGGTGAAAGTCTGGCTTCAAGAGGCTCTTCAGGTGTTCACATAGCGGTCACTGGCACAGTGCCTGTCTATCGCTACAAAACTGAGCAGACACAGCAATCACCCTAAAAGCCATGGAACAAAAATAGTTTTCCAGAATATTCCCTTTAATCCAGATAAATCAAACAATTATGTAGCTTTACTCTTTCTTAAAGCAGATATTTCATAGAAAATGTTATAGATGAAAAGCTGTTTCCTGGCATCTAATTACTTAACATATACACAATGTGCAATCTATAAACCATGCATATTTATGTGTGTGTTTCTTTACAATCTTTTCTATATACAATTAGATGCTGTGCACATCCAGTCTTACTCTCGGATGCATGTTGCAGTACTTTATAAGTGATGGAGGGCTTCTCCTCATGGCTTTTCTGATTGTTACAAACATTCCCAGTCTGTTAAAACGTTTATCATCCCGCTCGCTTTGACTCCCGCCTCCTCCTCAGCCCCACACTTCAGGCTAACATTCCTTCCATATCCCCTGCTGGTCCAGCTGTCCCCTCAGCAACGAGGTCAGCTGACTGGAATGTGCGCTGGCCGGCCCGCTGGGAGATCAATGGGAGGGGCTGCTGCAGCTTGGAGGAGAGCTGCAGTGTGCCTGAACGTGCCTGTGTGCCAGTGTGTGTCCATACAGAAACAATCCATTCATGTCATGTTTAAAACATGATAAAGGCGTCTGCCATGTAAATAAATAACAGTAATAAAAGCATGGTAAATCATAGGTAAGTGTTGTAAAGCATAGAGAGGTTTTTTGGTAAAGCAAATTAAAAACATGGCAAACCTGTGGTAATGCAGAGTATAACCATGGGAAAAGCATGGGGGAAACTGCAGAGCTATGGGGGTCCACAGCATTTGACCAAGGGGTCCCCAGTACATTTTTGAAAGGGTCCCCCAAAAGGTGATTTGCCTTTTACTAAAAAATCTTGAGAACCTCTGTTGTTAATATATATGTTTCATAAGAACCGGTTTCATACATGTGTACATTATTATCCCAAACTGGTAATCTGTATCCCCAGATACAACATAAATATCTAAATTAAACATGTCAATTGTGGAAATGACTTTCCTTAGATCAAGCTCTTCCTCTCTGTAGCAGCAAGTTGAAAGAGTACGATATATCTGTTCTGTCGCGGGATCTGAGTGAGTGCAAGGCAGATTCCAAAATGAAAAATATTCACCCTGTAGCACTGAGTCTGTAAAAGTTATGTAGGTCATGGGATGTTCATCCTTCATACTGTTACCTATACCTTCAGCACTGCTTATGGGATTGTAATGGAACTTGGTCTCAGAATCCAGCTCATGCTACTACATATGTACTTATGAAATGTGTTACATATAGAATACTGCATAGGGTGCTGTACAAAATAAACCCAGCTTGATTTTACACCACACTATATATTTTGTTTATAATCTATAGTTAAAAACGAATAGCTCAACAGTATAGCTATTGTTAATGTGACGTCATTAACATCTGATACAAACTATGTGATACAAACCACCGATACAAAAGATCTGATACAGAGAAATGGCAGATGTCTGTATCACATCAATATGACAGTCTTAGGCAGGGTGTTGTGGGATATTGCCACACCTCGGGTGCGTTGTGACACACAATGACACACCCTGGAGTTTCATATTGTGATTATACAATGGCTATGAGGTTATTTAAAATGAAAAACAACTAACAAAAATAGATTTAAAGAGATGTCCTGAGATATCGCCACGGCTACGACATCGCAGCCCATTGAAATTAACAGGAGGAAGATCCTTGCCATTGTATAATAAATAAAATAAGTTATTGAACTTTCATGTAGATGCCTTTCAGTCAGTTGGTCTTATTTATCCTTTTTCTTAAATCATTCTAGTTGCATACATGTTCTCCTGCTAACCCTTGTTTCCCAGTTGTTCTTCACAGTGTTTTTAGATGGCTCTGTTTCTTCTATACATCCCACATGGCTCTAGTTATGAAGGTCGAGGTGCACTTGTAGGAATCACTTCACACCACAGCCAGCTGACTCCAGCATTGCCCGGATAGCAAGCCCCTGCTATCCAGAAAGACTTATTTTTTGTAACTCAATCCGCCTCTGTCAGTTATTAGCTAGCGTTTATTTTTATCGCAGTAATCACCACAACTCTAAAACTATTGTTACGGTGGCCGTGACTGACAGTGGAAACAGCTGGCTGCGAAGGGGCTACCACACAGAGCAGGGCAGGGGGAGGGTGTGAAGGTCTGGGGGCTGCACTGCATTCTCTATGCCGTACTGGGAAAGATTAGAATTACCCAGAAAACATGCAGAAAGCCAGGGCTCAGTAGTTTCCAGGGTGAGACTGCAGAACTAACTGGAACTTGATCCTGCGTTTGTTGACTCAAGATAATTGCTTACTGTCAGGAGCCCTGTCTGTTTGGAAAGGTTAGTCACAGCCAGTGGTCATGTTAACGCTTTCCTTGCTGGAGGTGACCATATACTGTAATTGTCTATGCAAACCCTCAGTCGTGATTGTAGGTAAAACTACTGCAAGAGCTGAATCAGAAGTAATTGTAACTAGCAAAAGAATTCCATTAATCTTACGTTTTTTTGCACTTCCATTTGCTACATAGGTCTCAAATGTGCAGTTTTGAAAGAAACTACATTTGAGACATACATAACAGGGCTAGAAACTAACAAAAATGTGGTACTAGTCCGAAGGCTTAAATTTTATTTTCCTAAAAAATAAACATTTATAAATTTAGATTTATTTTTGGAAACTTTTTTTTTTTTTTTACTAAGGAACCTTTGTAAAGACTCCTACAGATCGACCAGTCAACTGTGTGCACCTCGTTACTGAGCGACTGCTGTACTGTACTGACAGCACCAAACGGGATGACAGAGGAAAAAAATTCTCTCAGCCGTGTTGCCTTGCCAACCACGAAGCTCCGCCTAGAATTGACACCGATGACACAAATAAAATGTTTATTTTATTGTTCATTACATGTGTTGCTGTTTACAAAACTGCTGGCTGGTTTGTGGAGTTGGGGGTTACAGCCTGTGAGTGATTTAAATAACTATGAATTACTACCTACAATAATTAATGTAGTCACGTACACACAGGGTCTTCACTAAAGTCTCAATTTAAAGACTGTACGTTTGTCTTCATCTAGGCAATGTGGGGAACCTGTTGAATTTAAATCAGGGGAAGTAATGTTAAAACTTTACCATGCATTAGTAAGACCTCATCCAGAATATTGTGTTCAGTTCTGGTCACCTCGCTACAAAAAAGGATATTGCTGCTCTAGAAAGAGTGCAGAGAAGAGCTTGTTTAAAAGGCATGTCATATGCAGACAGGCTAAAAGAATTGAATCTATTCAGTCTTGAACAAAGAAGACTACGCGGCGATCAAGCATTCAAAATTCTAAAAGGTATTAACAATGTCGACCCGAAAAAAGAAACAAGGACCAGGGGTCACAAATGGAGGTTATATAAAGGGGCATTCAGAACAGAAAATAGGAGGCACTTTTTTACACAGAGAATTGTGAGGGTCTGGAACCAACTCCCCAGTAATGTTGAAGCTGACACCCTGATCCTTCAAGAAGCTGCTTGATTCTGGGATCAATAAGCTACTAACAACCAAACGAGCAAGATGGGCCGAATGGCCTCCTCTCGTTTATAACCTTTCTTATCTTTCTTATGTTCTTATGAGGGAAACGCAGATCTTTTCAAGAAAGCTGGGAGACTGTATAAATGGATTTGAATATGTGAAGGATCACCTTCCGGTTTGTCAGAGCTGGCAGTGAATGTTTTACTTTTTAAATGCTTCAATAACAGTTCTGATTGTATTGTGCATGCTTCACAATTTGACAGAACAGGTGATTTATTTGCAATATGCAGGACGTTATTTTTCCCTCATTGGTGCTTGAGCCCCGGAGCACTAACGGAGTTGCCGCCTATGCACCTATTATCAGTGATTAAAGCCTGGTTTCCAAACAAACTAATTATCGCTCACTTTAAGATGCACACTACGATTATCACCCTTTAGTAAATATGGTGTGAATGAAGCTCATCTCATTATACAGAGCAGGGTGCCTCATTTAAATACATTATCATACATTAACATACAAATCACGTATTCATTCTGATTACCATAGTGTGGCACAATAAAATGAGTGTGCACTATAATATGCCCACTATTTCGGATGATAATGAATAAAATTGTAATAGTAATTACAGAAATCATCAACATGGATGCTGATTGTGTGCCCTTTCGTAAACGAGGCCCTTTATCTCTGGACGCTACAGCGCGTGTGCCATCATGCAGATTTAATGGGAGGTACGAAAACTGCCCTGAAAATATATTTCTGGAAACGCTGAGGTTTCCACACAATTTAAATACCGGTGCGTAAGATATAGGTTTGCTATTAAAATTGTACTATAGTACTGTATTGTTACTATGTTACTATGTTTTAAGCAACATATTACGATAACGTTCGTTATGGTAATTGTTTATTTATTAGTTTTAAATTGTTTAGTAGAACGTGGCCTATTTTTTGATCTCATTATTACAACTGGCCCCTTTTTCTAATCACATCTTCAGTCTTTTTTTTGTTTTGTTTTGTGGTGGGGGTCGCAACCTGGTATAAATCTCCACATTTTTGTAAAATGACTTCACACTTACTTCAAAGCTGCAACGTGTTTCAGTAAATTCAAATGCATCCCGCACAGAGGGAGAACTCAAACGTAAACGTCATTAAGTGGGGTTGGCATTGCAGAGGAGATGAAGGGAGGGTTCAGTTCTGAGTGACTGGTTTGTAAGCATTATGAATGCTTATTCACCACTGTTACACCCTGTTAGAAAATTGACTTTCCTGCATGTTTTGACACAAGACTGTGAATGTGAGAGAATATGTGTGCATGTGTTTTAAGTACCCGCCCAGTCCTCATCAGATTGAATTCTCCTCTGGCGAGCGGGCGTTTCTAACCCTGTATAGCGTATGGAAGTGCACAACATGTATGATTTATGGTATTTTGTTAGCTGAAATCATTAAGGCTTCTTTTTCAAGCTCTCTCAGAAGGTTATTGGCTAGAGCAATTGACTGTTGAGTTCAGATGTTTGCTAAGATGGGTTTTACTGTAAAAGTGAAGACAAGCAAGCTGGTTCTTTTGTTAGTGCTGTCATACATGAGAGGAAACAGATACTTTAAGGACTGTTTTAAGGAATCTTTTTTAGAGTTCTTGAAAAATTTGAAAATATACTTCTAGCCTTTTCTAAAACTGTTTAATAAAATCTGCTAACATTATTTAGATAGTCAAAATAGACTTTAAAAAACACTTACGAAATATTCCTTGAAGTTTGTGAATAGGGCCCAATTTAACTCAACATTACCCAAAACCTGACTTTTTTTACTATGATGAACAGGAATATATATATATATATATATATATATATATATATATATATATATATATATATATATATATATATATATATAATTATCTGTACTGATACTTGGTTATCATGTATAATATTTTAATCAAAATCTACATCCCTAAAATAAGAGGAAGCTCTACTCCATACTTCTGTACATTCTGAGTATTTATCTGAATAATCATATTCTTTCCAAATTAAAATTATTATTATTATTGTTATTATTATTATTAGTGTGCCCAATTACATTTTTCCCTCTGATTTTCTCTCAATTTGGAATGCTCAATCACTTTTCCTCTCACCGCAGCACATGGCAAAGGAATGCCCAAGGTTCAGTGGCCATCCTCTGATCCCGCGCCTGACCAGCAGGGTTTGCTGTAGCTTGATGAGGATAAACAGTCCCTGATGGTTTGGCCTCTCTAACCCACGGGAGTGCCAGAGCCAATGCGACACTCCCTTAAGAGTCCCCAGTGAAGACCACAGCCAGGGTGCGAACCTGCGCTGTAAGACTCACCATGCACACAAAGCTGCTGCACTTGGGGACCCTTCAAATTAATCATTTCTAAAACTGAATTTTCCAAAAGTGCTAATATTGGAGGTTCAGTGTCCTTCCAGGAAGTTAATATATTTTTGTTAGCTATACGAAATAATGTGAGTAGTAATTTGAACTGTGCTTTAGTAACTTTGAGTGCAGAACTATCTCCTAAAATTGCAGATAAAGACTGATATTGAAAAAAAAAGAATATGGGGATATAAGAAAGTCCTGTCTATCTGTTATTATGTATGTGCGTATGTCGCCCTTACAAATTGCCAGAGAACCGTTTATCTAATTGTGATAAAATTCTCTCAAGAAAGTGACAGAATCTTGGGGTAAATGGAGGAACCTCTCTATCTGTCTGTACATGTGTCACACTTAAATTATTTTACATGAACATATTGTGGATGGTTGTCACGGTGATATGGTGATAGCTCTAACTGTGGGAGATGTATGTTACTAATATGTATTTCAGTTTTCTTTCCAAAACAGCGCTGATGTTGATGGTAAAGATCAGCAAGTGTGATTCCATTAAGAAGGAGCACACTGAAACAGTCCTCTAAATAGGTTTTTTCTCCCTCAGGTCTGAGATTCAGGACTACTACCCCAATAGGTTCATCCAGAGAGACAACACCGACCGATTCTACATTCTCAACACCCTCTTCAACCTGGCAGGTAAGAGCAGCACACACATCCGCACACAAAGTGAATCACAGCGCTGAGCTGCTTTGAGCTTGTCTGGAGAACCCTAAGTGCCAGGACTGAACAGCCTTCTTCATTCCATAAGCATCATGCCACACTGTGACCTGCTCTACATAGATATATAGACAGAGAGGGCCCTATCTTCATACGTGACTAAGGGGTTTAAGCATGCATAATGCCGTTTAGACGGGTGACTTGTGTGTGTGTGATTTTCAAATGTGTACGTTTAGGTGCTTCGTGGGATTTAGTCGTCTGTCTATTTGAAGTTATTCACGGCTAGTTAAATTAGCTGACATACCCCTATGTGTGATTCCTGAAGCATTTACACGTCTATTAGGCTTTTAAGACTTTCTGAGTTGCAACTGCTTCTAATAATAAAAGGAATAATAAAAGGAATATCCTTTTGCTAGATTACAGACCCTGTATTAGTTTTTTGGGTCTAACAGATGAAGATAACCAACTGTAAATGTATGCAGGGCAGCAGTGTGGAGTAGTGGTTAGGGCTCTGGACTCTTGACCGGAGGGTCGTGGGTTCAATCCCTGGTAGAGGACACTGCTGCTGTACCCTTGAGCAAGGTACTTTACCTAGATTGCTCCAGTAAAAACCCAACTGTATAAATGGGTAATTGTATGTAAAAAATAAATTGTAAGTCGCCCTGGATAAGGGCGTCTGCTAAGAAATAAATAATAATAATAATAATAATAATAATAATAAGTATGTGTGCGATTTTATTGTATTGTTTTTAAACCCGACACCTCCTTATGTTGGACAAACATGTCCGGTTTAGAGAGGGGCTACTGTATGATTATGAAAAGCTTTTTGGGGGTGAAGGTGGGAGCCCCACTATAGAATCTGATGGGATTAAACTGCCTTTCATTTTTTATATCTATATAACAGTATTAAAACAGGTAAAATGAAGACGGAACAGAATGCATTGTTCAGATGACGTTTACATTTAACAAAAACAATGTTATTTTGATTCTTGCACCCTTGCATGTATGGACGTTATCCTTCGTGCACCGTCTGCTGCAGCAAACCACAGGTCCCGCTATTTTATTTGAAAAAATGTTGCACAACTCTCGCTACAGATCTCGCTAAGATGATGCAAATAATATTTAAATTAGTACATTGCGGCTCTCTTCATTAACATATGTTTTCTTAGTACATATGACAAAATGTGCACTTTGTGAATTGTCATAACGAAAATGCAAACTGCGGTATGTTTGTGCTGTGACTGGCCCGTCTTAGTACATCTACCCCTTAGTCATTTACGAACATCAGGGCTTTACCGGCTCTGACTACACCGGCCTAAAAAAAACACATAACTTTAGTCAGTTTAGTCACATATGAAAATAGGGTCCAGAGAGTAGATGGGACTGACAGAGTTGAAAGGTTACATTGTCACATGATTTGAATGAAATGAGGAAGTATGTTCAGTCCTGTAATTTAGGATTTAGATTTATAGATACATGGTAATAACAAACCCAGACCCTCTCAGAATGATTGTAAACAGCATGTTTATACCCGGATGTTTGGTAATGTTGCCAGTAGTGGAGCATATAGACACCCATACAGTATATTCAAATTCTGAGGAGCAGTTTTAGTTGTTCCCCTTGTGCACACCACTGTATCAATCTATAATTCCTCATCTAAAACTAGATAACTCTCTTTCCCTTCACACCTGGACCTGCAGATGATCTTGTCCTATTCATTTTCAATGTTAAGTTCTGTCTACTGTACTTGACTACTGTACTTATATGACTTGAACCTGACCTAATAAAGCAGGACAAGGTGAACCATTCCCTGACCGTGGGGGAGGGCCAAAGCCAATGCAGAGCTCCCTATGCTGCCAAGATACAACTTGGTGCAGCCAGGATTCAAATCACGCTCGCATGGCTTACCCTGCACTCCCAGTAGAAGTGCTTTCACTAGGTTAGCCACTGGGGAAGCCCAAATTGTAAAACAGATTCAAATTCTAGAGCTGAAAGAGGGCCTATCTTTTACAGCTTCAAAAAGGCCAATGATCACACTGTGTTCAGAACATATGTCATGAACACTTTGATTGCAATGTAAACTGGAGGCTTCTGTGTACAGTGCCTCCCCAGACTGCGTTAGTTTCAAACCCATTCTCTCTCGCACTGCGTGTCCTACTTTCACAGAGGTCCGAGGTTGTGTGCTAAATTGTGTCTCATTTATCTGGTATGGCAGCAGCCGGGAGCCTGAAGCGTTATTGATTGAGCTGCCCTCATTTCTAGAGTCTCATGTTGTTTTATTTTCTTTCCTAGAAACCTACCTGTATGCTTGCCTCGTCAACTTTTTCACCAACTGCACCAGATACATCAAGTAAGACCTTTACAGTGTTCTCAAAGCCATGCCTGCGAAGAAAGTAATACAGATGTGAAACTTTTTATAGGCCAAATGTTCTTCAGGCCATATGCCTTGAAGGAATGCCTTGAAACATATTAAGTAAGATTTGCTGGATTTATTTACTTTACATTATTGAGAGTATCAGAATTGGGGAATATACTGGAGGAATCTGTCTGTCTGTCTTTCCTGGGGAATCTATTTTTTCATGATATTAAGATACTGTATTGATTTAATATTGAGTGATTTAAAACAAAGGCGATGGCTCATTTTTACTGCAGCAGTAATTTTTTAAAATTCTGCTCTTGTATACACAGAAGATATGTAACAATGATCTTTATTCTTTCCCACTAGCTGGCAGAAAGGCTACAAACACGGGGATCTCTTCATGTCTTTCTGCAGCATGTTCCAGGACGTCCGAGATGCCATGGATTACGTGCATGACACGGTCAGGACCTCTCATTTCTAATGCTTATAGGACTGTAGAGTGCAATTAAATAATGAAGGATCTGATTGGAACAAAGTCATGCAATGGAATGGATTGGCTATAGAAAATGACCACCAGGGGTATGCATGTGTAATTGCTGCCCCTTCTTCAACTGTTACTTTGCACAGGGAGTTTGTATTTACTCATATTTGCCACAGTTGCCGGAGGGGGCAGCAGTTACTGTTGCACACCCTTGGTCATCATTTCCACCCTCACTTAATAGAATATCAAACTACTACTCCACACTGCTGGGCAGCATGACTGCTGGGCAGCAGTGTGGAGTAGTGGTTAGGGCACTGGACTCTTGACTAGAGGGTCGTGGGTTCAATCCCATGTGGGGGACACTGCTGCTGTACCCTTGAGCAAGGTACTTTACCTAGATTGCTCCAGTAAAAACCCAACTGTATAAATGGGTAATTGTATGTAAAAATAATGTGTAAAAAATAATGTAATTGTATGTAAAAATAATGTGATATCTTGTAACAATTGTAAGTCGCCTTGGATAAGGGCGTCTGCTAAGAAATAAATAATAATAATAATAATAATTAAAAATATCCCTAAACTGCTGCTGGTCTAAAGCATTCTTTAGAGTCTGTAGAGTTGCTCAATGTAATGTTCTGCTCTTGTATCCCAGGGTATCCTGAAGGAAAAGACACTGGAAAACCTGGAGAAGTATGTGATAAAAGACGTAAGTGATGACATTCCAAACTGTATATCAACCCCATCTGAGCTGGACTCGCAGGGCCTGGGTCAAGAGCTCCATGACATTACTGCAAAACTAGCAGCACGGGAAACACATGACAATTCACAAAGTTATACAGAAGAAAATATCAATTTAGTACTAACCCACTTTTGAGATTTATGTCATCTTCCTAAGGTTTCACAGAGTCCCATTAGCACTAATCCTGGATTACCTGATGTTACCTTTGGTAAGGTCGTACAAGATTAGTGCTAATTGGGGTCTTGAAACCACTGTATAATTTACCAAGATTTTTATGTGCCTGCCTATTGAAAAAATTACAAGGATGGTGAAGATGCTAGGCTGGTTAGTGGAGTATGAGGATGGTGAGGATGCTAGGCTGGTTAATGGAGTATGAGGATGGTGAGCATGCTAGGCTGGTTAGTGGAGTATGGGGATAGTGAGGATGCTAGGCTGGTTAATGGAGTATGAGGATGGTGAGGATGCTTGGCTGGTTAATGGAGTATGAGGATGGTGAAGATGCTAGGCTGGTTAGTGGAGTATGAGGATGGTGAGGATGCTAGGCTGGTTAGTGGAGTATGAGGATGGTGATCATGCTTGGCTGGTTAGTGGAGTATGAGGATGGTGAGGATGCTTGGCTGGTTAATGGAGTATGAGGATGGTGAGGATGCTAGGCTGGTTAGTGGAGTATGAGGATGGTGAGGATGCTAGGCTGGTTAATGGAGTATGAGGATGGTGAAGATGCTAGGCTGGTTAATGGAGTATGAGGATGGTGAAGATGCTAGGCTGGTTAGTGGAGTATGAGGATGGTGAGGATGCTTGGCTGGTTAATGGAGTATGAGGATGGTGAGGATGCTAGGCTGGTTAGTGGAGTATGAGGATGGTGAGCATGCTAGGCTGGTTAGTGGAGTATGAGGATGGTGAGGATGCTTGGCTGGTTAATGGAGTATGAGGATGGTGAGGATGCTAGGCTGGTTAGTGGAGTATGAGGATGGTGAGGATGCTAGGCTGGTTAGTGGAGTATGAGGATGGTGAGGATGCTAGGCTAGTTAATGGAGCATGAGGATGGTGAGGGTGCTAGGCTAGTTAATGGAGTACGAAGATGGTGAAGATGCTAGGCTGGTTAATGGAGTATGAGGATGGTGAAGATGCTAGGATAGGCTGTGCTCTCATTGGCAGACCACCAGTCAGGAGCTCTTCTATCCTGTGCCTTATCCCATGAAGATAGAGCCGCTGGACCTAATGCGCTGCCAGCCTTTTACAGACTTCCTATTCATCCTGAGTCTCCCTGTGTTTCAGCCCCGGCTACCCCTCCTGCTGAGCCGCATCAAAGAGGTAGCCAGTGTCTTCCTGGCCACGAACAGTGACTACTGCTACACTGATGTGAGTATAAGATAACCCTGCCCCTAAAGAACTTCATTTAGAATTCTTTTTTAACATGTCCTGTACTGTGTGCTGTTTCCAATCATTCTGAGTGGGTCTGTTGCTCCAGTATTGTTCTGTAATTCTGCCTTTACCCGGCTTTGGGTTCTATGAGCTTGTCTGGAGAATCCGAAGTGCCTTCACTGAAGAGTCTTCCTCATTCCATAGAAGTCATGTGATAATGTGGCTTTTCAGCTGTGCAAGCCCTGCACACTTTACTTTTATATTTATGTAGGCGGGGCTGGCAGAGTTGAAAGGTCACATTGTCACACGTTTGAATGGAATGAGAAAGGCTGTACTGAGGTGTGACAGGGAGACGCAAGGGATGAGGCCCAAAGACAGACTGCAGTTCAAACAAAAGACTTTTATTAAATAGAAAACACAAAATAAACAGGCACGAGGGCCAAACAAAAAGGTTCTTAAACACAAACAATAAACAAAGTAAAAACTTACAGAAATAAGGCTTCCAGGTTGAGCTTTGCCTTCACTGGATTGCAAAATTAACCAAAAAAAAAAACCCCAGCACACAAAGAAAACCACACTTGCTTCCTCAGCTACCTCTCCCTACTGAGGAGCTGAGGCCTCCTTTTATGTCAGGTGGCTGGGTGCTAATTGATTGTTAAATACTCCCATCTGACACAATAAACCTGGGCAGGGAGGAGAATTTAACCCCATCCCTGCCAATATTTACAAGAGCCCTGCTCTGCCACATGAGGATTCATCAGAAACACTTAAAATGACAGCAAACATCTTAGAATATTAAGGGGAAATGTAAAAAAAAGAAATGAGAATGACATTTGAAGTAAATGATAAGAAACTAAGCCAAGTATACAAATGTTTTCACTAGTGCCTTTATCAATGTACAGTACAACTTTTCTGTTCTCAAATATACTGTATGTCAATGAATTGTTCCTGAGTCAGGTGATTGCAGCTAGACCAGTTACATTTTAAGGCCTAAAAGACCATAGATTGCTTTAACCACATCTGTGCTTTCTATAAAGTGCATGCTTCCCCAAGCAGAGGCTGCAAATGAAGTCAAATTATACAGTGGAAGTGAACTACTGTCTACTGAACATTAACCAGCAAATTCATTTCGCTTGTGACCTAAACTTGATTCAAACTGAGAAGCTAGTGCATTAACCCACTGCTTCACTTTGCCTTGAGCTTATTTGTCCCATACTATATACAGTAATGTTTGTTATCTCAGAAATGTATTCTAAACATATCAACTGTAGGCTTCCTGTGGGCTCATTTCTTTTTCTTTTTCAGAAAACAAGCAAAGAGAAATTAAAAGGATTTGTTATCAAAAGGATAAAAGAAAGACAGATAATCTCAAGTAAAACAGGAGTGGTTTTAGTTAGTTTGATCACAGCAGGTTCTATATTAAATCACGCTGTTAGATTAATATTAAGAACATAAGATTTGGTACTCAGTAATTGTGTAAACAAGGGCAACCGAGGGAACGCTTTATTTGTTGTTGAGTAATTAACATGTTTTATTCCATTTAATTAATATTGAACAACTTAAAACTTCTTGAAGGGAATTATTCAGAAAGTGTGAGAGTCTGCACACCCCTACCTGCACCATGCAGCTGCCCCAATGTAAACCTTCTGTGGCTGTGCAGTCATCATCACCTTTTATTTCTGCCGTTTGCATGGTGACTTGATGACAGCGTCCCAGATTAGCTGTCTGTCAGCAGTAGGGAGGCTCCCCTTTTGAATGTTATTCGACTATAGCCCTGCTTCGGAGAAAAGAGTTTTATCAAGAAGAGTTTGGGATGTATGAGTTTTATCAGGAAGAGTTTGGGATGTATGAGTCCTGCGTGTTGTGAACTTAAAGATCAAGAGCTTTGGACACGCTGGTTGTCAATCCAAATGCTCCACACTTTGTATTTATTGTATAGAGAAATATATTGGCATGAAATTCCACATTGAAGAAATGTGGTATCTCTTACAACCTCTGTTGCAGGGGGACAGGTTAAGGGTTACACTCTTGTGGGTGTACCAGCTGTACTTAGAGAGAAGACAGCTTAGAGTTTGACAGCTATAAACTTTAAACTTTTGAGTTAAAAGTAAAGCTAACTGGGGGTGTGAATGATTATAGTAAATGCTGTAAACTGCTACAGTGGCAGTATTAGTGATAATTTGTCTTGTCTTTTTAGGCAATAATGACATACCTGTTTGACTTCTCTCAAGACTCAACGGTGAGTTGCATGTTGCCTGAATGTTTTCATTTTCACTTTCCCTTTTTCTGAGTGTCTATGTAAGCTTAAAATAATTTGCATATTATACAATTTTGCCAATTTATTTTATAAAAGTTTACTATAAGAGCATATCAAAGTGTAATAAAGCATAGTGACAGCATGTTAAAGCATAGGTAAGCATTGTAAAGCAAATTAAAAAAAACTATGGTAAATTATGGTAAACTATGGTAAATGCTTATTATAACCATTGGAAAAGCATGGGAAAACTGCAAAATTACCATGCAAATTTACTGCAGTACAGTTTCATGAGGGTTATGCCATTTAATATCAAATAACCCAACACCCCTCAGTTGCAGTTACCAGCTGAAGTCTGAAATGTATCTTATACAGCAAATGGAAGTGTATGACAGGTGGTGTGTAATTAAGTCTTATTTATGTAATTATTTCAAAGCTACAAGCACTTCATGTAGTAAGAATGCTATAAAGGCCACTGGGCGTTCTGGAATGCGTTACAAAATTGCAGTTTCACAGTATGGGCCGTCTCTGTTATAAAAACATCCTTTTTATTAGTTTGTGATGGGGTGTTTAGCGGCTTTATATCTGAGGCAGTGGCACAGAAGAATGGGTCTCAGAATGGGAGTGAGGGGCACAACTGTAACTCGCAGACAAAGTGTTCAAAGCAGTCTAATGCCATTCTATATATGCTCACATAACCTGGCCTGCCTCCCACAGCCCAGCACTCCAGAGAAGCCCTGGCGTTCTTACTTTGACTTGGTTGTCGTGGATACGAGGAAACCACTCTTTTTTGGGGAAGGGACTGTTCTAAGACAGGTGGACAGGGTGAGAATTACTATTATTGTTGTTGTTGTTGGTAATTTTATTATTATACTTAGGCTGACATGGATATGAGCACACAGCCCCCCCAATGCATTAGCATACATACAGTATCCCAGTGTCTGGAGAAGAGCATTTCCAATTGTCATGAAACGCAGTAACATTATATATTCACTGTTCATATATGCCATATGTCATTAACTTTTTCATCATCGATTTTCAATTGATAGCCGTGGGAAGTATGTTACTGACATGCTGGTGTTGTATTTTCAGTATTTCACTAACATACTGTTATTGTAGTTATATGTATAGGTGATTCACAAGAAGCTGAAGGACAGACTCAATCACAAAACACGCTCTGTACTTTTACACAATACATGTTCATCTGACCTAGTCTGTGTTACACATGTGTTTTGAAAGACAGTCTGACAACTAGAGCTGGAGTGCTGCTTCGGAACGCAGGTCTTTGACACAGAGAATAATAATAAAAAAATAATCTATTGGAATAAATAGAAAAAGACCCACTTTTGGAAACAATATAAATAAGTAACAGGACAGCAACAATCTATGAAAATGTCATTTGAATCTACTCTTTAATATCCGCGTATGCATGCATACAGAGCGGAAATCATAATGATCTGTCCTGTTAATGCAAGAAAGGAGTGGCTATTGTTCTGTCTGTTCCTGCAGGACACTGGGAAGCTGAGGATCGGTACCTACACTGGGGGCCTGCAGCACGGCACTGTGTACTCAGGAGGTAAGCCAGCTTTCATTAAAATTATTGCAGCTAACAAGAGAACTGCAGTACCTAAATAGTATCCATTTAGCACTTCCATTCGCTAAATGCATCTCAAATGTAGAGATTTGAAAGAAACACATGTAATAGCAAATATTTTCATTATAAAACATAGTCTCTGGTACTACTTTAGGATAAAGGAAGCTCTCAATTTCTATGCCTTGTTCTCGGGTTGGCTGTTTGCACTTGCACTTCCTGTATGTTAGTGGCTCAAAGCATGTCAGTCATTAGTGGAAGCAGCTGATTTTTAATGACATGAAAGAAGCTATTGAAGGGGTGGGGACAATGACCAAGCAAGTACTGCACCAACTGAAAGCAAGGTTTGCAAACAGAGATTTCTTTAACCAAATGTAGTTCCATATATCATATATTAAATGTGTTTCCTGCACATTTGAGATGTATATAATTAACAGAGGTACACCACCTGGTATAACATCTGGAATTATTTTGTTAGCTACAATCACAAGAAAGTCTGCTATTCAACCATAAACATGGTAGATACTCCCTAATACGAAAAATACTGGGTCTACCATTTTCTAAACTCTAGGCAAATCAGTGTTTTACAGTTAAGTTGACCAGATATGATCTTCTGAGTGGAGTGGATGGAGTGATGGAGGGTACTATATACCATTCACCCCTCCTTGTCCTCCCTCCTCACTGCAGGCTCCTCAGATATTATCTGCGACCTGCTGCGGGTGAAAGGCAAGGATATCCTGTACGTGGGGGATCACATTTTCGGAGACATCCTGAAGTCAAAGAAGCGTCAGGGCTGGAAGACATACCTGGTGGTGCCGGAGCTGGCCAAGGAGCTGCAGGTCTGGACAGAGAAGAGCTGTGAGTACAGCAGGGGTCTGGACAGAGAGGAGCTGTGAGTACAGCAGGGGTCTGGACAGAGAGGAGCTGTGAGTACAGCAGGGGTCTGGACAGAGAGGAGCTGTGAGTACAGCAGGGGTCTGGACAGAGAGGACTGTGAGTACAGCAGGGGTCTGGACAGAGAGGACTGTGAGTACAGCAGGGGTCTGGACAGAGAGGACTGTGAGTACAGCAGGGGTCTGGACAGAGAGGACTGTGGGTACAGCAGGGGTCTGGACAGAGAGGACTGTGAGTACAGCAGGGGTCTGGACAGAGAGGACTGTGGGTACAGCAGGGGTCTGGACAGAGAGGACTGTGAGTACAGCAGGGGACTGGACAGAGAGGAGCTGTGAGTACAGCAGGGGTCTGGACAGAGAGGACTGTGAGTACAGCAGGGGACTGGACAGAGAGGAGCTGTGAGTACAGCAGGGTTGTTAGAGATGGAGCTGACAAAATAATTCCACACATGTTCCACACCATACATGCCCATTCACTATATAGGTCTCAAATTAATAGTTTTGAAAGAAATACATGGTAATTTCACCTGGAGAGTGAAACCGTCCCACCCCTTCAACAGCTCCTTCCTCTCCGTAACTAACCAGCTGCTTCTCCTAACGACCGACATGCTTTTCAGCTAGTATAATGCTTGACCCACAGATACTGCTCAGGTGAAATGACCCAGGAAGTGCAAGTGTAACAGATTTCCTTGAAGGGAAAGCTAGCAAACTGAGAACTCAAAACTCTAGTGTAGTACGAGGTGTTTTTAACTGAATGTTTGTGATATCGTGTTTCTTTCGAAGCTGCACATTTGAGACCTAGATAGTCAAAAGAATTCCATTACAGGTAAGATTTATGAAACTAAAAAGTAACAAATTACTTGTCATTAAATTACTTTTTGTAGTGCTGGGACAAATATTTGAATATTCAAACTATATGAAAAAGATGCAGAGAAAACCAATGCATGAATGACGTCTGAAATAAATAACAGAGCAAAAAAGCATTTGCCATGTTAATAATATATATGAAAAAAAAAACTTGTATAAGACAGGAGGATGAAAACCAGCAACCTTTGGGATTACAGAGGCTTGTCTACTATATAGTCCCTCCAGAGGTCCTGAATCCAACTTTCAACACACACTCCTTTAAACTGACACCAGCTCAACCCTCGGGAACAACCAATCGAGACCAATAGTATTCAGTGTGGTTGTGGGACTGCTGCTCACAACTGTTATACAATAGCTCCCCCTGTGGGTCAATGGCGGAATGTGTCCTGATGGCCAAATAAGTCTGGGCTGAAGTTAAAGAAGATTCTTATATTTGGGAGCATCATTTAAGATACAGATATGTTCATTAAAAGTTTAGAGGCAAATGTAGCTGAGAAACAGTATTATGGATTAACAAGAACAGCAATGGACCCCTCATTTTACTAATGATTTGCCTTTTCTTTCAGATCTGTTTGATGAATTGAAGAGCCTGGATATATTTCTAGCAGAGCTTTACAAGTAAGTTTGAAATGGGTTCAGTGCAGTGTCCTAACGGTGTAGCCTACCCTTCTGATACCTTTATATTTGTATGTGTATCTGGGTGCAGGCATGTGTGTGTGTGTGTGTGCGTGTGTCGGAATGTAGGCATATATCTGTCTGTGTGTCTGTTTGTGTGTGTCTGGGTGCAGGTATGTATCTCTGTGTATGTGTATGCAGGCATGTATCTGTGTGTGTGTGTGTGTGTGTGTCCGGATGCAGGTGTGTATCTGTGTGTGTGTGTGTGTGTCTGGGTGCAGGCGTGGTTGTGTGGGTCCAGGAGCAGGCATGTATATGTCTGTGTGTGTCTGGGTGCAGGCGTCTCCTGTGTGTGTGTGTGTCGGGGTGCAGGCGTCTATCTGTCTGTGTGTGTGTCTGGGTGCAGGTGTGTCTGTGTGTGTGTGTGTGTGTCCAGGTGCAGGGATGTATCTGTCTGGGTGCAGGCGTGTCTCTGTGTGTGTGTGTCGGGGTGCAGGCGTGTATCTGTCTGTGTGTGGTGTCTGGGTGCAGGAATGTTTGTGTGTGTTTGTGTGTGTGAGTGTCTGAGTGCAGGTGTGTTTGTTTGTGTGTGTGTGTGTGTCTGACTGGCTGCAGGCATGCATCCGTGTGTGTGTCCAGGTGCAGGCATGTATCTGGGTGCAGGCGTGGTTGTGTGTGTTTGTGTGTGTCTGTGTGCAGGTGTGGTTGTGTGTGTTTGTGTGTGTCTGTGTGCAGGTGTGGTTGTGTGTGTGTGTGTGTGTGTGTGTCTGTGTGCAGGCGTGGTTGTGTGTGTTTGTGTGTGTCTGTGTGCAGGTGTGGTTGTGTGTGTGTGTGTGTGTCTGTGTGCAGGCGTGGTTGTGTGTGTCTGTGTGCAGGTGTGCAGGTGTGGTTGTGTGTGTGTGTGTGTTTGTGTGCAGGTGTGCAGGTGTGGTTGTGTGTGTGTGTGTGTGTCTGTGTGCAGGCGTGGTTGTGTGTGTGTGTGTGTGTCTGTGTGCAGGTGTGCAGGTGTGGTTGTGTGTGTTTGTGTGTGCAGGTGTGCAGGTGTGGTTGTGTGTTGCTGACCCTCTCACTGTGTTGTTTAGACACCTGGACAGTGGCAGCACAGAGTGCCCTGATATCAGTGCCATCCGGACTCGGATCAAAGTAAGACTTCAGAATTCTTTCTTTCTTAGTATCCCCCTGGAGATCCATATCTCCAGCAATAATATTATTATTATTATTATTATTATTATTATTTATTTATTTATTAGCAGACACCCTTATCCAGGGCGACTTACAATTGTTACAAGATATCACATTATTTTTACATACAATTAACCATTTATACAGTTGGGTTTTTACTAGAGCACCTTGCTCTAGTAAAGTACCTTGCTCAAGGGTACAGCAGCAGTGCCTCCCACCTGGGATTGAACCCACGACCCTCCGGTCAAGAGTCCAGAGCCCTAACCACTACTCCACACTGCTGCCCTCAAAGTATAAATTACTTTGTTAATGTCATGACATTTTTAGAAATAATTTACTTTCAAGACCCAAAATGAAGTCTGAGGAGTTTATTTAGAGAATGTAGCCCTGGATCTCTCAGTCATGCTCTCTGTCATTGTGTGTGTCTGTCTGTGCAGAGTGTGACCCATGAGATGGACATGTGCTACGGGAAGATGGGCAGCCTGCTTCGCTGTGGCTCACGGCAGACTCTCTTCTCCAGCCAGCTGATGCGCTACGCTGATCTGTATGCATCCTCCTGCCTCAACCTGCTGTACTACCCCTTCAGCTACCTGTTCAGAGCGCCGCCAGTGCTGGTGAGCCCCCAGCCATAGTGCCAGCCACAGCACTGACGCTTTGCAATGGGACTTCAGTGTGTAGGCTTGCTCCAGGTTTTGAGGAAATTACTTTTAAAAACGGATCCATTACAGTTACATGTTACCTGAACAAAATTGTAACTAGTTACAGTAATTTATTTCTTTGAAAAAATGCAACTAGTTACAGTTACAAATAGTTACTTCTCAGGCACAGTTATAATTTTACAGAGATGTTTTTTTTTCGCTTTGGTCAGGCTGCAGCTCGAAATATTCTTTGAAAATCTAGCTATTGATGCCATTTTCTAGCCAGATGATATGAAAAGTGCGTTCATGTGCATGAGAGGTTTGACTTGCACTACGAAGCGCTTTCTGACTTCCACGTTATGCATTAGCTGCAGTATTTGAAAATGCAACGAAAAGCAACTACAATATTTTTTCTTGCAAAATGTAATCTGCTCCCACATTTCATTACCTGTCTGAAAAAGGAACCATAACAGATTACAGTAACGAGTCACTCACCAACACGGCTTGCTCCTTGTCAACGTTTATTTTTCAGGGGCTCACAAAAAAACCCTGTCCAGTATGTAACTGGAGTTCTTGATTGGAACACCTCGAAACCTGTACATTATAAACAGGTCTGCAGATCTGCTACTTTCATCTCATAATCCGTTTCTGACCAGTTGTGCCACATGCTGGCTCTGAGTGGGGCGGAGAAATGCAAAGCCAGCAATAGGAACGCGTCAGAAATGACTGGCACCCGTTTCATGTGCTGTAACTGTCCTTAATTTGGTTATCTCTGCATTTGGTCAGCTGCAAAATAAAAACATTTCATTATGTTTTTTGAACCCAAGTGATTTATTACAGGATTTTGTGAATCCCTGAAAAAAAAGAAGCAGCAAGCCTAGGTATGTGTAATGATGGGAATCAGTGGAATCAACCTGACAATGAGACGATCCTTAATGACAGAGTATTGATTCATTGTCCATTTATTTTAGTTTTTCAGTGTGAATGTCACAGGTTATTCTTTGTGACTAAAATATTGGATTGTTTTTTTAAATGTAATGTTTTATACAGAAAGTTCATCCATTAATTAATTATATTATTCATGCGCCTGGTGTCACAAGTAATTAACATATTCTCTAGCAATCATTAGGTAAACATTGTATGGTGGTTTATTTCAGTTTGTTTGTATTACATTTGGAAATAATGTCATTTGTGATCACCAGCAAGTGTTTGTACAGCCAGATCTTTGGTGTGACACTGGGTATTCTGTAACTGGCAATTCAGTATTTTATAAAGAGGTGAGGCATTGAATGGGTTAGCCATGTTCTTGATGCTGAAGCATTAGGATCCTTTTAGATGTGTCAGCTCAGTAACCTGTTGTCCTTATCGTGTGTTTAAGCTGAGTGATCTATGTAGGGGTAGGGGTCGCTACTTCAGTCTCAGCAGGGATCACTACCTCAGTCTGCTAAACTGTATTCTGTGTTTCCAGATGCCACATGAATCCACTGTAGACCACTACCAGCTGGACATGAGCGTGTTGGACTTAGCGCTAGCCAATCGAGTGCATCGACTCAGCACGAAGGTAAAACTACAAAAAACCAGTCCATTAGACAAGACTTCCATAGACAGTAAAGAGATCAGTCAGTATTGAAGGCACATTTTACTACTCATCTTCTAGCCTGAAGAGACATAACTGATACATAATTAAAAGCAAATTCATTTGGGCAAGAAATTCAATTTGATAATATTGGCAAACAGACTTGTCCAATTAAAAATATTTGAAAAATCTACAGAAAGTGTGCTTTCTCCAATGCATTATTGCTTGCTGCCCAGATTAAAACACTGTTGATGATCAAGCCCCGCCCACTTCCCTCCATGCATAAGGAATAATCAAGTAGCTGCCTGGTACACAGGGCCAGCTTTAGTAAACACAAGCCAAAGCGAGTACTGGCCAAGTGTAATCATTCCCAAGGTAACCAGGTGATGCAACTCCAGTTAATCACTCCTGTAGAGGATAGTAAAGTTGTGGATTAGTAAGAGCCACTACTACAGTATAAAGCAGTGCGTTTGTTAAATTAAATCTAAATGTATCACTACTGAGTGTTTTATAGTTGTGGGTGGTATATTTACTCGTGGGATTTTTGCTGTTGCTGTGTAATGAATGAGTGGCTATCTGTGCTTCGATAGGCTTGAAGGACCTGCAGCGTTGGTAATCAAGCCCCAGGTAGGAGCGCAGTTCTGTGCACACTGCAAGGGGTACGGAGGTGGGAGTGGATATTCTGATAGCTAGACCTCTGTTCTGGGCACCGATTGACAATCTTTTTATTCACCCCCCAAAAGAACAAAAAACATCCAAAACATTCTTGGTTCATTTTCTCTACCAGAAAGAAGACGAGGAAAGCAAGGAAGAAAATAAGTGATGCCTTGACGTTTCCATGGCAACACAGCTTTACCGGACATTGATGTTGACACCAATACAGAAATGCAGCAGGGGTGTGACCCTGTTATCAGATTGGGTTCATCAAAGCTGTCTGGCAGGCAGATACTGCCCTCACAGCTCGGCAGGTTGTATAATGATGGTGAAGCTGGGTTACACATATTGATATATTTGTGATCAATAACTAATTGGAGAATAACAACTGTGAAGTTAGGCGTTTTCAATGAGAGATGCTTCCAAGTCTGGGACTGTTGAATGGGTTTCCTTGCTCTATGTTAATGAAATAACAGAAGTCTAGCTCTTCTCAGCCCACTGATTCTATTTTCAGTGCAAGTTTGAGTTTACAGTTGAGATGTGGTTTGAAGCAACTCTCTTTTCCAGTGCAGTCAAGGGCTTGCACTATAAAGCACTTTCCATTGCACTTCTCCTCTACACTGCAGTCTGATAGAAAACTAACCTGCCTATAGATACATCGCAAAGGGTTACACTGGAGGGGTTTTTTGAACTGTGTATAAATATCTTAGAATACAATTGGCATCTGCTGATCAAATACATGTATAAATAGGCAACTAAAAGACCACCGGATTACTGATGATTCGATCATTGTTTTCTTTACATTCATATAAATAAGAAGAATGGAAGCATGCATTAGCTAGACCCCTGGGTGATGCAGATTTCAATTAATGGTCTAACACTGCGTGCTCTGCGAAGAAGGGTTTTTAACATCTTATTTCGTTTGTTTTGAATTCATGGAACAGGTTTTCATTGTTTAAAGGTATTCTCGTGGTGTTGCTTAACTTTTTAGCTTTTTTTTGATTTTTTGATTTCTCTTGATGTGCTTGATTATATATATATAACGTTTTAATGTTGCTAAGGAGATTCAGAATCTCTGTGGTGGTTGAATTAAAATGTGAATCTCATAAAGAATCAGAAGAGGAGAAATATAACTTTTTCAATGTATTTGTTTCAATGATAGTGCAGGGATTAAACACTTTAATACATGTATGTATTCCTTTTTTAAATACAGTTTTAACTGCAGCTTTCTGGTACCTACACTTCCTCTGCTGTAGGTCATGGAAGTTAATCTGACCTGCAGCACAGGAAGTTATTAGGTTCCAGGAAGCAACACCAACTTTATAGTGTACCGGTAAATCGTAGAATTTGCCAATATTCAAACCGTAATATATATAATATAAAGTGGTGGGCAAAGAAGCCTCAGTCTGTTGATATACACTGGATACATTGCGATTGTGTTGAAAATAAATTTGCAACAAGGGTTCACAAAAGGTAGCAACAGTATTCTACAGCATGGTACAGGGTAATAACCAAGGCTTTCCTTTCTAACCTCAATAAAATAACAGCACATCACTGGGGAGCATGGGCTTTATTTTCACTTTGACTCAGGTGAGCCTACATCCTGCCTGTTCACTTCCTGTGTTACAGGTATTAGGACCCTGTCTGAGTCTCTCATTCACATTCCGTACACAGGGAGCAATGTGGTGCCAGGAGTGGGTCCTAATACCTGTGACACAGGAAGCGAATTGGGGAAGAAACCATGTTCTCCCATTTACAACAGTCCAACTGATGTCTTTGAAAAAGATTTCTGTGCTGCTCTGAAACGTTATTTTTGGTTTTGTTTCTGATTCTTTGAGAGTCACTTAGTTCTGGATGAATAACAGTCCTGCTCAATTCTGCACTGGGTTTCTGAATGTCTTTTTTTATCATCTCTACAGTGTTAGTGTGTTCAAGCAGGCTTGTTTATGGTTTAATTGTTTTTATAAAGACCAAGTGTTCATTTTTAAAGATATTAGTATTTGATATATATATATATATATATATATATATAGTAAAAAACATTTTATGAAGCTGTATAATCTGTGTTATGATTGTATCCCAGTTCTTTTTTGGATTTGTTTTTTGTCCCCCACATAACATTTGTTCTAAGTTTTACTTTGTATAACTATTAAAAAAAAAACAAAAAAAAACACCTCCCTATTGTAATAAGTCGTCTTATTTCTGCATGTTGTTTCGCTGGCTAGTTGGATGTCCCTGGCTCAAGGACGTGTGCAGCTGCAACATGCATATTTACCCTTATATAAGTGTCCCATAGTAAAAGTGTAACTAGGCATAGTGAAAGCATGGTAAAGCATATATAAGCATGGTAAAGAATACAGTGGTATGGTAAACTATAGTAAATGCATAGTATAACCATTGGAAAACTGCAAAACTACAGTGCAAATGTACCATGGTAATCTTGTAAAAGGGTAATCACTTCACACCCTCCCCTACTATATGCTGCTGAAGCATATGAAGGCTGTTCCTCTCACTTTACAGTTTGGGAAAGTGGTAAATATGGTACTAATCAAGTTGAGGGTTTTAACAAGAACCAAGATCCTGTGTTAAAGGAGATTCCTCCCCACACACTTCTACCGCCCCACCGGTTGGCTTGAACAATGCAAGTCAGCATAACGCTCACCATGACATCTCCATACACGTCTATGCCGCCACCTCGGATGTTCTCTGGCCCACAGACGAAGCCGATTTCATCTCTCAGCTGTCAACATGTTACCCCTGAACGGCCTCCGAGCATGCAAAACATTTTCATGCAGACGGCGAGCTACAGTCATTCTGCTGATACGCGGGTTATTTCTTCCTGGAATTTCTCGTGCTGTAGTCACTGCAGTCTGAAAACAATTACGCAGATGGATCTGTCGGATGTGACGGTCCTGGGCCAGTGTGGTGACACTATGCCTTCCAGGACGTGGCCTGTCCCTCACAGAGCTAGTTTCCTGGTTTCTCTGGACTAGTCTGCTGATTGTTGAAGCAGAATATCTCATTCTCTGGGCAACTTCTCTCACAGACAGGCCGCCTTTAATCATGCCGATAGCAACCAGGAGATCTTCATTACTCAAGCGGGGCATGGTCGTATCTTTTGCTGTTCTTACGTTAATTTACAACATGTATTTTCAAATGGCTATTTATACAGATTCTTAAATCAATTCATTTTGGCAATTTTAACTCAACTCAAATACCAAACACTGAGCACCTAGCATTTTTATGAAATCACATGACTTAAGCTCAGTATTTTGTTATTCCAAGGAACAATACTACTCAGACAATCAACAAACCTAAACAAACCTAAATCTGCTCACTATTTAAAATGTAAATAGCATTATGTATGTGCCCAATGAGTTATTCATGTAACACTTAGACGGTTGTGTTTTCATTGTGCATCAGTATATTTAGTTAGTAGTTCTCATTCCCAGGGTTAACTTCTCTTTCACAAGATTCCCTGGTAAGTTTCACTACTGCCCAGTTAAGGTAAGTATAGTACTGCCAGGAACTTTCATTGTCCAGTGCTTTTCCCTTCTCAGGGTTTTGGTGCCACCTGCTGACCAATATTAGATGTACAGTCTTTTAATGAAAGGAAAGTTCTCACACGGTTTCCTTGTTGTCTTTTCTTACTGTCCATTTTTCCTTGTTAAACAGGCATGAATAACAACGTGCTTAACAGTATTTGTTTTTCAAGTATTGTAACCAAAGCCAAGTATATAAAATACTTGACCTTAAGTCCACATGTTTTCCCGACTGAAAAGTATGTAGAACAGACAGACATCAATGAAAACGGCAATATCAAATCTTCGTCTCACAGACCAACTTTCACTGCAGGTTCGCTGTAGTAGAATCCAGCATTGCCATAATCTTAAATACACACATTCAGATTTGATTTGAGGAACATTCAAACTAACTTTTCACTATTAGTATCCGTGATCTGCTCACGCTGTCCCGCTCTGCCTGGAAATAGGCTCCGTTTTGCTCTTCCGATTCTGATTTTCGAGTGCCACACAGACACATAATCCACAAATCTGTTTGCAATCCACACACCGCCATCATCACTATACTACACCACTTCACTTCCTATAACCCCCACAATTCCCACCGTACCTGATCATGTGATTCCTAAAAATCATTTTTTTTTTAATTATTTATTTATTGCATTTAATAGTGCTTTTTATACAAAAATATCGCAAGGCACTGTACAGTGCATAGCAGAACAAAAAAGAAAACCACAATACATTTGTATAGCATGGCACACATACAACTGCCACAGTCAGACCATTTAAATAACATATTTAAATAACAGTATACACATAATAGAAAAGCAGCCATTTTAAAGTTACATTAAAACCCATTAAGATAAGAAAGCCATTTTATAAAAGTGCGTTTTTAGTCTTGACATGAAAACTGTAACGGTCCCAGCTTCCCTGACAAACGAAGGCAGAGCATTCCATAATTTAGGAGCTCTACAAAAAAAAGCCCTACCTCCCGTGTTGCTTTTGTTGACCCTGGGAATAACCAGCAGCCCCGCATCCTGTGATCTCAGAGTGAGGTTTGGAAGATACAGGACCAGTAACTCCTGCAAATAACTAGGTGCTAATCCATTCAGGGCCTTGTAAGTTAACAAAATCTTAAAATCAATTCTATACTGCACAGGGAGCCAGTGTATAGAGGCCAAAACAGAGGTAATATGTTCACTTTTCCTGGTTTTAGTCAGAATTCTAGCGGCGGTATTCTGAACAAGCTGCAAACAGGATACCACATGTTTTAGGATACCAGAAAAAAAGTGCATTACAATAATCATTTACAATAACAATAAAGTTTGACTATATTTCTCAAAATGGTAAAAATATACTTTAGTAACTTCCCTAACATGATGCATGGAGTGTGATCTGGCTTAGACTGTTTCTCCTCAGCGCTCTGTGGCGACCCCTACAGCTTGAGGGCGATGATTTGCTGGGCTGGTCTTTGTCTCCAGAGGCCGGTAGCCTGCAGACATCCGCTGTCAAGTTCCTCGGTGTAAAGAGACGCCGATTGGCTCGTGGGATTGGAGGACGCCCCCTGAGCCCCGGGGCCCTGAGCTGTGTGGGGAATCGCTGCGGTAAAGGAGGAAAATAATAATGATAATAATAATTGGGCATTCCAAATTGGAGAAAATCAGGGGTAAAAATAATTGGAGATTAAATTATAATTGGTCTAAAAAAAAAAAAAGAAAGCGGTTAAACATGTTCGAGCAACAATTTCAAAAGGGCATTTCTTTTTTTAAATGTTGCTTTTGTAATACTTTAATAACATAATACCCAAGATCATTGTCTACATTGGTTCATTCATTCCTTGACAGGCTATAACTGTACCAGGACAGTGATGCGCTGCAGATAGATTTTTCTTTCTAATCACTGGCTTGTTTTCTTTCGTGAGCAACACTCCTCATCACATTACCAACTGCACTTTAGAGCCATAAACCCTGGAACACACGACCAGGCCCAGCCGACCAATGTGACCATTTCCTAAATTATAAATTTAGAGGTGGGGAGAATGGCAGCAGAAGAGACTAATACAGACATGTAACAGCACGGAGGCTGAGCACACACTGGCGACCCCATACGCCACAAACCAGCGTCTGAACCACTATGCACATGAGCCAGGCTTGTCTGCATTCATTCTTTTCGAGCTTTAGCCTCATCTCATCTCTACGACAGGGGACAGAATTCATAACCACAATGCATTTCACTACACTGCCGGTTACACATGCAGCAAGTTTCCAGCATTTATATCTAGTACCAAGGTAAGTTAGAAGGTCTGTTGTGTTTCCACAGCTATTCCAAAGCAGTGTCATTATTGTTATGTTTAAGAACAGTAACATCACATGCTTTGTAATGTCTGTTTAAGTATTTGGAGATAACACAATACTTATGTCATGCATCTAACATTCAGGTATCAAATGTGCAGTTTTGAAAGAAACACAGATTATAGCAACATTTCATTTAAGAGAGTATTTGGTATTGTTCAATGTTAAAAATATCTCTTACTTTCAGGTAGTTTCGCACTTCCTAGTTCTGGAGAGTCCCCAGACCTTTAACACCATCTTTGCTGTCATTAGCAGCTGCTTCCCCTGTCGATTGACATGCGTTGCAGCTAGGGGAGAGAGCTAGGGGGCAAATAAATTGCGTGTTTGCAATAAGCTGTAATTGCTTTGAATTCAGCAGCTGTGTCTAAAAAGTAACATGTGCTTATGCTATTGTAAAATGCCCAGGACTTCAGAAGTACAAGACTACCTGAAAGTAGGAGCTATTTTAACCCTTGAACAGTAGCAAATACACTTTAATACACCTGTGGAAGGGTGGTGGGTAGTTCACTGACACACAGGAGACACACAGGTAATTGGGAACACCGCACAGGTGCCCAGTTTTATTATGGGAAGGTGATTTCTTTTCAGCCTGCAGAGGGCGCTGTTGTCTGTGGTCTGCCTTACCAGCGATGGTACAGACAGCGCCACAACTATACCGGGAGCAGTACAGAGTACAGGTGCTCAAACACAAGAATAATCCAAAGGCGAAAGGAACAGGGAAAATAAAGCACAATAAACCAAACTACAAAATAAAAGGTGCTGCACTCGGCAGCTTTCCCCAACCGTCGCTACCCGCACGGTCCGGGTCTCCGTCCTACGCTCACGGTTCCCTCAGCGTGCTATACAAATAATTATCGGGGCTGCCCAAGGTTCTCCCCGCTACCGATAATTATTTTTCTTTTCTTTTTCTTTTCTTTTCGTTGGGATTTCCGTCCTCGCAGTTCTCGATCCTGGACCAGAGCTTCCGTACGTGTGTGATCTAGCACGTCCAGAATGTCACTGTGCACGTGTAATCTAGCACGTCCAGAATGTCACTGTGCACGTGTGATCTAGGACGTCCAGAATGTCACTGTGCACGTGTGATCTAGCACGTCCAGAATGTCACTGTGCGAGTGTGATCTAGCACGTCCAGAATGTCACTGTGTGCATGTGATCTAGCACATCCAGAATGTCACTGTGTGCATGTGATCTAGCACATCCAGAATGTCACTGTGTGCATGTGATCTAGGACGTCCAGAATGTCACTGTGCACGTGTGATCTAGCAGGGTCCAGAATGTCACTGTGTGCATGTGATCTAGCACATCCAGAATGTCACTGTGCACGTGTGATCTAGGACGTCCAGAATGTCACTGTGCACGTGTGATCTAGGACGTCCAGAATGTCACTGTGCACGTGTGATCTAGCACGTCCAGAATGTCACTGTGCACATGTGATCTAGCGTGTCCAGAATGTCACTGTGTGCGTGTGATCTAGCGTGTCCAGAATGTCACTGTGCACATGTGATCTAGCGTGTCCAGAATGTCACTGTGCACATGTGATCTAGCGTGTCCAGAATGTCTAGCTATGAAATATGCTAGGGAAGCAGAATTCGATGGCTGTTCACACTGTGTCAAAATTTCCTACCTTAGCTATGAAAGGGAAGGGACATTTGTAATATTCTATTGTATAGTTTCATGTCCTAATAAAAATTTGATAAATAAATAAATAAATAAATAAAAAAAATACAAAAAACATAGCCATAGCATTAAACAGAAAGTGCACCAACCTTCAATCGAAAATGCAAAACACAGACATCTCAAATTTAGCTTTTCGGCTTTTTGTAGCCTTCAGGATATATTTTATTGGTTAGGTAGTCACGGATAACTGAAACCTTTGCAGCCATGATCACACTGAATAATTAGACTGAAACAAATTCTGGTAACAGTAGAAGCAAAAAGATCTCTCCTGAGCTGCAAGGGAATAAAAGCTTTGGGCATGCGCAGAGCACAAGGTAGGAAACGTTGACAGGGTAGGAAAAATGACGTTCCATCTGTAAGAAATTAAAGTTACTTTCACCTCTGGCTGGGTGCCATATAATCCAGCATGGTCGAGAATGGTGATGTTTACAGAGGCGCTCTGAACAGGTGTGTCTGAGGAGGCGCCTGAAGGTGGTCAGGGTCTGAGCAGTCCTGATATCCCTGGGTAGGTCGTTCCACCAAATATCGGCACATATAACTGTAAATGTAATCTAAAGAAGAAACACTACGAGCGAATTCAGGATCCAGGAACGTTAACTCTTTCAGTCGTGAATGCCTTTTGTCGCGCTGAAGAAGGAATTCCTTTGAGTACACATGAGAACAGGACAAAACATTATTATTATTATTTTTTTTACATGTATGTCTACACTAGGGACATAAAGTCGCGTGAGGTTCCAGCGTGATTTGTATGTTAGAACTAATTAGAACTGAAATGGTTAATCATGATCTCTCATCAAAGGTTAATCGTGATCCCTTATCAAAGCGCATACGTGTTTTTATGAGACCATAATCCATACTGGAGTCAGCGCGCATGCTCAGGCAAGCGCTCGTCTTCTTGATACCACGCATGCTCAGTGCCCGCTCCTTGCCCAGGACGCACTGAGGCTCTTGTTGCTGGAAATTCACATTCACAGCGGATCACTCCTAGTCAGTCCCTGCTTTCAAATTTCTTAGCAGTGCAGTCAAGGATGTACCTTTACCCACAAATTGTCTTTATCGCCTTGCTCTCCAGCCTGAGTTTAACCCGGGCCTTGTATTTCCACATCGGGGAGACGGAGAAAAAATGCTTTATAGAGGAGATTCCTGACGAAACGATGGTTATCGGTGAGTGTTGTGTCAGAGGGCGACACGTCCATTATTTATCCGTGCATACCCTTCGTGGCCTATTGTACTGTGTACTGTACCTGCCTGCGCCGTTTCTATGGGTAAGCATAGCAACGCAAAAACACACATTTCACTTTGTTACTTGATAACTCCTATGAATGATTTGTATGTACCATACTCATTTTACCGTATCGCGTTATATAGTATGCGCAAGTTGTTAGTGATAGTATATTATGTTAGTTTTGAATTGATTACGTTGCACTGATGTTGCCCAGACAATTCACTGCACTGTGAGTTATGGAGAAAGCAACGTGTAATTTACAACCCTTAAATGTGACCATATGGTAAAAGTTCATTATTGCATTCATGTGTTTGTGGTGTTAATGGTTTTAACAAATACATGTTAGACAAACCTTACTTACTGTACCATTAAACTGTTTCTGTGTATGACTATATGTCTCCAGTTATGCATAAATAGTAGCCCTTTTGTGTGATTATTTTATAATGTTTGCATACTGCACACAATCTAAAAAACAAAATAAACAGGTACAGGGTTTGACAAAGATAGAAGCACCTGCAATTAGCTAGCAGTGTCAAAGGGTGCAGCACCGCAGGAAGTGGAGGTGTCAAAGGGTGTAGCACCGCAGGAAGTGGAGGTGTCAAAGGGTGTAGCACTAAAGGAAGTGGAGGTGTCAAAGGGTGTAGTACAGCAGGAAGTGGAGGTGTCAATGAGTGTAGCACCGCAGGAAGTGGAGGTGTCAAAGGGTGTAGCACCGCAGGAAGTGGAGGTGTCAAAGGGTGCAGCACCGCAGGAAGTGGAGGTGTCAAAGGGTGTAGCACTAAAGGAAGTGGAGGTGTCAAAGGGTGTAGTACAGCAGGAAGTGGAGGTGTCAATGAGTGTAGCACCGCAGGAAGTGGAGGTGTCAAAGGGTGTAGCACCGCAGGAAGTGGAGGTGTCAATGAGTGTAGCACCGCAGGAAGTGGAGGTGTCAAAGGGTGTAGCACCGCAGGAAGTGGAGGTGTCAAAGGGTGTAGTACCGTAGGAAGTGGAGGTGTCAAAGGGTGTAGCACCGCAGGAAGTGGAGGTGTCAAAGGGTGCAGCACCGCAGGAAGTGGAGGTGTCAAAGGGTGTAGCACTGCAGGAAGTGGAGGTGTCAAAGGGTGCAGCACTAAAGGAAGTGGAGGTGTCAAAGGGTGTAGCACTAAAGGAAGTGGAGGTGTCAAAGGGTGCAGCACCGCAGGAAGTGGAGGTGTCAAAGGGTGTAGCACCGCAGGAAGTGGAGGTGTCAAAGGGTGTAGCACTAAAGGAAGTGGAGGTGTCAAAGGGTGTAGCACTAAAGGAAGTGGAGGTGTCAAAGGGTGTAGCACCGCAGGAAGTGGAGGTGTCAAAGGGTGTAGCACTAAAGGAAGTGGAGGTGTCAAAGGGTGTAGTACCGTAGGAAGTGGAGGTGTCAAAGGGTGTAGCACCGCAGGAAGTGGAGGTGTCAAAGGGTGTAGCACTAAAGGAAGTGGAGGTGTCAAAGGGTGTAGTACCGTAGGAAGTGGAGGTGTCAAAGGGTGTAGCACCGCAGGAAGTGGAGGTGTCAAAGGGTGCAGCACTGCAGGAAGTGGAGGTGTCAAAGGGTGTAGCACCGCAGGAAGTGGAGGTGTCAAAGGGTGTAGCACCGCAGGAAGTGGAGGTGTCAAAGGGTGCAGCACTGCAGGAAGTGGAGGTGTCAAAGGGTGTAGCACCGCAGGAAGTGGAGGTGTCAAAGGGTGCAGCACCGCAGGAAGTGGAGGTGTCAAAGGGTGCAGCACCGCAGGAAGTGGAGGTGTCAAAGGGTGTAGCACCGCAGGAAGTGGAGGTGTCAAAGGGTGTAGTATAGCAGGAAGTGGAGGTGTCAAAGGGTGTAGCACCGCAGGAAGTGGAGGTGTCAAAGGGTGTAGTACAGCAGGAAGTGGAGGTGTCAAAGGGTGTAGCACCGCAGGAAGTGGAGGTGTCAAAGGGTGTAGCACCGCAGGAAGTGGAGGTGTCAAAGGGTGTAGCACCGCAGGAAGTGGAGGTGTCAAAGGGTGTAGTATAGCAGGAAGTGGAGGTGTCAAAGGGTGTAGCACCGCAGGAAGTGGAGGTGTCAAAGGGTGTAGCACCGCAGGAAGTGGAGGTGTCAAAGGGTGTAGTATAGCAGGAAGTGGAGGTGTCAAAGGGTGTAGCACCGCAGGAAGTGGAGGTGTCAAAGGGTGTAGTACCATAGGAAGTGGAGGTGTCAAAGGGTGTAGCACCGCAGGAAGTGGAGGTGTCAAAGGGTGTAGCACCGCAGGAAGTGGAGGTGGCAGCCTGCTGCATGTTTACATTCCTGTTCACGAGGGATACCTGATAATTCAGTGATTCATTATGCCAATTTTTATTTTGGAATAGGGATCTGCTGCAAAGCCAGATGGATCATGAAACATTAGTAATTTGAACAGTCTTGCATGTGGAAGCAATCATTTGGAATAGCCTATTTACACAAACGTGCATTCTAAACATTGCATGTCTTTCTGTATGTCCCCTTATGTGTTAGAATTGTACTTTCAGTTGAATGAATATCCTTGTATTATGTGTGTTGCAGGTAAATACCGCACTCAGCTCTGGGATAAACAGACTGCAGCCTTTCTGCCATCGACACCTGGCCTAGGGATGCACGTGGAAGTCAAGGATCCTGACACCAAGGTGAGACAGGACCAAAAGTAGTGCAGAGCCATATGCACCAAATTAATACATGTTATAGTTGGCATGAATTTTGTATGTTTTGCCTTTTAAAGATCATGAATAATTTGATCTTATTACACACCATACTTTGTTGTCCCTTGTCATATTCTGTATTGTGACCAGCATGTTGTAATACAGGTATCGTATTGTATCACTCATAGTTTGTGCAGCCTCGTTTTGGCATGGTGCTCCATTATGTAATACCTACTAAAAGTGTCACATATTCTGATACCCATCACAGTGATCTTGCAGACTCCCTGTTAGGGAAGCAGTTAGAAAGCAGCAAGTGGAGTATGATGTCAAGGGAGGGCACTTCTGTCAATTCGTTATAAGGCCCTTGTTTATGTCTTGTGTTGATACTAAATTAGACAGCATAAGGTGATTATTGACCGTGAAAGTGTGTTTGCATGGTTTCCATGTTTACAGCTCATGTGCCGGCTTGAACACCTCACAAAGATAGGAAAACAAAAAAAACTACAAAGTAATTTTGCTTAGAGATGTGTCTGTTCTCTTGTTTATAATCATTTACACAGGTATTGAGAGATTAGTGCCAGTATATTTCCTCTTGTGTATTGTGGTTTTTAAAACAGCACACACACAGGGGTTCCCCGAGTGGCTCATCCAGTTAAAACGCTGCCGCTGGGAGTGCAGGATGAGTCATACAGCTTGGACGGCATCAGTTCATGTCCAGGCTGTGCAAAGAGGCCAAACTTTGCTGGGGACTCCGAAGGGGGTATCGTATTGGCTCTGACGCTCCCAGGGTGGGGATGGGGGACCTGCAGGGACTTATTCAACTCCTCACACAACAGCGAACCCTACTGGCCAGACACCGAGCACATTCAGAGTGGTTAAAAAGCAGGGCTGATCTCTGTCTTCCGGGATCGGTAGCCCGCCCATCTCTACTCTCAATTGCTCGGCGTAAAAGCGTTTTTTTTACGCCTCAGAACGTCCCACTGTGTGGGGACTCGCTGCAGTGAGGAGAAAAAGCATAATTGAACATTTAAAATTGGGGGAAAAGTAATAATTGGTCACTCTGAAAAAAAACAAAAAACAGCACACATACACAAGTTCAGGGATGGAAATAAGACTCTTATTGCATAGCAGTTTTACCCGTTCCAGGTTTTTATGTGCTCGATTAGCCCCAAACTTACAGTAAAACCAGGAATGGATCCAACTGCAACTTTCCATCCCTGAAGTTAATGGGTCTCAATTCAGAGCTGGAATTCTGCAATTTCAAGCTCTCATACAGCTAGACATACCTCACTTTGATAGTTGCACAAGAATGTGTCCACATATACATGAACAGCATGTTAAATACAAATTGAAAAATGATCTATTGTAAAACCGGAATTAACTGGTCACAAACAAGGCTGCAGCTGGTCTCTTCAAACCACACTGGTAAGGGCATTTCACTGCTTAGTTGAACCTGTTTTACTGGTTACTTTGAATGCAGCATTTTGAAATCCAAGCTAAAATAAAAAAAAAATAGATTTTTTGTCTGTAATGAAATTGTATATTGTAACTGCAGCTGTCGCCAAAGTTAGTCCCTTGTTAAAGTTTAGCACAGTGTTTTAGCAATAGTTTACCATGCTTTGTCATATATTTGTATGTGCTTTTCCATACCTGTGGACTTTCCAGTGCTTAAAGTACCTATGTTTTGCCATGCTTTCACTATGCTTTTATAAGGGGTGTTACATCAGAACATTTTTCTGGTTAAATAGTTTTCATAACATATCTGCAGAGATCTAGAAAAGACCTAAGTGACACTGAATGTGTATCTGTGCGTATGTAACCCATCCTGCCCCCACTTAGATTTGCATTCAGTTCCAAGCAGCTGGTATCAGTGACGTATTTTGAGTGTTTAGTGTTTCCAAGTAAGTTTCCAGTTTATATTTCAGTGGCAGTTATTGTATTGCCTCCAGTATTCTTGTGTTTCTGAGAGTGGCAGTTGTTAGTGTCTGTAGAGGTAGTGGCAGTCACATGATACTCAGGCCAGCACAGAATAGAGCACATAGCATTGAGTTGTTTGGTACCAGGTTTCGAAACCAGGGGTGTTAGATTCCCTTTCATTTCCTAAATGTTTCAACTTTAAGATAAAACGTTTAAATGTTTTAACTTTACCATATTGGGAATTTTTGTAACCAATCAGAAAAAGCCATGATGAAAGATGGATTAGAGTGCTGATACTTTTATGATGCTCTCCAACTTACTGTGGACATGGAAAAGACTTGCAGTGTCTCACCCTGCTCTATAAACACTACAGCTGACGTCTTTAAATAACATGGATAACTTTCACAATGTTATAACGTTTAGCAACAATTCGAAACCTTTAACACTTGGAAAACATTTACAGATTTTTCACCCAATGTCAAACCGCACTCAAAACTGTGAGACCCAAGCACACGTATTTCACGTGTGTCACATTTCAACATGTGCGTGCTTCATTTGGGGTTCTTTATTTATTTATTTATTTATTTATTTATTTAAACCATCAGCCATTCATTAAACGTTGAAACAAAATTCAGAAACTCAACTCTGCATGTTATTTATTTGCGTTGTTCTTATTGCAACCCTTTATTTTAGTGCATTCTGTAATATAATTGGGAGTGCAGTTTTATTTGTAGAAGTGGAGCATAATGAAATGCTCTTTGTTGCATTGTGCAGGTGGTCCTGTCCAGACAGTATGGCGCAGAGGGGCGCTTCACCTTCACGTCGCACACCCCTGGAGAACACCAGATCTGCCTGCACTCCAACTCCTCCAAGATGGCACTCTTTACTGGGGGGAAGCTAGTGAGTCCGGTCAATGGCAAAGCACAACCCAAAAGATACTTTTGAAATTGAGTTTCCATAAATGAATAGTTGTTGCTGCACGGAATGTTTGCATTCAGAATGTAGAATAGAATTTGTTTCTTTGATCTGCATGAATGGTCAAATCTCCCCCCCCCCCCCCCCCCCATTCCAAATAGAAATGTGTGTAACGCAACCCATGTGTGTATATTCTCACAAGTACCCAGGTTTACTGTATATTCTCACATGTAGGCACAACGCTTACAGTATTCCTGTTACGCTTTTTTTTTTTCCTGATGAAAATGGAAAATGTAGTTTGGTTTCATATTGGCTAATGTGCCTGTGTCCGGCTGCATGGCTAGTGCAAATGCTTGTTGCTAAGATGTTTATATATACAATAGCATTGTAAGTTGTGAAACTATGATATAGGGCAGTGGTGCACAACTCTGGCCCTCGAGATCCAATCCAGTCCAGGTTTTTTTACTCCAAGCAGGTTCTAATGTAGTTAATTGAAGCTGTTAAGTCCCTATTATAAGAAACCGCATGCTGGAAATATTGCACAAAAAATGTATTTAATTTATTTTTATTATTAACCAGGACAGGACTATAAAATGCAAAATCTCATATACAAAATCATCCTACAGTTGTATGCTGCCATCTAGCAGCTGAAAACTACATGGATATATTTAAAAGGCAACCTAGTACCTTTTTAATGTTGATTTTGTAATTTTAGTAAATTATATACAATTCTTTATTTGCAAAATATAATTGTTTGTATCTACAAGACACTTGTATATAAAGCTATAAAAGGATAGCTCCTACAGTGCTTATAACGTTATATATGCAGCACTGGAGACAAAAGTCCTCTCTATGTATCCTTTGTGCAGGGATAGCGCAAGCACTAGCAATGTCAGCTTGCACACATTACCCATAGCATACCTAGGTATCAGGAGCAGTCCAGTCTTCATGCCCATAGCACTAAAAAGATGTCTCCAATCTCCTGCCCCAGAGAGTTCACCTGGATATCCAGGTGGGTGAGCACACCAACAACTACCCAGAGATCGCAGCCAAGGACAAGCTGACCGAGCTGCAGCTGCGTGTGAGACAGCTCCTGGACCAGGTGGAGCAGATCCAGAAAGAGCAGAACTACCAGCGGGTAAGACGCTGTGCTGAATCCTCCACACTGGGGCTGGGGATCAGGGGTAAATACCACAAGAGAAGACCTAGCACTGGACTCTCCGAACCAGGGCGGGGGGGCGTAGCTATCAGGGGTAGGGGTCGGGGGTGAACTACCACAAGAGAACACTTATGAATTATATAATAAGGGAAACAATTCAGAAAACCCAATTACTTGTTATTAAACCCGATCCCCCTATGTGTCCCCAGTACCGTGAGGAGCGTTTCCGCATGACCAGCGAGAGCACCAACCAGCGGGTACTGTGGTGGTCCATCACCCAGACCGTCATCCTCCTCATCACCGGCATCTGGCAGATGAGACACCTCAAGAGATTCTTCGAGGCCAAGAAACTGGTGTAACCTGCAAACGGGATGAGGAAGAGGGCAGAGATATGCAGAAGTGTCAGATTTCACACAGGAAATATTGTCTTTCTAAAGAATTGTAGGGTTGAGCTGAGTAACAATTCTCTGGTAAGGTACACAGTGTTACCTTAAAAGGGGAGTTGATTTTAGCCTCAGTATCTTAATTTGGGTTTGGCATTTGGATCAACATTTGTTTATTTATTTATTTATTTTATATACAAAAGACCACTTTTACCCTGTTTTACCTTTTGAGTGCTCTGTCAGTCTGGCCCCTGGCGGATACAGCAGCGATCTGTTCAGATATGTGTAACTGGAGCAGCTGAATTATCCTACTTTTGGATATCCCAGCTTCTGGTTGTTTCTAATGCATTCACAGTGACAGTGTTCAAGATCACTGAAGCTATGTAGGTTAACTAAAATGCCTGTGAAGTAACTCATTGAGAATGATGCACTCACACCTGGTATTGGTCCGGACTGGTCAGTGCAAGAAGTCTAAGCCCCTAGAAGATTTGAAATACCAGGTTTCAGTGGCTGCCATTTGGATACAGCACTGCCCTGTATTATTATTATTATTATTATTATTTATTTCTTAGCAGACGCCCTTATCCAGGGCGACTTACAATGGTTACAAGATATCACATTATTTTTACATACAATTACCCATTTATACAGTTGGGTTTTTTACTGGAGCAATCTAGGTAAAGTACCTTGCTCAAGGGTACAGCAGCAGTGTCCCCACCGGGGATTGAACCCACGACCCTCCGGTCAAGAGTCCAGAGCCCTAACCACTACTCCACACTGCTGTATGAGTTTGTTCACAATTTTGTATATCTTTGTGGATTTAAAAAAAAGTCTGTTTGCTGCCCAGGGACAGTCATGCACTAATGCTTTGTTCTAAACTGTGAAAATACTGAGCAGTACAGCCTGTATCTTTCACACATAATACTGTGGGTGTGTTAAGAATTCTTCCGCTTGCTTATCACAATGGAATCTGCTGCGTAGCTCTGAGTAGCTCAGGGGGAGTGGATCTGAGCATGTGGTCTCTTTCCCTGAGCTGCTCAGAGCCACTCACCTACTTAACACACCCACTGTCAGTATATATATGGGCAGATAAATGAAAAATGGGACAAGATTAAAACTGGGGGTGGGATTGTGGTAATACAAGATGAAATCGTTCCTGGGGGTGGGATTGTAGTCATGTTTTTTTTTTTTTTTTATATACCACTGTTTGTTTGTTGTGGGAAGGGTGTCATTGAAGTTGATCTTTACCTGTGGCCTGTAGCAGATTTCCCAGTGCTGTTTATGATCTATTGCTCTAATATTGAGATCATTTGTGCCCCATACTGTGCTTTAGATGCTTTCAGATCGCTACTGCTGTGGAGTGCTACCTGTACAGTGTCTTTGATATTAATTTTGTCCTTTTAGCTTTATGTGCTCTGTACCAATATTATGCTCTATAAAATACCCTGCTGTGATATACTATAGAGCAGATGGAGCCAACAGAGTTGACAGCTGGCTTTCTGGAATGAGGAAATGGAAGACAAACCCTGGGCCCTCGGCATTTAATAACAGATGCAGTTACAGAAAAAATGACAAAACATAATCTTGGAGAAAAAGCCAGTAAATGGGACACAATGAATAATTACAATTAATGTACAATGGGAAGGAAGAAGAAATTGAAGTAATTTCCCAATACTCAAACCCCAGCTCTGTTTAAGGGTAGGTAGGCTCCTACACAAGATAGCTCTTTAAATAAGCAGACTCTTCTAGACTAACCACATCAGAATGTGTTCAGTCCTCCATAGAAAATGGGTGACCCAATGAGAAATGAGAGAGTTTGTGGCACAGCTCATTACAAGAAGATTATACAGGAGAAAATGTTGTGAGGTTTTTCTTTTCCTTTTTTGGTGGATTCACATGCAGCTCCACCTCCCCTAATACCTCTCTTTGGAACAGTCTAGTTCAATGTGTATGAAATGTTGTTGTGTTGTTATTTGTTATGGATTATCCGTTTGTTAGGGTTGAACGGGTGCTGTAAGAAACTTACCACTGCTAAAAAGAAAAATATGTAATTTGTGTAAAATACTGTTTTCATCTGGGTGATGGTGGAACCAGGTTTTGGATTTCCAAGTTGAATATGTCTTTAAATGTGCTCTGCCTTTTAGTAATAATATTATTAATGAAATATAGCACCTTTAAACATAACTGCTCCCAAGGCATTTCAGCTGTGCACATAAGCAGGTATATTAAAATGTGATATATATTAACAAGTGAGTCTAGGTTTCCTGGATATTATTTGAAATACTACTGAGCTGCAAAAATATTTGGAATAGCCCACAGCCATGACCATCTTTTTTCTGTAATATTCAGAATAAAAGCATAATGCAGTTCACATGTGAATGTGGGGAGTGCAGTGATTGGAGCCCCTGTTGCGCTACTGCAACTGAAGGAGTTTGTGTTTGTTTTTCCTGCTCTCTTCTTGGGAGGAATCTCAGATCCATCAACACCCAGTTATCCCAAACCTTTCTATTTAATTTGTTTGTATTAGTAAATAAAGATAAGAATTGATTTATCGATGTGTTTACTGGATGTGTAACTTGCTTTTATATCCAGTCATCTATTCACATACAATACAATGGACCTTAATAAGATGCTGGTTATCATTTTCATTCATTCATAAAGCACTCGTCCATGTTTAAAGGGATTGTAGGAAACAAAATATTTCCACAAAATGTATCGGTTGTGCTCTTCTGTTTGTTATACAGGTCAGTAAAAGTACAGTGTTGAAAGAAACACATGTTATAGTAAATGTTTGTCTTTTAGTTTAAAACATGGTATCTGTTGCTACACTTCGGTTTGCAAGCTGTGCTTCTAGTTAGGGTTGCACTTGCTTGGTCATTTCACAGGAAGGGTGACCTCGTCCCCACCCCTTCAATGGCTTCTTTACATTTATTAAAGGACCAACAGGGACTGTAATTGTAACGGATATCCTGTGAATGACGCGTAGAAACTGAGAACTCTGTTTGACCTAGTGTAGTACCAGGTATCGGGGGTAGATGTAAGGGTAGTATGTAATTTGTAGGTGCAAACCCCCCATGCGTTATATGTAAAGAATGGTGTTCACCTGGCGTTCTGCACCCGCTGTCAAATTTGGACTTTGCCATCATTAATCCATTAAAATTATATTGAAATGCATTCATATGAAGAAAGCAGCATGGAATTGGATAGGATCTGGATGCTAAGCGGGCGCAAACATTATAATGTGATGTAAGGATTTTGCCTTGCACTTAAGTAATTGCTGACCCTCCAAATACTTTACACCTATTCTTACAAGGTGCAAACCTTTGTAGAAGTGAGTAATTGAGAACTGTATAAAAGCACACACCTGCGGAGACCTGTGATTGGCTTCAGGATGGCTGCTGTGGTACAATTCCTGATGCGACGACACTTGGCTCTTGTTGAGGAGAGGCAGGAACACTTTCGGAGGAGAAGGGCAAGATGAAGAAGACCTTGCATATTCAATCCCAGGGTCACTTTGTTTGGGATGCTGGAGGATGCGGTGCTAAAGCGCTATCGTCTCAATCCACTGGTCATCCTAAACATAAACCTAACCTGTTGCAGCAGCAAAGGTCATTCAAAATGATCTAGACAACATTCAGAACTGGGCAGACACATGGCAAATGACATTTAACAGAGAAAAGTGTAAAGTATTGCATGCAGGCAAAAAAATGTGCATTATAAATATCATATGGGAGATACTGAAATTGAAGAAGGGAACTATGAAAAACCTAGGAGTTTATGTTGACTCAGAAATGTCTTCATCTAGACAATGTGGGGAAGCTATAAAAAAGGCCAACAAGATGCTCGGATATATTGTGAGAAGTGTTGAATTTAAATCAAGGGAAGTAATGTTAAAACTTTACAATGCATTAGTAAGACCTCACCTAGAATATTGTGTTCAGTTCCGGTCACCTCGTTACAAAAAGGATATTGCTGCTCCAGAAAGAGTGCAAAGAAGAGCAACCAGAATTATCCCGGGTTTAAAAGGCATGTTGTATGCAGACTGGCTAAAAGAATTGAATCTATTCAGTCTTGAACAAAGAAGACTACGCGGCGATCTGATTCAAACATTCAAAATCCGAAAAGGTATAGACAATGTCGACCCAGGGGACTTTTTTGACCTGAAAAAAGAAACAAGGACCAGGGGTCACAAATGGAGATTAGATAAAGGGGCATTCAGAATATAAACTAGGAGGCACTTTTTTACACAGAGAATTGTGAGGGTCTGGAACCAACTCCCCAGTAATGTTGTTGAAGCTGACATCCTGGGATCCTTCAAGAAGCTGCTTGATGAGATTCAGGGATCAATAAGCTACTAACAACCAAACGAGCAAGATGGGCTGAATGGCCTCCTCTCGTTTGTAAACTTTCTTATGTTCTTAATAGCTGAATTGAGGATGAGCTAGACCCCAACGTCAATCTAGGGACCGCTATCCATGCACATATGAAAGTGCTGTGTTCTCTGCACTACTTAGCCTCTGGTTCCTTTCAGACCACAGTTGGAATGTCTGGAGGGATAGCCCGACCCACCTTCTTCTGAGTGATAGGCACATGTCTGGATGTCATGCTGAAAAGGGCAGGTCAATACATATAATTTCCTAAGGATACTCGCATAACTGCTGTTGACTGAGGCTGAAACTCAGTTTCATGCTGAGTTACCTCAGCCGTAAGGACTCTCAGCTCCTTTTCTTTTCTGTGCACCAAGAGGACTTTGCTGCCCATTTTTATTTTTGGGTTTTTTGTATTTCCGTGCTCCACAATTGTCATACTGTGCCTACTGCTTGATGTAGTCCTAACTTCGTCACCTTTGGGCTGCAAGTGCAGCCGCTAAATAGACCGATTCGCTCATTTACCATAATTGCAGATCATTATTTGTGCGTGTTGAGTAATTGCCTGGCTACAGTGCAATTTTAATTTTGCATCTGCAATTATTTTCACTGCGTCTATACTTACATCTACCCCATAATGTTTTTAAAACTAAAAAGTTAGTTTGCTATTAAATGTGTTTCTTTCAAAACTGCACATTTGATACGTATGTAGCTAATGGAAGTGCAAAACAGGTAAGATATTTGGGATAACTGATAGCTACTATTAATTTAAGGGGTTCTAGCTAATTAAAACATTCTATAATCGTATCTGTTGTGCATTTCTAATCACAATGTAGGTCTCATATGTGCAGTCTTGTAGAAGCATGTGTTATAGCAAACAAGATATATGGTACCATAGTGGCTTAAAGCAACTGCTCTGTGTGTATGCTTTACTTCCAGTTAGTCTGTTATATTTGCACTTCCTTGATCATCCCAACCCCTTCCCCCCTCAACCCTTTAGTTCCTGTCATTCACAATCCGGCTGCCTGCCCCTAATGCTGTACAGCCAGTGAAATGCTTCTGGCCAAAAGGCTCTACTGAAGTGAAGCAACCTAAATCAAGAAATTAAGGACTGCAAACTGAGCACGTGTCTCTTTTTAAAACGGTTCCACATAGCGAATGGAAGCAAATAAATACATCGCAAAAGTCATTCCCAGTAAAATTATGATCGGCCTCTATTACTTTTCATAGTTACGTCAGCAGTAAATTATTATCCCTACCATGGTCAATAGCATAAAGCGAAGCGTTCAAATAAGTGGAAGCGTTTGCGGCGATTGTGCTAGCATACTACGAATCGACTAATCCTGTTGGAAAGTGCAGTCCACCCTCCTGTCCGCGACGCGGCAGTGTTTTTTCCTCTGGTCTCTTCTCCTCGCCCGCAACTCCTCTCAGTTCGCAGAGCGCTGCAGACACACACGTGGGAGCAATGGATGCTGGCAGGTTACAGTTTCATGAAATGGGGCTGGATGATCGCCTTTTAAAGGTAACCCGATGATAACTGCGTCGCAGTCATTGGGATTGTGAAGTGGCGTTTACAGTTAATCGGTGTTGGTGGAATGTTTGGTACGGAAGAGAGGCTACTCTGTGCCCGCATGCATGCCAAGCTTGGGTACTTCAGTGCTGAGAAAGATGGTTAATATAATAAAGTTAACCAGACTATAAAATAAAGATGTCAGGGCTTGAAATAATTCATTTTGCTTTAAATTGGGGTTATGGGCGGATTGTATTCCTAAACGTTGCTTTGAACAATCTTAGTGGGTTTTAATGTAACTTTAAAATGGCTGTTTTTGTTTTATTATTGTTAGTTAAATGGTCTGACTGTGGCAGTATGTGTGACATGCTATACAAATGCTATACAAATTGTGGTTTGTTCTTTTTTCTGCTATGTTCTGTACACTGCTTTGCGATACTTTTGTATAAAAAGTGCTATGTAAATGCAATAAATAAATCAATAAATAAATAAATATAAACATTTCTAAAACTAACATTAGGTACCTTGTTGCACTGTACCCCCATGTGGTGTTGCCCACGCAACAAGTTACCTAAGTTTGGATGTGGAATTCCTAAGGCCTCACGTGTAAATAAATTGCACAGCTTTCTCTAAAATATCCTAAATATAATAAAAAAAGACAAATGTATACATCACAAAGTGATTCCCAGTATAATGATGGTCTGCCCCTGTTACTTTCAGGCTTCTGTCAGCATCTTGTCAGGTATATGGATAGAAGTATCCCATTGCATGGTAGTGCGATCCATTCCTGGTTTTATTTTGAGTTTAATAAGTAACCGCGCTACAAAAAGGATATTGCTGCTCTAGAAAGAGTACAAAGAAGAGCGACCAGAATTATCCCGGGTTTAAAAGGCATGTCAAATGCAGGCAGGTTAAAATCATTGAATCTATTCAGTCTTGAACAAAGAAGATTATACGGCGATCTAATTCTAAAAGGTATAGACGATGTCGACCCAGGGGACTTTTTCGGCCTGAAAAAAGAAACAAGGACCAGGGGTCACAAATGGAGATTAGATAAAGGGGCATTCAGAACAGAAAATTAGCACGTTTTCTACACAGACTCTGAGAATTGTGGGAGTCTGGAACCAACTCCCCAGTAATGATGTTGAAGCTGTTATCCTGGGATCCTTCAAGAAGCTGCTTAATGAGATTGTGGGATCAATAAGCTACTAACAACCAAACAAGCAAGATGTTCTGAATGGCCTCCTCTTGTTTGTAAAGTTTCTTATGTTCTTATACCTGAGCTTGTTACCTGTATGCTGGGGAATGGGTGACACTGCTATTCAATAGCTATGGCTCCAACCACAACCTCTGTAATAGAGGTAGAACAACTACTTACCTCGAGTTGAATAATCAAGGTAAAAATGGTCGACTAGATGATATATTTGACAATGTGTGCTGCTCTGTTTGTGAACATACTGTTTTGTAACACTGCTTTTTGTGATCTGTGTAGATGTTAAAACTGTTTGGATTTAAAAACAGAACTGAATTATGAATATTCTAATCTAAAATGTAATTTTTATGTAATGGATTGCAACTGCAATTCCGTTCATCTGAAACCGCATGCTTCACAAATACTTAACATTTAATTCAAACAGCTGAATGTAATTAAAATATGGTCATTGCTAGTTCACTACCGTATACATTTAAAACGCACAAAAACATTACTGTGTTGCTGCTTTGAAATTGATATGTGAATCGCTTGACTCCCAGTGTCAGGTTGTTCAGGCTGCCCCTCACATGCTGTATGGTGGATTTAACCCTGAATCCCTGCTCCTCCACAGGCGCTGGCTGACCTTGGCTGGGCACAGCCTACCCTGATCCAGGAGAAGGCCATCCCGCTGGCACTGGATGGGAAGGACCTCCTGGCTCGAGCCAGAACCGGCTCTGGAAAAACCGCTGCCTACGCTGTGCCAATCATCCAACACATCCTCTCTGTGAAGCAGGTAAGAGGGCTGGGAGATGACAGGGCAGGGGGAAGGAAGTGCATTCGGGGTACCATTGCACTCATTAAAGTGATGGAAGCAAGACTCCCATAGCATAGCAGTTTGATCCATTCTTGTTTTTACTAGTCTTGTTTTTACTTGTCTTTTCCACTGTACAGCCGAGCTGCGCTGGGGACGTACCGAGCCCTTTTTTGATTGGGTGCTTAAAAGAAAAAACATATTTTGTCTTTGCAGAATTTGATGGAGCCTACTGTAAATATTGCATGCATTCTGGTAGAAAAACAGCATAAAATGCAGAGAAACTTGACAGGTTAGAACATAAGAAAGTTTACAAACGAGAGGAGGCCATTCAGCCCATGTCAAGAACGTCAAGAAAAATCCAGAATTCCACAAAGCAGCAGTAATAGTTGGCAATGATTTCGTATCTGTGATACAACAAACTAAAACACCTGCACGCCAGGAGATGGGTTCAGCTTAGAGAGAAAGAGTGTGGGGGAAAAAAACAGGCAGAAGCTATTTTTATATTTGAATAACTCCCAAGTATTGCTTATTATAGTAGTACTCATAATATATTCCTTAAGTTTACTAGCAAATGTGTTCCAAACTGTACTGACAGGAACATTTCTTTAAAGTATGGTATACATTTGTTGAGGTGAGGTGGGGTCACAGGGAACCTTTTGTGTATCTTGAAGAATTCAGTGCACCCGTCAAGCTACAAGGCTAGATCCGCCCCTGTTAATCACTAATTGAATGATTGTGTTCACTGTTATTTAAAACCAAAATCCTACAAGTTGTTATATTCTACTTTTTTCTGTGTGTTTTGTGCGACGGGGAAGGGGCAAGTTGATTTTTAAGAAGGACAAGTAGATTTTTCTAGCATTTTGTTCCTTGGATAAAAAGTTTTTTTCCCAAAATTACACACCTCTGCCTTTATACTGTGGCGATTCAAGATTGTATTAAAATCTGTAATGAGTGAAACTGCTATGCAATAGGAGTTGTATTTCCATCCTTGAAGTCTTTTTAATTTATGAAGATATTTTGTAATAATGATAATAATCAAATTTAGTGTTATATAATCTTCTTAAGGGTGGTGTTTTGTAGTGGTGTAGTGATACACTATGTAACGATGCGTTCCGTATCACGATGTGCAGGTCATAATACAACGTGTGTTACGATACATGTGATGCTGCTGTACTTGTGATGCATAATAAGCTCAAATTATTTATTTGGCAGACACCTTTATCCAAGGCAACTTACAGGTGCAAAATGTATATTTAAATACAGTATAGCTTACAGTAAGCACAAATTATACTACTAAAATGCAGATTAGTTAGGATTACAAGAAGTTATATCTATAATGACATATTAGTAGTGCAAGGATAGTGCATCAGCTGGGGATTCAGTAACGGTAGGAGGGGTAGATCAAGAGATCTACAAGTGCAGTCTAAACGGGGGTCTTGAGGAAGCGGCGGAAGGCAGTGAGAGACAGAGCAGTCCTGAAGTTCTCCGGTAGCTGGTTCCACCACAGAGGGGCCAGGGAAGAGAAGGAGTGGGCATGGGAAGATGGAGAGTGGAGGGAAGGCATCACATGACCAATTGGACTGTAGCGGAGGAACAGAGAGGGCGAGAGGGGGTGTAGGTAGACATGAGGGATTGGAGGTAGGAGAGGGCAGTGTGGTGAAGAGAGCTTTAGGCAAGAACAAAGGTCTTGAATTGAATGCGAGCAGAGACAGGTAGCCAGTGGAAGGTGTGAAGCAGAGGGGTGCATGAGAGTAGCAAGGTTGGGAGAAAGCAAGACGAGCAGCAGAATTTTGAATGAGCTGAAGGGGGTGGATAGCCGAAGCAGGGAGACCAGCAAGGAGAGTGTTACAGTAGTCCAATCTGGAGAGTACAAGAGCTTGGACCAGGACATGAGTGGAATAAGTAGTGAGAAAAGGACGGATTCGGTAGATGTTGCTAAGAAAGAAGTGGCAAGTGCATGTCGGGGAAGAAATGGAATAAGGAGAGTATGCATTTGTACTAACTATAAAACACACTTGTTCTTCATTCAAGGACCGTTTGGTGAACTACAGTGAGCTGTGCCGTGCTTTTGCTCTTGCATCACAATTTGATACACCTTGAATCGTTACACCCCTACTGTTTTGTGACCCAAATAAATAAGCATGTATTTTGAGGGACATTCTCATGCTGTATAGGAGGGTCAGTTGTAAGGCCTCACTAAAACGTCGTTGCTTTGCTGTTACCCAGCTTCTAAAACTGGGTAAGTAGGTAATAGATTGTTTTCTGCATAAATAGAAGTTAAACAGTTTTCTGGTTTGATGATAAAGGAAATCTGCTGGGACAAGTATTTGAAGTAAGGTGGGTTCCAGCAATGCACATGTTTTTCTATGGAAGCACTAATGGAAACATTCTTTCTTGGTACGTTGGTGTAGTGATGAGAAGCTGTATTGGATGTGTGCAGTAGTAGATGCTGTGCCTGAGCTGAGCTGTGTGCTTGTGTTTGTGTTGGTATGCAGTCGGTGACGGAGCAGGCAGTCCGAGCCCTCATCCTGGTCCCCAGTAAGGAGTTGGGACAGCAGGTGCAGAAGATGATCCGTGAGCTGACTGCCTTCTGTGCCAGGGACGTGCGTGTGGTTGACATCTCCGGCCAGGCGGAGCTCGCCGCACAGAGGTAACGCGGTGCTTTGAATAACTGTGGTATCACTTCACTTGTAACATTTACTACTCTTTTTTTTTTTTTTTTTTAAAGATGTGCTAACCAAGGTTTTTTAAATGCAGTGTTTTACATATTGTTTTTACAATAGCAGTACTATTACTGGTCACTCTTATTCTGTTGAAAATATTTTGGTTCTTTTTGCTTTTTTATATCCCATTTAATTTAACAGTGCCTAAAAACATATATGTTGGCAACAGTTTAATCCATAACAAGAATGAATGTGTATAACACTAATGTGTATGTGCATACTGAATATTAAATACTGAATATTAAATAAATAACCACATTTTCACATTTGGCATACGAAATGCGAAGCGTTTAGCATTTGGAGAACGTTTAAACTGTAAATGCAATAGATGAAAAGCTCACTGGTGGGTTTCACAGACACTGAGCAGCACTAATCCTGGATAGCCTAATGTTGTTTTAGGTAAAGTAGCCCAAGATCACTGCTATCAGAGTGTGTTAAACCAGTCACAAGTGTTGTAGTTCAGTGCAGTGGTTTAGCTGCGATCAGAGCACATGGCCTACGACTGCGTTGTATTTGAAATATTGATGTCTTCGCTGTAGGCTGGGGTGATGCATCGATCCATTGTATTGTTCAAGCATGTGCATCGCAGGTTGTTTTTTTTTTTTTTGGGCTGTGCTACTTTTTACTCTGCCTGCTTGAGTTTTGACTGTGCATTGACAGCTTGTTAAAAAACCGTAAGATAATTGTATTTGGGTTCATTTTACCACTACGCATAAATGAATGGTGGAAAAACAGCCTAGATCATTTTCCAAAAGTAGCAACTTGGCCAGAAGCATCTTAAGCACCCCAGCGAGCGGCCGAGTGGAAACCAGCCACGCTCCTCGTTTAAAAGCAAAGAATCCAAACAAAACAAATGCACAGTAAGATACAGAGCTGTTTTTTGGAAATAAGTTATGTTGTTGCTGAACCGCCTGTTGCTTGGAGTTCCTTGTTTAGTTATTCAATAGATTATTGTCGTGTTTTTACCCTCATTTGGCACCACTCAGCAGGAAAATAAGGTAAGACATTTGTTTAGAGGAGTTCTGTATAATCTGATGTCAATTCATTGATGTAGTAGTTAACTAATTTTCAGTATGTTATTATCATAACTCTAAATATATCACTTCTGCTAGTTTTAGTGACTCTAAAAAAAAAAAAAATTATAATAATAATAATAATTCCGGACATGGATCTATTGATGTATCGCTGGTAAAAGGAGGCATTGCCCAGCCTTGCTTCACGAACCCATCTGTGTGTCGCCTCACTCTCGCCCAGGCCCATCCTGATGGAGAAGCCCGATATCGTGGTGGGCACTCCCTCCCGTGTGCTGGCTCAGCTGAGTGCTCAGAACCTGCTCCTGCGCAGCTCCCTGGAGATGCTGGTCATCGATGAGGCCGACCTGGTCTTCTCTTTCGGCTTCGAGAGCGACCTCAAGAGCCTCCTCTGGTAAGGGGCTGAGACTGAGCTCTTTAATGGATGAGCTGTGGAGGAATTATATTGGGAACATCCTAAATGTACTGGTGTGGTCCTTTTGGGATTACATTCTCAAGCACTGAATAACGTTACGTTATTCGTAAATAGCTTGTGTCTTTTGTCATTTCATAGATGTACATTTTGGTATATTATTAGATTACTTGTCTGCTCTTAATTTCCTGTACTTCTGGACCGGAGTGTCTTTCCTAGATACACTTCCTGTGTTACAGCTACTAAGACTTCTTCTGACGCTTCAGTTTCCTTGTGCAAGGGTTAGATGAGATCCTTTTACCTGTAACACAAGATGTAAATTTGTAGTGTTGTGGCTGGAGGAAAGGGCTCCACCTGCTTCCAAGTGAAAATAAGTGTGGAAAACAAAAAACAGCGAAACCAAAAGTTACTTGTTGTGCTAATGATAGGTAAGAAGCTGTCTTCTACAGTCTTGTTAGCCTCTTGCCTCATTTCCCAGCATCGAGATGTATAGCATTCTAATGGGTTCCCCGTGTTCAGATATATAGCTAGAATGGGTTCCTTGGTTGTCGGGTTTTAATGTCTGTGTGTATCCTCATAGCCACCTGCCCAAAATCTACCAGGCTTTCTTGATGTCTGCCACGTTTAACGAAGACGTCCAGTCCCTGAAGAAGCTGGTTCTGCACAACCCGGTAAGCTGGCTGATGGGAATATGTTTTAGCTTCAGGGTTGGTGCCCATATAACCCATACACAGTCGCTCACTGTCCTAGAACTCTATTATATGCTGCTTTATTATTATTAATACACAACTTAAAAACCAGCTAGATTTGTTTTCTGATCATTAGCAGTCTTTATTTAGTGCATTGTCAGTTTCAATGAAAAGAGGGGAAGGGTTGATGTAGAGAATATCGTGACGTGGTGGAGGTACACTGCCCATTGTGACGTCACTGCTCTGAATGGAGTGTGCAGCGGAATGGAATTCTGTGAGGTGTCTTACCATGAAGTGGCAGAGGTACGATGCCCATTGTGACGTCACTGCTCTGAATGGAGTGTGCAGCGGAATGGAATTCTGTGAGGTGTCTTACCATGAAGTGGCAGAGGTACGATGCCCATTGTGACGTCACTGCTCTGAATGGAGTGTGCAGCGGAATGGAATTCTGTGAGGTGTCTTACCATGAAGTGGCAGAGGTACGATGCCCATTGTGACGTCACTGCTCTGAATGGAGTGTGCAGCGGAATGGAATTCTGTGAGGTGTCTTACCATGAAGTGGCAGAGGTACGATGCCCATTGTGACGTCACTGCTCTGAATGGAGTGTGCAGCGGAATGGAATTCTGTGAGGTGTCTCGGGTATGATTTTTTAAAACCAGTCACGTCAGTTGTGCTGATATGGAGAGTACAGCACTGTAAAAACTGAAAGTAGCACAGTGGTGTCATGTATAGGGTTTCTCTGTGATGTGTCGTGGAATACAGAGGACAAACAGCAGTGAAATGATCTCCTGTATGACACAGCCATAAGGAGTTTGTTGTTATGTGGACAAGGGGGTATGACCCGATAATCGATTGCATTTTCATGCCTTGGAACAAATTTATATTGTACTCCACTCGATCTTAGTGAATGCAAAGAGTAAATGACATGGTCCATTGTGTGTTTGAACATGTTCACTACTCCATTCAAACCATTTCAAATGTGACCTGCATGCCATACATACAAAGGTTCAGTGCCTGGCAGTTTGGATTCTACATGCAAGCTCAGAGCCAGGTAAACCCAACATGATAAACACTCAGTATTGGAGCAACAGAACCCACAGCCTCTGAATGATTGCAAAACATAGAAATGTAAAACGAAGTTAAAATAATATTAAAAGCTGCTTTCTCTTTAACCCTTTGAGTAGTGAGTTCTGAAGCACTGCCGGTCCTACGGGAGTGAGTTTTTTTTTTTTTTCTGTCTTCTGCACGCGCTTGATTATTACGAGTACAGAGTACAAACAAGCTGAAAGCTATATGTTTGTATGTGATGAATACTGACGAAATACAGACAAATCATTTTTACTGTAAATAAATAAAACAAGCGTATTTTTATTTAGTCAGAGGGAAAGGTTTTGACTAAAAAAATAACATGTAGGCAGTAAACAATGGGGTGGAACAACCAAAACAACACTTGAGAGGGAGATGAATGAATCGTATCCGGGTAAACAGGTTGTGGGGGTGGAGGGAGTGAGAGTGTCTAATGCGTCAGCGTATGATACTGCTTGAAGCATGGAGAAACGCACAGAGTTTGGCGCCGCCTCTTCGCTGTCACTTGATGTTGATGGTAAATATTCTTTGCTTATGTCTTCAATGACACTCGCTGACATCCGATTCAGTGGAAGAATTGTATGTATTTGAATTTAAATCGGAATCTGAATTCAGTATTATTACTAATACTTTCTCACTGAGCGATTTTTGCTGGTTTACAAACACTGTTGACATTTTTGTGACTAATTCAGTCAGTATCTGGCAGAGGGCACAAGAGACCAATAAAAGGTGTTGCAGAAACCTAGTGTTAAAATATTATGTGATCAGGGGTTTTGTAGGCTCAGTAATTCAAGTTTAAAGTTGCAGAACGTACTGGTATGTTCGTACTCCCTGGGGACCAGAGAGCAGAGAACAATTAATTCCATAAATCTTACAGGTTTTGCACTGCCATTAACTACATAGGTCTCGCATATTACAGCAAACATGTATTTTCATTTTAAAACACAATATCTGTTATAAAAAAGTTCTCAGTTTCTATATCATCTCAGGAAATCTTTTGCACTACCTGGGTCTTTTCACCTCAGTAGTGTTTTCCATATCACATTTTAAAATAATTTAAGTTTTATTTGTTTCAAATGTGCTGTTTTGACTCTGCATTTTCTTTTAAAGCACGATATCTGGTGCTAGGTTAAAGAAATCTCTGTTATCAGGCCATGCTTTTCTATAGTGTTTCACTTTTACGGAGAGTGAAATTCTCCTCACCGCTTTCCTGGATTCTTTCCTGTCATTAACCAACCAGCTGCTTTGACCACTGTGAGGTGAAATGACAAAGGCAGTGCAAGGGTGACGGATTCTCAAACCCCTTTCACACAGACGAGTCAGGCTGTGTCAAAGGGTTATGACGATATTATGCCTGCATAGATTGTGCAATGTTGTGCTGTGTGAATGGGTATTTTGAAGAATTTTTTTAATGTCTCAGAGACAGCTCAGTAGCGCCATTTGTGTGTGAAAGTCGCTTAAGATAGTAGGGCATGGAAACAGAACTTCCTTTAACCAACGCTCCGCTTTTGAAAGCTATGTTCACTGTACAAGGTATAAGATGAGTGCAGTGTTCATTCCTCTCCGTCTCCCTCCAGGTGACTCTGAAGCTGCAGGGCTCCCAGCTGCCAGGCAGCTCCCAGCTCACACAGTACCACATCCGCTGTGAGGAGGAGGATAAGTTCCTGCTCATCTACACCCTGCTCAAGCTGGCCCTGGTCCGGGGCAAGACCCTCATCTTCATCGGGACCATTGACCGCTGCTACCGCCTCAAACTCTTCCTGGAGCAGTTCAGCATTCCTGCCTGCGTGCTCAACTCGGAGCTCCCTGTGCACTCCAGGTTTGTCACAGCTTTCCCACTCGAATCCACCCACACAGATACCTGGCAATAACATGCTGTACTCGACGATTCTGTAAATGCCACAGATTGTGGCTCGAGGGGCACATTTTCTATGACAACAGGGCAGAAGAGCACTGTACACAAGAAGCCAGGTTACCAAGGAGCTGAGGGTGCAGTTTTACTATCTGACCGTGTCTGTTTGCTGCGTCCTCTCCAGGTGCCACATCATCGGGCAGTTTAACCAGGGGTTCTACGATTACATCATCGCCACGGATGAGCAGAGTCTAGAGGACCCCCCCGCCCTGCCCGGGGGGCACGGCAAGAAGGGCAAGAAGAAGAAAGCCCAGGGCAGGGGGTGGGTGCACTCTCATCTGTACATTATTTCTATGTGGTTGCCTTCAGGTCGATCTTTTCATTTCTGGGTGTGCTTGCTTGTCAGGTAGGAGGGGGATGTCAGCCTTCAAACTTTCTTTAAGTGGAATTATGTAGCCAGGGTGTTTTTGTGAAACGCTGGCAAGATAGTGATTGAAGTTCAAAACAATATAATCAAATTTAGACAACTTCCACACCCAGGCGTGCATACACAGAGGAAGTGGAGGGATTTTGAAGGGCAGCCTGACGTCAGATTCCTGTGTGAAAAGTGAAGCTGAAAAAGAAAGTAACATGAAAAAAATATATTCTGGGGGCACTAGCAACCACCCAGCATGGTTGTAAACACATTTTAAAAGACTCAACAAAATTCAGGTTCTTGTCCTTTTTGGGGTTACAATACATTCGTATTACCCAGGCCTAATTGAATTTCTTTTAATCCAAACCTTGGTAAATCAAATGACCAATAATCTGAATAACAAGCAAATCTACATTTTGAAACCAATCCTCAATTTCATGGCTAAAGCATTTCCAGCTGATCAGCCAGTCTGCTGGAGATTCTTCAGCCAAGCTGATGTGATGGAGAGTCTTTCTGAATGTATCTTCGGGTGGATTGGAAATGTTTTTTTTCTTTATTCTTTCTTCAGCGGGAAAGACAAAGAGTACAGCGTCTCGCGAGGGATTGATTTCCAGAACGTGGCTAATGTTATTAACTTCGACTTCCCCACAACCATAGAGTCGTACATCCACCGTGTCGGCAGGTGAGCTTTCCTCGGTTGTGCTGGTCAGTACTGCTCTACACTGTGAATGAGCTGCGATCACAGCACCGCATGCCTCCACTTACCTGGAAACCCCTGTCTGTCTCTCTTCAGGACAGCCCGTGCGGATAACCGCGGAACAGCCCTGACCTTCGTATTGCACACACAGCTCCCCCTGCTGGCTGAAATAGAAGATGCCCTCACTGCAGGTTAGTCTGGGAAAGCCAGTTCCACAACTGGGGCCAGTTACAATTGTAATTCGTAATGAATTGCAATTTCAATGTAATTTATAATTGTAGTTGATCTTTGGCACACTGGCATAACTGCAGTTGTACCATATACTAATTCCAGTTCAATTCCACACCTTTCCAAGCTTAATCATTCGCATTTCCATGTTGTGTTTTTCATTGAGCGATTCATTATTCTCGTATTTTCAACCACTTTTAGCGATCCCATTTGTTTGAAAAAATAAATGTTATATAGCATGTTTCTGTATTTGTACCTGTGATTACTGCTTGGTTATTTAGAAAAAATAGAGTAAACATGTTAATGTGTGTAGTTTATGTAACTTTTTACAATAATTATAATTACTGCAGCATAATTAATTGAACAGAATATCAATATCCCTTTGGTTTTTCATTATTTCAGTGCTGTTAAGAGTATGGAGACTGAGTGAAGTGACACAGTATTGAAACCTTCTCTCCCTTTTCAGAGAATGCAGACTGCGCCCTGAAACCGTACGAGTTTAAGATGCAGGAGATTGAGGGGTTCAGATACAGGTGTCGGGTGAGTGAGAGAACGCAGTGTCCACAATGCTGGTTTGTTTAAGATGCAGGAGATTGAGGGGTTCAGATACAGGTGTCGGGTGAGTGAGAGAACGCAGTGTCCACAGTGCTGGTTTGTTTAAGATGCAGGAGATTGAGGGGTTCAGATACAGGTGTCGGGTGAGTGAGAGAACGCAGTGTCCACAGTGCTGGTTTGTTTAAGATGCAGGAGATTGAGGGGTTCAGATACAGGTGTCGGGTGAGTGAGAGAACGCAGTGTCCACAGTGCTGGTTTGTTTAAGACGCAGGAGATTGAGGGGTTCAGATACAGGTATCGGGTGAGTGAGAGAGAGAACGCAGTGTCCACAATGCTGGTTTGTTTAAGACGCAGGAGATTGAGGGGTTCAGATACAGGTATCGGGTGAGTGAGAGAGAGAACGCAGTGTCCACAGTGTTGCTTCATCTCTGAGGGGTTGCTGTAGATCTGCAGGCTGACCTGGTTAAACTGCTCTCTCCATAGGATGCCATGCGCTCTGTCACCAAGCAGGCTGTGAAGGAGGCCCGTCTGAAGGAGATCAAACAGGAGTTGCTCAACTCTGAGAAACTCAAAGTGAGTCGAACATCACCAGCATTTCCATCATTTAAAGAACATTGCAAGACTAAGGGCTAGGCTAACTGGGAAATCTGTTATCGGCAGCCTGCAAAGTGCGGAGCAGATACTAAAATTATACCTTCACACTCCATAACTCACAAACTACGTAGGTTAGTTTTTCTTTGTCAGTCATGTAAAGTTGTAAAACAAATATTCTTAATAGCGTTTCAGTGCATATTGTTTTACATATTTGTAGAGTTTATATATCCAGAACCGTCTCCAAACATTTATTATGCAGTCCTAGCCTCATATATATGTTTGGGTTACAGACTATAAGCTTTCACTTACTGTGCACTTACTACATGATTATGAGGGCCCTCTGTATATGCCTGCACTGGTTATTATACAAGGTAAGGGCTGCAGATACTGCAATACATGATCCTAGATGAGCATGTTTCTGGGACTGTAATATGTGGCTAATATTTATTGTCTTCACATTTGGTAAACGGCTGTATTTTTTTATTCTTTCAGTCAAGTACTTTTTTCTGTTTTATTGTTTCACTGTTATATTGTTTTAACTTCTGGCTGTATGAGTGACGTACACTTCACTTTGAAAAAGTGGACACTCGCACTCACATGAGTGCAGCTGGTTTCCAGTAAAAATGAACCATTTTGTTGCTACATTGATCTTAACCACTGGACATGTGAATGATACAGATATTTTTCACATGTCCTTTGACAGATTAGATGCTTTGTGTTTGTCCCCTAAGAACCCCATGTGTAGTCACCTCTGGAGGGACTGTATTGGAATGACCATGATCAAGTGTGGTTAGAACAGTCTCAGATCTCCTGTTGGAACTGGGTGGAATTCCTCAGTGTTCTTTTAAAGACAGTGTTCACGTTCCCAGATGTGTTTGAATGTGAGAGCCACATGTGTGAAAAGCAGGTGCTGCTCTTTAGTTCGAGTTGCCTGCCCTACAGTAGGATAGATTAGCCAGTGTCTTTATAGAAGGCAGCAAGCTAGCTCCATCTAGTGATCTGCCGTTTTAGAAACCAGTGTCCTTCAGCTTTGCTGGTACTGGTGTCAATAGCAAAGACACTGGCTGATCTGATCTTACTGTATGGCAGCAACTAGAACCGAAGAGCAGCTCCTAAACTAATCAGACAATATGTGAACCACTAATAATGATTTCCAACACCACAAAAAGGTAAGGGAACAATAAAAAAGAAAGAAATGTAATAAAGCTAATTAATCTCCTGTATATACTGTATAAAACATATTGTAATCTGGCTCCTTGACTGCTACAGCCAGATAAACTGCACAGCAATCTCCTGTAGAGACAACACAGCCCGATTTTGCAAGGGCTGCTGGTTCATGTTTTTCTTTGGGCTTTCCTCTCCAGACGTACTTTGACGATAACCCTCGAGACTTCCAGCTACTACGCCACGATAAAGCTCTGCACCCCGCCATCATCAAACCCCACCTGAAGAACGTTCCCGAGTATCTCAGTGAGTGTTAACAGGACTAATCAAAGCATTCATTCCAGGGGGCTTTATTAAAGTAGGGCTTCCCAAACTTTCTTGGCTTCTTAGGCATCTTGACTGAGGAGCCCAGTGAATCTATAGAAACGGAGTACCTTACTTTCATTGCAAGCAACATGTAGCTTTTCTCAAGAAAAATTCAGTAGAACTCCCAGCTTTTTCTGGATGTTTTTGCTCTGAAGGGTGTAAATTAGGCAGCAGATCACACACTTTGGGTAATGAAGGCCAGCTTTCTTTGTAATGCAGGCACATCTATACTCAATATACTCCGCGTCATGTTTTTTAAAGTGGTCAGGGCTTGAATTTCAGCGCAGGATTTGTGCATTTTCCAAGTTGCTCCCGCATATCTGCAACTTTCAGTGCAGGAAAAATCCCGCAGAGAGATTTGAAGACATCAAGCTACTGTATTTTTCACCCAGTTCAGAATGCCTGAAACGCTACAACAGTCTCTAAGGAAGTCGGTGTCAGTGACGAAAGCACTGTGAGCCGCATTCTGCGTAGTTCTGGTTAAAATAAATCAAAGTAGTGCTGGATATTTTAAGTGCCGCAAGACTTTATTCGCTTGTACGTGATTCTCGGCCGCTATCTTTAAGCATTATAGAAACTCAGTACACTGCAGTAAGTAAACAGTTTTGAAAAAAGAAAGATGATATTAAGTCTATCTAGGTGTTTTGCAAGCGGTAACTTTCAGTTGAACTCTTAAATCTCAGCCCATTCATTTTGGGGCGTCAGCGCACCGACGGCTACGCACATATTACGCAGGCACCATAAAAGCCACCTACCTGGTTCATGGTCTGAAGTTCAGCCTCTCATCATGTGACAGAGTCTATTGTTCCGTCATTTTAGCAGCTATACTGAAAGGGACGTTATCGTTAGACGCTCAGCTCCTCCCACACCCCATTGTTAATTTCATATTAAGGTTCAATGGTGCAGTGTTTTTTCTATGATTTTATATATATATATATATATATATATATATATATATATATACACACACACACACACACACACACACACAACGCTTTTCCAAAAAAATCATGTGTTTGGTCACTGCTACATATAGAGATATATATATATATATATATATATATATATATATATATATATATATATATATATATATATATATATATATATATATATATATATATTTTTGTTTTTGTTTTTAATACATATTGCCTCTACCATATAGTATGCCTGGTCCTGTTGCAACTTGCATAATATGAAATTAAATTTTGTGGCCTTTCATTTGATATGTTACATGCATGTAATACAAACTATCCAGTACTTAAACATACATAAATTAACAGAGTTAAAAAAAAAAAGAAAGAAATGGCACGCTGGTTAAAAAAAGCACCTTTTTCTTCTGCTGAATGCAAAACCTTCGTCAGGCAATGGCAAATTCTGTGAGAGAGGGTGTTTGTTTGTTTGTTTTTAGTGAGGGTGTTTGCTTGTACCATTAGAAGTGCTACTGCTTTCATTGTGTTTACCTAACGGCAGCGTTCATGTAAATGAATTGATTACCCAGTCTGGGGAACATTGTTTTGCCTGGGTCATTTGGGAGAGAAGTTGCAGCCCCCTGAGAACACCCTGTGCCCTCCAGGGGTCTGTTTGTTAACCTTGTTCAAAAAATGTACGGAATGTGTTCGACTGTAGATCTGTCGCATTCTACATGGCAAACCCCATCACTGCCTTGATTCTACACCAATACTTACTCCAGACGTTTCTCACCACCCTTGATCACTCCTAGCCTCCTGTAGACATTTCTCACCACACTTCATCACTCCTAGCCTCCTGTAGACGTTTCTCACCACTCTTCATCACTCCTAGCCTCCTGTAGACGTTTCTCACCACTCTTCATCACTCCTAGCCTCCTGTAGACGTTTCTCACCACTCTTCATCACTCCTAGCCTCCTGTAGACGTTTCTCACCACTCTTCATCACTCCTAGCCTCCTGTAGACGTTTCTCACCACACTTCATCACTCCTAGCCTCCTGTAGACGTTTCTCACCACACTCCATCACTCCTAGCCTCCTGTAGACGTTTCTCACCACTCTTTATCACTCCTAGCCTCCTGTAGACGTTTCTCACCACTCATCATCACTCCTAGCCTCCTTTAGACGTTTCTCACCACTCTTCGTCACTCCTAGCCTCCTGTAGATGTTTCTCACCACACTTCGTCACTCCTAGCCTCCTGTAGACGTTTCTCACCACTCTTCGTCACTCCTAGCCTCCTGTAGACGTTTCTCACCACTCTTCGTCACTCCTAGCCTCCTGTAGATGTTTCTCACCACTCTTCATCACTCCTAGCCTCCTGTAGACGTTTCTCACCACACTCCATCACTCCTAGCCTCCTGTAGACGTTTCTCACCACACTTTATCACTCCTAGCCTCCTGTAGACGTTTCTCACCACTCATCATCACTCCTAGCCTCCTTTAGACGTTTCTCACCACTCTTCGTCACTCCTAGCCTCCTGTAGATGTTTCTTACCACACTTGATCACTCCTAGCCTCCTGTAGACGTTTCTCACCACACTTGATCACTCCTAGCCTCCTGTAGACGTTTCTCACCACACTTCGTCACTCCTAGCCTCCTGTAGACGTTTCTCACCACTCTTCGTCACTCCTAGCCTCCTGTAGACGTTTCTCACCACTCTTCGTCACTCCTAGCCTCCTGTAGATGTTTCTCACCACACTTGGTCACTCCTAGCCTCCTGTAGACGTTTCTCACCACACTTCGTCACTCGTAGCCTCCTGTAGACGTTTCTCACCACTCTTCGTCACTCCTAGCCTCCAGTAGACGTTTCTCACCACACTTCGTCACTCCTAGCCTCCTGTAGACGTTTCTCACCACACTTCATCACTCCTAGCCTCCTGTAGATGTTTCTCACCACTCTTCATCACTCCTAGCCTCCTGTAGACGTTTCTCACCACACTTCATCACTCCTAGCCTCCTGTAGACGTTTCTCACCACACTTCATCACTCCTAGCCTCCTGTAGACGTTTCTCACCACTCTTTATCACTCCTAGCCTCCTGTAGACGTTTCTCGCCACTCTTCATCACTCCTAGCCTCCTGTAGATGTTTCTCACCACACTTGATCACTCCTAGCCTCCTGTAGACGTTTCTCACCACTCTTCATCACTCCTAGCCTCCTGTAGATGTTTCTCACCACTCTTCATCACTCCTAGCCTCCTGTAGACGTTTCTCACCACTCTTCATCACTCCTAGCCTCCTGTAGACGTTTCTCACCACTCTTCATCACTCCTAGCCTCCTGTAGACGTTTCTCACCACTCTTCATCACTCGTAGCCTCCTGTAGACGTTTCGGACTGCATTTGGCTATAATCTGTTAAACTCTTAGTTTTAGTTTTAGTCAGTATAGATAAGCTCAGGCATTGTTATATACACCAACTCAAATAAATACCTCTCTTAAGGTGAGACTTAAAAAAAAAAAAAAAAAGTGAGTAGAATCTTACAAATTGAAAGTTTTTATAGTAACACTAACTAAGGGGGAATAGAAATGGTCAAGCGTACAGTCTGTATGCACAATCATTCAGCTGTGCTAAGTCCAAAACCCAATGTAACCCTTCCACAGTCCCTCCCACACTGAGGGGTGTTGCCCATCCTGTAATACGTAAGAAGAGGCAGAGACGAACACAGGGCATAGCCGGGGGCAGAGAAACGAAGAAGAACTTCAAGGTGAGTTCACCAGCGGCAAAGCACATGCTGAGCAGCTTCTTTGTGCTACGGCATAACCACCGTTGATGGATGAGCTCTAAAAATAAACTCATGAATTTAACTAAACATATTTTAACACTGAATATGTTCTCTGCTGTTTATTAAACCCAGTTTTTTCCTTTCTTGGCTTCTAGCAACAACACAAAAAGAGGAACCCTCTGAAGAGCTTCAGATACACAGGAAAGCAGGGCCAGGGGAAGAGTGGTCGAGGGGCGAAGTCCTAGACCAGTGAGAGGCAGGACTGGACTGGGGGGCAGGGCTATGTATATCTGCATGAAAAGAGAAATCAGTGACTGTTTGGGGCAGTGGTGGGTCCGTGCCACCAAAGACTGGAGACTCTACAGAGTTTGTATTGCCCACCTGCTTGTCATCCTTTCTGTAGTGAGGAGAACTTTAAACTCCACGCTGATGAAGGCATTCGCTTCATGACATTGTTTGCTTAATCTCTATAGCAGTCAGTCTGAATGTTGAAACCCAGGATTGGTTACCGGACTGCTGCCCTTTTCTTTTTCGAACTATAGAGATTGTGTCCTTTTTGGGCTTTATATTACTGCTCTCCCATAATCAAGCTGTGGTCTACCAAGCACACCTCCTTTTCATGCCCTTTTTAAAACATTGAGGTGCCATCAAGCCATTTACTCTGAAACCATCTGTAGATTTGTGAGTGTGTTCACAAGGATTTTGTCCTTTTTCTAAGAAGGTTACTGCACATAGTCTTGGTCGGTGTTAGTCTGGGTCTGTGAACCCAGCTGCATGTGTGTAATAGTAAAGTGCCCGTCTCCTGGCCTTGTTCAGGTCGTGCTGAGGGATTAGGACATCAAGCTCACAGCTGCGCTTCATGCTGATTGGGTCAGGTTCAAAGTCACTTGCACAAGTTTAACTGGACTGCACCCTGGGCTACAAGGTGTGCCTTTCTGGATCTTATCTCATACCTGGTAAGGGTGCCTGTGTGTCTAGAGAGCACACAGTGGTTGCTTTTTGTTCCTTTTATTTGCAAATGTGTAATTGTATTATTTTCAATAATTAAGTTCAAAAAGGGGTATCTAAAATAATTTATTCTTCAGCTTTTTTGTAGTCATGTGCTACTTTACTCATGTGAAATTTAAAGGTCATGTTACTGTTTTATATTGATAAATAAATATGGCTGTGTACTGTACCGTCACTTCAAGACTCACTTTTAATCTTTATCCCAAACTTTAACTAGTTGGAGTGTATCTGTTATATGGCTCCCTCTTGTGGTCACTGTGGTGAAGAAAAACAATCTCAAAACATTTCTGTGAGGCGTTGTTCACTTTCTAAAACATACATTTAATCAAAATTAAATGAATACTACAAACTCCCTAGCGGTCAATAGATTTGACAGATATGTTTAGGGGGTCATTGTAAAACCACACAAACTGTAGCCTACGTTTCATATTTATAATAATTGGAACACTGGCCTTGAAACAGAATCACTCGGATCCCTTACTTAATAAACATCTTGGTATCCCTGAATCATCTCCTCTTTTAAATAGATGTGCATTGTATAAATAATCAAGCCATCTTCCAAGTGCAGTGGCCCCTGCCTCACTACATATCTTGGTATCCCTGAATAGGAAATGAACAGGCCTGGTTTCAAACTGCTTTCAAGTCAACCCCGTGGCAGATCATGGAGAAGATGTGATTGATCTTGTGTGTCAGCTCCCACTGTAGTCTAGTCTGTCTGCCAGTTCCTTCAAGTACAATATGGCTTTCAGTATGATTTGACACAACTTGTTCTTCATGGTTTTCCGGTCTGAATTGTAGTTTGATAGATTGTAACTGCAAGCTTCATCTTTATCAATTCTTCTATGTAAATCTGAGGAAAGCATTGATAAAGATATGAAGCATGGTTTCCTAGAGATGACATTGGAATTCACTGAGCATAGTCTGAGAAGTTCTTTTACAGAGACCCTCTTCTGCGGTGATAGAAGATCCTTTACACAATTTTCAATATTGTTAGAGTTTTAGTCATAGATTCCAGAAATCACATCAGAAACACTACAATTTTATACATTTCATGGCCAAACTGAGGTCCAAAGTTCATTGGTCCAAAGGTTTTTTTAGCAGTGAGGTAGTTCCACAGATGTACAAAAATAAAGATGTGGCATAGGTGGTATCAAGTTGAGAGTTTCACACAAGGAAGTCCTAATAGGGGTCTAACTGTTAAAAAATTAATTTTGGGATCTTTTTTTATTCCTGAGATACAAATAATTATTTTTAAAAAAAAAAAAGAAGCTGTTTTACCAGGCGGAATTGCATTTTCAGGGCATATTCTATTCCAACTAGGGGAAAGAAAGTTGATAAAAATAATTGAAAATGTAAGTCTTTTGACAGATTGTTTTATATTGTATGACTTTGGTTGTGTTTTAAATATTCCTTATGATTTAAGAGTTAAATAGTGCTAGGTCCCACTCCTGTGTAAGGTATGGAACCAACTCCCCAGTAATGTTGGTGAAGCTGACACCCTGGGTTCCTTCAAGAAGCTGCTTGATGAGATTCTGGGATCAATAAGCTACTAACAACCAATCGAGCAAGATGGGCTGAATGGCCTCCTCTCGTTTGTAAACTTTATTATGTTCTATGAGCTCTCGTTTCTGAGCATGTCTGAGCCACATGAGCTCTCTTTACTGAGAGCAGCCTCTGAGCCACATGAGCTCTCCTTACTGAGAGCAGCCTCTGAACCACATGAGCTCTCTTTACTGAGAGCAGCTCTGAACCACATGGAGCTCTCTTACTGAGAGCAGCTCTGAACCACATGAGCTCTCTTACTGAGAGCAGCCTCTGACCACATGAGCTCTCTTTACTGAGAGCAGCCTCTGAACCACATTAGCTCTTACTGAGAGCAGCCTCTGACCACATGAGCTCTCTTACTGAGAGCAGCCTCTGCGCCACATGAGCTCTCTTACTGAGAGCAGCCTCTGACCACATGAGCTCTCTTTACTGAGAGCAGCCTCTGAGCCACATGAGCTCTCTTACTGAGAGCAGCCTCTGCGCCACATGAGCTCTCTTTACTGAGAGCAGCCTCTGAGCCACATGAGCTCTCTTACTGAGAGCAGCCTCTGACCACATGAGCTCTCTTTACTGAGAGCAGCTCTGACCACATGAGCTCTCTTTACTGAGAGCAGCCTCTGACCACATGAGCTCTCTTTACTGAGAGCAGCTCTGACCACATGAGCTCTCTTTACTGAGAGCAGCCTCTGAACCACATGAGCTCTCTTTACTGAGAGCAGCCTCTGAACCACATGAGCTCTCTTACTGAGAGCAGCCTCTGCGCCACATGAGCTCTCTTTACTGAGAGCAGCCTCTGAGCCACATGAGCTCTCTTACTGAGAGCAGCCTCTGACCCCATGAGCTCTCTTTACTGAGAGCAGCCTCTGAACCACATTAGCTCTTACTGAGAGCAGCCTCTGACCACATGAGCTCTCTTTACTGAGAGCAGCTCTGAACCACATGAGCTCTCTTTACTGAGAGCAGCTCTGAACCACATGAGCTATCTTACTGAGATCAGCTCTGAACCACATGAGCTCTCTTTACTGAGAGCAGCTCTGAACCACATGAGCTCTCTTTACTGAGAGCAGCTCTGAACCACATGAGCTCTCTTTACTGAGAGCAGCTCTGACCACATGAGCTCTCTTTACTGAGAGCAGCTCTGAACCACATGAGCTCTCTTTACTGAGAGCAGCTCTGAACCACATGAGCTCTCTTACTGAGAGCAGCTCTGAACCACATGAGCTCTCTTTACTGAGAGCAGCTCTGAACCACATGAGCTCTCTTTACTGAGAGCAGCTCTGAACCACATGAGCTCTCTTTCTTGCTATGCTGTGACCAGCTCATGCAGAGGCACGTTCTATCAGTGTCACTCAGCAGTCTCCTACACACACCGCACTGAACCCATGGTTGAACAGAGCAGGAATTGTTCTAGACACCGGAGACATTGATTATCGTAATCATTTTTAATCTATTTTTTGGGCAGTTTCACTCATGCACAGTATCATGAGCAATTGTTTTAGTGACCGCTCGTAAGATGCAACTAGTACAGCAGGAAAATGACACTTCTGTAATTGATAATGTGCCATAAAACAGAGCACCGTGTCACTTGCGAGGAATACTGTCCCTTTTATTCCCCACGCGAATAGTCTTTTTCTTGTGATAGAAGTACAGTAGCTAGGTAGAGATAAAGCATTCTAAGAACTTGGCAGGGATTACTTTTTATGATATCTAAATAATCAAATAAAAGGCTTCTGCACACAATGTACCACTAAAGGTCAAACACAATCATAATTACTGTTCATAAATTCTCTTGTAAGACTTCCGCATACATATCACTTCATTATTAGGGAGTGGTTAATATGTAGAAAACAGAAAGTATTGATTAGAGGAAAAACCTCAAAATTTTTTTGAGGATGCAACATCAACAATGGATAATTGCAAAGCATACAACATGGTTTATTTAGATTTCCAGAAAGCTTTTGACAAAGTCCCGCATAAAAGATGAATTCTCAAACTGAACGCAGTAGGGATTCAAGGAAATGCATGCACATGGATTAGGGAGTGGTTAACATGTAGAAAACAGAAAGTACTGATTAGAGGAGAAAACTCGAAATAGAGCGAGGTAACCAGTGGAGTACCACAGGGATCATTATTAGGTCCTCTGCTATTCCTAATCTACATTAATGATTTAGATTCTGGTATAGTAAGCAAACTTGTTAAATTTGCAGACGACACAAAAATAGGAGGAGTGGCAAACACTGTTGCGGCAGCAAAGGTCATTCAAAATGATCTAGACAGCATTCAGAACTGGGCAGACACGTGGCAAATGACATTTAATAGAGAAAAGTGTAAAGTACTGCACGCAGGCAATAAAAATGTGCATTATAAATATCATATGGGAGATACTGAAATTGAAGAAGGAATCTTTGAAAAAGACCTAAGAGTTTATGTTGACTCAGAAATGTCTTCATCTAACAATGTGGGGAAGCTATAAAAAAAAGGCCAACAAGATGCTCGGATATATTGTGAGAAGTGTTGAATTTAAATCAAGGGAAATAATGTTAAAACTTTACAATGCGTTAGTAAGACCTCACCTAGAATATTGTGTTCAGTTCTGGTCACCTCGTTACAAAAAGGATATTGCTGCTCTAGAAAGAGTGCAGAGAAGAGCAACCAAAATTATCCCGGGTTTAAAGGCATGTCGTACGCAGACAGGTTAAAAGAACTGAATCTATTCAGTCTTGAACAAAGAAGACTACACGGTGATCTGATTCAAGCATTCAAAATCCTAAAAAGTATCGACCCAGGGGACTTTTTGGACCTGAAAAAAGAAACAAGGACCAGGGGTCACAAATGGAGATTAGATAAAGGGGCATTCAGAACAGAAAATAGGAGGCACTTTTTTACACAGAGAATTGTGAGGGTCTGGAACCAACTCCCCAGTATTGTTGTTGAAGCTGACACCCTAGGATCCTTCAAGAAGCTGCTTGATGAGATTCTGGGATCAATAAGCTACTAACAACCAAACGAGCAAGATGGGCTGAATGGCCTCCTCTCGTTTGTAAACTTTCTTATGTTCTTATAACATTTTAGAATGGGGTACACCTCCGCCCCTGTGCAATTTATTATTTTGTATTTGTTTATTTGTATTATTATTATTATTATTATTATTATTATTATTATTATTGAAAATAATATCAAATTCTAATTCAAATTGGCTTTATTGGCATGAAAATAATAAAAATAATTGTGTTGCCAAAGCACATACAGTACATGGCATAACCGACTAAAATATATAGACAAAGAAAACATATACAGACGTGCTCAAATTTGTTGGTACCCTTACAGCTCATTGAAATAATGCTTCATTCCTCCTGAAAAGTGATGAAATTAAAAGCTATTTTATCATGTATACTTGCATGCCTTTGGTATGTCATAGAATAAAGCAAAGAAACTGTGAAAAGAGATGAATTATTGCTTATTCTACAAAGATATTCTAAAATGGCCTGGACACATTTGTTGGTACCCCTTAGAAAAGATAATAAATAATTGGATTATAGTGATATTTCAAACTAATTAGTTTCTTTAATTAGTATCACACATGTCTCCAATCTTGTAATCAGTCATTCAGCCTATTTAAATGGAGAAAAGTAGTCACTGTGCTGTTTAGTATCATTGTGTGCACCACACTGAACATGGACCAGAGAAAGCAAAGGAGAGAGTTGTCTGAGGAGATCAGAAAGAAAATAAAAGACAAGCATGGTAAAGGTAAAGGCTACAAGACCATCTCCAAGCAGCTTGATGTTCCTGTGACAACAGTTGCAAATATTATTAAGAAGTTTAAGGTCCATGGAACTGTAGCCAACCTCCCTGGGCGTGGCCGCAAGAGGAAAATCGACCCCAGATTGAACAGAAGGATAGTGCGAATGGTAGAAAAAGAACCAAGGATAACTGCCAAAGAGATACAAGCTGAACTCCAAGGTGAAGGTACGTCAGTTTCTGATCGCACCATCCGTCGCTTTTTGAGCGAAAGTGGGCTCCATGGAAGAAGACCCAGGAGGACTCCACTTTTGAAAGAAAAACATAAAAAAGCCAGACTGGAATTTGCTAAAATGCATATTGACAAGCCACAATCCTTCTGGGAGAATGTCCTTTGGACGGATGAGTCAAAACTGGAGCTTTTTGGCAAGTCACATCAGCTCTATGTTCACAGACGAAAAAATGAAGCTTTCAAAGAAAAGAACACCATACCTACAGTGAAACATGGAGGAGGCTCGGTTATGTTTTGGGGCTGCTTTGCTGCGCCTGGCACAGGGTGCTTTGAATCTGTGCAGGGCACAATGAAATCTCAAGACTATCAAGGCATTCTGGAGCGAAACGTACTGCCCAGTGTCAGAAAGCTCTGTCTCAGTCGCAGGTCATGGGTCCTCCAACAGGATAATGACCCAAAACACACTGCTAAAAGCACCCAAGAATGGATAAGAACAAAACATTGGACTATTCTGAAGTGGCCTTCTATGAGTCCTGATCTGAAGCCTATCGAACATCTATGGAAAGAGCTGAAACTTGCAGTCTGGAGAAGGCACCCATCAAACCTGAGACAGCTGGAGCAGTTTGCTCAGGAAGAGTGGGCCAAACTACCTGTTAACACGTGCAGAAGTTGAGTCGCTTGGCCTTGTTTCCACGTCGGAGGTATGGCTTTTTGGCGGCAAGTCTTCCATGAAGGCCACTTCTGACCAGACTTCTCCGGACAGTAGATGGGTGTACCAGGGTCCCACTGTTTTCTGCCAATTCTGAGCTGATGGCACTGCTGGACATCTTCCGATTGCGAAGGGAAGTAAGCATGATGTGTCTTTCATCTGCTGCAGTAAGTTTCCTTGGCCGACCACTGCGTCTACGGTCCTCAACGTTGCCCGTTTCTTTGTGCTTCTTGAAAAGAGCTTGGACAGCACATCTGGAAACCCCTGTCTGCCTTGAAATTTCTGCCTGGGAGAGACCTTGCTGATGCAGTATAACTACCTTGTGTCTTGTTGCTGTGCTCAGTCTTGCCATGGTGTATGACTTTTGACAGTAAACTGTCTTCAGCAACCTCACCTTGTTAGTTGAGTTTGGCTGTTCCTCACCCAGTTTTATTCCTCCTACACAGCTGTTTCTGTTTCAGTTAATGATTGTGTTTCACCCTACATATTGAATTGATGATCATTAGCACCTGTTTGGTATAATTGTTTAATCATACACCTGACTATATGCCTACAAAATCCCTGACTTTGTGCAAGCGTACCTAGAAGAATTCATGCTGTTTTGAAGGCAAAAGGTGTTCACACCAAATATGGATTTGATTTAGATTTTTCTTCTGTTCACTCACTTTGCATTTAGTTAATTGATAAATATAATCTATTAACATGTCTATTTTTGAAAGCATTCTTACTTTACAGCATTTTTTCACACCTGCCTAAAACTTTTGCACAGTACTGTGTATATATATATATATATATATATATATATATATATATATATATATATAAATACTAAACAGTATCCCTCCCTCCCTCTATAATAAACCAGATCCCTCCCTCTCCCTCTATATTAAACAGCTGACCGTGGACGGGAGCTCCCAGGGGCGTCGCTCGGGGGGGGGGGGGGGGGGGGGTTAGGTCTGCCAGGGTGTCCTCGGCTCACCGCGCACCAGCGACCACCGTAGTCTGGCAGGGCGCCTGCTGGCTTGCCTGTAAGCTGCCCGAGAGCTGCGTTGTCCTCTGACGCAGTAGCTCTTGGGTGGCTGCATGGTGAGACAGTGTGGAAAAAAAGCAGTCAGCTGACAGCACACGCTTTGGAGGACAGCGTGTGTTCGTCTTCGCCCTCCCGAGTCAGCACAGGGGTGGTAGCGGTGAGCTGGGCCTAAAAATAATTGGCCATTCCAAATTGGGAGAAAATAATAAAAATAATTGGCAATGATTAAATTTAAAAAAATAAAATAATCCCTCCTCCCTCTATATTAAACAGAATCCCTCTCTCTCTCCTTTCCCTCTCTAGAGTGACGTTTCACGGTTTGTCCCTCAGGTTATGACAGGTTTCTACGTGTTTGTTTGTCTTCCCCCAGCAGGATTGACAGCTTCTGGGTATCACACATTTTGGGGAATTCTGGGACTAAATCGCCGAATGTGGGGAAGAAAATGTCCCTTATGTTTTTATATTTTTCACAGTGTGTTAGAGTGAATCTCTGTCTCGACCTCTCCTGTCTCACAGTGACCACAGCGTCTGTTCTCCCTGGCCAGCCAGGTTTGCCTCTGTCGGCCTTTTTCAATGGCCAGGTTGTGGTCACTGAGCCAGTATTTGGTCAGGATCTGCCTCTGCTTTGTGTTTCTGACAGTTACCAGGTATTCTGCCAGGGTGTAATTTCTATTTAGGGTCCGATAGCACTCTATTTTGTTTTGTGTTTTAGTGTTTGTATCCCAATGGTCTAGATATGAGTGTTTCAGGTGTTTTATAATTTGGTTTACACTAATTGAAATTGTTTTTGCAGTGCTGTCCTGAAGCTGACTGATGTCAGTGTTGCTCAGCTCATTGAGCTTCAGGACCAGTTGGCTGAGGGGACTCTTTTCTGGGCTGAGCTCTTGGTATTGCATGATGGAGTGAGTTTGGGTCACTATTTTTCAGATGAATCCAGTATTTTAATGCTCTTTTTTGGATATTAATAATCAATGGATACAGGCCTAATTCAGCCCTGCATGCATTGTTTCATGTTTTTCTTTGTCATTTCATGATGTTTTTGTAGAACTCTGCATGCAGGGATTCTGTGGGGTGTTTGTCCCATTTTGTGTAGTCCTGGTTGGTGATTGGACCCCACACTTCACTGCCATAGAGGGCAATTGGCTGAATCACACTTTCAAAAATTTTGAGCTAAATTTTGATGGGGGTTATTTTATAGAGCTTCCTCTTTATGGCACAAAACACCCTGCATGCTTCTCCTTTAGTGCATTCACTGCCAGGTTAAAGCTCCCTGATGCACTGATGGTCAGACCCAGGTATGTGTAGCTGCTGGTGTGCTCTAGGGTGGTGTTGCCTAGAGTGAAGTGGTACTTATTTCCCTGAGATCTGGCTTTCTTCTGGAATATCAGGACTCTGGTCTTGTTCATGTTTACTTCCAGGGCCTGGGTTTGACAGTACTGCTCTAGCAGTGACAGGCTCGGCTGAAGACCCTGCTCTGTGGGTGACAGCAGGACCAGGTCATAGAGCAGGAATTTTATTTCAGTTTCATGTAGAGTGAGGCCAGGGGCTGTAGACTGCTCCAGCACTGTGGCCAGCTCGTTGATATAGATGTTGGACAGTGTTGGACTGCAGCCCTGTCTCACCCCACGCACCTGTGTGAAGAATTATATTCTTTTGTTACCAATTTTCACACCACACTTATTTTCTGAGTACATCGATTTTATGATGGGAAATACCCAGCTCTCAGTACGAGATTGAGGAGCTGAGCAGGGCCTCCTTAATACAGGATTCAAAATTTTTTAGTTTTTCGCAAATGGCATTTTTTTGTTCTTTGTTTTGTATTTCTTTGTAAAGTTTTCAAAATGTTTTTTTCCAAATGTTTCCGTTTTGGATGGCCGATTCTTCATTTTTGTTGAAATTAGGTTGTTCCAGGTTTCCCAAAAATGATTTTGGTTTATTGACTCCTCAGTTTCACCGAGTTGTTTATTAATATGGTCTTGTTAGAGTGTGTTTGCATTGTTTAAGTGCCTCACAGTATCTGAGGCATAAATATGGGCTGTCTGGATCTTGCCTGTCTGGATCTTTATGTTTTTGATTGGATAGCTGTCTTGGTTTTTTCACCATGGTCTTCATCAAACCACTTTTCTTTTAATTTATTCTTCTGGTTGTATTTTCGATTTACTATTTTTAATTTAGATTTTTCTGCTGCTTTTCTAAATATGTTATTCAAATCTTTTTTGATTTTGAGTTTCAGTGTTTTAAAATAAAATATCAAACAGAACGAAATTTCAATGTACCATTTGTAATTCAGTAATATGAGAGAATTGGTCAGGGGTCTGAATACTTTTGCAAGGCACTATATATATATATATATATATATATATATATATATATATATATATATATATATATATATAATTTCCCAGTTTATTTATTAGTTTTAATTGTCATGTATATTTTCAATGTGAATACAGCTATGCAGATGTAGGTGTATACATAAAGGCAGTGCTGTACCCGGGTGCAGTGGAGCTTATTGTTATGATTCATTTATTTTGTTATTGTTTTACAGCGTGGATGGGAAGCCCCATCCGCATTACAAAACCTGTGCAGAATGTGGCCGAGGGATTAGCAGATAATTGGTAGCTAGTTAATCCCTCGGTCACTAATATAAAAGCCTGCAGTTCTCCCTGCTCAGGGTGGATGTTCAGAAGTGGAGAACGAGAGCAGAGAGAGAGAGAGAGAGAGAGAGAGGTGTGTGTGAAATAAAAAAGAAGTACGATCAGTGCGATCAGTGAAGGCTACAGCCCAGCCTGATCATAGTATTTTGTGTTTTGTTATTTTGTTTTATTTAAAACCTTTATTTTGCTCTGTGAGCAAGTGTTTTTGTTTGAATATTTTATTTATTTTTGTTTGTTAAAAATAAACGGCACACACTGCGCCTTTGCACCTGCAGCACTGCCTGTGTTTTCCTTTCTTTGCACCTGCAGTACTGACTGTGTTTTCCTTTCTTTGCACCTGCAGCACTGCCTGTGTTTTCCTTTCTTTGCACCTGCAGCACTGCCTGTGTTTTCCTTTCTTTGCACCTGCAGTACTGACTGTGTTTTCCTTTCTTTGCACCTGCAGTACTGACTGTGTTTTCCTTTCTTTGCACCTGCAGCACTGCCTGTGTTTTCCTTTCTTTGCACCCGCAGCACTGCCTGTGTTTTCCTTTCTTTGCATCTGCAGCACTTCCTGTGTTTTCCTTTCTTTGCACCTGCAGTACTGACTGTGTTTTCCTTTCTTTGCACCTGCAGCACTGCCTGTGTTTTCCTTTCTTTGCACCTGCAGTACTGTCTGTGTTTTCCTTTCTTTGCACCTGCAGCACTGCCTGTGTTTTCCTTTCTTTGCACCTGCAGTACTGCCTGTATTTTTCTTCCTGCATTCTGGCCTGACGTCACCACTCGGTATCCTGTCACAGGGATTAATGGGAAAAACTAAAGAATAACAATGACAAGACATGAGACAATCCTTATCTGGCACTGGTTGATATTTTCACATGCAAATGTGTTCGAGTAACGTGCGTTGACCCAGAAGACACTGCAAGGGTGAAATAACCAAGGAAGTAAAGCAGTAACCGATATTGTGAAAGGCAAGGCAAGCATACTGAGAATTTTCTGTAACCTAGTACCAGATGTCAGGTGTTAAAATGAAAATATTTGATATAACGTGTTTCTTTCAGAACGGCACATTTCAGATAAGAACTTTTACAAACGAGAGTAGCTGATTGATCTCATAATTTTGGCAAGTTGGGTCATAAAGGATCCAATTGTTTCTGCCTCAACAACATGACTATATAACCCGTTCCATACCCTCACCACTCTCTGTGCAAATAACTGTCTCCTTCCCTCTATCCTAAGTCTATCTCCACTCAATGTCAACTGTGTCCTCTGGTCCTGGTTTATGTACTATGCTTAAGGTATTGGTTTGGGTTAACATTGCCAACCTCTTTTAAGATTTCAAAGACTTAAATCACATCCTCCCTGATTCTTTGTTCCAGACTAAATAGATTTAGTTCTTTCATCCTTTCTTTGTAGTTTAGTCCTGCAAGTCCTGGGATTAGTTTGGGTGGTCTCTCTCCAGGGTCCCTTTGGTACTGTGGTGACCACGTGGTGACTTGCATGAAGTTTCATTGATAGTAAGGACTTGTTTTTCTTGCTGTGTTTAGGTGACAAGACTCCTTTTGGTCCTGACATCTAGAGGACCTCAGTTCTACAGCTAGCAGTGGTACAAAACAGGCTTGACAGCTATTTTGAAGACCCTTGTGCAACAGAACAGGTTGCTAGCACTCTGCAGAATGAAAGTGCGTGACAGGTAAGATTAATTAAATTGTTTTGTTTTGCAGTGTGAATTGTCAGTAATCAGCGCTTGTCTTATCTACAACCAGCGAGTCCTTGTTATCACTACTGGTGTAAAGTGCAAATGTACATAACATCTGACAATGAATAGTGAAATATCCCTTATTCTTTGTCCCCTGACAACTTTTTTATCATAGGTTGATATTTTACAACTTTTTTTTAAATGTAAATCAAAGAAATGTAATAAATGAATATTGCCTTTTTTTTGTCAACTTTAAAAAGTTAAATTCAGTTGTATAACTTTGTTCACAATTTTTGTACCTTTCTCAGCTGATAAACACACTGCACTCATAAAGCTCTCAAGTGCTTTACTGTGCCACTAATGTGTTTCAGGCACCTTAGTTTTCTGTCGCATCATATAGTGACTTTAATATGTCCTCATTGTTGCTATAGTGATGTTTAAGGACTCCTTGTGTGTCACAGGGTGCCACTAATAGGCTGCTTCTGGTAGCTTAAAAAAATCTATTAAGTTTACTTTAACCCTGTGGCAAAGTGGTTAACAGTGTGCAGGTGCAGGTGATCAATGAACAGACAGACAATTATAATCCAGGTGCAAAGTTGTTTAATGATTTTTATGTCCAGTGCCTGACGGCAAAACAAACAGTAAACAATAATGATGTTAAATAATACAGTGGCGTGTATTACTTAATTTGTAATCCCCGGGTTTGTCCCGAAATAATAGTCTGTTTATTATACACCCACACAAAACACAAATCCGATTAGTGCGTGAATTAGTGCTCGTGGTGCAAATACAGCCATTCCTCCAATCCGCGGCTGCCACATCATTTCCCTTCCGGGTCGATGAGTTAATGTACCGAAGCTCCGCCCCTTTTCTAAATGACCGACTTCCTTTTACCCCTCGGAACGAAGTGTCAGGCCAAGCAGTCCAGGGTACTCAGTTCCTGTTACTTAGCACCTTCACAGGTCGGGAGGGAGATTTACCATCAAGAATCATTGTCTTTCTGTCACAAACCCTTATATATAAATAATAATATAAGTTTACCACAGTATAGGCACCTACTTCCAGGTATGTTCCGATATGGATTATGTTCCCTTTAAATTATAAATGTGCTGATTAAAGCTAATTTAATCAGGGAAGGGAAAATGTTGTCATTAGTCAGCACAGATACTATCCATACTGGCACTATACTTTTATGAATAGCACCATAAATAAGGTTGTGTAACCATTTGAGGACTTCTTCAGCAATAGAACCCTGATTAGAGGCCATTATAACCTCATGCTTAAAGCTCTGTTCTCCAAAACATCATTAGCACAATTGTTTCTGAATGGGGGAAAAACACCAATTCCGATACTAAAACGAGTAAGAAACAACTAATACATTACATACATACATACATACAGTGCCTTGCGAAAGTATTCGGCCCCCTTGAACTTTGCGACCTTTTGCCACATTTCAGGCTTCAAACATAAAGATATGAAACTGTAATTTTTTGTGAAGAATCAACAACAAGTGGGACACAATCATGAAGTGGAACGAAATTTATTGGATATTTCAAACTTTTTTAACAAATAAAAAACTGAAAAATTGGGCGTGCAAAATTATTCAGCCCCTTTACTTTCAGTGCAGCAAACTCTCTCCAGAAGTTCAGTGAGGATCTCTGAATGATCCAATGTTGACCTAAATGACTAATGATGATAAATAGAATCCACCTGTGTGTAATCAAGTCTCCGTATAAATGCACCTGCACTGTGATAGTCTCAGAGGTCCGTTTAAAGCGCAGAGAGCATCATGAAGAACAAGGAACACACCAGGCAGGTCCGAGATACTGTTGTGGAGAAGTTTAAAGCCGGATTTGGATACAAAAAGATTTCCCAAGCTTTAAACATCCCAAGGAGCACTGTGCAAGCGATAATATTGAAATGGAAGGAGTATCAGACCACTGCAAATATACCAAGACCTGGCCGTCCCTCTAAACTTTCAGCTCATACAAGGAGAAGACTGATCAGAGATGCAGCCAAGAGGCCCATGATCACTCTGGATGAACTGCAGAGATCTACAGCTGAGGTGGGAGACTCTGTCCATAGGACAACAATCAGTCGTATACTGCACAAATCTGGCCTTTATGGAAGAGTGGCAAGAAGAAAGCCATTTCTTAAAGATATCCATAAAAAGTGTCGTTTACAGTTTGCCACAAGCCACCTGGGAGACACACCAAACATGTGGAAGAAGGTGCTCTGGTCAGATGAAACCAAAATCGAACTTTTTGGCAACAATGCAAAACGTTATGTTTGGCGTAAAAGCAACACAGCTCATCACCCTGAACACACCATCCCCACTGTCAAACATGGTGGTGGCAGCATCATGGTTTGGGCCTGCTTTTCTTCAGCAGGGACAGGGAAGATGGTTAAAATTGATGGGAAGATGGATGGAGCCAAATACAGGACCATTCTGGAAGAAAACCTGATGGAGTCTGCAAAAGACCTGAGACTGGGACAGAGATTTGTCTTCCAACAAGACAATGATCCAAAACATAAAGCAAAATCTACAATGGAATGGTTCACAAATAAACATATCCAGGTGTTAGAATGGCCAAGTCAAAGTCCAGACCTGAATCCAATCGAGAATCTGTGGAAAGAACTGAAAACTGCTGTTCACAAATGCTCTCCATCCAACCTCACTGAGCTCGAGCTGTTTTGCAAGGAGGAATGGGCAAAAATTTCAGTCTCTCGATGTGCAAAACTGATAGAGACATACCCCAAGCGACTTACAGCTGTAATCGCAGCAAAAGGTGGCGCTACAAAGTATTAACTTAAGGGGGCTGAATAATTTTGCACGCCCAATTTTTCAGTTTTTTATTTGTTAAAAAAGTTTGAAATATCCAATAAATTCCGTTCCACTTCATGATTGTGTCCCACTTGTTGTTGATTCTTCACAAAAAATTACAGTTTCATATCTTTATGTTTGAAGCCTGAAATGTGGCAAAAGGTCGCAAAGTTCAAGGGGGCCGAATACTTTCGCAAGGCACTGTACATACATACATACATACATACATTACCTATATGGTAACAATATCCTGGGAGACAGTCAGCATGGTTTTAGGAAAGGGAGATCGTGTCTAACTAACCTAATTCACTTTTTTGAGGATGCAACATTGAAAATGGATAATTGCAAAGCATACGACATGGTTTATTTAGATTTCCAGAAAGCTTTTGACAAAGTCCCGCATAAAAGATTAATTCTCAAACTGAACGCAGTAGGGATTCAAGGAAATGCATGCACATGGATTAGGGAGTGGTTAACATGTAGAAAACAGAAAGTACTGATTAGAGGAGAAACCTCAAAATGGAGCGAGGTAACCAGTGGTGTACCACAGGGATCAGTATTAGGTCCTCTGCTATTCCTGATCTACATTAATGATTTAGATTCTGGTATAGTAAGCAAACTTGTTAAATTTGCAGACGACACAAAAATAGGAGGAGTGGCAAACACTGTTGCAGCAGCAAAGGTCATTCAAAATGATCTAGACAGCATTCAGAACTGGGCAGACACATGGCAAATGACATTTAATAGAGGAAAGTGTAAAGTACTGCACGCAGGCAATAAAAATGTGCATTATAATTTTCATATGGGAGATACTGAAATTGAAGAAGGGAACTATGAAAAAGTCCTAGGAGTTTATGTTGACTCAGAAATGTCTTCATCTAGACAATGTGGGGAAGCTATAAAAAAGGCCAACAAGATGCTTGGATATATTGTGAGAAGTGTTGAAATTAAATCAAGGGAAGTAATGTTAAAACTTTACAATGCATTAGTAAGACCTCACCAAGAATATTGTGTTCAGTTCTGGTCACCTCGTTACAAAAAGGATATTGCTGCTCTAGAAAGAGTGCAAAGAAGAGCGACCAGAATTATCCCGGGTTTAAAACGCATGTCGTATGCAGACAGGCTAAAAGAATTGAATCTATTCAGTCTTGAACAAAGAAGACTACGCGGCGATCTGATTCAAACATTCTAAATCCTAAAAGGTATAGACAATGTCGACCCAGGGGACTTCTTTGACCTGAAAAAAGAAACAAGGACCAGGAGTCACAAATGGAAAATAGATAAAGGGGCATTCAGAACAGAAAATAGGAGGCACTTTTTTACACAGAATTGTGAGGGTCTGGAACCAACTCCCCAGTAATGTTGTTGAAGCTGACACACTGGGATCCTTCAAGAAGCTGCTTGATGAGATTCTGGGATCAATAAGCTACTACCAACCAAACGAGCAAGATGGGCTGAATGGCCTCCTCTCGTTTGTAAACTTTCATACATGCATACATACTTACTTACTTACTTACATACATACATACATACATACATACATACATACATACATATGTTTAATTTCGCTTTCATTGATTTAATACAAAAACAACTTTAAGTTAAAGTAGCAGGTCCTTACTAATGTAAATTCCACTTCTCTATAATAGTTATACTAATTTTATTAGAATATTGCAAGGCAAACACCATTTGTAAAACACAACTACTAACCGTACTCTGAATAACTTTGGAAGTTTAAATAATCAGGCCCATTACAGTTTTGTAGTGGCAGGATTTTGCAGCAGTTTTTTTCAGTTTCAGAAAATCAATTTGTAAAATGTTTTGTGACAGTATAGTCGGGATCCAGTGGGATATTGGTGTTGAAATGGATAGCCCTGACCTGCTCAGCTAGACCAGTTTTTTCTTAAAGTTTAGACCCCCAGGGATAAGAATCAAGAGGCTTGCTCCGCTGGAAATGAGAAATTACACCATGTTGATGAGGTCATCATTTTACAAAAACAAACTGAACATACCACAAATGTTTACAAGTCTTATTTTATAACCAAGTAACTTTTTCTGTGACTTGAGCTTTGTTTAAAATCACAGATATACTAGTGATGGTCCATGGAAACCCATTAATGGCGTTCTCATTTCAGATGAGCATGAGCATCATTATTACATGAGTTCCTTGAGAATGTCTATAAAGGTCAATATGAAAATATCTAAAGCTGAAATGATACCTACCCAGATGTATGAATGATCAACATGGACACTTACTATAGGTCTAGGTGGTAACCAAAGAACTTTTTGAAGAAGACAACCTATTCTGATTATTAGGAAGGGAAGACTGAAGTGGTTTGAAGGTGTTGAGAGGATGGGAGATGAGAGTTCACTTGGACCAAGGTTAACCTTTCCCTCTTCCCCACTGTACAACCGAGCCGTACTGGGGCCGTGGCTCAGGAGGAGCCTGCTTGTGTTTCCACTGCAGAGCCGAGCCGTGCCACTGACGTCACATGCAACCAACGCGTCGCAGCAAGCAATTAACAGGTTGCATCGCACGTAGATGATGCAGTATTAAACTGCTGTATTTGAGTTGAGAATGACAGAACCAGAGGTTAGGGCTGTGTTTTAATTCGGTTTCATTCTTCATATATTAATGAATACAATTGAAGAGCCCTGACTCGCTGCACGCTGTGTTGTTTGTCTTCCTCCAGTATACTGAGTGACGCAACATAATGACGAAAAGCATTAACCCCACCCCTGGCCTGGGGCCCTCACGGCTCAGATGTGCCAGAGGAAAAGAGGTACTTGTCGACTCCCAGGATTTAAAACACTTTGATCAAGCCTCCCCTAACCCTTCTTTGTTCCAGGCTAAACGGAATCCATTCCCTCATCCTATCATCAGAACTCATACCCTTTAGCTCTAGGGTTAGTCTGATTGCTCTTCGCTGTACTCTACCAAAGCCAACATGTCATCTGTGTATTGCAGGGACTGGAACTAAACACAAGAGTCGCAAGTACAACTTCATCTTATCCTTGATTTGCACTTGACATCTACGGTTTAAAGGGAAAGCATTCTGTTAACCTTTTCAATGCCTCCCCACATTGCCTGGTGGCTGACAGTGACGAGTCTACTATAACAGCTGTACCAAGGATGGAAATAAGACTCCTATGGCAAAGCAGTTTCACCCATTCTAGGTAATAATACAAGCTTGATTAGGCACAATGTATAGGTAGCAAGCTCAGATGTGTCTTATTAAACTCATAGTGAAACCAGATGGGGATCAAACTGCTATGCAAACTGCTATACAATGGGAGTTTTATATTCATCCCTGAGTAACGACATTGTTCTAGTTCAGTACCATCCATTTGGTATTTGGAACCTACATTTTTGTGACCGGAATGCACTTTACACTTTACAATTATTAACCAATCACTGCTTTCTTTTAAAGGCATGCACAGACACACCAGAAGCACAGCAATTAACCAAATTCATTGTAATTTTTATGATTAGCTTTGAAAAAAAAAAGCCATTCACAAATGAAAAATCAAATGAGATACCTATTAATATTAGATAAGATTCATTGTAATTTTTTTGTTAGCTCTCTGAACTTGAAGACTCCTGGACAAAAACACTAGTGATCACAGGGATTGGGGATAGTATATCAGTACAATATAGTACAACGCTACACTTGCGTAGGAATGGTAATAATGTGCAAAGTACAAGGACCTGATAGTTTAAGCCAACAGTGTAAAAATCCTGCATCTTAACCTTGAGCACACAGGCTGGGTGGACTCCCAGCCTCAGACCCAGTGCCCTACAAGCAACTCAGACTTCATAAGCAACTTTGAAGACCTTGAGGAGTCTTCTGTGTATAATCTATGCTTAGGAATTTATATTCCAACCGTGTCCTTGGAGGGATTGTGATAAGATAAAAGCCATAGAGCACAATTTATTGTTTATGTGTCACAATCCATGGAGGCTGTCTGTGTGTCCCAATGTCTGTAACTTTTTTCATAAAGCTCTACTCAACGCGTTGCTTTACTCTGAAACACTACTGAAAGTACACAGACAGTAATAAGTTTTCGGTTTGCATTTTTATTGGCGTTGCAAAAAATGTGTACTCAGTAAACTAAGCATGATATTTGTGCTATAAATATTACAGCTATCTCAACTAGTCTATAAATGAAAGCCATTGGTAAAGGTAACCCATTTCTTTTGTTTTTAATCCACATGGCTCTGTATGGTTATTTTTATGGTTTTATATCAGTATCTGCAAAAGTGCATTACAATCGTTATTCCAAAAATAATACATGAACGCAAACAGTCACAGACACACACAGACAGACACAGACACACACAGTGCAGCCCCCCCCCCCCCCTCCCCCGCTGCTTGCTGCACCCTGTCTCTGCTCGGCTCTGTCCCAGTGCCAAGTCTGTTTCATCACCAAAAAGAGGGAGACTGAGTCTGATAACTGAGTGGCTATTGTCTCTGACGCTGTGGCTGGTGCTGCGTGCGGAGGTGACACAATGGAGCCCCCATGGTCCACGGGAGCCACCGGTTGTCCTGGAGCCACAACACTGCTCGGAGTTGGTCCCTGCTGAACAAGTACGCGATGTCCAGCCTGTCCTGGAGGAGCCTGAGGACGCCCACTGTAGTATCCGGGGGCTGGTCGAACAGCAGCGGCCCCAGTATTAGGACTGCTGGAGTCGCACCAAGTGTTTTGGCGACCCCAAAATATCCTCACTTTTGGTAGCCTCCGACAGCAGAGTGATCTCCTCCCAGGGCAGCATCCTGTGGTCCTTCAGCCAGCACATACCAGCTGCAGGTCTGCTTCCCCTTCCTGCTGCTGGCGCTACTCTGCAGCCAGGACTGCAGACAGCGTGCTGCACACTGGAAACGTTGTTTGGTGCCCCTGTGACACATATCTCAGCTCTTGCTCCCCGGTCTGCCGGCAGTAGTTGGCAGGTTGGGGATAGAGGCATCAGAACTGGCTCCTGGGTCAGCGCCTCCCACAGGGCAGTGAAGGTGTTCTGGCAGGCCTCCGTCCAGACGAATGGTTTCTCTTTCCACAGCAGCCGGTGGAGCATGTGGGCGATGTTAGAAACTGAGCCATGAAATGGGGGTAGTAGGAAGCAAGGCCCAGGAACCCCTGTAGCTGCCACTGGTCAGCCGGGACAGGCCACTCCTTGATGGCAGTGATTTTCTCCGGATCAGTGCAGGTGCCCTCATGGCCCACCCAGTGACTCAGGAAGACGATCTCCTGCTGCATGAAACCGCAGAGCACTTCACTGAAAGTGGGTGTGTGCACCAGCAGATCTTCCAGATGCGCCAGGCAGCACTGCGCTGGGACTGCACTCAGCACGTACTTGAAGATGGCAGTAGCATTACACAGGCTGAAGGGCATGAACCTTGAACTGCGACACCCCCAGCCAGTGGAGAAGGGTGTCTTGGGCTGGGTCTCTTGGATGAGCTCCACCTGCCAATAGCTGCTTCGCAGGGACCAGGTCCAAAAATTCATTGATGTGGGGCAGGGGGTAAGAGTCACATTGTTCAGCCGCAGGTTGTCTTAGAATCGCTAGCCCCGCCTTCTTGGGCACCAGGACGGCGGGCGTGGTCCACAGGCTGTTGGATGGCTTGATGTGGCCAGTCTCTCTCATCTCGGCTAGGGTCCACTCCGCAACCTCCTGCCGGGTGAGGGGTAGCCAGCGGGGCTGCAGCTTGATGGGTGGTGTGTCACCGGTATCAATGGCGTGCTGCACCAGGTGGATCTGGACCACTTCTTCCAGCTTGGTTGCAAAGATATCTGGAAACTCTAACAACAGCGTCCACAGTCCTCTGGCGCCAGACCGCATCCACTTCTGCCTGAGTGGTGCCTGGCTGGTGTGCTGCTGTAACTGTGTAGGGTTCCCCGCTGCTAGAGGTCTCTGTGTAGTGCTGGGTTTGAAGTTCCTGACACCCGCAAGGCCACCTCAGGGGTTGGCTGGCTCCCTTGAGGGGGTTCACCGTGAGGGTCAAATCCCCTTGAAAGCTGAGGCTCCTCCTCTGGAGATCCAGACTGCCGTCGGCCCTCTGCAGGAAGTCTAGTCCCAATGTAGGGGTCCTGAACTGCTGTTACCCACACCTAGTGCTGGACCGCGAGGGCCCCTAGCTGGATAGTCATTGGGCCCCCTTCCATCGGGGCGAGTTCCCACCGTCACGGTCTGGAGCTTAATGGTCATGGGCTCCGGACTGGCTTGCCGGTCTCCGCTGGCTTGCTGGGGGTTGTAGAAGGCAAGTTGTTAAACAAATATACTGAGCATCAAAATAAACTTATCACTGTTATAACATTTATTTTTGAAAAAAAATAAGGTATATAAATGATGGACATTGATTAAATGTTTTTGGTTTCTTTTTTTCTGAATAATGAGTATAGAAAGTAACCTGGCATCCTCAGATCGGAGTGACCGATTGGGGACGTATGATGTTAAAAGCTCTTTAAGGTAAAGAGGAGCAAGGCCATTTAGAGCCTTATAGGTTAATAAACAACACCTTAAAATTATCAGACAGGAAGCCAGTGTAGGGATGCCAGCACAGGAGTGATATGATCTTGTCTCTTAGGCCCAGTTAAAACTTGTGCAGCAGCATTTTGTACAAGTTGCAGACGAGATATCATATTGCTACCAATACCAATTAAAAGACCATTACAATAATCAATTCTTGATAATATAAAAGCATGCATCTCAACATCCTGTCTGGAAAAAATACCTCAATCTGGCAATGTTTCTTAAATTTTTAATGGGTGCCTCAAATGAGAGGTCTGGGTCAAAAATGACACCTAAGTTTTTTATTTGTGCTCTAAAATCTGTACAAAGCCTGTCAAGTACAAAATAAGACAAGTGTATATTCCTGTATTGTTTCTGAGGTCCCAATATCATCAATTCTGTTTTGTCTGAATTTAGCATTAGGAAGTTTTTAAACATCCAATTTTTGATGTCAGCAAGACGTGTATTCAAAATATTAGCAGGAGATCCATCACCCTGCTTAAGGGACAGGTATCGAGGGTGGGCTTCTTGAGGCAACTAGACAATTATACGGAGAAGCTATATAAAAAAAAAAGGCAAATAGAATGTTAGATTATATAGCCAAGACTGTTTAATTCAAATCTCTTAATATTATATAATGCACTAGTACTATCCACCCAGAATACTGTGTACATTTCTGTCCCCATATGTGACCGGGTGGACGAGTAGTGACGTCAGGCCAGAAGCAGGAAGGGAAAAACACTGACACCAAGTAAGTACTGCAGTTCAAAATAAAGACGCGGCGTGCTGTTTATTTAAATACAACCAAAATAAAATAAAAAGTTTAAACACAAAACACTTGCTCACAGAGCAAAAATAAAAGGCTTAAACAAAACAAAATCACAAACACAAAATAATACAGGTCAGGCTGGGCAGTCGCTGTCACTGTTCCTGTATACTTTAATTTTAAATAAGTTTCGTTTAGTTTAGTTTCTCTCTCGCTCCTCTTGCGCTCTCCGCTCTCGCTCCTGACACACCCACCCTGTGTGCAGAGAGCTGCAGGCTTTTATACAGGTGACCATCTCCTGATTAGCAACAATTTCAACAATTAATTAACTCGGGAGATGGTCACCTTCTGCACGAGGTTTTCAATAATCTGCTCAGGGGCGGAGGGGGAGACCCCGTTCTAAAAATAAGAAAATAAATAATACGTACAGGGCTCCTCGCCCTGTTACATATCCCCCCCCCCCCCCCCCCCCCCCCGTGCGCAGCACACATGGCTCAACTGGACCTCCCCCCTTAGTCCCAAAGTCCCGGCTAGCAGTCCCGGCCCAGGAACAGGGGAAGCAAGGTGTCTCCGGGGGCGGCCACGGCGGGATGTGCTCCTCCCACCCAAACAGCTGTAGCATCCCGGTGGACCGCGCACAGGTCGGCTTCTCCGGCCAAGTAAATTTTGGGGGTGGTCTCCAGACCTCCCCCCACTTCTTCATGGCCGGCAGCTCCCTTCCATGGGGCTCTGACCACAGTTTTTCCTGCTGCGAAAGTGCGGCTGGGGGAGTTGGTCTCCTGACCTCTCCCCCCTTCTTTATGGCCTGCAGCTCCCCTCCGTGAGGCTCCGACCGCAATTTCTCCTGCCGCATGGCAGGACTGGTAGCGACCCCAGGCGAAGCAGAGCCCCCGGCGACCCCAGGCGAAGCAGGACCCTCAGCGACCCCAGGCGAAGCAGAGCCCCCGGCGACCCCAGGCGAAGCAGGACCCTCAGCGACCCCAGGCGAAGCAGGACACTCGGCGACCCCAGGCGAAGCAGGACCCTCGGGAGGCGACTGCAGCAGCAGCCGACCCTCGGGAGGCGATGGCAGCAGCAGCGGACCCTCGGGAGGCGACGGCAGCAGCGGACCCTCCGGAGGCGAACTCGGGAGGGGAGCCCCTGGTCATGGAGGCGGCAGTGGGAGCTTCACTTCTCCCTCGAACCCTGTAACTGGTAGCTCCGCAGACGATGCAGAGCAGCAGGCAGCCCCAGGCGATGCAGGGCAGCAGGCAGCCCCAGGCGATGCAAACGTGGCATCCCGAGCGGTGGTGAACTGGCATCCCCAGGCAATGGCGAAATGGCATCCCCAAACGATGGCGAATTGGCATCCCTAGGTGATGCACAACAGGGCAGCGGCGGTCCCTCGGAAGGCAATGGCAGCAGCGGACCCTCGGGAGGCGACGGCGGCAGCGGAGCCAGAACCAGCGGTGGTGCTGGGGTTGGCCCTCTTCTCAGCCGCTGCGACCCGGCGGTTTTCCCCCTTGCTCTGCTCAGCAGCCTATGCAAGGGCGGCTGCAGACCACCAGCCTCCTGTTCCGGTCCATCATGTCGTGAAGGGAGAGGCAGCTCCTGCTCCTCTCCCTCGGGTGGTGGTGGAAGCAGAGGCATCTCTTGCTGCTCTGCTCCTGGCGAAGGCGGCAGGGGTTCCTCCCCTTCTGGCTGCGAAGGCGGCAGGGGCTCCTCCCCTTCTGGCTGCGACGGCGGCAGGAGCTCCTCCCCTTCTGGGTGCGAAGATAGCAGGGGCTCCTCCTCTTCTGGCTGCGAAGGCGGCAGGCGCACTGACTCCTCCCCCTTGTCTCCTGTCCTGCAGCTGTAATTCCACTCTTCAGGGAGGAGGCAATTAACTGGGAAATGCCCCCACTACCCACAGATGCAGCAACAGTACACCGGGCTTATGCTGTGGAGGAGGGCTTCCCAGCTGATCTCCTCCTGTGCCTGCTGTTGCTGCAGTTTTTGTTGCAGCTGCTGCTGTCTGCAGCTCTTCCTTCTTCCTCCCATTCTCCTTCCTCACTCTCCTTTTCTCACTCCACAAAAATAGAAAAAACGAATACAAAACAATAATCTGCACAGGGGGGGAGGGGGAGACCCCATCTAAAAATAAACAAATAAATAATACTGTGACAGGGTGGCTGGGCGGTGACGTCAGGTCAGAAGCAGGAACCAAAAACAAACTGACGCCAAATACTGCAATTCAAAACAAAAGACGCGGCGGCGCCGTTTTATTTAAATACAAAAATAAATAAAAAGGTTTAACAAAAAGACTTGCTCACAGAGCGAAAATAAAAGGTTTAAACAAAACAAAATCACAAACACAAAAATAAACAAACCCAAGTCAGGCTGAGCAATAGCCTTCACTGTTCCTTGGGTTATTTTTTAAAGTTTCGTTTTCTCTCGCTCCTCTCGCTCTCTCCGCTCTCGCTCCTGACACACCCACCGAGTGCAGAAAGCTGTGCAGAAAAATTCAACACTTCTCACAATATATCCGAGCATCTTGTTGGCCTTTTTTATAGCTTCCCCACATTGTCTAAATGAAGACATTTCTGAGTCAACATAAACTCCTAGGTCTTTTTCATAGATTCCTTCTTCAATTTCAGTATCTCCTATATGATATTTATAATGCACATTTTTATTGCCTGCATGCAATACTTTACACTTTTCTCTATTAAATGTCATTTGCCACATGTCTGCCCAGATCTGAATGCTGTCTAGATCATTTTGAATGACCTTTGCTGCTGCAACAGTGTTTGCCACTCCTACTATTTTTGTGTTGTCTGCAAATTTAACAAGTTTGCTTGCTATACCAGAATCGAAATCATTGATGTAGATTAGGAATAGCAGAGGACCTAATACTGATCCCTGTGGTACTCCATTGGTTACCTCGCTCCATTTTGAGGTTTCTCCTCTAATCAGTACTTTCTGTTTTCTACATGTTAACCACTCCCTAATCCATGTGTTAAAACTTTCCAATGCATTAGTAAGACCTCACCTAGAATATTGTGTTCAGTTCTGGTCACCTCATTACGAAAAGGATATTGCTGCTCTAGAAAGCCTCTAGAGAGGCTAAAATAATTGAATCTATTTAGTCTTGAACAAAGAAGACTACGCAGTGATCTGATTCAAGCATTCAAAATCCTAAAAGGTATAAAACAATGTCGACCCAGGGGACTTTTTTGACCTGAAAAAAGAAATGAGGACCAGGGGTCACAAATGGAGATTAGATAAAGGGGCATTCAGAACAGAAAATAGGAGTCACTTTTTTACACAGAGAATTGTGAGGGTATGGAACCAACTCCCCAGTAATGTTGTTGAAGCTGACACCCTGGGATCCTTCTAGAAGCTGCTTGATGAGATTCTGGGATCAATAAGGTACTAACAACCAAACTAGCAAGATGGGCTGAATGGCCTCCTCTCGTTTGTAAACTTTCTTATATTCTTATGTTCTTAAAACCTTTAGTTAGCTACCTGGAAGATGGCGGTCTGTCTAGCCACGGATTCCAAGAGATTTAATTTCCCCTAACCTGTTTGGGTTGTTTTCCTGAGTGCTAACGGACCACGCTGGCACCAAAGCAAGCGAGCATAGGTGGGCTGAATGGCCTTTTCTTGTTCTTTAATTTTTATGTTCTTATGTTCTTATCATAATATAATACGGTGGCTCTCCAAAGTATTCACCCCCCTTGGACTTTTCCACATTTTATTGTTACAACGTGGAATCAAAATGGATTGAATTAGGAGTTTTTGCCACTGATCAACACAAAAAAGTCCATAATGTCAAAGTGAAAAATAAAATCTACAAATTGTTCTAAATAAATTACAAATACAAAATAGAAAATAATTGATTGCGTAAGTATTCACCCCCTTGAGTCAGTATTTGGAAGAGGCACCTTTGGCAGCAATTACAGCCATGAGTCTATTTGGATAAGTCTCTACCAACTTTGCACATCTGGTCACTGCAATTTTTGCCCATTCTTCTTTGCAAAATTGCTCAAGCTCCGTCGAGTTGGATGGGGACCTTTGGTGAACAACAATTTTCAACTCTTTCCACATATTTTCCATTGGATTGATGTCCGGGCTTTGACTGGGCCACTCCAGGACATTGACCTTTTTGTTTTTAAACCATTCCAGTGTGGCTTTGGCTGTATGTTTGGGGTCATTGTCCTGCAGGAAGATGAATCTTCTCCCAAGTCCCAGGTCTCTTGCAGACTTTCCTCCAGGATTTCTCTGTACTTTGCTTCATCCATTTTGCCCTCTATCTTCACGTGCTTTCCAGGCCCTGATGCAGAGAAGCATCCCCTTAGCATGATGCTGCCACCACCATGCTTCACAGTAGGGATGGTGTTCTCAGGATGATGTGCGGTGTTAGGCTTGCGCCAAACATAGCACTTAGCGTTGATAGAATCTTCTTCCACTTGATCTCAGAGTCTCCCACATGCTTTCTGGCAAACTAGCTGAGATTTGATGTGAGTTTTTTTCAACAATGGCTTTCTTTTTGCCACTCTCCCGTAAAGGCCAGTTTTGTGAAGCACCCGGGCTATTGTTGCCGTATGCACAGGCCTCCCAGCTCAACCGTGGAACACTGTAACTCCTTTAGAGTTGCCATAGGTCTCTTGGTGGCCTCCCTGACTAGTGCCCTTCTCGCCCAGATACTCAGTTTTTGAGGATGGCCTGTTCTAGACAGATTCACAGTTGTGCCATATTCTCTCCATTTCTTAATAATTGACTTTACTGTGCTCCAGGGGATATTCAATGCCTTGGAAATGTTCTTATATCCTACCCCTGATTGGTGCTTTTGAAGAACCTTATTCTGGATTTGCTTTGAATGTTCCTTCGTCTTCATGATGTAGTTTTTGTTAGGAAATGTACTAACCAACTGTGGGACCTCCCAGAGACAGGTGAATTTGTATTTAACCTGAAATCATGTGAAACACCTTAATTGCACACAGGTGGACTCCATTCAACTAATTATGTGACTTCTAAAGACAATGGGTTGCACCAGAGCTTATTTAGGTGTGTCATAGCAAAGGGGGTGAACAACTTGTAGATTTTATTTTTCACTTTGACATTATGGACTTTTTTTGTGTTGATCAGTGGCAAAAACTCCTAATTAAATCCATTTTGATTCCATGTTGTAACACAATAAAATGTGGAAAAGTCCAAGGGGGGTGAATACTTTTGAGAGCCACTGTAATACACTTTATTTATATAGTGCCGTTCATGCTAACAGCAGCTCAAAGTGCTTTACAAAGAAAATACATTTAAAATACAAAGAAAATAAACATGTGTACTAAAGGAGAGAATTTAAAAAATAATTAAGAATTAGTAAAAAGTGATAAAAAACAATACAAACTAAAAGAAAACATTCATATTAACCATTTGAGGCAACAGAAACAAAACACATTATAAGTACATTCAATTTAAAAAGGTTATATTATAAAAATGTGTCAAGTCTAGTTTTAAAAATTGCCATTGAGGGTGCATCTCTGACAGAATGGCAGTGAGTTCCACAGTCTGGAAGCGTTATAACAAAAAGCAGCTTCTCCTTTCCTTTTGCGCTTTACCCTTGGAACACAAAGTAAGTCACTGTCAGCTGACCTCAATGTACGCGCAGGCTGATATGGAGTTAACATCTAAGTTAAATAGTCCAGTGCCTGGCCATTAAGTGCTTTAAATGTTAGCAATATCATTTTAAAATCAATCCTATAACAAACTGGAAGCCAGTGCAGTGACTCCAACACAGAAGTTATTTTTCTTTGTTTTAGTTAGAACCCTAGCAGCTGTAGACGTCACAGAGCATGACTTGTAAGACCAGAAAACAAAGCATTGCAGTAGTGCAATCTAGATGAGATAAAGGCAAGTACTTTTTCTCAGCATCAGACAAGTAAAGAATGATTTTACAAAAAGTTTCTCAGATGACAAATAGACACGTAAGTAATTTTTTTAATATGAGATTCAAAGCTTAGCTCAGAATCAAATATAACCCCCAAGTTTCTCACCTTGGAATTCAAATCTGAAGTCAGTTTACCCAAATCTATTTTTGTCAACTCTATCTATTTCTGAGAACCTATTAATGACTTCTGTCTTATCTCGTTTCAATTGCAGTTATAAATGCCTGTTCTGGAAGGGCAGGGCCCCAGATACAGAAACAGTTGCCATAGAAACCTCCTGGCTTGGCCTACAGGGCAGTCCCTTGTGTATCAGGCCCACATTGCTTCCTCTGGTAGTGCACCTGCTAGTTCTAATATTTTGAAAACATGACTGAACCTGGGTTAATGATCAATGTGGTTTTACAGGTTCACTGAACGGGGATTGGTGTTCTTCGATCAGACCAGATAGGCGATAAGAGGCATCAATACTGTTTGAGCCAAGGGGACTTTGCTTCCACAGCTTGTCTCTCACACGCTAGGACAGGGAGCTACTCCTGAGCACTCTTCAAACACTCACCTGAAAACTGCATCTTTTTTTTTTTTTACAAGGGTTTAGGAAATTCAACATAAAGACTGCTAGCATGAACCCCATCTTTGTTTATGCCTTGTGTCATGCCGTTGTGTGTCTGGTAAGTTTGTTTATGCCTTGTGTCATGTCGTTGTGTGTCTGGTAAGTTTGTTTATGCCGTGTGTCATGTCGTTGTGTGTCTGGTAAGTTTGTTTATGCCTTGTGTCATGTCGTTGTGTGTCTGGTAAGTTTGTTTATGCCGTGTGTCATGTCGTTGTGTGTCTGGTAAGTTTGTTTATGCCGTGTGTCATGTCGTTGTGTGTCTGGTAAGTTTGTTTATGCCTTGTGTCATGTCGTTGTGTGTCTGGTAAGTTTGTTTATGCCGTGTGTCATGTCGTTGTGTGTCTGGTAAGTTTGTTTATGCCGTGTGTCATGTCGTTGTGTGTCTGGTAAGTTTGTTTATGCCGTGTGTCATGTCGTTGTGTGTCTGGTAAGTTTGTTTATGCCTTGTGTCATGTCGTTGTGTGTCTGGTAAGTTTGTTTATGCCTTGTGTCATGTCGTTGTGTGTCTGGTAAGTTTGTTTATGCCTTGTGTCATGTCGTTGTGTGTCTGGTAAGTTTGTTTATGCCTTGTGTCATCTCGTTGTGTGTCTGGTAAGTTTGATTATGCCGTGTGTCATGTCGTTGTGTGTCTGGTAAGTTTGTTTATGCCGTGTGTCATGTCGTTGTGTGTCTGGTAAGTTTGTTAATGGGATTTTGGTTTTATTTATTTTTTCATGTATTTGGCCTTACAACTGCAAACATTAATGCATCACAGCCAGGGTAACAGTCATTGGAGCCAGTGTTTGTTATCCTCTAAGGAAACTCCCAAAAGTGATCTCTAAAACCTTGCCAAAGTACATGTTGTGTTCAGAATTAGTGTCTGTGGGGATTGCAGTTTCCAGTTTTCATATAAAACACAGTCCTATTCACAGAACGACATTGAATCTGTCTATCTGTCTGATTGTCTGTCTCTCATGCTGAACATAGCAGAAATGATAACTGATTGTGTTTCCCCATCTGTTGAATCTGTCTATCTGGCTGATCGTCTGTCTCTCATGCTGAACATAGCAGAAATGATTTCGGATTGTGTTTCCCCATCTGTTGATTTTTTCTGAACTGTAAGAACACAAGCAGGCAGGAAACAATGATGGCAGCAATGCAGTTTTTACACACAAACCGTAAACTGACCCAGATACATTTTATAGGATTGTAACTTTATACGATTTGGAATACAAAGGAATCTGATGGGTGTTGATTATCTTTTTCAGCAAAAAAACAATCCCACTATAATGTTTAGAAAAGATTTTCAAATCGATTTTCTACCACTAGCTGTATCATGGTTATTACTGGCCCTTTTCTTTATTGTGATGAGTCTTTTAGTTCATAACTTAGATCAGGATAAAAATATTTCAAATACAAAGCCACAGACAAACTACTGCAGCTAACTGTAGGTTGCATGGTGAATCTGAACTACACATAACGCAATTAGTTACCAGGAAGCAGCAGCTTATGATATCAGCAAAGTGAAATGCAAGCGGAACTAAAGATGGACTACTGGTACTGATAATAGTGCTAGTGCAAATAAAAGGTATGAACAGATTGTAGATTATAAAACATGGAAATAAGTAATTGTGGAGTAGTGGTTAGGGCTCTAGACTCCTGACCAGAGGGTTGTGGGTTCAATCCCCGGTGGGGACACTGCTGCTGTACCCTTGAGCAAGGTACTTTACCTAGATTGCTCCAGTAAAAACCTAACTGTATAAATGGGTAATTGTATGTAAAAATAATGTGATATCTTGTAATTCGCCCTGGATAAGGGCATCTGCTAAGAAATAAATAATAATAATTCCAAAATGACTGGTACTGCTGTGTTCAAAGTAGTTATATTTCCATTGTGTTCAGTGTAGTTATATTTCTGTCGTGTTCAGTGTAGTTATAGTTCTGTTGTGTTCAGTGTAGTTATAGTTCTGTTGTGTTGAATGTAGTTATATTTCTGCTGTGTTCAGTGTAGTTATAGTTCTGTTGTGTTGAATGTAGTTATATTTCTGCTGTGTTCAGTGTAGTTATATTTCTGTCGTGTTCAGTGTAGTTATAGTTCTGTTGTGTTCAGTGTAGTTATAGTTCTGTTGTGTTGAATGTAGTTATATTTCTGCTGTGTTCAGTGTAGTTATATTTCTGTTGTGTTCAGTGTAGTTATATTTCTGTTGTGTTGAGTGTAGTGTCTAACTAACCTGCTTGAGTGTCTAACTAACTTGCTTGACTTTTTTGAGGATGCAACATTGACAATGGATAATTGCAAAGCATACAACATGATTTATTTAGATTTCCAGAAAGCTTTTGACAAAGTCCTGCATAAAAGATTAATTCTCAAACTGAACGCAGTAGGGATTCAAGGAAATGCATGCACATGGATTAGGGAGTGGTTAGCATGTAGAAAACAGAAAGTACTGATTAGAGGAGAAACCTCAAAATGGAGCGAGGTAACCAGTGCTGTACCACAGGGATCAGTATTAGGTCCTCTGCTATTCCTAATCTACATTAATGATTTAGATTCCGGTATAGTAAGCAAACTTGTTAAATTTGCAGACAACACAAAAATAGGAGGAGTGGCAAACACTGTTGCAGCAGCAAAGGTCATTCAAAATGATCTAGACAGCATTCAGAACTGGGCAGACACGTGGCAAATGACGTTTAATAGAGAAAAGTGTAAAGTATGCATGCAGGCAATAAAAATGTGCATTATAAATATCATATGGGAGATACTGAAATTGAAGAAGGGAACTATGAAAAAGACCTAGGAGTTTATGTTGACTCAGAAATGTCTTCATCTTGACAATGTGGGGGAGCTATAAAAAAGGCCAACAAGATGCTCGGATATATTGTGAGAAGTGTTGAATTTAATTCAAGGGAAGTAATGTTAAAACTTTACAATGCATTAGTAAGACCTCACCTAGAATATTGTGTTCAGTTCTGGTCACCTCGTTACAAAAAGGATATTGCTGCTCTAGAAAGAGTGCAAAGAAGAGCAACCAGAATTATCCCAGGTTTAAAAGGCATGTCATATGCAGACAGGCTAAAAGCATTGAATCTATTCAGTCTTGAACAAAGAAGACTACACAGCGATCTGATTCAAACATTCAAAAACCTAAAAGGTATAGACAATGTCGACCCAGGGGACTTTTTGGACCTGAAAAAAGAAACAAGGACCAGGGGTCACAAATGGAGATTAGATAAAGGGGCATTCAGAACAGAAAACAGGAGGCACTTTTTTACACAGAGAATTGTGAGGGTGTGGAACCACCTTCCCAGTAGTGCTGTTGAAGATGACACCCTGGGATCCTTCTAGAAGCTGCTTGATGAGATTCTGGGATCAATAAGCTACTAACAACCAAACAAGCAAGATGGGCTGAATGGCCTCCTCTCGTTTGTAAACTTTCTTATGTTCTTATGTTCTTAGTTATATTTCCTTTGTGTTCAGTGTAGTTATATTTCTGTTGTGTTGAGTGTATTTATATTTCTGTTGTGTTTAGTGTAGTTATATTTCTGTTGTGTTCAGTGTAGTTATATTTCTGCTGTGTTCATTGTAGTTATATTTCTGCTGTGTTCATTGTAGTTATTTGGTTTAGGATGGAATTTCCTAAACCTCTTGACAGGTCTGCAGTGTTTAAAGAGTTTTCTGCACTGTGCACATTTCTGCAAACTAATGTACCGTATGAAGTATGTGATTATATTTCTGTAATTTTAAAAGCCACTGTTTGTGGACAGGATGCATCAGACAGTCTTGCAATGACAGATAGCAAATAATTCAGGATCAATGTTCGTCTGTGCTGTTGTAAAGGTCTGATGCACCGGTGGAGATGCCGTGTCTTATCAAATGGGCCGAGCACCTTGCAATTTGATAAGAAGGCTGCTCACACCTTTTCTGAGGAGTGTTTAAGGAGTGGGACAAGTGGGCGATAGTCATCTTAAAGTGTTACAGATCTACCTGCAGAGTTTATAAGAAATGCAATACTTTACCTTTGCTGCATCATGGGTCATAAAACTCAAATGGGTGAATACATTTCTCAACTTTTATTCAGGAGCGTTCGCCAGGATAAACAGAATTTCTGTGATAAGCACTGTGGTGTATCCAGATTATTGTCCTTCCTGCAACAGTGCTGGTTTTCTGTTCCCACTCATTTCAATCAGAGCACGGCATTGTTGCAGGAGGGAGTGTGAACTGGATTCTGTTTATCCTGGCGAATGTTCCTGAGTAAAAGAAATGGAAACAGGAATGCCTTGGTTCATTTACTAACGATGTGTGAATGCAAATTTCATGATCTGCTAATAAATGGTAACTTAACATGCTCTCCACTCCACTTTGTGTTTAAATGGCTGTTCATCTGTGGTATTTACTTGAAAACTGAATGAGTAAGACAATACTCATCCTGGTAAACTATTTGTGTGTCTTAGGTTAGCTGTACCCAGATCCACCAAGAGGGTTATTGCACCTTCTACGATGAGTGTGGCAAAAACCCCACTGTCTCTGGCAGCCTGATACCTGCAATCATCCCCTGCATTTACAATGGACCAGCCAAGCCATTGGCGGGCCTCCATCTACAAAAGCTACAGGAAGTCTGTCCCATGTTATACAAGGGGGGTGCCACCCAAGCGTGCTGCTCTTTAGAGCAGCTTAACACTCTCCAAAAAAGTCTATTACTCTCCAAGCCCATCCTGAGCCGCTGTCCGTCGTGTGTCGAGAACTTTGTAAATATCTACTGCCAAAACACCTGCAACCCTAACCAGAGCCTCCACATTAACATCACCCGGACCTACAATGTCACCATAAATGGTGTCATCAAAGAGGCCGTCACTGAGTACCAGGCCTATCTCTCACGCGAATTCGCAGACCGCTCCTTCGACTCCTGCAAGAACGTGCGCATCCCAGCCACAGGAGGCTTCGCCATCTCAACCATGTGTGGCAAATATGGCTCCACTCTCTGTAACACCCAGCGCTGGTTGGACTTCCAAGGGAACAGTGGCAATGGCTTAGCCCCGCTGGACATCGACTTCCGACTGATAGACAACAATACCCAAGTGGGCCAGGGCATTGTGCCCTTAAGCACCCGAGTGTGGAGCTGCAATGAGTCCACCTCCCCAGAACAAGAGGCCTGTTCATGTCTGGACTGTGTAGCGTCTTGCCCCATAATCCCCCCACCTGTTCCTGATTCAGGGCCCTTTAAAATCGGGCAGCTGGATGGGGTGCTTGTAGTCTGCCTGGTTGTTTTCTGCGGACTCTCAGTCTCCTTCGTGGGCTTTCTGCTTGTGTCAAACCTCTACAGGGGGTTGAAATCTCAGAACAAGGATAAGAATGACAATGAGGTTAAAAAAGAGGTTCACCTTCACGAGGTCACCTGCACTGATAAAGCCAGCTTAGCTACTCAGGATTTCCTGGGCTCGCTCTTCCAGAAATGGGGGACAATGGTGGCCTCCCACCCCATCAAGGTAATTCTGATCTCCCTGATTGCTGTTCTGGTTTTATCTTTTGGACTGGTTTTCATCAAGCTGACGACTGACCCTGTAGAGCTGTGGTCATCTCCTAACAGCCGTGCAATGAAGGAAAAAGCTTTCCACGACGCCAACTTTGACCATTTTTTCAGGACCAATCAGATCATCCTAACCGCCCCCAACCACAAGGGATATGCCTACAACTCCCTTCTCTTCGGCAGGCAGAACTTCAGTGGGGTGCTCTCCAAGGATCTCATCTTGGAGCTCCTGGAGTTCCAGACCAGGCTGCAGGCCATCCAGTTTTGGTCGGATGAGGTAGGACGGACCATCAGCCTCAAGGATGTTTGTTACGCCCCCTTAAACCCCACAAACCCTAGCTTGACTGACTGTGCTGTCAACAGCCTGGTGCAGTACTTCCAGAACAGCCGTGAAAACTTGGATGCCAAAATAAACATGACAGTGAATGGGCAGACTGGAGAGGTGGACTGGCGGGATCACTTCCTCTACTGCATCAAGTGAGTGTGTATTTTGGAAACTCATAGAACACTACTAAAAAAAAAAACTTAATACGTTCAATGACAGATGTTTCGACTTTTCCTCAATGTGTTCAATGACTAGATAAAAAGGCCTGTTGTTGAAACATTTGGCATTTTAAGTTTCTTTCAATATTTCCAAATTTAGCACTATTGAATGTTTCTAGGTTATAAATGAGTGAAAACACATGTTTATGTTAGAAAACAAAATGATTTAATCATGTATAGCTTCATAATGGCTTTCTTTATTATGTGTGAATATATTAACAGCATGCTGTTGTCTTGTCTAGCTCTCCACTCTCCTTTAAGGACATTACTGACCTGGGCCTGAGCTGCATGGCAGACTATGGGGCTCCAGTCTTTCCTTTCCTGGCTGTGGGAGGCTACAAAAGTAAGGCACTACTTTGTCATTCCTGCTTTCTCTCTGAAAGGTTGAGTGTAGGTCTGGAACAAATTATTTACTATTCAAACAGACATTGCGTGAAATTTATTTCAGCTCTAGGAGGCAAAAATGAGCAAAGCAGCCTGATTGAAGAATTTGGTACCGGTACTGACACAGTGCAAGCTGCTCCGATTCATTTATTGTAATAGTAGTAGTAACAATAACAATACAACTTGTGTTTTTTTATATACCGGCTTTAGACTACTCGCTGTGAGTAGTATCTTTTTTTTTTCAGTTAAGGCCAATTGATTATCGTCATCAGTCATGAGTTTAGTACTTAACAAAAGCAAAATAACGTTCTTTTTTACGTGGATGTTCTACAGCTCTCTGTGATACATCTTTATTTCAGATTTTTCTTTGATTAACTCAAATGAAGATAATTACTATTAGATTTTACCCACCTCTTAGTAAATTACTTTCTGTGCTGTGTGAAGAACGGTCTCTTGTGAAGAAAGATCAAACATCTGCCTCGAGCTATATGTGGGTTCTGCTAGCAGGTGATTGGTTGGGAGGGCAACCTCTGTTGCTGGGGCATCTCCAAGAGCACCCACTTCATTGACCAGTGCGCGCTTATTTAAAAAAATCTTAAATAGCCTTTTGGCAGTGATATATTAAATAAACAAATAGCAGAAAGTGATTAAGATGTACAGAATAATAATATCCAGTGAAAAAAAATGTTTTACCTTACAATATATGTACACATTTGCAAACAATTAGATTTTTTAATTAAGAATGACAGTAAAAACACGGGTTTTAAACTATAATTGTGCACAGCGCTTGTCTACAATTATTTCCGGAACGCCGTCCGGGTCTTATTTTCACTCCTACCATGGCGTTCAGGCACGGTCCGGCCCAATTCCACCACTGGTCCCTCATGTCTGGTCCTTCATGCCGGGTCCTTCATTGTTTTATTTTTTTTATTATTATTTTTTTTTTATAAATTTAGTCGTCCCCAATTTTTTTTACCCCCGTTTTCTCCCCAATTTAGTACAATTCTTATCTGTATCCTCGGCTCACTGCTTGCAACCCCCCCCCGCCGACTCGGGAAACGGCGGCTGGAGCATGCGTCCTCTGAAACGTGCTCCTGCCAAGCCGTCATTTTTCGAATGCCACCAGACCTATTGTGCCGGAGGACAACACAGATCTGGCAGCTCCACTGCAGAACCACAGGCGCCGTATCGGCCACCGGGGTCGCTGGTGCGAGGTGAGACGTGGATTCCCCTGCTGACCTAAGCCCTCCCTACCCGGCCAGCGCTCGGGCAATTGTGCGCCGCCCCCTAGGAACTCCCGGTCACGGTCGGCTGTGACATAGCCTGGATTTGAATTTGCGATCTCCAGGCTATAGGGCACATCCTAAGGGAAAGGAGGAGGTAGTCTACCAAGCTAGTAAAGAACTGACCCCGTCTCTCCCATCCCTCTTTGTCTCTCAGATGAGGATTACGCGGAAGCAGAGGCCCTCATCCTGACTTTCTCCCTGAACAACTTCCAGCGGGACACACTTGGGTTTGAGCTGGCTCTGCGCTGGGAGCAGAAGTTCTTAGATTTGGTGCAGGAGTACCAGAGGAACCCCTCCACCAACTTCACCTTTACCTACATGGCAGAGGTATGGAAATATAAACCCAGCTGCAGGACATGAGCTTCTGAAATGAGAAAATCAAAGAATGTGCAGCTAGATTACTTATAGAATTCATTGTATCAGTTTACCAAAGTAAAAGCATAGCAAGTGTAATAAAGCATAGTGAAAGCATAGGTAAGCATTGTACAGCACAGAGAAATGGTACCGTGCAAATTTACCATGGTAAACTTTTATTAGGTATCAGCCTATATATATATATATATATATATACAGACGTGCTCAAATTTGTTGGTACCCTTACAGCTCATTGAAATAATGCTTCATTCCTCCTGAAAAGTGATGAAATTAAAAGCTATTTTATCATGTATACTTGCATGCCTTTGGTATGTCATAGAATAAAGCAAAGAAGCTGTGAAAAGAGATGAATTATTGCTTTTTCTACAAAGATATTCTAAAATGGCCTGGACACATTTGTTGGTACCCCTTAGAAAAGATAATAAATAATTGGATTATAGTGATATTTCAAACTAATTAGTTTCTTTAATTAGTATCACACATGTCTCCAATCTTGTAATCAGTCATTCAGCCTATTTAAATGGAGAAAAGTAGTCACTGTGCTGTTTGGTATCATTGTGTGCACCACACTGAACATGGACCAGGGAAAGCAAAGGAGAGAGTTGTCTGAGGAGATCAGAAAGAAAATAATAGACAAGCATGGTAAAGGTAAAGGCTACAAGACCATCTCCAAGCAGCTTGATGTTCCTGTGACAACAGTTGCAAATATTATTAAGAAGTTTAAGGTCCATGGAACTGTAGCCAACCTCCCTGGGCGCGGCCGCAAGAGGAAAATCGACCCCAGATTGAACAGAAGGATAGTGCGAATGGTAGAAAAAGAACCAAGGATAACTGCCAAAGAGATACAAGCTGAACTCCAAGGTGAAGGTACGTCAGTTTCTGAACGCACCATCTGTCGCTTTTTGAGCGAAAGTGGGCTCCATGGAAGAAGACCCAGGAGGACTCCACTTTTGACAGAAAAACATAAAAAAGCCAGACTGGAATTTGCTAAAATGCATATTGACAAGCCACAATCCTTCTGGGAGAATGTTCTTTGGACAGATGAGTCAAAACTGGAGTTTTTGGCAAGTCACATCAGCTCTATGTTCACTGACGAAAAAATTAAGCTATCAAAGAAAAGAACACCATACCTACAGTGAAACATGGAGGAGGCTCGGTTATGTTTTGGGGCTGCTTTGCTGCACCTGGCACAGGGTGCCTTGAATCTGTGCAGGGCACAATGAAATCTAAAGACTATCAAGGCATTCTGGGGCGAAACGTACTGCCCAGTGTCAGAAAGCTCTGTCTCAGTCGCATGCCATGGGTCCTCCAACAGGATAATGACCCAAAACACACAGCTAAAAGCACCCAAGAATGGATAAGAACAAAACATTGGACTATTCTGAAGTGGCCTTCTATGAGTCCTGATCTGAATCCTATCGAACATCTATGGAAAGAGCTGAAACTTGCAGTCTGGAGAAGGCACCCATCAAACCTGAGACAGCTGGAGCAGTTTGCTCAGGAAGAGTGGGCCAAACTACCTGTTAACAGGTGCAGAAGTCTCATTGAGAGCTACAGAAAACGTTTGATTGCAGTGATTGTCTCTAAAGGTTGTGCAACAAAATATTAGGTTAGGGGTCCCATCATTTTTGTCCATGCCATTTTCATTTGTTTTATTATTTACAATATTATGTTGAATAAAAAATCAAAAGCAAAGTCTGATTTCTATTAAATATGGAATAAACAATGGTGGATGCCAATTACTTTTGTCAGTTTCAAGTTATTTCAGAGAAAATTGTGCATTCTTCGTTTTTTGTGGAGGGGTACCAACAAATTTGAGCACGTCTGTATATATATATATATATATATATATATATATATATATATATATATATATATATATATATATATATACTGTATATATGTAGTGGGCACTGGTATTGATGTGATCCAGCCATCTGAAATGTCTTTCTATTAGATGGCTTGTTGTAGATTTGCATCAGATGGAAATGATGTTACATTAAGATTAGTATATCCAAACCAAATGAGACCAGGGGGTGTTAATCAAATTATTTGGATAATAGAATTACATGGGAAATTGTTTATATGACTTTCCCAATCAAGACACCTAATAATAATGCAAATAATATAATATAACAAACAGTACTAAACTGTCCTTGTAAATAGCAGTTATTGAGAGCTGAGTCATGCATTTACTTTGACAACAGGGCAGAAGAGCTGCATACATCGAGACAGGTTTCATATAACAGAGGAGTTTGGGGAATTGAAGTTTGATAATGACGGTGTTACTGTACATATGATATTGTATTGGCTGCTGTAAGAATAATAAGTAACAGTGCATGCACCGGTCCAGCTTGTAAACTAGTACAATACAATGTGTTTGATGTGAATGTATTATAGGGCACATGTGAAATGGATCTGTGCTTTGTTTGCCCCACAGAGATCACTGGAAGATGAAATCAACCGTACTACAATGGAGGATATCCCCATCTTCATGATCAGCTATGCAGTGATCTTCATCTACATTGCCCTGGCACTCGGAGAGTACTCTTCTTTCAAAAGTGTACTGGTGAGTTGTGAGAAATGTGCACACTTTCATTTCTTTAGGACTATCACAAAATCATACATACATACATACATACACACATACATACACAGAATCACACATACACACAGAATCATACACACACACAATCATACATACACACACATAATAACACACACACAGAATCATACATACACACACAGTCACATATACACACAGAATCATACATACACACACAAAATCACACATACACACATAATAATACACACACACAGAATCATACATACACAGAATCATGCATACATACACATGTACGCACCTCAGCATGGATTTAGATAACCACAGGTCAGAATCCATTGACTTCTAATGTGATTTTTTCAGGGTTATGTTGAAATGTAGTACCTCAGAAACCTCAGACAGACAAAGTTTTTGTGTATGAAGTCATTTTTAAACGTGGATCTCATATGATACTAATGCAGCCGTTTAAATCTGGGTTCAAAAGTTCTGTTTGTTTTAAAGACTGGTTCATGCTTCAGGCTTGTGAACGCTGCACATGCTGACTTCCAGTCACGTCGCACGACCATCTCCCAATGTTAACCCTTCCTATACCATCTCCCAATGTTAACCCTTCCTATACCATCTCCCAATGTTAACCCTTCCTATACCATCTCCCAATGTTAACCCTTCCTACTACCATCTCCCAATGTTAACCCTTCCTATACCATCTCCCAATGTTAACCCTTCCTATACCATCTCCCAATGTTAACCCTTCCTATACCATCTCCCAATGTTAACCCTTCCTATGCCATCTCCCAATGTTAACCCTTCCATGACCATCTCCCAATGTTAACCCTTCCTATGACCATCTCCCAATGTTAACCCTTCCATGACCATCTCCCAATGTTAACCCTTCCAATACCATCTCCCAATGTTAACCCTTCCTACTACCATCTCCCAATGTTAACCCTTCCATGACCATCTCCCAATGTTAACCCTTCCATGACCATCTCCCAATGTTAACCCTTCCATGACCATCTCCCAATGTTAACCCTTCCTATACCATCTCCCAATGTTAACCCTTCCTATACCATCTCCCAATGTTAACCCTTCCTATACCATCTCCCAATGTTAACCCTTCCATGACCATCTCCCAATGTTAACCCTTCCATGACCATCTCCCAATGTTAACCCTTCCTATACCATCTCCCAATGTTAACCCTTCCTACTACCATCTCCCAATGTTAACCCTTCCATGACCATCTCCCAATGTTAACCCTTCCATGACCATCTCCCAATGTTAACCCTTCCTATACCATCTCCCAATGTTAACCCTTCCTATACCATCTCCCAATGTTAACCCTTCCTATACCATCTCCCAATGTTAACCCTTCCTATACCATCTCCCAATGTTAACCCTTCCTATACCATCTCCCAATGTTAACCCTTCCATGACCATCTCCCAATGTTAACCCTTCCATGACCATCTCCCAATGTTAACCCTTCCATGACCATCTCCCAATGTTAACCCTTCCTATACCATCTCCCAATGTTAACCCTTCCTACTACCATCTCCCAATGTTAACCCTTCCTATATCATCTCCCAATGTTAACCCTTCCTACTACCATCTCCCAATGTTAACCCTTCCTATGACCATCTCCCAATGTTAACCCTTCCTATACCATCTCCCAATGTTAACCCTTCCTATACCATCTCCCAATGTTAACCCTTCCTACTACCATCTCCCAATGTTAACCCTTCCATGACCATCTCCCAATGTTAACCCTTCCTATACCATCTCCCAGTGTTAACCCTTCCTATACCATCTCCCAATGTTAACCCTTCCTATACCATCTCCCAATGTTAACCCTTCCATGACCATCTCCCAATGTTAACCCTTCCATGACCATCTCCCAATGTTAACCCTTCCTATACCATCTCCCAATGTTAACCCTTCCTACTACCATCTCCCAATGTTAACCCTTCCATGACCATCTCCCAATGTTAACCCTTCCTATACCATCTCCCAATGTTAACCCTTCCTATACCATCTCCCAATGTTAACCCTTCCTATACCATCTCCCAATGTTAACCCTTCCTATACCATCTCCCAATGTTAACCCTTCCTATACCATCTCCCAATGTTAACCCTTCCTATACCATCTCCCAATGTTAACCCTTCCATGACCATCTCCCAATGTTAACCCTTCCATGACCATCTCCCAATGTTAACCCTTCCATGACCATCTCCCAATGTTAACCCTTCCATGACCATCTCCCAATGTTAACCCTTCCATGACCATCTCCCAATGTTAACCCTTCCTATACCATCTCCCAATGTTAACCCTTCCTATACCATCTCCCAATGTTAACCCTTCCTATACCATCTCCCAATGTTAACCCTTCCTATACCATCTCCCAATGTTAACCCTTCCTATACCATCTCCCAATGTTAACCCTTCCATGACCATCTCCCAATGTTAACCCTTCCATGACCATCTCCCAATGTTAACCCTTCCTATACCATCTCCCAATGTTAACCCTTCCTACTACCATCTCCCAATGTTAACCCTTCCTATACCATCTCCCAATGTTAACCCTTCCTACTACCATCTCCCAATGTTAACCCTTCCATGACCATCTCCCAATGTTAACCCTTCCTATACCATCTCCCAATGTTAACCCTTCCATGACCATCTCCCAATGTTAACCCTTCCTATACCATCTCCCAATGTTAACCCTTCCTATACCATCTCCCAATGTTAACCCTTCCTATACCATCTCCCAATGTTAACCCTTCCTATACCATCTCCCAATGTTAACCCTTCCTATACCATCTCCCAATGTTAACCCTTCCTATACCATCTCCCAATGTTAACCCTTCCTATACCATCTCCCAATGTTAACCCTTCCTACTACCACTGCTGGTGGGATAATTGTCGCTTTATTCCAGGACAATCTGTCAGGTTTATATAATACATTATCAGTGTTGGGAAAGTTACTTTTAAAAAGTAATCCATTACAGTTACAAGTTACTTGATCAAAATGGTAGCTTATTACTTTGAAAACAAAATGTAACTAGTTACAGTTACAAATAGTTACTTCTCAGGCACAGTTTACATTTTACAGCAATATTTTTTTCGGTTTGATCAGGCTGCAGCTCAAAATATTCTTCGTAGATCCAGCTATCAAACCCCCTTGTTCCCTCCTCTGACGCCATTTTCTAGCAAGAGGATATGAAAAGTGCGTTCATGTGCATGTAAGGTTTGACTTGCATTGTTGAAGCGCTTTCTGATTTCCACGTTATGCATTAGCTGTAGTCCTTTTAAAACATGTTTTAACTACGCAGTAGGGATTCAAGGAAATACATGCACATGGAGTAGGGAGTGGTTAACATGTAGAAAACAGAAAGTACTGATTAGAGGAGAAACCTCAAAATGGAGCGAGGTAACCAGTGGAGTACCACAGGGATCAGTATTAGGTCATCTGCTATTCCTAATCTATATTAATGACTTAGATTCTGGTATAGTAAGCAAACTTGTTAAATTTGCAGACAACACAAAAATAGGAGGAGTGGCAAACACCGTTGCAGCAGCAAAGGTCATTCAAAATGATCTAGACAGCATTCAGAACTCTACAGACACATGGCAAATTACATTTAATACAGAAAAGTGTAAGATACTGCATGCAGGCAATACAAATGTGCATTATAAATATCATATGGGAGATACTGAAATTGAAGAAGGAATCTATGAAAAAGACCTAGGAGTTTATGTTGACTCAGAAATGTCTTCATCTAGACAATGTGGGGAAGCTATAAAAAAAGGCCAACAAGATGCTCGGATATATTGTGAGAAGTGTTGAATTTAAATCAAGGGAAGTAATGTTAAAAGGGAATAGGCTGCTTACCACCGATGACTTCACTAAATGGACTCTCCAGGAAAAGCGTGAAAGGTGAGAGCACACTTGGTAGTTTCGCAGTGTAATTTAAATTAATCCATGTATGTGAGACAGTTATTATAGTCCATACAGAGGTGCTCTGAGACGTTAACAAGTGTGCTCTTTTCATGCTTTTCCTGGAGAGTCCATTTAGTGAAGTCATCGGTGGTAAGCAGCCTATTCTAATTCATTGTCCTGTTGTGATTGAGCACCTGCTACTGTTTGAAATGTATCTGCTGAAGCGCAGAGGCACGTCTTGAAGTAATGTTAAAACTTTACAATGCATTAGTAAGACCTCATCTAGAATACTGTGTTTAGTTCTGGTCCCCCGGCTACAAAAAGGATATTGCTGCTCTAGAAAGACTGAAAAGAAGAGCAACCAGAATTATCCCAGGTTTAAAAGGCATGTTGTATGCAAACAGGCTAAAAGAATTGAATCTATTCAGTCTTGAATAAAGATCTGATTCAAGCATTCCAAATTCTAAAAGATAGTGACAATGTCGACCCAAGGGACTTCTTTGACTTGAAAAAAGAAACAAGGACCAGGGGTCACAAATGGAGATTAGATAAAGGGGCATTCAGAACAGAAAATAGGAGGCACTTTTTTACACAGAGAATTGTGAGGGTCTGGAACCAACTCCCCAGTAATGTTGTTGAAGCTGACACCCTGGGATCCTTCAAGAAGCTGCTTGATGAGATTCTGGCATCAATAAGCTAATAACAACCAAACGAGCAAGATGGGCCGAATGGCCTCCTGTCGTTTGTAAACATACTTATGTTCTTATGTTCTAAAAGTATCTATGTTATTTTTGCACGTAAAATGTAATCCGCTACTACATTTCATAACCTGTCTGATAAAGGAACCATTACTGAAAAAGTTACTAAAAAATGTAATCAGATTACAGTAACGCATTACATGTGATGTGTTTCTCCCCAGCTATGTACACTATGCTATGAGGCTGCAGTGCTGGTGTGTTTCTCCCATGCTCTGTACACTATGCTACACTATGAGGTTGGAGTTATAGTGCGGGGTCTCTGTTTCAGGTCAACTCGAAGATCGTGGTGGGTCTGGGGGGGATCCTGGTGGTGGGCTGTGCAGTCCTCTCCTCCATGGGGTTCTACGCCTGGATCGGGATCCCCTCGTCGCTCATCATCCTTCAGGTCGTGCCGTTCCTAGTCCTGGCTGTTGGAGCTGACAACATCTTCATCTTCGTTCTGGAGTACCAGGTTAGCATCATGGAAAGGAAGGCCAACGGGGGGAGACTTTTCTGTTCTAGTTCTACTGCTCTTTGTCATGTAAAACATGCCTATGATTCTTCGTTTGGTTCATTTTTGATCTTTTGGAGTATATTATTTGTTTTGAGCTGGTTCCTCGTTCCTCGTTCATTATCAGGTTTCGTCACTTAATGCATAACATGCAGAGCCCTTATAACAGTATACAATAGTAAAAGCATAAAAAAGCACTGGGGAACTGCAGAATTACTGTGAACATGTACTGTGGTACACTTCCATAAGGGATATACCCAGGTAAACAATAGGACAGTGAGTTTGATGGAAAACATATCTATCAAATGTATTCATTCAAATACAATTGCTCACAGCCTGACTTCTAACATTCTCTCAAAACAGAAAAGATGAAATTCAGGGACCACATTGTGCTACCGTAGAACCATTACAATGCTGTACAAATCCACAGACATTCGGTAATGCCTGTGCTATGTGTACCTTCTGTGACATGATCTTGAAACATGGACGTGACACAGCGGGTTCTGTACTGTAGTGCAATCACGTGCTGGGTTCTCTTCCTCAGAGAAGCAAGCGAAAGCCGGGAGAGCGGAGGGAGGAGCAGATAGGGAGAGTCCTGGGCAACGTGGCTCCCAGCATGCTCCTCTGCAGCATGTCCGAGTCCATCTGCTTCTTCTTAGGTGAGAACTTTGGGGGGGGGGGGATGTTACCAGAAATCCTGTACCAGGGTGATTGGAGAGTGCTGCCCATAAAAAACGAAGGCAAAGCAAATGTACAAAACACCCCAGTGCATTATTGTTTCCATCTTACTGTCTGCAGTGCGAAGCAGCATGTTGTTTTGAAAAGGGCATCCTGGCAGGCAGTGCAATTTTGAGTGACGTTGCCTCGAGATATAAGGGTTTAACACTCTCCACAAACAGGTGGCTTGAGTCTACAGTCAGAAATGTACAATCAGAAAAGGCCATGATGATACTGTGTTCAATTGTGACTGCCACAATACAAAAAAGGACCTGTGGTCCTGGAGAGAGTCCAGCATAAAGCAACCATACGAGACCTTAACCATACGAGGGCTGAATAGAGGGAGCTGAATCTATTAGCCTGGAACAAAGAAGATTTAAGATTGAAGTCTTTAAAATCTTGAATGGAATAGAAAAAGTTAACTTGAGTCTATACTTTAAGTGCAGCATGGAAAGAATTAGGATAGAGTGGTGAGGTTATGGAATGGGGTTAACTAGCCATGTTGTTGATGCTGAATCACTGGGATCTTTATGACCCAACTACATTGAAGCGCTGCTGGCATGATATAATGTTTGTTGAAAGCTGACTACTATTGGAGGCTTCGCTCTACTTCCCTACCAAGGATTTACTGTTTGAATCCATTGTATTCTCAGGAGCCCTCAGTACTATGCCAGCAGTGAGGTCGTTCGCGTTGTACGCAGCCCTCGCCGTTTTCTTGGACTTCCTGCTCCAGATGTCTGCGTTCGTGGCACTCCTGTCTCTAGACGCCCGGCGTCAGGACAGCTCCCGCTGTGATGTGCTCTGCTGTGTGTCGGTGAAGAACGCCACGAGGAAGAAGAAGAGCGACGGCTTCCTGCTTCCTCTCATGAGAGATTACTACGCTCCCTTCCTCTTGCACAGCACCACCAGGATCATAGTGGTATGGACTCCTCCCACTTCAGTGATTTAATCAGCTTTACACGTGTGCTTAAAGGTTTGGAAGATTATTACCAGAGTAACAGGTTATTCCAAGAACACATTAAAAACACCCGTTTCTTTTCCACTTACACCTGAAGAAGAGACTTTTGCGGTAAATTGACAGTTAATTTGTCAAGCAGTATCAATATATATTATAAAGTAATGATATATATATATATGTATTTGGAACAGTTCTATGTAGCAAAAGCTAGACATATAAGATGTATAGTGGTGTCAAACACACCCCTCCACCCCGTGGATGCACACATAACCTTGAGAAGATAAACAAAAAAAAATACAATGTTGCTGTGCACTTTTAGTTGTTCCATGTCTTGTTACAGTCCTTTGGATATTTGGACAATTGGTTCCATGTTTCTTGGCACTTTGATACTTGGTTAAGATAACTGAGATCTTACATGCAAGTTGATTAATAGTTGCGTCCAGCGTCGTAACCACAGCTGACATTCTACCGAAGTCAAACTTAGGTTTCAAGCTATAGCTGGCAGTATTTATAGGACTGCTTGGTATTTACTATTCAACTGCCAAATCTATGTTACACAGAAAAGCAACAGAGAAAATGAAGGAGTCTTTTGTACTTTACCAGAATTTTTACATGAGCATCAGCATTGATGATGCAAAAAAATACCTGAGGACACGACCTTGGGTGTCCTCATCGCTAGTTACGGCCATGGTTGTGTCAATGTGTAAGACTTGGGATGTTCCAGTTTAACAATAACAAATGTTTTACAGGTTAGGAAGAAAGCTGAAATAAATCAGTTTGTAGTATTTTTAAGATTAATAGCACAGTTATGAAAAATTCCCAGCTGAACTGACTCCAGTGAAACTGGAAATTGGTTACCTAGATATGCAATGGCAGATGGAATGTGTGTGCTTTAAGGCCATTGTCCTCACCCTGTTGGTCATCACAGTAACGCCCTAATGAATGCTGTGTTGGTTCTTCTGTCCACAGATGCTGCTGTTCTTGTTCATGTTCTGTGCCTGCTTCTTCCTGATGTTCCATGTGAGAGTGGGTCTGGATCAGGACCTGTCAGTGCCGACGGTGAGATAGTCACATCTCAGCGTTTCGTGAGAAAGAGGTTACATTTGTTTGCAGTTTGCAGTCATTCTGAGTGGGTCTTAAAGTAATTGTAGCTAACAAAATAGCCATCAATCTTACCTGTTTTACAGTGCCATTAGCTACAAAGGTCTCAGGTGTACAGATTGAAAGAAACTCTGTAATGGCAAACATGTATTTTCATTTTAAAACATTATATTTGGCACTACTTCATGTTACAGAAAGTTATCAGTTTCTATACCCTATTCTCAGGAAATCTGTTACACTGGAACTTCCTGGGCCACCACAGCAGTGTCTTCTGGGTCAAAGCATGTTACTGACTGAAAGCATGTCAGTCAATAAGGGAAGCAGCTGGTTGGTCAATGACAGGAAAGAAGCCTGTGAAGGGTGGGGACAGTGTCACTCTGAGAGTGAAATTATGGTGCAAGCAGTAAAATAAAATGAAAAACACAGTATCTGCTAAAAGAAGCACTCAGAATGATTATATCATAATAAGGGAAGGGGACATTAGGAACCCCCCTCCTATTTTTTTCATTTTCATCCATTTTTAGGTTTGAAAATAAATAACATAGCCAGCCTTTCTGTATCGCCCCCCCCCACTTCCACCCTCTGTATCACCCCCTCCCTCCACATCCACCCTGTCTGTATCACCCCCCCCTCATCCACCCTGTCTGTATCACCCCCCCTCATCCACCCTGTCTGTATCACCCCCTCCTCATCCACCCTGTCTGTATCAACCCCCCCTCATCCACCCTGTCTGTATCACCCCTGCCCCCCCCCTCCACATACACAGTGTTACGTGGAGGGGGGGCAGGGGTGATACAGAGGGGAGTAACACGTTACAGTAACTTGGAACTGTAAGGTGAAAAAAAAATGTAGTTACATTACGTTTATAAAAAAGAGCGCAGCGAGTGCATAACGTGGAAATCAGAAAGTGCTTAAAAAGTGCAAATCAAATCATGTCACATGACCACCCCGCACAAAAATATCTCTGTAAAATGTAAACTGTGCCTGAGAAGTAACTGTAACTAGTTAAAATTTTGTTTGACTTGTAACTGTAACAGATTATTTATAAAAGTAACTTCCCCAACACTGATCACACAATGCCCGTTACCTCTCTCTTTCTCAATCTTCTCTCGGTGTTCTCTGTCTCCTGTAGGACTCCTACATGCTGGATTACTTCAAGTACCTGTACAAGTATTTCGAGGTGGGCATTCCCACCTACTTTGTGACCACGCGAGGGTACAACTTCTCCAGCATTGAGGGGATGAATGGGGTCTGCTCCAGTGTGGGCTGTAACAACAACTCCATGACGCAGAAAATCCAGTATGCCACAACATTCCCCAAAGAGTAAGTACCTTTCTCAGCTCTGTTCTCAGCTGCTTCATTCAGTTCTGTCCGATAGATCCGATAGGCGTGACAGTACAATTCGGTAACAGTTTATGTTGTGCTGCATAAATATGCAAACTGCACCTATTTACTGCGATAAATAGGTGCAGTTTGCATAGACACATCCTCATTAACATTATTTTTTTCAGGTCTTTTAAATAGCTCAAAGAGTTTAACAGGGGCTTATAAAAGTACTTTATGGTCCTTTAAAGCAATTCACTGCATTACAAGGGTGCTGAAAGAGAAGTTTGGTATGTTTTTGTTTCAAATCATCCTGTTGTCTATATACTCTCAAGCATCGCCTCTCTCTAGATACAGCCAATACACAATAGTGTACCATTAACCTGTCTCCCTGCAACACTGTCTCTTGTGGTTTAAGAAATACATCAGTAAGAAAAACCACTGTAGTAGAACAAATGTGTTTTTTCTGATCCAGTAGACAGGGACAGGGGATAGATGAATGGTTACACTCTGGTGTACCAGCTGTTCTTGTTGAGAAGATTTGTTTGAGAGCCCTATGGAGGCCACAGGGGTTCTTTAAACTTCACCAGGGTGTAATGGCATGAAATATTCGAAACAGGAAGTACAATACATATGTTAAGTTGCTCTGAAATTGAAACCAGCATTAGTGAACATGTTTTACAAGTGTATTGACTATCAATGAACTGTTCTTCATTTAGCAGGCTGGGTTATTAAGAGGCATGTCATAATGTTGGAATAATGTGGACGTATTCTTTATTTAGTTTTTCTTCTCCACAGATCCTTTCTGGCAATCCCAGCCTCCTCTTGGGTCGATGACTTTATCGACTGGCTGAACCCGATTTCCAAGTGCTGTCGTTTACACTCCTTTGGTCCCCAGCAGGGGAAATTCTGTCCGTCAACAAGCAGTAAGAATCCCTCTTTATATTCATACCATAATTCTGTAAGAAAATGAATCGTCAAGCAACTTGTAACCCATTAAAAAAATAAGGAAGATAGAGAAAAAAAATAAATAGTGAACACACATACAGAGAATCATCGGAATCTTACCAATTTATCAATACATTAAAATCTGTTGAAAACAAACATCATATTTTGCCAAAATGCAATCCAAAAGGTAGGGGTGGGATACTCGTGCTTGTTCTCGTGAATGCCTTTGAGAAGTATTGATCAGCAGGTTTTAAATAAATCCATTCATTGTGTTGTGTGTTGATTTCAAAATAAGAAATATCCTCCCCTTTACAACTGAGTACCGTAAACTGACAATTCAGCGCCCCGGATGAGAGGAAAACTCGCTTCCAAACGGCTTTAAAAACAGTCTGGAACTTCACATTCAAATGTATTTATTGAACCAGGATAGAACCCGTCAGATATACATCTAATTTCAAGGGGGTCCTAGTTGTTGCCATTGATTGGTACTCATTTGTAAAGGTGAGGGAAGGACAGCCTTTCTTGTTTTAAAATTCAACACGTTAGTGAATGGATTTATTTAAAACCTGCCAATCAATACTTCTCAAAGGCAATCACAAGAACAAGCACGAGTATCGGCGCACCCCTACCAAAAGGACTGGCACTGCAAAGATCACCGTACATTAAAGGAAGGAAGGAAGGAAGCACTACCGTCCCGAAAAATACATACAGGCTAAATAAGCATTAACTACTTGTCCACATTATACATTTAACACACATAATATTACATCATCGTGTTTTGGCCAATTTTCAGAAAAGTTGGTGAGTGGATGTGGCAAAGTGCCCCGCCCCTGTGTGCATTTGTGTGTTCTATGTTGTATGTATGCGTGCGTATGTTAATGTTGGTGTATAGATTGGTACATGGGATATAAACAGGTCTGTGTTTCACGTGTGTTTAAATTGTATATTTGTATTTAGGCACGGGATTGCACATCACGCACGTGCATTTAAAATATAATATGCGAGCACGGGGTTGCACAGAATTAATTCACGTGCTGGGATTCAAGTGAATAATTAATTAGTAATTGAATTCCAGCACAACAGTATATATAGATGCACATTTTCATTCAGTCGGGGTTGGGTGTTCGAGAGTGGAGAACGGGTGAGAGAGAAGGAGAACGTAAAAGTAGTAAAAATAATATCTAGAAGTGTTTGTACTCACCGTGTTTGTTTGTCTCTCCGTGCACCGTTTGTTAAGTGTTTAGTACGTTTTGTTTGTCTCTTTATTTTGGCGTGAAGTGCCGTGTCCTGTGTTTTTGTTGTTGCAAACCTTTTATTTTCTGTTCCGTTTATTAAATGCTGAGCGCGATCACGCGCTCAGCTTTACCAAAACCCAATCTCTCTGTTTATTTATTTCCTGCATCTGGTCTGACACCACCCACTCCGGCCGTCTTTGTGACAGTGGATCATACTGCATATCATTTAAAACAAACTTATTATAAAAGGTTGATATTGACAAAAGACCAAATATGTCAAGATGGAATTAAACTTTGATCTAAATGTGCACTTAGATGAGGAGATTTAAATGGAGGAATTTGAAAAAAGAATGCACTTCTTTGCACCCAGCTCCCCCGTCGGAAGGGGCAAGCTCCGCACTGCCTTGTAAAAAGTTATAGACTGCCATACAGTCCCTTCAAATGAGTAGGTGCAGTATTCTTACTGATATCATATTTAGAAAAAATGTGAATATCTGTGGCATAAAAAAAATGAAAACCCATGACTTACTGTAAGATAACAGGCTTGCCCAAAGGCATCCACTTATGACATAAATACTGCGTGTCACGGTCTTTCATGACATATTCTCTCTGTATCCTGCCCTGATGTGCTAACATGAGACAATCCTCAATGTGCTAGACTGACTCCTCACTTTCCTCTCTTCTCCTGTAGCCTCTGTCTGCTTGAAAAAGTGTATGCAACTGGGTGCTGGCACAGTGAGACCCACTGTTGAGCAGTTCAACCAGTACCTCCCCAACTTCCTCAGCGACCTGCCTAACCTACAGTGCTCCAAAGGGTGAGTTTATCTAAGCAGGCAAACCTTTTGAGATGTAATACTATAATCAAAATATTACCCTTCATGGATGTCTGAATGTCTTACAGCACTAATCAATTCAAGATTTAGCTCTTTGGAAATATCAAATAAATGTAATAAATTAAATGACAAACATTTCAACTCAGTGCTAATACAATCAAACGTTTTTTCATATCACCAAATAACCTGACAAAATAAACATTAAAACACAGAAAAAGTGTTCATACAATAAATAACCCTGTTTTGCAGTGGAAATTAAATGTACAGTAGTACTGGTTACTGCATTGATTATAATTGGGTTTATTAATAAACATCATTTTTAATATACAATCTATTACACTGTACATGAACAACTGCACATGGTAATAATTAAAACAAAAGAAAGTTGTAAACTTACACATTGCATTGTTCTGAATGCTACAGTGGCTATCAAAAGTATTCACCCCCCTTGGACTTTTCCACATTTTATTGTGTTACAACATGGAATCAAAATGGATTTAATTAGGAGTTTTTGCCACTGATCAACACAAAAAAAGTCCATAATGTCAAAGTGAAAAATAAAATCTACAAATTGTTCTAAATTAATTACAAATACAAAACAGAAAATAATTGATTGCATAAGTATTCACCCCCTTGAGTCAATATTTGGTAGAGGCACCTTTGGCAGCAATTACAGCCATGGGTCTATTTGGATAAGTCTCTACCAGCTTTGCACATCTGGACACTGCAATTTTTGCCCATTCTTCTTTGCAAAATTGCTCAAGCTCCATCAAGTTGGATGGGGACCTTTGGTGAACAGCAATTTTCAACTCTTTCCACATATTCTCAATTGGATTGAGGTCCGGGCTTTGACTGGGCCACTCCAGGACATTGACCTTTTTGTTTTTAAGCCACTCCAGTGTGGCTTTGGCTGTATGTTTGGGGTCATTGTCCTGCTGTAAGATGAATCTTCTCCCAAGTCCCAGGTCTCTTGCAGACTTCAGCAGGTTTTCCTCCAGGATTTCTCTGTACTTTGCTGCATCCATTTTGCCCTCTATCTTCACGTGGTTTCCAGGCCCTGATGCAGAGAAGCATCCCCATGTCATGATGCTGCCACCACCATGCTTCACGGTAGGGATGGTGTTCTCAGGATGATGTGCAGTGTTAGGCTTGCGCCAAACATAGCGCTTAGTGTTGAGGCCAAAAAGCTCTATTTTGGTCTCATCAGACCATAGAATCTTCTTCCACTTGGTCTCAGAGTCTCCCATATGCCTTCTGGCAAACTCTAGCCAAGATTTGATGTGAGTTTTTTTCAACAATGGCTTTCTTTTTTGCCACTTTCCCATAAAGGCCAGTTTTGTGAAGCACTTGGGCTATTGTTGCTGTATGCACAGTGTCTCCCAGCTCAGTCGTGGAACACTGTAACTCCTTTTTAGAGTTGCCATAGGCCTCTTGGTGGCCTCCCTGACTAGTGCCCTTCTCACCCAGATACTCTGTTTTTGAGGACGGCCTGTTGTAGACAGATTCACAGTTGTGCCATATTCTCTCCATTTCTTAATAATGGACTTTACTGTGCTCCGGGGGATATTCAATGCCTTGGAAATGTTCTTATATCCTACCCCTGATTGGTGCTTTTGAAGAACCTTATTCCGGATTTGCTTTGAATGTTCCTTCGTCTTCATGATGTAGTTTTTGTTAGGAAATGTACTAACCAACTGTGGGACCTCCCAGAGACAGGTGTATTTAACCTGAAATCATGTGAAACTCCTTAATTGCACACAGGTGGACTCCATTCAACTAATTATGTGACTTCTAAAGACAATTGGTTGCACCAGAGCTTATTTAGGTGTGTCATAGCAAAGGGGCTGAATAGTTATGCAATCAATTAGTTTCTGTTTTATATTTGTAATTAATTTGGAGCAAATTGTAGATTTTATTTTTCACTTTGACATTATGAACTTTTTTTGTGTTGATCAGTGTCAAAAACTCCTAATTAAATCCATTTTGATTCCATGTTGTAACACAATAAAATGTGGAAAAGTCCAAGAGGGGTGAATACTTCTGAGAGCCACTGCATATTTTGCGACTTCAGAACATTAAAATACTGTACAGCAACTTACTTAAATATAACCCTTCTTATGTTAGGTTTTTATTTATTATAGAAATCAGTTATACAACTGTAATTGGAGCTAACAAAATAGTTCCGTACATTTTCTCCGCCATTCACATCCATTCAGTTTATGTCTCAAATGTGCAGTTTTGAAAGAAACACATGTATTTTAACTTTAAAACATGGTATCTGGTACTACAGTAGTTTAAAGAAATTTCTGTTTGCAATCCATGCTTTTAGACTGCCTTGCAATTCCTGGGTCATTTCACCTGGAGTCTACTTTCCTGTCAATCACCAATCAGCTATTGCCCTCATTGACTAACATGCTTTGACCCAGAAGATGCTACTGGGCTGAAATGAGCCGGAAAGTAAAGCAGTACCAGACTTCCTGGAGGCCAAGGCAAGCAAGCTGATAACTTGCTTTAACCTTGTGTAGTAGCAGACGTCTGCTTTAAAATGAAAATACATGTGCACTATAACTTGTGTTTCTTTAAAAACGTATATTTGAGACCTATGTAGCTATGGAAATGCAAAATGTGTAAGATTTATGAAATTAGTATATTACAATTGTGAGTGATAATAAAAGTGATATTTTCAGGAGCCTGTCCCTTTTACCTCCCATTGTATTGTGGACATTTGAATCTAATGATATAATGATTGTAATAATTGTAAGTCGTCCTGGATAAGGGCGTCTGCTAAGAAATGAATAATAATAAAGTGCCGGGTGGTATTATGCAGGTACAGCTGTCTACCTCCCGGACACTGCACTGCAGGGTTTTATGCTGATTGTCTGCACCACGTTTCCTAGGTGCAGGATAGCTCTAAATATCAGGACTAGGTGCAGGGCAAGCACTTCCAACAATACCTCCAATCGCGGTTTCAATTATCTTAATGGTTCAAAAACAGTTTCCGTTGTTAGATGTCTGCATTTTACTCTTTGTTCCATGCTCCAGTTAGAACATTTACACACCTGATGGCACGGTTATCCCAACTATTGAAAGCTGTTTGTGAGTGCAAACTCACAACAACAGAACAGAATGTAGCCCAGCTATGTACATTCGTTTCTGTCACAGGGTCTCTCAGCCAAGCAATGCTGGATCCCTTATGAATACTAAAAGCCACAATCAGCCAGTCCAACAAAAAAAGCAGTTTTTTAAATGCTGTGCTTTTTATTTACAGCCAGTGAAAAACAAGGTACAAGACACAGGCCATCAATCAGAAAGGGCAGAAACAAAAAAACTAAAATAAAAATAAAACTGATCTCAGGTTTAAAGGTAGCAGAAACACAATAGGACAGGCAGCCCAAGCTGACATGCTCTCAGTCTTCAGCAGTGACTTGTTGAGCAATGCAGTAAAGTAACCAGGTAAGGTTTGGGATATCTGTCTTAGCCCTTTAAGCTCCCAAAGAGAATGAACTTCAGTGTGGCTGGTGCAGTCCTTTTAAAGGTCCAGCCCCTCTCCCCCTTCAGTGTGGCTGGTGCAGTCCTTTTAAAGGTCCAGCCCCTCTCCCCTTTCAGGTAACTAATTTTTTTTTAATTATTATTTTTTTTTAAATTTAGACTCTCCAATTATTTTACCCCTGATTTTCTCCCCATTTGGAATGCCCAGTTACTATTATTATTATTCCTCCTTCACCTTGGCGATTCCCCACACAGCTCAGGGACCCGAGGCTCAGTGGGCGTCCTCCGATCCCACTGGCCTATCGGCGTCCTTTTACACCCAGGAACTCGAGAGCGGATGTCTGCAGGCTACTGGCCTCTGGAGGACAAAGACCAGCCCAGCAAATCATCGCTCCCAAGCTCACTTGGAGCCTGGCCTGTAGGGGTCGCCGCAGAGCGGTGAAGAGAAACAGTCTAAGCCGGATCCCACCTCCCCAACCCTGGGAGCGCCAAAGCAAATGCGGTGCCCCCCCCCCACCTCCCCACCTCCCCTCCTCCCCCCCCCCGGAGTCCCCAGCGAAGACCGGCTGTCTCGCACAACCAGGATTGTATGCCGTATGACTCACTAGCATGCCGCGCAGCAGTGCTTTTACCAGGTGAGCCATTCGGTGACCCCACTAATTCGATTTTAAAGATAGATTACCTGGTTTGTTTTCTGTTTTTTTCTTCCAGGGGCCTGGGAGCCTATGACAAAGCTGTTGTTAGAGGAGCGGATGGAGAAATAATAGGTACAATTTGATTGGAATCCCATTTGGATGTGTGACACATTCTTCAAAGTGATTCTGGGTTTTGCTGATCCAGTATTGTTATTATAATTTTTACCCTCAGACTGTCTTTAAACAGACTTCCTCATTCCATTGAAGTCATGTGACAATGGAACCTTGGCTGGTCCCACCTACTCACCCTCTGTATTTATGTTGAGTATGCTGGGCCCGCAGAGTTGAAAGATCACATTGTCACATGGTTTAAATGGAACAAGGAAGCCAGTTCAGTGCTAGGCAGTTCTCCAGACTAGCTAAAAATGGATAACGACAGATATAGAGAAAAATAAGAGCAACTTAATATTGGAGACCTCAGAACTGTTTACAATTATTGAAAATGTCAGAAAAAGACAAGGGACATGTGAACAATTAATACAAAAAATATTTAAAGCTAGTTAGTGTTTAAAATGACATTTGAAGCTAGTTGAATGAATAAGCAGGGCTTTGTCTCACCCCTTCTACCCCCTCTTTACAGCCTCGCGGTTCATGGCCTACCACACCCCCCTCACCAATTCACAGGCGTTCACGGAGGCCCTGAGGAGAGCCAGGGAGCTTGCTGACAACATCACCAGGAGCATGAGGCAGATCCCCGGCACAGACCCCGACTTCCAGGTCTTCCCTTACACGTAAGAGCACACCCAGAGTCCCCTGCCCTGCTTACAGCACCGCGGTCAGTAAGCAGACAGTGTGGGCAAGCTTTTAAACACGCAAACAGAATGCTTGCTTATTTAACAGGGCGGAGGCTGGGTGTGAACTGGCGACCCAGCGTCCCGCGAAGAAGCATCTTAACCTGTGTGAAAGAGCCGGGCTGTCTGCAATAGATCTTTTAAACTCATCTCATCTCACCGACAGGACAGAATCACACAGCACTGTCCATTCCACTTATTCATCAAAAGAGGCTGTGATATTTATGGGTTATCTAGTCATGATGTTTACGCCAAACCACTGGGATCCTTTAAGATCAGGCTCGTCAAAGTTCTAAGATTAACCAGCTACTGGGAACCGGAGAAGCAGAATTACTTTTTCTTGTTCATAAATGTCCTTCTGCTCTTCTGCTATAAATAGGCGCACCTTCTCAGATTAACCAATACCATATCAAATAAAACCAGAAAATCAGGATTGGTGTTTTGCTTTCCCCTGCAGGATCACGTACGTGTATTTTGAGCAGTACCTGACGATCGTGTCGGAGGGGCTCTTCATCCTGTCGCTGTGTCTACTCCCCACCTTTGTGGTGTGCAGTATCCTGCTGGGCATGGATGTGCGCTCCGGTCTGCTCAACCTCATCACCATCATCATGATCACTGTGGATACCGTCGGGGTCATGACCCTATGGAGCATTGACTACAATGCCGTGTCGCTTATCAACCTGGTCACGGTGAGTGAGGCTTCCTCTCCAAAGCAATACAGAACCACATTCATTCTTTAAGCCTCCAATTGTGGACCGTGTCTTTGTGCCATGCCTTGACTGTCTTGAACTTCCTGGGTCATTTCACTTGGAGAGTGGAGTTTCCCCACCCCTTCAGGGGCTTCTTTCCTGTCAGTAACCCACTGCTTCCCATATGACGGACGTGCTTTGCAGCCAGTAAGATGCTTTGACCTTGAAGACACTGCTGAGGCGAAATGACAAAGGATAGAGTAACAGACTAACACTGATGTGACAAAACAGAGCTTCGCAGATTGCACTCATGAACTACTATTAAAACAGAAGTGCTTTTTTATATTCTAATTGCGTAATGTTCTATGCCCAATATGACATCTAGATATTTAGAAAAATCGTTACTGTTGATTTTTCACACGTGATTAATAATTAGTTTTAAAAAAGAGCTAATTTAGCATGGAGTTGGATTTGTTGTGAATATGCCCTGAAGTATGTCCATCAACAACTAATGTTCATCTGTGTAGTGCTGTTCCTCTGCGCTGCCGGAAATGAAAGGTATTGTATCTTCTCATAGTGATTTGTACATTATAAAGACTGCTTAGCACAGTTTTGAACCCATTACTTATCTCCTCCAGTTGCATCTGCATTCCATTTCACAGCCTTGGTGCTGTTCCGGGATACAGTTGTGTCTGTGTCTTTTCTCATAGTTTTAATCTGCAAACCCCCCCTTTTTAGTTGAAATAAACCTTAGAAATTGTGCTTTTACCCATACAGTCACCACTCCTATAGATATTGAACACAACTAATAGTATTATTATTATTATTATTATTATTATTATTATTATTATTATTATTTTCTTACAGTCGTAAACAGAAATACATTTCAAGAATCACAGTACAAGTATTAATACAATTAAGAGCAAGATAAAATACAATGACTTCGGTTCTAGCAAGTACAAGTATATAAAGTAATATTAAGTAATATTAAAGTTACATATTAAGTATGGCATGTTATATATCAAACACATATTGGCATGATCACATATCTTTAGCAATATAGATTATCTTTTTATTATCCCAATGATTGGGTTTGATTAATATAATTTTTCATTGTAATAAGTACAGTAGACTCTTGCTAACCCAAACCCAGATAGTCTGTACTGACACACAACTGGAACCAGGTTCATAATGAAATGCAGCTGTCGAAACCTACATTTCATAATTTGGTAATAATTGCCTTTGATGAAGGCATTTCTCTTATTGTAGAGATAATAATCAGTACTCTAAATCAGTCACTGCACAGGTCTCGTGGGGTGGATTAGCAGCGTTTATTATTGTCAGTGTTGGGTTGTAACACATTACATGCAGAGTTCCTCTAATCTGACTAACTGTAGTGGTTCCTTTTTCAGACAGGTAATGAAATGTGGGAGCGGATTACGATTTACATCAAAAAAACATATTGTAGTTACTTTTCATTATATTTACGTACCACGGCTAATGCATAACGTGGAAGTCAGAAAGCACTTCAATAGTGCAAGTCAAACCCTACATGCACATGAACACACTGTTCATATCATCTTGCTAGAACATGGCATCAGAGGAGTGGGATCGAGAGCTGGATATTTTGAGCTGCAGCCTGACCAAAATATCTCCTTAAAATGTAAACTGTACCTGAGAAGTAACTATTTATAACTTGAACTTCTTACCTTTTTTTTCAATGTAATAAGTTACTGTGACTTGTAACGGTAACAGATTACTTTTTAAAAGTAACGCCACACACACACACAGTGGTTAATGTATGATGTTCACAATTCTTTTTGTATTAGTTAGGTCCTCTGTGTCTTGTCTAATTTGAACTGTGTTATTTTTCACAGGCCGTTGGCATTTCTGTGGAGTTTGTCTCTCACCTGACCCGCTCCTTTGCCATCAGCACCCAGCCCAACCACTTGGAGAGAGCCAAGGAGGCCACTGCTAACATGGGCAGCGCTGTACGTATCTCCCCTCCCTGTCCCTCTGTCTGCTAACATGGGCAGCGCTGTACGTATCTCCCCTCCCTGTCCCTCTGTCTGCTAACATGGGCAGCGCTGTACGTATCTCCCCTCCCTGTCCCTCTGTCTGCTAACATGGGCAGCTCTGTACGTATCTCCCCTCCCTGTCCCTCTGTCTGCTAACATGGGCAGCGCTGTACGTATCTCTCCTCCCTGTCCCTCTGTCTGCTAACATGGGCAGCGCTGTACGTATCTCCCCTCCCTGTCCCTCTGTCTGCTAACATGGGCAGCGCTGTACGTATCTCCCCTCCCTGTCCCTCTGTCTGCTAACATGGGCAGCGCTGTACGTATCTCCCCTCCCTGTCCCTCTGTCTGCTAACATGGGCAGCGCTGTACGTATCTCCCCTCCCTGTCCCTCTGTCTGCTAACATGGGCAGCGCTGTACGTATCTCTCCTCCCTGTCCCTCTGTCTGCTAACATGGGCAGCGCTGTACGTATCTCCCCTCCCTGTCCCTCTGTCTGCTAACATGGGCAGCACTGTACGTATCTCTCCTCCCTGTCCCTCTGTCTGCTAACATGGGCAGCGCTGTACGTATCTCTCCTCCCTGTCCCTCTGTCTGCTAACATCGGCAGCGCTGTACGTATCTCCCCTCCCTGTCCCTCTGTGTGCTAACATGGGCAGCTCTGTACGTATCTCCACTCCCTGTCACTCTGTCTGCTAACATGGGCAGCTCTGTACGTATCTCTCCTCCCTGTCCCTCTGTCTGTCTGACTGAATGGCCCGGTGTATGACTCTGGGCTTCACAAAGCTTTGCCCCAGTGCAGCTTTTTTCTTTAAATAATAAATCTCTGTTTTAACTATTTCAAAACTACAGACCTATATGCAGGAGTGATAACCCCACTCAAAACGAATATTATATAATCTGTGTATCTATGCCCATTTCCTATTCATGGTTTCAGTTTAAGACACTGCAACTACTAAATTAGTTATCCAAGAGCTTACATGCAGTGTCAGGTTGCAACAGTGAAAAAGGGGCTTCTTTACATTTTATTCCTCTATCCAGGCACAACTATTGTAGACTGTTGCACCCTGACATAGGCTGGTAAACTCCCATGGTTTCTGTGGATTTGCTTTATTAATCAAGCATTAAGAAAATGAAAATCACAGTTTAAAAATGCATATTAAACATAATATATTGGACAGAATGGGTTTTCAGGTATACCACTTTAAACAGCCAGACTGAACAATTATGACTGTTTATACAAAATTCATAGCTCTCTATTGCACAATTCACATTGATACTAGTATCTCTGTATGGAAACAAACAAATGACAGGAAGCTTTTAACACTCTAAGGGATCATTCACTTCAATCTAAAGGATTTGATGGAGATTCATTTGAAGACGTCTAGTCGAAATGTTTGTCATTGCACTTTTCTTCATGTATTTCTAGAATATGGTGTTGCAGTTTCTTAATTAAATGCACAAGGCATAAGTAAGGGAGGTAGACTGGTCCAGTGTGAGCTAATGCAGGCTTCCCCCTCCTGCCCAGGTGTTTGCGGGCGTTGCGATGACGAACCTCCCTGGTATCATAGTCCTGGCATTCGCCAAGGCGCAGCTCATCCAGATTTTCTTCTTCCGGCTCAACCTGGTCATCACATTGCTGGGGATGCTGCATGGCCTGGTCTTCCTGCCCGTGCTTCTGAGCTACTTCGGTAAGCAGCTTGTAACAAACTCTACAACTGTTGTTACCCCTTGACAGTGATTACTGAAATAATCCCTGAGCTCTTACAGGTTGTGTATTGGTCTCAAATTTCCAGTTTTGAAAGAAACGCCTGCTACAGTAAACATGTATTTTTATTTTCTATTTGGTACTACGCTTGGTTAGACATCTCTGTTTGCAAGCTGTCCTTTAAGTTAGTGTTGTACTTTGATCATCGTCCCCACCCCTTCAGCTGCTTTCCTATTGACTGACATGACTGATTTGCGCTTCATCTTACTGCTTTCTGGCAGTAACATGAAGCGCAAATGCAAACAGATAACCCGAGAATAAGTAAAAGAAACTGAGCGCTTCCTTAACCTGAAGTAGCACCAGATACTAAGTGTTATAATGTAATTAGCTGTAAAAAAGTTGTAAAACTTCTTTCCAGACAGGCGCCTCGCCTATTCTATTCTATTCTATTCTATTCTATTCTATTTTGATGTTGTTGGACAAAAAGGACAAGGGTCTATAAGATGGAAATTGTGCCTACAAGTGCCGATCAAACATGAAATATTTCTATGGAAGCTGTTTCACCTTTAATGGAACTACCACAGGGTATACCTGCAGAACATAACTTGTCTACGGCCACATTCTTATTTTTTCATGTAGATTTAATAAAAAAAATTATATATATATATATAAGGTATTTTGCCTCATCCATTGCATATGGGAGTTGTAAAGCTATATTTTGTATCTTTAAAAAAATTGTTCTTAAAATTCTTTAAAAAAAAATAAATGAATGCTGTCCAACAAACAAACAGGTTAAAGAGAGTTAAAGAGTATCTGCACAGCCCTTATCTTTAATTGCACAGGTGAGTTTCACCACAGCCCTTACCTTTAATTGCTCAGGTGAGTATCTGCACAGCCCTTACCTTTAATTAAAAGATGCTGACATTGGATCAATTCTTTGATAACTACACTGTAGTTACACAATTCTTTTGATGCTGTCCTTTACATTTGGTTTTTCAAAACAGTTGTGCCATGCCTTATTTTGCAACCTGCAGTTTGGGAAACTGTTATAGACCCTTGTCCTGTCCTGTAAGGAGTTCCATTGTAGTCATCTTATTAATGCAATTCCAGTGCTGTGTGCTTCTTTTCTGAGTGACGGTGGATGAATAACCCTTATTAATGCAATTCCAGTGCTGTGTGCTGCTTCTTTTCTGGGTGACGGTGGATGAATAACCCTTATTAATGCAATTCCAGTGCTGTGTGCTTCTTTTCTGAGTGAGGGTGGATGAACAACCCTTATTAATGCAATTCCAGTGCTGTGTGCTTCTTTTCTGAGTGACGGTGGATGAACAACCCTTATTTTTTTTTTGCTTTCTAAAATCAGGCCCAGAAGTTAACAAAGCCCTGCTATTGGAGCTCCAGCGCCAGGAGAGCCGGAGCAATAAGGAAATTGAGACAATCAGTGGCAACAACTGCTATTCAAACCATGCTTTCGAGGACCACTAGAAAGACTCCCAGTCCAACTGGCATATCAACAGCTAGCTTAATTCACACAGATACAAGAGAACGCTAAGCAACAAGCAAACTCACTTAAACCCGGAGACCTCAAAGAGCCAAGGTTGTCTGATGGATTACAACACTCTACCACAGCCATTCGGGTCCAAACTCAACCCACCCCGTTTGTTCTGCGCACTCCAGCCATTTAAGGTTAGATAGGAGGTCATGTGTTGTTCATCATTTCTGTGTACTGTTTACCCAAAGTTTTATTTAATATATACTAGACACTTGCAATAAAAAGTTGTTACTAATTTTATACTGAAACTGGTGCAATTAACCAGATTACTGTTTTTTAATATTGTTATTAAAATTAGACTTTTTATGTCATCGTAAAGTTTACTTTGGACGTTACAAGATCCCTCATTTTATGGAGCTGTGACACTGGGGCTTTTGAATTGCATTGGCCTGACTTGAGAGTTGAAAAGTTATAGTGCAGTCACATGGATTCTTGTAAACCACAGATAAAGGACCAACCAGACAAAGGTCTTCTCCAAGCTTAAAAAAAATGAAAATAATTCCCAGCCACAATTTTTAAGCTTCAAAGTATTTTTGAATGTTCTGAATAACACTGCAGTAACAGTTATTAAAATGTTTTCCATTACAATGCAACAACATATTTATAGGGCTGTGCAAATACATTGAAAATCTGAGTTTTAAGTTAAGGTATTAATGAAATGGAATAAAACCATATTAATTACACAACACAAGACCAGAGCGTCCCTGGTTTGCGCTTGTCTGAGTCGAGAACAATCTGATAGGGATTTACTATAGAACGTGATGAGATTAATCTAAAACCACGGCATTTATCTGTGATTCCTTCTATTACCATTCTTTTATCCGTTTGATATCAAGTCATTTTGATTTCACTTGCTGATTTGCTCATTTCCATAGAAATGATTCACCCCTGCAGTGAACTGTAGAATTGTAGTCCTGGGCCCCATCTGAAGGAGAATGAGCTTCCAAAGGGCTTCCAAATCACACAGTACTGAAGTGCACTGCAGTGATCAGGAGTAAGTTGTACAGATGAAGGCAAATGAGAGAAAGGCAGCTTTTCTAGTTGTGAAAGGCTTGTTTGGGCTTCCTGTAATACCTGCTGACAAAAAACCTGTGAAAGGGCCTTGCTGAGTATTTAACATGCTGGCGGCGAGATTACTATTGTATCTTCTGCACATATATCTAACCACGGGGTGCTGGGAATCTGTACTTCAAATTCTGAGCAATTTCAGATTTTTATTTTGTAAATCTTTATCAAGAGCCGACATGTACAGTTTGAATGGGTTGTAATTGTCTCCGTAAGTATTTTACAAAAATGTCAGTATTTTAAAATATACAGTATAAGATGTTATAAAAAAAAATGTAATTACATGTACTGGATTATTAAAATGTCATTTTGTTTTTATAAATATTTGGGGGTTTGTTTTTTTAATCTGTTACTCTCTACCCACTGAAACTTAGCCATTCAACAAACACACTTCCAGAGGCTGACAGCACATTAAAGTGGTTGTAGTCAGTGCTGTAGTCGAGCCAGAATGTCTCAGAACCCCATGCTGGTACTTTATTCTATAGGCAGAACATTTTAGAATTGGAAATGTTTTTAAGGATATTGCAAAGGCAAGTAAAAACAAGATTTGTTATTTTTTAGTACTTTCCATTAGGAAAAATATCAGAAAACTTTTATCCCCCTGGATCACATATGAAAATAAACCCCATTCTCTTAGACTTCACTTAAACAGCTATTTTCAATTCTGAACCCATTTGCAACAACTGCCTTACACCTAATCCATAACCCAAACATTACTCTCCAAAACTTGATTCATTTCTGAGCAAAAGTCAGGATAGTTATCGTAGTAAACATAACTCAAGGAAGCATCCACAGGTATGGGAAACTGGTCTTCTTTGTAAACCTTGTAGAGGAGTAAATTCTATTGTGATGCTTTTACCAAGTAACAAGTCAGATCCTGTGCCGATCTGGTGTTCCAAATCTGACTCCCTGACATTTCTCAACAAGTAACTCTGAATTTGAGAGTACTTGTTGGGAGTGTTAGAGGTTTGACAGGTTTTCTTGCAGATGGTTGCATTTCCTCATATTTTTTAGGCACATCTTTAAAATCGGAAGCCACCAGAGCAAGAATTTCAGACCACTGCTCAATCACAAAAGCTGGCTCGAATCAATTCTTTGTGGGCTAATTCATGTAAAAGCAAAATGACCCACTGTTGCTGCCTTTCTACAGCTATGAATATCTAAGGCTTCCAACAATTCTTTGTCAACCAAATCGCAACTACAGGATGTCTGCTGAAATAAGCCCCTGTCGGAATCTGGGACATACTTTAGGAAATTAGAGATAAGGTTGCTTGTAACAGCGCCAAATGCAGTTTGCTCTATAATTACTGGAGCTGACTCCATAAGAAAGTACTTTTCTCTTTTCCAACCAAAAACCAACACCTGGTCTACACTTTCCCCATTTTTTTCCCCCAAAATCATGTCTTAAGAAAGTGAACCTTGTATGTTGTGCCAAGTGTACATTGCTCATAGAAATCACTCCAAAACTCACTTAGGCCATCTCTCATGACACCCCCCTTCATCTTGCTCCTCAACACCTCTCTACTTTCTGGTATCTTTCCCTCTGCCTTCAAAAATGCCTCTATCACTCCCCTCCTCAAAAAACCTACCCTCGACCCCACCTCCCTCCAGAGCTACCGTCCTGTCTCCCTCCTACCCTTCCTCTCCAAAACCCTCGAGCGGACTGTACACCGCCAGCTCTCTGCTTTCCTGTCCAACCACTCTCTGCTTGACCCTCTCCAATCTGGCTTCCGCTCTGCCCACTAGACTGAAACCGCCCTCCTGTCTGTCACCAACTCACTTAAGTGTGCCCGAGCTGCCTCTCTCTCCTCTGTCCTAATTCTCCTCAACCTCTCTGCTGCCTTTGACACTGTTGATCACTCTATTCTACTATCATCTCTTGCTGACCTGGGGATCTCTGGCACTGCTCTGGCCTGGTTCTCCTCCTACCTCTCCAACCGCACTTACCAGGTAACCTGGCGTGGAGCAACCTCCACACCTCACCCTCTCTTAACTGGAGTCCCCCAAGGGTCAGTCTTGGGTCCTCTCCTGTTCTCTCTCTACACCCGCTCCCTGGGCCCCCTCATCGCATCCTATGGTTTCTCATACCATTTCTATGCTGATGATGCTCAGATTTTCCTCTCCTTCCCCGCCTCTGACTCCACCATCTCCTCCCGTATCTCTACCTGTCTGTCTGCTATTTCCTCCTGGATGCACTCGCATCACCTCAAACTCAACCTCTCTAAATCTGACCTCCTTTTCTTTCCCTCCTCCTCCCCCTCCTCTGATCTCTCTATCTCTGTTCCTCTGGAATCTACCACACTCTCTCCCTCTTCCTCAGCTAAGAACCTTGGAGTCACCCTGGACCCCTGCCTCTCTTATTCCCAGCACATCTCCACTCTGGCACGCACTTGCCGATTCTTCCTGAGCAACATCCGAAGAATCCGACCCTTCCTCACCAACTATGCTACCCAGCTCCTGGTCCAGGCCCTGGTACTCTCCCGCCTAGACTACTGCAACTCCCTCCTGGCTGGCCTCCCTGCGTCCGCCACCCGTCCGCTCCAGCTCATCCAGAACTCTGCTGCCCGCCTGGTGTTCTCTCTGCCTCGCTTCGCCCACGCTACTCCACTACTCCGCTCGCTCCACTGGCTCCCGATCACCGCTCGCATCCAGTTCAAGACTCTTGTACTAGCCTACAGATGCCTTGACCAGACTGCACCCAGCTACCTCCAGACCCTCATCTCTCCCTACACCCCCACTCGACCTCTCTGCTCCGCCTGCACTAGAAGACTAGCTCTATCTCCGCTACGCTCCCCTGCCTCCAGAGCCCGCTCCTTCTCCACCCTTGCTCCCCAGTGGTGGAATGACCTTCCTACAGATGTCAGGACTGCCCAGTCCCTGACCACATTCCGGCGCCTCCTTAAGACTCACCTCTTCAAAGAGCACCTGTAGAACTCCTGTTTGTATCCTGGGACACTATCACCCTTCATGTAAATGTGCTTTATTTTGCTCTTATCTGCCCCCTATTTTACTGCATTTAATCCTGTACTTCAGAATACTGTAATCTGCCAAGTGTTTAACCTGTAGTACTTTGTATTTAATCACATCCTGATGTAACTATCACTATTTAATCATATCCTGATGTAATTATCTGCTGTATTATTGAATTGTGGTTTGTCACACTTGTACCTTGCTTGAACAAAAGTTATTGTATTATTGCTCTTATTGTATTACTTGTATTGTAACACTTGAAATGTATTTGCTTATGATTGTAAGTCGCCCTGGATAAGGGCGTCTGCTAAGAAATAAATAATAATAATAATAATCTTGTGCCCTTTCAATTTTTCCAACAGAAAGTACAAGTTGGAGGCTAATTTTGTTTTCCTAAATGCCATCTTCACAGAAATGTGCAATGAGTTCTTGTAAAAGTTGTCCATGATGAACACAAAGAATCTTCTTTCTCACAGAACTGCAGGTATTTTCTTGGAAAGTATCTGACAGAGGTACAGTATCATCCAACAGAGGGTCATCAGTTTCTTCCTGATTTCACATGAAAAATGAAATCGTACTACTGTCTTCCAAATAATTGTTGTCTAAGAGCTGACCACTTATAGATTCATGCAATAAATAAGTATCTTCATATGTAGCTTCATAGATGACAATGACCTTATTAATAATAATAATAATAATAATAATAATAATAATAATAACTAGAAGTTGCCAGCAACTTGACGGCTTCCAAGACATTCTTGTTCTTATCTGTGTTCCATAACAACCATGACATATCTGCACTTTAAGGAGTTATAAGCTAGTTTTGCATTTGACCTTAAGGAGAGGTCAGAGTTCACAGTCAAGGCATTTTTTGAATACAGCATACATGGGCTCCTATAGTATTCCATAGTAACCATTACACTATCAGGGTCTGTCAGCATAGCAGATCCTTCCTGGGACCTTTCTGATCCCTCATCCTCATAGTCTGCTTCATGAAATATTGCAAAGGATATCTTACAGGGGGCCGTTAAGTTAGAGAAGAATCTGCAGCAATTAACACTTCAGTTCTAGAACCAGCTGGGGAATAAAACTCATTTCATTAGGATCCATCACTGCACCCTGCATTTGTATCCAAATCAATAATCCCTTCTGCAATACCCCATATTCCCTGTTAACTAATTTATGACCCAATAAAATATTTAAAAACTAGAAGTTGCCAGCAACTTGACGGCTTCCAAGGCATTCTTGTTCCTATCTGTGTTCCATAGCAACCATGACCCTACCTGCACCCTGTAAGAAGTTATAAGATAGTTTTGCATTTGACCTTAAGGACAGGCCAAAGGTCATGGTCAAGTTAATTTTTGAATAGAGCATATATGGGTTCATTTGTGTATTCTATAGTAACTATGACACTGTCTAAACTAAAATACTCTCAAAGGAGTACTAAACAAGTTTTGTATTTGAGCTTTAGCAAGGTAATATGTGCAAACATGTGCAATTTCACCATAGCTGAAATTTGATTGGCTCATGGCGGCCATGTTTTTTTCTTTAGGTAGAGAGTTGCTTTGCACAAACTTGATAGACAACCTTGCCAAGGCTATGTATGCAAAGTTTGGCTTCAAATCGGCATAACAGTTTCAGAGAAGAAGACATTTTAATATTTTTGACAAATCCAATATGGCTGCTGAACCATGTGACCAATCGACTAATAATAATAGAATTGTTAATTATAAAAGTATATATAAAAGTAAAACCACACACAATTAAAAGAGGAAATAAGATAAATTGTGCTCCACACATGGAAGTCTAGCTCACCATCTGGCAAGTGTATCTGCCTGTTTTTTTCAAAGAATATTTAGTAATTTTATATAGCTACAGTAATATAATACGAATGATATTCCTGAAACAATGCTATTACTATCATGACATGTTTCCAGAAGAGCACTGAGGTAATACTTTAAAAGTGTATTTAACCATCAGCATGAAACATTGCCTACTTCCCTCAGCCAAGAACAGAACTGACTGAGGAGTACACAGACGATAAAGTAATAGACATAGCGGCAACAAAAAAATAACAAATTTGCTAAATAACAAGAAGCTTAGTACTAATAACTGGGTGCCAGGATTTTGGTGGAAATACATTGCAATATTCTTTATTCATGCTTCACTTCTACAAATGATGGCCTTCCTCGTGGTAGCTATCTTTCCCTCATGGACACTGTGCTTTACTGACACAAATAACAGCATCTACCCATTATAAACCTCATTTCAATATAGTGGAATCTGTATTTTGCAAATCAAAAAATAAAATACTGAAAAGACTGCAGGAGCATTTTGTGGTCTATTTCCATAACTGCACATGCAACGTTACATCACATTGATGTTCTTTTTTGGACTCATTTCCCCATGTTATAAATATCAGCTAACACGATACACAACTGCATTTAAGAAATACCGTCATTATTTGTTAATGTAACAGATTAAAGTTCACCACCCCCACACGTGTGATGGAAGACTTGCGCTAAAGAAAATGTAATACATTTCACTGGAAAATGTCTAGAACCAGTAGCAAAAACTATTTAAAAAACTATATAAAATGTGTCACCTCATCAGGCTGCTATCCACTCCTAACAGAAATCAATCCAGCCTCTTTCTTCAAGTCTGACACGTGGAAACTGCTGAATACCGGCCAGTTTACAGAATAACTTTACTTATGTATACAGAAGTGTGTGGTCTCTTTACATCAAGAGGCATAGGTAAACAAAGTACATATCATCATGGGAAATGTTTTCTCCTGTGTCTTCAGGAGAGGTTTCTGGTTTCTTCTGTATGTTTTTCCATCAGGCGTGCAAACTATGTAAGACCTAGGTGATGCATGTCTGTCAAGAACAACTGCAGGTTTCCACTTCTCAACACGTCTAATTCATACTCGTCTCCCTTCTGAATGACGGCTAACTCCTGTGCATGCCTATCATGGAAGTGCTTCTGGGTCAATCTTGTGCTCAACTTTGATCCTTGATTTGCATCTAACACTGAAAACACTTTGGCATTTGGCATTCCAGCTTTGATTCTGTCCTTCAGTGTAAGGTGACCAGATGTTCCATTTTGAACGGTACAGTCCCACTTTTGGAACACTGGTCCCAGTGTCCCCAGAACCTTTCTTGGCACACTGTACCTTCTCCATCTTCTCCGCTATTATGCTTGCTGGCAGAAACAGTTCCAATTTCTGTAAACATGTTCTCCAGTTTTCTGCCAGATTGTTGTCTAGACAGACTATTTGGAGGGTTAAGATGCTCCATTTATTTATTTCGAAATAATTTTGTTCACTTCTGACATCATGTAATGTATGTGACAGCAAGAAACTGTAGCTTCAATAACTGAACTTTGTTGACAAGTGGGTCAAGAGCACAACCTGTGTATTTTACATTGGTGGCTTTTGTCACAGCACCACCTGCTTCCTATGTTACAGCACCTGAGTGATTGCAATGCTATAATAAATGTTTAGTATGGCATTGCAATAAACAATAAATGGACACTACTCTGTTAATTTTGATCACTCTATTATTCCATAGCACTGTGTTGTGAAATTGTGAGAAAAGACCAATTTCCAATTTAGCAATGCCTGTTTGTAATAGTCTGATAATTGTGTTGGAAGTCTTGAAACATCATAGTCACATTTAAGCAAGAACTCCAAATCTCCCAGTTCTCTGAATACGATTTGGAATATGAAACCACATAGAATCACTATTGTATACACAGGCCCTTAACCAGTTTAGCTTAACCCTTTCCGGTCCGATGTCAGACCATGTCTGACATCATCAAAAAGACACAGGTCTCTAGTCGTTTCTTCTCTGGAAAAAGCCGAGAAAACCAGTCAATGGCCGAGTGAGACCGATAGGAGCCGAGAGAAGCTGAAAAAAAAAGGGGCGGATCTGAGCAATACACATAGTCCCGGCACCACAGAAACACGGCCATAAAGAAACAAGCTGCTTCTGCATCCAGCGCTCAAAGAATATCAGTTTTACTGTGAAAAAAATACTTTTAAACAGAACGTCTAAAATACACTGTGCGTGTGAAAATAAATTGGACCTGACATACAGAATAAATGGACTGCAAAGGTATAAACAATCAAGGAGGTCCCGATCAAGGATTCAAAGTCAATGGCTTTGAGCCAACCATCTGAATAATCTTTTACTAGTTGTCACTTTCTTATATAATGGGTTTTGTTACGCCATATAAATTTAAAGACGATAGAATTTATGTGTTTAACATTTTGGGGGGGAAACGTACAACAACTGAGATGAGTATATAATCTGGCTAAGCCTCTGTTTTTGATAAGAGAATACATCCAGAGATAGATAAGAACATAATAAAGTTTACAAACGAGAGGAGGCCATTCAGCCCATCTTGCTCGTTTGGTTGTTAGTAGCTTATTGATCCCAGAATCTCATCAAGCAGCTTCTTGAATGATCCCATGGTGTCAGCTTCAATAACATTACTGGGGAGTTGGTTCCAGACCCTCACAATTCTCTGTGTAAAAAAGTGCCTCCTATTTTCTGTTCTGAATGCCCCTTTATCTAATCTCCATTTGTGACCCCTGGTCCTTGTTTCTTTTTTCAGGTCAAAAAAGTCCCCTGGGTTGACATTGTCTATACCTTTTAGGATTTTGAATGTTTGAATCAGATCGCCGCGTAGTCTTCTTTGTTCAAGACTGAATAGATTCAATTCTTTTAGCCTGTCTGCATACGACATGCCTTTTAAACCTGGGATAATTCTGGTTGTTCTTTGCACTCTTTCTAGAGCAGCAATATCCTTTTTGTAACGAGGTGACCAGAACTGAACACAATATTCTAGGTGAGGTCTTACTAATGCATTGTAAAGTTTTAACATTACTTCCCTTGATTTCAATACAACACTTCTCACAATATATCCGAGCATCTTGTTGGCCTTCCCCACATTGTCAAGATGAAGACATTTCTGAGTCAACATAAACTGTTGCCAAACATGTTTGCAGTATTGGGTACGGAAACATCTGCCAACCGAGCACCTATCAAAGTTATCAGATCTGCAGTCTTGGCCACTGTGACTAAAACTGACTTGCAACAGTGTGACACAGCTTTTCTACACTACAGAACTGTGTGTTTAAAAATCTGCAGGATTTCAGAGCCATTCCTCCCTGGTTTAGGGCAACTGCACACCGGTTATGTTTCTTTATTTAAATGTAACTTTCAACAAAGACTAATTAAACAAGCATGTACATTTCGTATTGTTAGCGATGGATTAGTCCACTGGTAGCTTTGAAGAGAGTCTAGCAAAGAGTAATATAACATGGGGCACCAAAAGAGCAAGGGTCATAAGATAGGAATTTTGCCAACAAATAAGACAGCAATTAAATATTTACTATGCAAGTTGCTTCACCTTCAGTGGAACCACAATAAGTCATATCTGCAGATATGAACTTGTCTATTGCCACATTCTTATGAGATCATTATGAAATGCGAGATAGATAGATAAAGTTTAAAAACAGCATTCACATTAAAGAACAGATGCGAATTTGCACAAGTGGCCTACAAAGGATTCGATACACAATGAAAAAAGAAGTCTGTATCTAGAGAAAACCTTTGTGTTCTCTGCCCAACAAACTCACATACATTCATAACATTAAATGTATCCATGTGTAGTATATACAAAACACTCCACCTACCTAAGTTCAGCATCTGTCACGGCATCAAAGAAAACAGCTCTCTTGAGCTTTACATTTCTTTCAACAAGGAGTTAAACTAGACACCTATATTAAAAAAGGTACTTCGCAGCCGTTTACCTACGAGTTACTGTACCAGTAATATATTTTTAAACATACTAGGGAATGCATTTCTCAACATTTACTCGGTAGTGTTAAGCAGCAAAAGGAGTTTCTCTTCTAAACATCGTTGTATCCAGTCCACGCTCCCTCGTGCAACAATGCTGGTTTCCTGTTTCCACAGTACAGCACTCATTTCAATCACAACACCAGCATTGTTGCAGGAGGGAGCATGAACTGGATATACTGCAATGTTAAAAGAAAAAAAAAAATACAATATTTTCTCCTTCAGATTGTTGCCAAGAAAAAGTAGTTCCCTAGTGGATTTACCTATGATGTGCGAATAAAAACATTACAAACAGTCGAAATTATGTAGAATATACTGCTGGGATATGGACAACACAGGATACAGCAAAGGTAAAATAATGTGTCCTGTAAACACTGCGAGAGCTCTTTCAGATACAGATGCATCAAATGGCACAGAATTGGCAGCAAAGAGCAGTCAACTGTAATAACCTCAGTATCCCTCCCAATACATCAGCATTGCTGTTGCAGGCACAGCATTAAGGACCACTGGCACAGACTGCAGTAGACTATGAATTGGCATCACCATCACCACCATCCATCTGAAATGTGTTGCTAAAATGTCTACATACAGTATTTACTGAATATTCTAGTAGCAGTGTACCTTGTACAGCAAAGTGTTTCATAAATGTATTTCATTTGCATTTCTATCCAATTCCCTTGGTTTCCATTCTGCAGCACTCTGCCAGCCTCCCTCCAACTTCATAACTAAACACATTGTATCTATATATACAAATATAAGACAATTTTGTACATCCTTGCAGGTCATTTCTTTAGCCAAGCAATCTTCCAAAGCTTTCGTATTAACACAGGCCAGAATGGTTAACAGAATTCTTCCATGTTGTGGTAGGCTCTCTGGAAGCAGCTGTCCTTGTGGTTAAAGTCAGAGACACTGATAGAGGTGCAGAGATTGGACGGTGCTGGGTAAAAGTTACAGAAGCCTAAAGTGAAGTCTTGTTGGCAGTTCCTGGTCATTTAGCTGCACCGCCCCCTGGTGTCAGTGCCCTGTGAGCCCAGGCTGGTGGTATGGGGGTGGAGCTATCAAAATGCAGGGTCTGTCAGCACAGCAGATCCTTCCTGGGACCTTTCTGATCCCTCATCCTCATTGTCTGCTTCCTGAAATATTGCAAAGGATATCTTACAGGGAGCCATTAAGTTAGAGAAGAATCTGCAACAATTAACAACACTTCATTTCATTGGGATCCATCTCTGTACCCTGCATTTGTTTCCAAATCAATCTGCAATAACACATATTCCCTGTTAACTAATTTATGACCCAATAAAATATTTAAAAACTAGAAGTTGCAAGCAACTTAACAGCTTCCAAGGCATTCTTGTTCCTATCTGTGTTCCGTAGTAACCATCACCCTACCTGCACTCTCTAAGCAGTTATAAGCAAGTTTTGCATTTGACCTTAAGGAGAGGTCAAAGGTCACGGTCAAGGCAATTTTTGAATAGAGCATTTATGGGCTCATTTGTGTATTCTATAGTAACTATGACATGGTCTAAACTCTCAAAAGGAATTCTAAACAAGTTTTGCATTGGAGCTTTAGCAAGGTAACATGTGCAAGTATGTGCAATTTGATCATAGCTGAAATTTGATTGGCTCATGGTGGCCATGTTTTTTATGTAGCGAGTTGCTTTTATCAAACTCAATAGACAACCTTGCCAAGGCTATGTATGCAAAGTTTGGCGTCAAAATCGGCCTAACTGTTTCAGATAATTAGACGTTTGAATATTTGACAAATCCAATATGGCCGCCAGACCATGTGACCAATCGACTTCTCTTTACAACTGTAAATCTTGGCTATGAGGGTAGTCTATTGCACCAAGATTCACATCTCTGCAATAAGCGGTTTCGGAGAAATTTTTTAAAAGATTGTCCAAAATTCAAGAAATCCAATATGGCCACCACACTTTGTGACCTATGACTTTGTTTTCACTGACGCAACTTGCCTTAGGTGCCTACCACCCTACCAAGTTTCGTGAGTTTTCATGAAACGGTGTTGATTTTACGGACATACGAAAATTTGGCTTGGAAAATCCAATATGGCTGCCAAATCATGTGACCAATCAACTTCATTCTTTCGTTGACATTAATTTCCCATAATCCTCTACTACTGTATGCGGTTTCATCACTCCATCACATTGCACCATAGACTAACACTGCAATATATGCAAATTGACCATTGCTGAAATTTGATTGGCTAGTGGCGGCCATGTTTTTTTATGTGGCGACTTGCTTTGAACAAACTTGATAGACAACCTTGCCAAGGACATGTATGCCAAGTTTTGATTCAAATCGACAATCGTTTCAGAGAAGTCGTCGTTTGAATATTTTCGACAAATCCAATATGGCCCTAAAACAATGTGACCGATCGACTTCTCTTGAACAACTGTAAATCTAGGCCAGGAGGGGAGTATGTGCACCAAGTTTCAGATCTCTGCTGTAAACTGGTTTGGAGAAGATATTTTTAAATTGTCAAATTCTTGAAAAATCCAATATGGCTGCCACACCATGTGACCTATGACCTTCATTTTCACTCTGACACAACTTCCCTTAGGTGCCTACCACCCTACCAAGTTTCTATTCATTCTACAAACTGAAAAGACAAAACATATTTCATGGGGCATTTGCTGAGGCTGTAAGGATAGAATAGAGGAAGCAGAAACAAGCTTGTTAGTGGCGAACATAGAGAGCCTGGACTTTGGATAGAAGGCGAGCCGATGGCCCAGACTTAGAGACGGGCTTGCAGGGGCCCGGACTTGAAGTTAGGAGAGGAAGAGATCCCCGACCGATGAGCTGCCTTTACGTAGGCTCGGGCTTGGTCGAAGGCTGAAGCCTTGGGAGGACCTGAAAACACATAAAAGGGTTCTGACTCGGCAGAGGCGCCTCTCGGGGCGAAGGAAAGTCTGATGAATCAGGACCTGAAAGGAGAGATAGAAAAGGGTTCCCTGACTGATCTGGTGCTGCCACACTCAGAGCATGCTACCTAGTCTTTGATGGGCTATTGCTATGTCGGTATGGGATGAACGGATGTATAAACTGATTGCTGCAGAGGACCGGCACCCCATGTTTTTTGATTAGCTGGAGATTGATGCTGGCTTTGGAAGTAGCTGCTCCGATTAGAACTGAATGCGGGGTATAAGATTGGGGAGAAAGTCGGTTTTGGAGATGAGAGTGGCGTGACCACCCTATGTGTTAGTTAATATGGGATCGATCAGTGGTTTGCTACTATCATGTCTGCTTGGAATGGAAAAGGTGAACTCACATTCAGAGACTTGGGTTTCATAACTCCAGTCATTCTCCTAATAGTGGAACTCCTTAACTCATAATCAAGACAGATTTCCAGTCTCGTACCACGTCTCTCACCATGTATTAATATTTGTAGTATTTCAAAGGATGAGCGGACATATGAAGATTGCTGAGCAACTCAAGCAAAATGGCTGCCACGATCAGAGTATTGGAGGCAAGCTGGAGCGTTGGAAGCTGTGGAGGAGGGCAGCTGCTGATTTAAAATGGTAAACTAAAGCAACTTTAGCGTGCTGCAACAGTAAGCACATCTGAAGAGGGAGCCGAGATCTGCTGTAGTGAGGCGTGATTAATAGTGGAGTGTGGGATCTGCTGAACAGTGCAGATATCTAAGGAAGTAAACAACGGAGTACTGTCAGTAGTGTGCAGAAGCCCAGCTGTAGAGAGCAGAGATCTGCTGAAGCAGTTATCTGTAATAGCGAATGGTGGACCGCCATCAGTAGTGTTATTGGTTTTCGAGTGTTAAGGCAGTTTAGATTAAGCCGAAAATGAGGCTGCCTTTGGGAAGTGATATAGAATGCATAGATCTGAGGCCGCTGTAGAACCTGAGAGGATGAAGAATGCGTTGCTCTGAGGCTGCTGCGAAACCTATTGATTTGATCAGGAGCAGTCTATGCGTGTATTGTCCATTGCTGGGTAGGCGGGCGCCTTGACTGAAACGTTGATAATCGTAGGACATGGATTCCGTATCCGACATGTGTCTTGCATCGAATGAAACTTCTTAACTTCTGAAGTAATTTGGTACCGATTTGAAAATACACGACTTCCGCAGTGAAAGAGGACCAGCTAAAATATATAGAACTTAAGGTGTTATACTGCCATCTGGAGTTTATGATTAGAATAAAGCAGTTGACTTCAGAAAGTGATTCAGGGTAGAATATTTGATTATTGTGATTAATAACTCGCAATTGGAATGTTTATCCTAAATGCTCTGATGGTGTAACTGATTGTATTTGGTAGAGGGAGGTAGAATGGGCTGTGAATGCAGAGTCCGCAGGCGCTGGCTCGCGAAGCGCTGAAAATGCGGTTAAAAGACGACTGAATCAGGGGAAGACCGGCTGACAAAATGGTTCTCTGCTGCTGAGATGGTGGCGCTTTAGCGGAGAATGTTTTCTAGTACTCGTAGAACATAGTACCCCGTGGCAGTGTGCCCCGCCCATGTGTGTGTTATGTGTTATATGTTGGGTGTGGTGTGTTAATGTTGGTGTATAGGTATTGGTGCACGGGATATAAATGGGTCTGTGTAACACGAGTGATTTAAACTATATAGTTGTATTTAGGCATGGGGATTGCACAATCACTTCACGTGCAGATGAAGTATGTAATAGTGCATGAGCAATGACTCATTAGTAACTGAATCTTGGCACAGCTGTATATATAGAGGCATGTGTTTGGTGAGTGGAGAACAGGTGTGGAGAGGAGAGTAATTTAAATTAAAGAAAAAGCAATTGCTATGTCATGCTGGAGGACCAGCATGGTACTGGTTTGTTTTGTCTGTTTGTCCTTGTTATGGTTAAGCTATACCAGAAGGAAAGACGTGTGTTACTATCGTGAGTGTTTTGTCGTTATTAAATACTGTTTGTTGTTATTTAGATGGCTAACACGATCCGGAGCAGTCGCCAAAGGCCAGCACTAAACCCGGATCAACATCACTGCACTTTGTTTCACTAAGGACTGTATATTCACTACGAGCACTAGAGCACGCACTGTGTTTGTGTGACGTGTGGGTGTAAAAGATCGGGACTGTTATTTTGGGACCAACCCGTGGATTAAAGTAAAGCAATACACACTGCTCCATTGCTTATCATTTTTATTATTTGCTGCTGTTTTGCCACCAGGCAATTGGATTACAAAATAAAACACCATTGCACCTGGATTATCATTGTCTGTCTGTTTATTGATCACCTGCACACTGGTAACCACTTTGCCACATACCCCCATATCTAACAGAGCTCGATAATGTAGAATAAATATTGATCCGACTGCTGACGGCGGTGTGGAACTTGATGTTGCATGACTGAGTTTAACACGGATATCTTTACCGTTGACTATTTATTTGGTAAAAGACCTGAATTTTATTGTTTAAACTATGTTTCCAGTTGGTGGAAGTGGATATCTTCTATTTGTTTTCGAATGTCTGGAGAGAGTGTAATGATTAATGGTACAGGCTGAATGAGAACCGAATGCCATTGCTGAAACTAAATTGTACTCGGCCTATGCTTGATGATTCTTTGCAGTGTGACACCAGTTGTTGGGATAGACAGCAAGATAGGGGAAAACTGCCAATAAAACGTGTTTTTTTTTTTTTCTGATAGAAATTAAGGATCCGAAGTTGCTGAGTGTATTGCGAATGTGCAATGATACATTATGAAAACATCTTTAGTTCCGTAGCAGTGAAAACTGGAGGTGTACAGGATGGGAAAGTCCGGTACAAATAGCAATGTGAAGTCTGTTTCATACTGTAGCAACTTCGAATTGCATTGTACCAGTCAATAAATAAGTTAACTGACTCGGCAGAATCTGGTACTTCAGAAACCTCAAAAAACACACACACAATAAAGAGAGTGAAAACATAGAGGAAGTTCGTACCTCTTGGGTGCCGTCACCATACATTTCCAGAGGATTGCGTAGAGCCCCAACAACAAGCCAATGAACACAGCTGCTGCTATCCCACCTGAGGAAAGCCAGGACACATGATTATAACATTACAGTCTATTACAAACACTCCCAGGCTTGTTGTCTTGCACCAGCGGCTGGTTTCACTGGCCCCAATTAGCATCAATACTACCTTATGTTACCTTAGTTAAAGTAGTCCAAGATTAGTGCTAATCGGGGTCTGTAAAACCAAATTTTAAGTGTTTTGTGCAGAGAAAACAAGTGATTGCTTATGCTCTATGATTGTTCTCGTAATCACAGAAGAGTCTCATCATCATTATACAGGGTCAACTGCACAGCTGCTTACAGGGCACTCCACCAATCACTAGAAGTATTACAGAACTCTGCAGTTTCCTTTGCTGTGTCCTGTGTTGTCTCTATTGCATTTCCAGACAGACATATTGCCAACTTGCATTTTGCATGGGTAATAAATCAAATGGCGAAGACATCTTAGAAATGCATCTGCGGTAGTGAACACTTTGGAATTTAAAACACTAGCAGTGTATACATTCAACCTTGGAAAAAAGATTAAGTAACAGATACACAAGAGAGCATATTTTATTGATCTAAACTGTGGTGGATCTTAGTGCCACCTGTTTGTTTGTTTGTTTTTTTGGGGGGGAAGTGTACAGTAATCATAGCACTAATAAACATTTCAAAATAACATTTTTATAAATTATTACTTATTTGCTTTTAGTTTCAGTCTGGAAAACCGCACTTAATAATGCAGGGATCCAATGAGAGGCGATTGTGTTTCAGATTCGGTGACAGGTCTGTTCCCACCGCATTGAACCCTGTTCAGTACATAATGAATGGGTTTGTGGTGCGTGAAAAAAGACAGAACGATTGTGCAGGTGCATCATCGTCTAGAAACCCAAAAGTTCGGAAACATGAAGAAAGTTATTTGAAAATTGGATTTACATTTGTTGGCACTGCAGATGAACCTCGTCCTCTTTGTGCCACCTGTGGAGCTGTCCTGGCTAATGATAGACTGTTTATTAAAAACAAAAGTGCAGCCGGAGAAACGTGCGTTTTAAAAAGTTTATAGCGATTTCTGTAATATCTTTCTTTATTTATTTATTTATTTGTCAAGGAAACATACAATAATAACATAAAAGTGTCATTTACAGAACACAAGATGCATTGCATTTTCAATTTATCCGATTGGCTAATTTCCATTGATAGTCCCTGGGCAGACATTGGTGACCACTATAAAATAATGCCCCTACTGCTCCTACTCCAACTCCTAAATTATTTAATTAATGCTAGAGATACAATCATAAATAACCAATATAATACAGGAGTACACTCCATCAATATGTCAGACACACACTACAACAATTCTAAAAATTAATACAATAAATAAAATCACCTATTAAAATTAAATTACCTATTGTACACACAAAATAAATCAGCAACTTACATAATAGTCCTAATACATTATTAACCAGTGATACAGTTACTGAAAACATCCTAAATAAGTTAATGATTACACAATGAAGTATGTTTAAGCCAAATCTTAACTTTGTTGCAAAAGATTTTAGTCACTTCAGACCTTCATTTCAGAAGGAAGCGAGTTCCAGAATAGAGTGCCTTTTATTGAAAAAGATGTTTGAGCGAATGTTGTTCTTGTCTTTGTACTCTACAATTCCCACACACAGCCTCTCTAAGCCTTTTAGAGTCTTCAGAGGTCTTTATCATGAAAGGCGGAGCACTTAAGCCTTGCAAAGTTTTAAATACCAGTTTTGCACAGGAAAAGTTTATATAATTGTCAAAATTCAATGACTGGTATTTTCTCAGACTGTTACAATGATGGTATCGCATAGGTTTTTTATACCACATTTTTATGCCTTGCTTATAAAGAGAACATATTGGTTTGATTACTGATTCACTAGCTTGACACCAAGAGGTAATGCAGTAAGATATATGGGGGGAAATCATGGTATGCAAAAACAGTTTAGCAGCATTGGTAGTTAGATTAGGTTTAATATGTCTAAAATTTGGTAGATTCATTTTCTCTATCCTACTAACCTTTATGTGACTATCACATTTCAAACGGGAGTCGATAATAATTCCTTGACTTCTGAAACTTCCTCAATGGCTTTCCCATCAATTTGAATGTTAAAATGATTAGTTGGTGGTTGCTTTATGGAGAAACACAAGCTGACTGTTCTCTTCACATTTCAAGTCAAACATGAAGAAACCAGCCAGTCTGATATAATGTTCATTAGCTCTGTCAGTTTAGAAGCTGCCGGTGCAGGTTTCTGCATATACATATATGACAGTGTCATCAGCATACAGCTGCAAATCCACACCTGGACACATGTCTGGGAGGTGATGGATATATAAACTAAATAGTAAGGGTGCCAGCACAGATCCCTGTGGGATTCCAGTAACAGATTTTCTAACATGAGATTTAACATTATTAATTGAGACACACTGGGTCCTATCCTTTAAATAGGATTCAAACCACCGTAATGCAGGTTCAGAAAAGTTAAATGTGTGTAATTTAGAAAGAACAACTTGATGGTTAACTGTGTCAAATGCCTTCTTCAGGTCCAAAAATACTGACCCAACTATACCTCCTTTATCCAAGATTGCGTTTACCTTTTCTATAAAAAAACAATTTGCAGATTCAGTAGAGTACTTGGGTCTAAATCCGAACTGTAGCGGATGCAAAAATTTGCCAGACTCCAAATGATCTATCAATTGCCCAGCTAGTACTTTTTCCAAGACTTTAGATAATGCTGGAAGAATACGGATTGGTCTGTAATTAATCACCTGTAGAGAGTCCCCTGACTTATGTATTGGAATTATTACAGCAGGTTTCCAATCTTCAGGAAATTTACCATTCAAAATGGATAAGTTAATCAAATGCGTTAGAGGTTTCACCAGTACATCCCTGCACTTCTTTACAAAAAAAGTATCTAAACCGTTTAAATCTCTAGACCATGATCCACTTACACTATTTTTTTCACATCAGCCTCGGATACTTCTAGAGCAAAAATGGGCTTCCCATCAATAAGTGATTCAGTATTTTGTCTTTTACCCGTTTCAAACTTTAAGGACAACTCCTCTACAGAATCAATAAAAAAACTGTTAAATTTCAGCAACATTAGACTGTCAGTAACTGTTTTATCTTCAATTTTTAGTTGATATCCCTCATGAACATTGTCTTTCTTTTAGTTAACTATCTAATTGCTTCTAAATAATTTTACTGTTTCCCTTTGCTTCATTTATTATGTTTATAAAATATTCTGCCTTTGCTTGCGTATTTCTCAAACTACTTTGTTTCTCAATCCCTTAAAAATCCTGAGATCTCTTGCACTTTTTAATGAGGATTTTAGAGCTAAATCTCTTTTCTTCATAAGTTCCCATATATAATCATTTATCCAAAGTAAACAATTTCCTGATCTAGGTTTAACTTATAATATTTAAAATGTCTCCCTAGTATACCTTGAGGCTTCACCTTCAAATCCCAGATTATGTTAGAGTGATTTACCGTTTGAAAAAACAGCCATTGTTTTTGCTTTTGTACAGCTACATTTTTTACCCAACCCAGTCAGTTTATGTCCTTTTTGTTGACACTCAAATTTCCCAACATTCTTTTGTGAATCATGATAAGCATTGCCATTATTCACAAATTTACGTTTATCAGAAATGCAGTCTGTAAACACCAGTTCATTTTCATACAGGTTCAAATCGTTACATTGTTGCAGTATAGTGTCCTGATGTCCTCCCATTCGTACTCCACACCAATTAGCTTCACAGCTATCCACAACTACTTCATGTTTATCAGCTGGTATCCCGTACTCACATATCATACCCTCTCCCCTCCAACGCAACTCCGCACAGCACAGCAGGGTGTTCTCTCAGCCAGGCCCTTGATTCCCCGAACCGCAGAGTCCAGCAGTTCCACTCCACCACTCACAACCAGCCCAGCCTGACACAGGCTCCGCTCCACTCAAGTCCGTCCCAACAATCAGATGATTCCACCAAACTCAGATCCACATCTTCCCTGACTTCAGGATCATGCTGGTTAGGGACTGGGGTTAAGCTGTACATCTCCAGTGAGATCGTAAAAAGGAGAGCAGTAGACAAGCGCCTTCTCTCTCTTAAGGTCAAGTTTGATATTTGATTTTTTTTATCAGCCCAGAACTGTTGCGCTCGCCCAATCTTTACTACTGAGGTGTAGGCAATATACCACCCAAAACAACCAAAGATAAAGACTTCTATTCAGGATGCATTCCTTGTTTTCAAACATTCTGTCTTTGATGTATACTTTGTTGTGAAAAAGTAACTTTTGCCCCGTAAAACTGGATCAAACTGGAGCTCCCCCGGTGTATAGGGGTAACACAAACAGTAATAAAATACAATACGTAAATAATAGACCATTGTCCGAGCCTGTTACTAAATAAACATGCAAATATTTTTAAAAAATAATGCAAGAGTAATTCTATTAAAAAAAAAAAAAAAGAAAAGCATTACGAGCGGCGAATGCAGTATCTACCGTATTGCTCACCATTGCTCCTGAAGCACCAGCAGTCTGCAGCTGTCTTCTTATTCAGTAAAATATATAGTATATTCTGAATTGGATTTTATTTCTTGGTATTGTGGCTCTTTCTACATATATTACAGCTCATCTTTCAGAGAAGCATCAAAGTTCCATCTCTTTTAGACAGCAGAATTATAATTCCACACCTATCAGAATTGTTGACATTTATCTTCTGAGAAACTAGCACCAAGTAAAAAGAAAAATTGCTAAAGTAGGGAGTGATTCAAAAACAGGTTGAGGACCCCTGGTTTAAATCATTAAATTAGAGCCCAAGCTAACAAGCCCCAGTGTAGAGAATGCTCACCTGGGACGATCCCGTTTCCCCTCTCCGTCACGCCCCTGCCCCTCGGGGGTTCTGTCCACGTGAACAGGGTCGAGTCTGGAATAAGGAACAGAACCAGCAACTCGACAGTACAGCAAATATTCAAGCAGGGGAAAATACATTAAAAAAAAACAAAAGCACAATCATAATGGGGCTGGGAGGTTAAACTCAAGCCATGTCTACTTTTGTAAAGAGATTTTCTAATTAAAACAAGTCTGCACCACACTGCTAATGCAAACCATTGATTTTAGGAGCACAGTCTTACTGACAATCCCAGCAGCTGCTTGTGAGCCGATGACATACAAGAGTAGGAATTGGAACACATATTTACTGTTTATTCTGCTGGGTAACGAACTGAAATGAAAAGAGCACAGGCTGTCAGTAATTGCTGCAGTATTAGAAGTTTACAAAAAAGGGCATTTATGCAAACTGACCTTCTTGTAACATCTTAGAGTAAGTAGCGGGGATCCGAAAAATATAGCGTTACACGTCCCCAGTTGTTGCTACAACTGTTTAAATAACGCGCCTGTAATTTTTCTTTTCACTGTTAACATCCTGACAACATTTTACACTTTCAAAGCTCTTTTCAAAATGGCCGCTCTAGTGCACTGATAGTTTAAGGATTATTGCCCACATTCTCAAACAGGGGTGCGGGTTCTGTAACATTTTCTATTGAACGCCCTGTTACAAAAAAAGCACTCTGTAACGTTAGCTAACACTCTCAGGAGTTGACTCTGTGGGCGTGTCAAAATTGTCTATGCTTGTAGTCATTGTTAATGTGTAAATCTTGTTGCTTTAAAAAAGGTGACGTTTTTCGTACATTTCCACGCGCACAAGAAGTAAACAGTCTTATGTGTTGTAATGGCTGCACACATTTATAAATGTTATTGTAAATAAATAAACTTATGGTCAGATTCTGTAGTATTTTTATTACGTTAACGATAGGAATGTTAAACATTATTCTCATAGTTTTGCTACCCCTGCACAGTTATAACTTTTTTTTTTTTTTCTAAAAGGGGGAGTGACATTAACTTCATTATTATTATTATTATTATTATTATTATTATTATTATTATATAAATTACAATTCGTATTCATATTATTGTTGCTCACTCCATCAAAAAATGAGCTTTAAATGCAGCATCGGTGTAGTAGGCTATATCACAACATTCTCAACGTAATTTTCTACCCTCACTGGACAATTTGAGTTCACTGCTGTCACAGCCGCTAACGCTGCAAAGTCGTTGCTGAGTATACTGTCATGTAGGCATGATGCTGTCTATCTTCCAGAAACTCCTGCAAAACTAACCCCATTGCAGCTTTGTCCACCATTTTTGAAAATGTTTGCTAACATACCATTCAATAAGACCTAACTTCCGCCTTGTAGACCCACAAAAGCGCTCTGCTTATTGAACGCAGCCCAGGTAACACAGCAATAACGATCCATGATGTGGTACCGAACTGAAAGGCAGAGCACTTATGTGTGTGTTTTTTTTGTTTTTTTTTAAATCTCTCTTCCTGCAGTGATTTAGAGGACAGATCTCAAACCCCTGTGCACTAGAGTGGACATTTTGAAAACAGCTTTGAAACAGACTTTAAAGTTAAAGTGTAAAAAGTTGTCAGGATGTTAATGAAAAGTAAAAAATGACATGTATATTATTTAAACAGTTGTAGCAACACAAAGGGACGTATAATGCTTGGGCAGCAGTGTGGAGTAGTGGTTAGGGCTCTGGACTCTTGACCGGAGGGTTGTGGGTTCAATCCCCAGTGGGGGACACTGCTGTTGTACCCTTGAGCAAGGTACTTTACCTAGATTGCTCCAGTAAAAACCCAACTGTATAAATGGGTAATTGTATGTAAAATTAATGTGATATCTGTATAATGTGAAATAATGTATAATGTGATATCTTGTAACAATTGTAAGTCGCCCTGGATAAGGGCGTCTGCTAAGAAATAAAAATAATAATAAAAAAATAATAATATCAATGAAAATCTAAGCTCAACCTTCTCTCCGTTTTTCAAAACCTCAACATGACTGCTTCCTAACGCAATTTGTCAAGGCACCGACTAGAGGGGAGGTAGGAAGGTATGAAACAGAGACTAACAGAAGTAGATTGGAGTAAAATAGAGAAAACATCCACAGAAAAAGGATGTTTTTTAAAAATGTAGTACTAGAGGCGCAAAACAATTACATCCCAAAAGTAAACAAATCTAAATCTAAAACAAAATGGCCAAAATGGTTTAATAGATCAATTAAAAAAAATATTCAGCGAAAAAAGGCACTTTACAGAGCGTGTAAAAGGGACCAAAAACAAAGTACACAGAAAGAGTACTTGGAACTGCAAACACAAGTCAAAAAGGAAGTTAGAAAGGCCAAGAGAGAGATAGAAATCAATATTGCTAAGGGGGCTAAAACCAATTCCAAAATGTTTTTCCAATATTATAACAGCAAGAGAACATTCAAAGAGGAGGTTAAATGTCTAAGAGACACCAATGGCAAAATCATAGATGAAGAAAAAAAAAATAGCAAATATATTAAATGATTACTTTTCACAGGTTTTTACAAAGGAGGACATGGACAACATGCCCCACATGTCGACCTGTTCCTATCCAATTTTAAATAACTTTAGCATAACAGAGGCAGAAGTGTTAAAGGGACTAGGAGCTCTGAAAATAAACAAATCCCCTGGGCTGGATGAGATCCTCCCAATAGTACTCAAAGAAATGAAAGTAGTTATTTACAAACCGCTAACCAAGATCATGCAACAGTCTCTTGACACAGGGGTTGTACCGACAGACTGGAAAATAGCAAACGTAATACCGATCCACAAAAAGGGAGACAAAACCGAACCAGGTAACTACAGACCAATAAGCCTGACTTCTATTATATGTAAACTTATGGAAACTATAATAAGATCCAAAATGGAAAATTACCAATATGGTAACAATATCCTGGGAGACAGCCAGCATGGTTTTAGGAAAGGGAGATCGTGTCTAACTAACCTGCTTGACTTTTTTGAGGATGCAACATTGAAAATGGATAATTGCAAAGCATACAACATGGTTTATTTAGATTTCCAGAAAGCTTTTGACAAAGTCCCGCATAAAAGATTAATTCTCAAACTGAACGCAGTAGGGATTCAAGGAAATGCATGCACATGGATTAGGGAGTGGTTAACATGTAGAAAACAGAAAGTACGGATTAGAGGAGAAACCTCAAAATGGAGCGAGGTAACCAGTGGTGTACCACAGGGATCGGCATTAGGTCCTCTGCTATTCATAATCTACATTAATGCTTTAGATTCTGGTATAGTAAGCAAACTTGTTAAATTTGTAGACGACACAAAAATAGGAGGAGTGGCAAACACTGCTGCAGCAGCAAAGGTCATTCAAAATGATCTAGACAGCATTCAGAACTGGGCAGACACATGGCAAATGACATTTAATAGAGAAAAGTGTAAAGTATTGCATGCAGGCAATAAAAATGTGCATTATAAATATCATATGGGAGATAGTGAAATTGAAGAAGGGAACTATGAAAAAGACTTAGGAGTTTATGTTGACTCAGAAATGTCTTCATCTAGACAATGTGGGGAAGCTATAAAAAAAGGCCAACAAGATGCTCGGATATATTGTGAGAAGTGTTGAATTTAAATCAAGGGAAGTAATGTTAAAACTTTACAATGCATTAGTAAGACCTCACCTAGAATATTGTGCTCAGTTCTGGTCACCTTGTTACAAAAAGGATATTGCTGCTCTAGAAAGAGTGCAAAGAAGAGCGACCAGAATTATCCCTGGTTTAAAAGGCATGTCGTATGCAGACAGGCTAAAAGAATTGAATCTATTCAATCTTGAACAAAGAAGAATACGCGGCGATCTGATTCAAACATTCAAAATCCTAAAAGGTTTAGACAATGTCGACAATGGGACTTCTTTGATCTGAAAAAAGAAACAAGGACCAAGGGTCACAAATGGAGATTAGATAAAGGGGCATTCAGAACAGAAAATAGGAGGCACTTTTTACACAGAGAATTGTGAGGGTCTGGAACCAACTCCCCAGTAATGTTGTTGAAGCTGACACCCTGGGATCCTTCAAGAAGCTGCTTGATGAGATTCTGGGATAAATAAGCTACTAACAACCAAACGAGCAAGATGGGCTGAATGTCCTCCTCTCATTTGTAAACTTTCTTATGTTCTTATACCTTAACACCAATTTGTTCCGTTCAAAAGAAACCCTGAGTACAATCAAACATAATTCAGCTTTCCTAACCCTTTCCAGAACAAACAAATAAACAAACACAGTCTGTCGTAATTTTCTGTCTGCAGTCTGGAGTACGTCACCTTTTCAATTCCGGCCTTAATAGCTTCCACATGATCTCGCAACACACCACCATACCTTGCAAGTAATTGAACTAATTGAACAAATTACCATTGTGAGGACTAACTTCTCGTCTAAGCTTCTCAAAAGCTAAACACCTCACACAAAAGTACAGCACAATATAAGATGGGACAAAATACTGTGCCATGTGTCCTTCTGCATCCAGTAGCATGTTTGCATACCTTTGTTAATTGTGCGACCTTTTTCCAACCATTCTACAAGTTCCACCCAGCGAGCTATTGCCTCCATGTGTTCCTTCGAATATTCGTGTTGGCATACTCACTCGCTAAAGTGAAAAGAGTTTGTGAACCCATTTTTACAGCAAATGAAGATGAGGAATTTGTCTGGAAAAGCAAAAAATAACAAAGGAGGCAAGAGCTCAGCTGTACATCAGCCAATATTGCTGACGTACGTGTTGACAAAGAACCATGATTTTAATACTTGCCTTCCTTTGCTTTCTCTAGGCAAAAAGAGTTGTTCTAAATTAGTCCACATCCATAAAAGACGCACGAGCAATGAACAGACATCTTTCTGTAGCAGCACCGCCCATGGATTGTAAACCAGGGGCCCATCTCAAGAGTTCTGCGATTCGATGTGCTTGCGAGGATGCAGAGGTCGTCGCTTGCGATCACTCATTTTTTTCAGCTGCATTGAGATCAAATCAGTAACTATGGCAATCAGCTTTAAAGCACAGTGACCAATTATGTAATTAGAGTGAGTGGAACAGGGCGTGATCACGTTATCCCCTATGAGAATGACAGTGTTTTCGAATTATGAATGCTGCCGTTTTTAAAATCGATGCAAGATTATTCCAGTAATCATCAATTGCAAAATACATTTAATACAACTTTGTCTACTACATGTCTGTCTTAAAATAGTTATGTTTGAGTAGTTTTGTTTACAGAGCTCTAAAAGTTACTACATGTCGCCAAAGACAATGAAACCTGTTGTATTAAATCATAATAACAATTTCACAAAATATCATTCTTTGGATTGTACAATTCACCTAGATTATATTCGGCACAAACAAATCATATTTTGCTAAGTGGATTTTATTGTATAACAGTTTGTTTTTAAGACAATCTGCCATTGAATTACCAGACTTAGCCACAGCATCCTGAGTTTCGTTTGCAGTTTACCTATTTTTGACAAAACCACACCGACTTCATTATACTACACATACAAACTGCTTTCAAATAAACGCAATACCCTTTAATCTTTCTGAATCCCTGTTTTCACGTTATTCTCGCATTGGTTAATGTTATGTGTCCGCAACAGATTCCTCATCTTCCTTTGCTGTGGGGTCAATTTCACTCTTCAGGTGAAATCAAAGAAAGTACTCCTTGAAACCAGCTGTGATCAGAATACACTGGGCAGTGGAATTGGAGCGGCTGACCATTCCTGATACTTCCCAAGCATGAAACACGAAGACACAGCCACCCTTCATCCTGCACACTCACCATTGTGGATTCCTCTGGAGCCAAACTCTTGCTGGGTGAGATCCTGAGGAACACTCTAGAAAACAGGGACAAGAAAGCAGGGTTAAAGACTGGTGGATCATTTGTTGCGATTTGTGTAAATTCCATTGGTTTTGACAAGAACCGTATAGTGTTATATCACAGTGCCAAAGGATGGCAGAAATTGTATATAATCTTACAATGCTCAGGTAATCCAAGGCACGCATGCAAAGAAATTAGATTTTTGAATGGATTCCCTGAAAACAGATCTACCATTCAAAACACAGCTAGCCACTACATAAACCTACCACTTTGCATCTAGATCAACGTTTCTCAAATGCGGCCACCAGCGGGATTTTGTGCAGCCACAACAGCCCCCCCAGCAACTCCTCTCAATCAACCTTTACCTTAATCACCGCTGCTATCCAGCTTTTATTCAATGCAGTTCACATTGCTTGCACTCCGATTCCTCATACTGCTTCTGCATGAACATCAGTATAAATCACTGCATGATGAGTGGCCGAGCTTTCATTCTGATCAGATTTTATTTTGGCATGCGTCACAAATCTCCACCCATTTTGCTTTCTGTTAGTGCTCATTGGTTGATCAACGAGAGATGACTTTAGTAGTGCAACGTGAATCTGAATATTCGAACGAACACTGCTGCACATGAATTTGAACGAAATAGATCTATATCTGTGTTTGCCATAAATTACTTAGTTGATGGATATTAGAACTATGTATGTGTTTTGCCTAAAATGTATAGTGATGAACGTTTTCTTTTGTGATCAAATCTTTATTTGAAAATGGGGGAAAAAACAGAACAATTCAAAACAAAAGCACATTCCCATTTTCACCCCATATCCCCCCTCCCCCCACAACAGACCCTGAGAATCCACATTAGACATCGAGAGCTGAGGACTGGTTTATCAGTGATTTAATAGTATCTGCGGCCGCTTCCCAGCCCTGTACAGTCCCCTCCCTGGCCCCATGAACCACAGCGACAGAAAGCTCCATATAGATAATGTCAAGGAAAGCAAGGGTCCACTGACGCCAGGGCAGGGAAAGCGGAGGCTGCCAGCGCAGGGTTATCATTTTCTTAGCAGCAGTAAGGCCAGCCACTTTTGCTGTAGAGACAGATCAAGTGATAAATCATCATTTAACAAAAGGACTAAGAGGAACAAGGAATGACCCCCACGCCATGGATCTCTCACAATGTAATGTATAGAATTTGAGACATGGCCACTTTCCTCTCCACACGAACTTAGAGATTACTGAATGTAGTTTACCCCAGTATCCAACATGAGGAAGTGGAAGCATCGAACTGAAAAAATTGATTTGTGGAAGTACATTCATTTTTATTATGGATATACGAGTTTGGAGCGAGTTGGGCAGCTGCATCCATCTGTTTAAGTCCCCCTAAACATGCCTGAAAATCGTATTAAAAAGTTAGTGAGTACAGTCGAGTGTAAAGGTGGGTGGATTTCCACACAAAGATATTTAAAATGCTTCACTACCTGTATGTTTGCAGGAAAAACTATATCAGTCATTGATACTCAATGGGGCAGACTAGACCAGTTTTAAATCCCGAAAGAGCACTGAAATCATTAAAAAGGGCAAGTAAGTAAGTGAGTGAGTGAGCGTTTGGGAGACGTTTAATAAATAACACGTCATCAGCATAAAGCGAGATGCAATGCTGTGTATTCTTGATCCAGGAGTGAAAGTAGCAGATTGGTGGACTGTTCGAGTGAGTGAAAGAGCAAACAACAATGGGGGGAGAGGGCAGCCCTGACGAGTGCCTCTGGAAATGGCAAACTGTGGAGAACATTTGGTGCCTGTGAGCACCATCACCGAAGGATTCGCATATAAATTTATTAAGAACATAAAAAAGTTTACAAACGAGAGGAGGCCATTCAGCCCATCTTGCTCGTTTGGTTGTTAGTAGCTTATTGATCCCAGAATCTCATCAAGCAGCTTCTTGAAGGATCCCAGGGTGTCAGCTTCAACAACATTGCTGGGGAGTTGGTTCCAGACCCTCACAATTCTCTGTGTAAAAAAGTGCCTCCTATTTTCTGTTCTGAATGCCCCTTTATCTAATCTCCATTTGTGACCCTTGGTCCTTGTTTCTTTTTTCAGGTAAAAAAAGTCCCCTTGGTCGACATTGTCTATACCTTTTAGGACTTTTAATGTTTGAATCAGATCGCCGCGTAGTCTTCTTTGTTCATGACTGAAAAGATTCAATTCTTTTAGCCTGTCTGCATACGACATGCCTTTTAAACCCGGGATAATTCTGGTTGCTCTTCTTTGCACTCTTTCTAGAGCAGCAATATCCTTTTTGTAACGAGGTGACCAGAACTGAACACAGTATTCTAGGTGAGGTCTTACTAATGCACTGTAAAGTTTTAACATTACTTCCCTTGATTTAAATTCAACACTTCTCACAATATATCTGAGCATCTTGTTGGCCTTTTTTATAGCTTCCCCACATTGTCTAGATAAAGACATTTCTGAGTCAACATAAACTCCTAGGTCTTTTTCATAGTTCCCTTCTTCAATTTCAGTATCTCCCATATGATATTTTGATCAATTCTGTCCCCACTCCCATATATTCTAAAATACATTCCATGTGGGCAAAAGTTTTTTAGCATCTAATGAAAGGACCACACACAGGGCTTCAATGTCCATGGCCGTAAGGATAACACAAAGGAGACGGCGAACATTATCTGTCGCCAACAGAGTCTTAATAAATCCTGTTTGATCATGGTGCAGGGCCGGTGCCATGGGGGGGGGGGGGAGGAATGCCCGCCCAAAGTCAAGCTGGTGCCCACCCAGTTTGACTATTCTCAGCCTTGATAAATAATTAATATACTATATAATTTGTAGAATATTTCGTGTTTTTTTGTCAAGTTTGTATTTATTGTAAGTGATCTACAACAAAGCCCACAGCGTCCGCCCCGGAGTTACCCCCTTCCGGATTCCTGTGTATTTACGTAATCGTCGTACAACACGCAAACTGAAAAAGTAGAGCAGGGGGAGGGTCTTATGTGGCGCGAAGTGAACGTTTCACACAAAACAAAGTAAATATTTTGAGAGTGTAAATTTAACCTCTACCATCTAGGAGTTATGGATATTAGAATGTGGATAAATAAAATCAAACAATCTGTTGACATTGTGGATAGATCTAATGGAGTTTTCCTGGGTTTATTTTAATACACTTTAACCCTCTGCAGTCCACTTATTCAGTGCTTGTCAGGTCCAATTTATTTTCACACTCGCAGTTAATTTTAGACGCGCTGTTTAAAAGTATTTTTCCACAGTCAAACGGGTTTAAAAGACCCTGCATATCAACAAAGCACTCACTAGGCATTACCAGCCCCGCCCCACCCTTTCGATCGCTATAGCTTTCACATATGAGAAGAAGAAGAAGAAGAAGAAGAAGAAGAAGAAGAAGAGGAGGAAGAAGAGGAAGAAGAGGAAGAAGAAGAAGAAGAAGTCATACATACTCAATACCCAATAGTACTCAAAGAAATGAAAGAAGTTATTTACAAACCGCTAACCAAGATCATGCAACAGTCTCTTGACACAGGGGTTGTACCGACAGACTGGAAAATAGCAAACGTAATACCGATCCACAAAAAGGGAGACAAAACTGAACCAGGTAACTACAGACCAATAAGCCTGACTTCTATTATATGTAAACTTATGGAAACTATAATAAGATCCAAAATGGAAAATTACCTATATGGTAACAATATCCTGGGAGACAGCCAGCATGGTTTTAGGAAAGGGAGATCATGTCTAACTAACCTACTTGACTTTTTTGAGGATGCAACATTGAAAATGGACAACTGCAAAGCATACGACATGGTCTATTTAGATTTCCAGAAAGCTTTTGACAAAGTCCCGCATAAAAGATTAATTCTCAAACTGAACGCAGTAGGGATTCAAGGAAATGCATGCACATGGATTAGGGAGTGGTTAACATGTAGAAAACAGAAATTACTGATTAGAGGAGAAACCTCAAAATGGAGTGAGGTAACCAGTGGTGTACCACAGGGATCAGTATAAGGTCCTCTGCTATTCCTAATCTACATTAATGATTTAGACTCTGATATAGTAAGCAAACTCGTTAAATTTGCAGATGACACAAAAATAGGAGGAGTGGCAAACACTGTTGAAGCAGCAAAGGTCATTCAAAATGATCTAGACCGCATTCAAAATTGGGCAGACACATGGCAAATGAAATTTAATAGAGAAAAGTGTAAAGTATTGCATGCGGGCAATAAAAATGTTCATTATAAATATCATATGGGAGATAGTGAAATTGAAGAAGGGAACTATGAAAAAGACCTAGGAGTTTATGTTGACTCAGAAATGTCTTCGTCTAGACAATGTGGGGAAGCTATAAAAAAGGCTAACAAGATGCTCGGATATATTGTGAGAAGTGTTGAATTTAAATCAAGGGAAGTAATGTTAAAACTCTACAATGCATTAGTAAGACCTCACCTAGAATATTGTTTTCAGTTCTGGTCACCTCGTTACAAAAAGGATATTGCTGCTCTAGAAAGAGTGCAAAGAAGAGCAACCAGAATTATCCCGGGTTTAAAAGGCATGTCGTATGCAGACAGGCTAAAAGAATTGAATCTATTCAGTCTTGAACAAAGAAGACTACGCGGCGATCTGATTCAAACATTCAAAATCCTAAAAGGTATAGACAATGTCAACCCGGGGGACTTCTTTGACTTGAAAAAAGAAAAAAGGACCAGGGGTCATAAATGGAGATTAGATAAAGGGGCATTCAGAACAGAAAATAGGAGGCACTTTTTTACACAGAGAATTGTGAGGGTCTGGAACCAACTCCCCAGTAATGTTGTTGAAGCTGACACCCTGGGATCCTTCAAGAAGCTGCTTGATGAGATTCTGGGATCAATAAGCTACTAACAACCAAACGAGCAAGATGGGCCGAATGGCCTCCTCTCGTTTGTAAACTTTCTTATACTGATCAATCATCTCCTGATCACTCGTTTTATCACCAAACGCCTCAATAATGCAATCCAAGTCATTATTTTATTACTATAACATCTCAAAAAGGCTCTGCAAATGTCTGTGATATTCTCTGAGCGCTGATGCAGTCACAGGCAGCTTGTTTCCTTATGGCCGCCCCTATCAGGGGCAAGTATGACTATTCATGAGATACATCCTTTTTTTTTCGGCTTGTCTCAGCTCCTGTCGCTCCCACTCGGCCATTGAATGGTTTCTTGGCTTTTTCCGGAGAAAAAACGACTAGAAACCCGTTTTTTGCGTCTTTTTGATGATGTCGGACAGGGTCCGACATTGGACCGGATAGGAATAATTGCAATGTCGGACCAGGTCCGACATAGGACCGCAAAGGGTTAAGAAAAGATCCAGAGCTGGCAAAAGTTTACCAAAACTATACCAGGCAATGCTAAGTGCACCTTGCACGATATACAAAATGAAATAAACTAATGTGTGAAACTGTGAAGGAAGAGATAATATGAGAGATCCGGGATTCGTGGTATACAGTAAAAGCTGATGGAGCACGAGACCCAACTGGTTGTGAAAACATCTCGATCGTAGTTTGTTTTGTAACTGCGAATGATGAAATCAGGGAAAGGCTTTTGACTGACTACAGCCACAAACACAAATGTTTCGGTGCATTTTCAAACACGATTGTAACTTAAAATAACGGAAGCAGGACTCTGCCCTTCTAAAACATTAAGCCAGTGCTACGATGGAGCAAATATTATGTCCGGCTGCCACGGGGGGGAGCGGGGGTGGGGGGGTGGTTTAAAAGATTTTACAGGACAAACTGGGAAGGGAGGTCCAGTACATCCATTGCTTTAATCACCAGCTACACTTGGTCATTGTGCATGCCATGCATTTAAAACTAGAAAGGAAGGGGGGAGAAAACAAAAAAACAGAAGGGAGACCACATCAAAACAAGGGCAACAACTCAGGTAAGACAACAATTAAATGTATTTATCTTAATGTTAGAAAAATGTTAAATGTTAGAACTTGAAGCTACTGCACTAACAAGTAACTATGGTGTGATAGGTGTTACGGAAACTTGGTTGTCTGAGAGTGATGGAGATGAATATAATATTAGTGGGTACACAATGTATAGGAAAGACAGGCAGGACAGAAGAGGCGGAGGGGTAGCGCTATACATAAGAAATAGCCTTGAAGCCCAGGAGTTAAATCTGGACAAAGAAAACAACGCTGAATCAATATGGGTCAGAATAATGGACAAAAATTCAAAGAGCATAATAATAGAAGCATGCTATAGACCGCCAAATTCAGACGCCGAGCAAAACAATCTGTTATACAATGACATTAGAAATGCGTGTAGAAAAGGAGAAGCCATACTAATGGGTGATTTCAACTTCCCGCGTATAAAATGGGAGAACCTGGTGGGGAGCACGACGGATGAAATTGAAATGGTGGAAATGACTGCTTCCTAACTCAATCTGTCAAGGCAACGACTAGAGGGGAGACATGACTTTATTTAGTCTTTTCAAATGACGAAGACAGAATAACTAAAACAGAGGTGAGAGAGCCATTGACAAACTCAGACCAGAACATGGTCTCATTTGAAGTGTTTTTTATTATTATTTTTTTAGCAGAAACCCCAAAAGTAATGACTAAAGCTAAGGTTTACAAATTTTAGAAAAGCAAACTATGAAGGTATGAAACCAAGACTAACAGAAGTAGATTGGAGTAAAATAGAGAAAACATCCAAAGAAAAAGGATGGCAGTTTTTTAAGAAAGTAGTACTAGAGGCACAAAACAAACAATCACATCCCAAAAGTAAACAAATCTAAATCTAAAACAAAATGGACAAAATAGTTTAATAGATCAATCTAAAAAAACATTCAGCGATAAAAGGCACTTTACAGAGCATTTAAAAGGGACCAAAAACAAAGTACACAGAAAGAGTACTTGGAACTGCAAACACAAGTCAAAAAGGAAGTTAGAAAGGCCAAGAGAGAAATCAATATTGCTAAGGGGGCTAAAACCAATTCCAAAATGTTTTTCCAATATTATAACAGCAAGAGAACATTCAAAGAGGAGGTTAAATGTCTAAGAGACACAAATGGCAAAATCATAGACGAAGAAAAAAAAATAACAAATATATTAAATGATTACTTTTCACAGGTTTTTACAAAGGAGGACACGGACAACATGCCCCACATGTCGACCTGTTCCTATCCAGTTTTAAATAAGTCTAGCATAACAGAGGCAGAAGTGTTAAAGGGACTATGAGCTCTTAAAATAAACAAATCCCCTGAAAGAAATGAAAGTAGTTATTTACAAACCGCTAACCAAGATCATGCAACAGTCTCTTGACACAGGGGTTGTACCGACAGACTGGAAAATAGCAAACGTAATACCAGTCCACAAAAAGGGAGACAAAACCGAACCAGGTAACTACAGACCAATAAGCCTAACTTCTATTATATGTAAACTTATGGAAACTATATTAAGATCCAAAATGTAAATTTACCTATATGGTAACAATATCCTGGGAGACAGTCAGCATGGTTTTAGGAAAGGGAGATCATGTCTAACTAACCTGCTTGACTTTTTTGAGGATGCAACATTGAAAATGGATAATTGCATAGCATACGACATGGTTTATTTAGATTTCCAGAAAGCTTTTGACAAAGTCCCGCATAAAAGATTAATTCTCAAACTGAACGCAGCAGGCATTCTAGGAAATGCATGCACATGGATTAGGGAGTGGTTAACATGGTTAACAGGAGAAACCTTAAAATGGAGCGAGGTAACCAATGGTGAACCACAGGGATCGGCATTAGGTCCTCTGCTATTCCTAATCTACATTAATGCTTTAGATTCTGGTATAGTAAGCAAACTCGTTAAATTTGTAGACAACACAAAAATAGGAGGAGTGGCAAACACTGCTGCAGCAGCAAAGGTCATTCAAAATGATCTAGACAGCATTCAGAACTGGGCAGACACATGGCAAATGACATTTAATAGAGAAAAGTGTAAAGTATTGCATGCAGGCAATAAAAATGTGCATTATAAATATCATATGGGAGAAACTGAAATTGAAGAAGGGAACTATGAAAAAGACCAAGGAGTTTATGTTGACTCAGAAATGTCTTCATCTAGACAATGTTGGGAAGCTATAAAAAAGGCCAACAAAGATGCTCGGATATATTGTGAGAAGTGTTGAATTTAAATCAAGGGAAGTAATGTTAAAACTTTATGATGCATTAGTAAGACCTCACCTAGAATATTGTGTTCAGTTCTGGTCTCCTTGTTACAAAAAGGATATTGCTGCTCTAGAAAGAGTGCAAAGAAGAGCAACCAGAATTATCCCAGGTTTAAAAGGCATGTCGTATGCAGACAGGCTAAAAGAATTGAATCTATTCAGTCTTGAACAAAGACGACTATGCGGCGATCTGATTCAAACATTCAAAATCCTAAAAAGGTATAGACAATGTCGACCCGGGGGACTTTTTTGACCTGAAAAAAGAAACAAGGACTAGGGGTCACAAATGGAGATTAGATAAAGGGGCGTTCAGAACAGAAAATAGGTGGCATTTTTTTTTACACAGAGAATTGTGAGGGTCTGGAACCAACTCCCCAGTAATGTTGTTGAAGCTGACACCCTGGGATCCTTCAAGAAGCTGCATGATGAGATTCTGGGATCAATAAGCTATTAACAACCAAACGAGCAAGATGGGCTGAATGGCCTCCTCTCGTTTGTAAACTTTCTTATGTTTTTATGTCCTCAGAAGAAAAAAGGTAGAAGAATTCTTCAATGTGTGCAACTCACTGTACAAATTTCTAAGGAAACCAGCTGTTGTTGTTCTCTAAAAAAGGCGAGAAACTTAAACGATTACTCGAGCAGCGTTGGACTGGGCATTACTGTACAGCTGGGGTTGTTGTGAAGTCGTTTAAACAACATTGTAGAATTACTCGAGGATATGGAACCGAAGTTAAGATTGAAGCTATTGGATTATTGAAGCAGGTGCCAGCTGTAGACTTCAAATTCATTGAACACATGGTGCAAAAAATTGAGTATACTGAACACTCCAAACAAAATGCTTCAGGGAGAAAAAAGTGATCTTCTTTCTACTGTAGAGGTCATTCTTCACTCTGAGTACTTCAGAGTGTATTGCGAAACTGCATTGTGATGCAGTTTAACAATCTGCTGAATGATAGTGGTGAAACAACTGTGCCATGCAAGAAACAGAGTTTTACATTTGAGCAAGGACCTTGAAGACCTTGTGGTTGAGGGATCTGTTGGTCAGCCAGGGGGTGAAGCTGATAATGAACATGAGCTCAAGAGGCTGTTTTATTATGTGCTGGATGCTGTACTAGTTGAACTGACGGCTCGTTTTAATGAATGTAATACTAAACTAATTGCAGCGCTACAGGCTGCCGACCCCAATAGCCCAACGTTTCTACAACTTGCTAATTTGCAACCCTTAGTTAATTTATCAATGGACATTGCTGAATCTGAATTGCTATTTGCACGTAAGTTTCTACAGAAGCAGATTAAATCAAATGAAATGAAAAGTGGACAACACAGTCTGTGATGAAAACATTTCACAGCGCCCTTGAAGCAATGCCAAGTGTTAAGACAGTGCTACGACTTGCTTTGACTTTTGGGGCTTCTACTGCTATGTGCGAAAGCTCATTTTCTTCCCTTTCCAACGTACTGACAACACACAGAAGGAGCGTCACAATCGCAAAGCGCACCTCATACAGTTGGCCTTTGAGAAGGTTTGACCCTCAAGTTCCGTGGCGAAAGTAGTACTGAAAGTTCAGTGCAAAAGGGAAGTGAAGATTGCAGCTTTACTGAGGACTTCTACATTGGTAAGTTATGTTTTACATTTAATCGATATGCTTGTCATTATAGATTTTCTGTCGATCTGTTAATATGCTTATTCAGTTGTTACATGATCAGTTATTTGCTTAGTTAGCTGTTATTTGATAATAGGTGCATATAGTGAGTAGCACTGTAAAGCACTTGGGTATTATTATTATTTGTGTCACTCTTTATTTAAATACCGGTACAATGTGTCAGTTTGCATATTATACATGATATTTACATGTGCCCCCCCCCCCCCCGTGTAATTCCTGGTGCCGGGCCTGTCATGGTGGATTAATTTGGCCATATAAGTTTCAAGTCTACAAGAGAGCGCCTTGGCATACAATTCAACATCCACGTTTATCAACGATAGGGGGCGATAACTAGCACAGAGAGAGGGGTCCTTTTCTTTCTTCAGCAAGAAAGATGCAATAGCAGTATTAACATCTCTGCAAAAAAAAAAAAAACCCTCTCTATAGCCTGCACCATCTCCAGCAGCAAGGGTCCCAGTTCATTCAAGAAAGTGAGGGGAAAAAAAAGAAACAGGGGATATGCCATCAAAACCAGGAGATCTGGCCTTCCTCATATCCTGCACCCCCTTTCTCATCTCCTCCAGAGAGATCAGAGCTCCCAACGCAGCTGATTCATCATCTGAGAGGCGGGGCAACTGAGCTCTGAAGAAACTGCTCACATTTTTCGCTTTCAAATGGAGTATCAGAACTATATAAATTTAGAATAAAAAGAGTGAAATTCAGTATTTTTCAAAAATGGATCATCACCCTGCGTGGTCTTGGTAAATGAAATGTTTGCGAGATGTTCATTACTGAAGCCTTAAAGCTAGGAGGTGACTCGCTCTGCTACCATGAAAATAGTAGTTCTGCCAAGCCCTATGAATGAGAAACTCAGCACGCCATCCAAGTAATAGATTGCGATCTTTCCTAGTAACATCCAATTTGGCTTCCAGCTCTTTAATTTTGCTCAAACGTGATTTATTGAGATTAGAGGCAAACAATGAAGCAGAATCTCTAATAAAGCCCTTTATTGCGTCCCATAAATTACAAGGATCATTCACTGAATCACGGTTAAAGTCAAGAAACTCATCCAGATTAGATTGAAGCGAGGTACAAAATGATTTGTTCTGTAATACAGTAATATTGAAGCGCCATCGTGTGGCTCGATTCGGAATGTCATCCATTACTAACGTACAGTACATAGCGCTGTACTCTGACACGCAATGATATTTCGTCACTTGCTGACTTTCCACACCACTCGCTGGCGCATGCGTATTTCCATCACAGAGTGAAAGCCAGATGTGCAGTTAAAAGTAAATTTCATAATTTTGAATGAAGTGCTCGTTCGTTTCGTGGAGACAATAGCATTGGGCAAACCACCCAGGAGTAATGAAAGTATGAGGCTTTAAACAAGACTGGAAGAAAGAGTGTGATTTCACTGAAAACAGTGGTAAACCCACATCTCATCTGCAACAAATCACTTACACACTGTACCCTGTACAAAGCGAGCAACCTCAAACGTCATTATAAAACAAATCGACACATTTTCATCTGAATATCATCTGGGTCAGACTTAAGGCAGATTCTGCTTTCGGCTCAAGCGAGTTTTGTATGGCAAACGTCCTTCAGATAAATGCTAGTATATAAAATGTCTCTCGCAAACATGTCATGTTTTACAGTGTGTGTCTTGCAGCTCTCGACCATATGGAAATTTTCATATGGGGCTCATTGGGTTAGGAAGTTTGGCCACCCGTGAAATATATGCTCAAAATACTGACGAGTCTGAGACATGCACGCCTTAATATTGGAGGCCAGCTCCAGATCGACTCCCCCTTGGATGGAGAACAGGAGTACGATGTAGGTCGCTTTTTCGACGAGTTCGACATCCTGGGGCATGTCAGACAGCCGAAAGCGGAAAAAGTATGTAAGAAAACTGAGGTTTAAAATGAGGGGAGGTGAAACGAAAAGCTTCTAGGCAGCCATTGCTCAAAAGGTGCCGGCCCCATCAAATCCAACAACCGTCACCGAACCATATAGCAGCCGGCCCATCAAACCCAACAACCGTCACTGAACCATAGAGCAACCCGGCCCCATCAAACCCAACAACCGTCACCGAACCATATAGCAGCCGGCCCCATCAAACCCAACAACTGTCACCGAACCATAGAGCAACCGGCCCCATCAAACCCAATAACCGTCACTGAACCGCAAAGCAGCCGCGAGGCTGCCGACCCCATCCAACCCAACAACCGTCACCGAACCATAGAGCAGCCGGCCCCATCCAACCCAACAACCGTCACCGAACCATAGAGCAGCCGGCCCCATCCAACCCAACAACCGTCACCGAACCATAGAGCAGCCGGCCCCATCAAACCCAACAACCGTCACCGAACCATAGAGCAGCCGGCCCCATCAAACCCAACAACCGTCACCGAACCATAGAGCAGCCGGCCCCATCAAACCCAACAACCGTCACCGAACCATAGAGCAGCCGGCCCCATCCAACCCAACAACCGTCACCGAACCATAGAGCAGCCGGCCCCATCCAACCCAACAACCGTCACCGAACCATAGAGCAGCCGGCCCCATCCAACCCAACAACCGTCACCGAACCATAGAGCAGCCGGCCCCATCAAACCCAACAACCGTCACCGAACCATAGAGCAGCCGGCCCCATCAAACCCAACAACCGTCACCGAACCATAGAGCAGCCGGCCCCATCCAACCCAACAACCGTCACCGAACCATAGAGCAGCCGGCCCCATCCAACCCAACAACCGTCACCGAACCATAGAGCAGCCGGCCCCATCCAACCCAACAACCGTCACCGAACCATAGAGCAGCCGGCCCCATCAAACCCAACAACCGTCACCGAACTTAAATTAACCCGGCATCATGGCAAATAGAATGTTATATTGTGTAGAAACAGTCTTAGTTATGCCAAGACTATTTAATCCGCTGGTTAATACTGAATATTGTGTCCCATTTAGGAACATAGAAGGCTGATCCCGGGGCAAAATGAAATGAGCTGTGAGAACAGGTTAAAGAAAAGCCCCTTCAGCCTAGAAAAAAGAATGGTTACGAGGGGTCTAGATTAAGCTTTATAAAACCCATCACTGCAAATTTAGCAGAGAGGGTAGAATGAGAGGGCATACATGGGAGCGGAGAAAAAGTTTAGAACAGAAGGCAGTAAGCACTTTTATTAGAGATATAAATGCATGGACTAGCCTACCAGGTGACATTGCAGAATCTACAGCTCCGGGAACATTTAAAAAACAACTAGATTCTGTCATTTTAAATTAGACACCCCTAGTAAAGACAAATGGTGTGCTAGGATATGACAAGCCTTACAAACATACAGACCGGAGCAGACTGCAGGTAAGAGAGACAGGAAGCACTGTATCCCTTCACTGCACCACCAGCATCTGCTATGAATGAACCCTGAATAAACTTTCTGGCTGTCTCATCTATGTTTATAATCCTAGCACTCACTGTCTGATTCATGACTGGAGGCATTCTAGCCATGTGAAATTTCCATCTGGGACAGTGAAATTGTTATGAATAGATTTAGAATGGTTTAACCTTTTGCGGTCCTATGTCAGACCTGGTCTATAATTATCTGTATGCAGTGGCTTTATTGAGCTATTCACATAAAAAACAATAACAGAAAAACAGCTACCATGGTGATCATCAGCATTATAATAAATGTAATATTGTTTACAGCAAAAAACTAATTGGTAAATTGCAGCATACCATTTAGTCTACATGATGTGTCTAACTAGTGGATTGAGCAGGTTTAGTTCACTTGATGCGGACAAAAGGCCCTTTCATACCTAGTTCGTTTATGAAGATCCGATTCAGAATTCACTTGCAAACAAGTGTTGCAATTTTGCTTTGATGGTTTCAAACCAGAACATATCAAATGAACTGCATTTTTCCTGCAAGTGAGTTCAAGTTCGCCTTCTCGACTTGTAATTGCATCAGAATGTGTTTGTTTTCACACTGCAATTTAAGTGAACCTGACTGTCTGGGTTTGTGCATGTGACTAAAATGATATCTTCCTGTTCATGCCCAGACGGATGCTCATTACTAAACATGGAGGGGTCCGCCCGTGCAAGGCTTGCCATATTAGTACTATGTATGTACATTTTATTTATTCAACATCTGCTGGTACAATGTTAGCACGAAAGCCAGATAACAAATATTGTTAAGCAACAACAACATTTTTCATGCTGTTTTATGTGCAAGGAGGAGACATTTTTAAAAGATGACAAATGTATAGTCTGGACGTTGCGAGTTCGAGTCCAGGCTATTCCTGTGCCGATCGAGGATGGGAGCTTCCAGGGGGCGGCGCTCAATTGGCCGAACGCCGCCCGGGGGGAGGGAGGGTTAGGTTGGCCAGGGTGTCCTCGGCTCACCGCGCACCAGTGACCGCTGTAGTCTGGCCGGGCGCCTGCGAGCTTGCCTGTAAACTGCCCGAGAGCTGCGTTGTCCTCCAACTCTGTAGCTCTTGGGTGGCTGCATGGCGAGTCCACAGTGTGAAAAAAAGCGGTCGGCTGATGGCACACGCTTTGGAGGACAGCGTGTGTTCGTCTTCGCCCTCCCGAATCAGCGCAGGGGTGGTAGCGGTGAGCTGGGCATAATAAAATAATTGGCCATTCCAAATTGGGAGAAAATAATAAAAATAATTGGCAACGACAATTTATAAAAAAATAAATAAATAAAATTTAAAAAATCTGCCTGCTCGCCCGAGGCGAATTAAATCTGATGAGGACTAGTTGATGTCTGTGTCTCAGTAGTCCTCTGGGCGAGTACTTAAAACAAATGTACACATATACTCTCACATTTAGTCTTGTGTTATGCAGGAAAGTCAATTTTCTAACAGGGTGTAGCAGTGGTGAATAAGCATTCATAATGATTTAGTCACTCAGAACTGAACCCTCCCTTCATCTCCCCTGCAACGCCAACTTGAGTGACACGGGAATGAAGCTTCAGTCCTGTCAGAAATGTTCCTGTCCCATCCCATCCCATGAAAGAGTCATCATTTCCAATCCTGTCCCATCCTGTAACTTTTTTTAAATTCCTGTCCTTTCAAAAAAAATCCCATCCCATCCCATCACGTGATATACAGAGATCAACTATTATTTGGAGGTAGATATAACCCAAACATGGTATTGAAATATTTCATGAACATTCAGAGAGTATCCATCATGTATTTATTTATTAAAAATCGTAGTATTATACATACCCCTTCAAGGTAGCGCCGTAGCAGAATCTCAAAAAAATAGTAGCCGATATGGCCAAATCGTAGCCGTTGGCATCTCGTCATTATTATTATTATTATTATTATTTATTTCTTAGCATACACCAGGGCGACTTACAATTGTTACAAGATATCACATTATTTATTTATTTATTTTATTTTTCTATTTACATACAATTACGTTATTTTTTACACATTATTTTTACATACAATTACCCATTTATACAGTTGGGTTTTTACTGGAGCAATCTAGGTAAAGTACCTTGCTCAAGGGTACAGCAGCAGTGTCCCCCACCTGGGATTGAACCCACGACCCTCTGGTCAAGAGTCCAGAGCCCTAACCACTACTCCACACTGCTGCCCTAGGGGTAATATTCATAAAAACCAAAAATGTGCACATCCTTAATATACTGTACATATGTACCGTGCCCCCTGTCTGATTTTCTGCATTTTTGCACATTTTTCACATTGTATTTGGTCCGATTTTTTTTGTGGATTGTAGTAGTACATAGAGGGAGTCTGAGAGAATAAATGACACCAGAGTATGGTGCTTCTTTCATTTGTTTGGTGTGCAAGGTAATCAAACATGCAATCTTCAGGTGTGAAAAAGTTATTGCCCCCCCTAGTTAACTCAACCCAATTAAAGGGATAATTATGGTCAGCTGTTTGAGTACTTTCAACCAGGCCTGAGTTGGGCCAGCCCTTCCCAATATAAATCTGACTATCTTTGGACATTACAGAGTGAAGTTGTCAGCACACAGGTTCTAGAGGCACATCATGCCACGAACAAAAGAAATTTCTGAAGACCAAGTTGTTGATGCCTATGAGTCTGGAAGCGGTTACAAAGCAATTTCTAAGGCTCTGGGGCTCCACCGAACCACAGTCAGAGCCATATTGTCCAAATGGAGAAAGTTTGGGACAGAAGTGAATCTTCCCAAGAGTGGCCGTCCTGCCAAAATCTCTCCAACAGCAAGGTGTAAAATCGTCCAGGAAGTCACAAAGAACCCTAGAACAACATCCAGGGATCTGCAGGCATCTCTCGCCGACATGGGCCCCGTTATGTCTGGCAAAAATCAAACACTGCATTCCACAGTAAGAACCTCATACCAACAGTCAAGCATGGTGGTGGTAGTGTCATGGTTTGGGGATGCTTTGCTGCATCAGGACCTTGGACGCCTTGCCATCATTGAAGGAACCATGAATTCTGCTCTGTATCAGAGAATTCTACAGGAGAATGTCAGGCCATCTGTCCATGAGCTGAAGCTGAAGCGCAGCTGGGTCATGCAGCAAGACAATGATCCGAAACACACAAGCAAGTCTACATCAGAATGGTTAATTTAAAGTTTTGGAATGGCCTAGTCAAAGTCCAGACCTAAACCCCATTGAGATGTTGTGGCAGGACCTGAAACAAGCAGTTCATGCTCGAAAACCCACAAATGTCACGGAGTTGAAGCAGTTCTGCATGGAGGAGTGGGCCAAAATTCCTCCACGGCGCTGTGAGAGACTAATCAATAACTACAGGAAGCTTTTGGTTGCAGTTATTGCTGCTAAAGGTGGCGTAACCAGTTATTGAGTCTAAGGGGGCGATTACTTTTTTTCCCGGGGGCATTGGGTGTTGCATAACTTTCTTTAATTAATAAATAAATGAAATATGTATCAAATTTTGTGTTATTTGTTCACTCAGTGTCCCTTTTATCTAATATTAGGGTTTGGTATAAACAGAAGGGAGACCACATCAAAACAAGGGCAACAACTCAGGTAAGACCACTATTAAATGTATTTATCTTAATGCTAGAAGTCTCAGAAACAAAATGTTAGAACTTGAAGCTACTGCAATAACAAGTAACTACGATGTGATAGGTATTACAGAAACTTGGTTGTCCGAGAGTGATGGAGACGAATATAATATTAGTGGGTACACACTATATAGGAAAGGCAGGCAGGACAGAAGAGGCGGAGGGGTAGCGCTATACATAAGAAATAGTCTTGAAGCCCAGGTGTTAAATCAGGACAAAGAAAACAATGCAGAATCAATATGGGTCAGAATAATGGACACAAATTCAAAGGGCATAATAGCAGCATGCTATAGACCGCCAAATTCAGATGCTGAGCAAAATAATCTAATAAGCCATACTAATGGGGGATTTCAACTTCCCCCATATAAAATGGGAAAACCCGATGGGGGGCAAGACGGATGAAATTGAAATGGTGGAAATGGCAAATGACTGCTTCCTAACGCAATTTGTCAAGGCACCGACTAGAGGGGAGGCATGCCTTGACTTAGTCTTTTCAAATAATGAAGACAGAATACCTAAAACAGAGGTCAGACAGCCATTGACAAACTCAGACCACAACATGGTCTCATTTGAAGTGTTTTTTAAAACCCCAAAAGTAATGACTAAAGCTAAGGTTTACAATTTTAGAAAAGCAAACTACGAAGGTATGAAACAGAGACTAATAGAAGTAGATTGGAGTAAAATAGAGAAAACATCCACAGAAAAAGGATGACTGTTTTTTAAAAATGTAGTACTAGAGGCGCAAAACAATTACATCCCAAAAGTAGACAAATCTAAATCTAAAACAAAATGGACAAAATTGTTTAATAGATCAATCTAAAAAAACATTCAGCGATAAAAGGCACTTTACAGAGCGTTTAAAAGGGACCAAAAACAAAGTACACTGCAAACACAAGTCAAAAAGGAAGTTAGAAAGGCCAAGAGAGAGATAGAAATCAATATTGCTAAGGGGGCTAAAACCAATTCCAAAATGTTTTTCCAATATTATAACAGCAAGAGAACATTCAAAGAGGAGGTTAAATGTCTAAGAGACACAAATGGCAAAATCATAGATGAAGAAAAAAAAAATAGCAAATATATTAAATGATTACTTTTCACAGGTTTTTACAAAGGAGGACACGGACAACATGCCCCACATGTCGACCTGTTCCTATCCAATTTTAAATGACTTTAGCATAACAGAGGCAGAAGTGTTAAAGGGACTAGGCGCTCTTAAAATAAACAAATCCCCTGGGCCAGATGAGATCCTCCCAATAGTACTCAAAGAAATGAAAGAAGTTATTTACAAACCGCTAACCAAGATCATGCAACAGTCTCTTGACACAGGGGTTGTACCGACAGACTGGAAAATAGCAAACGTAATACTGATCCACAAAAAGGGAGACAAAACTGAACCAGGTAACTACAGACCAGTAAGCTTGACTTCTATTATATGTAAACTTATGGAAACTATAATAAGACCCAAAATGGAAAATTACCTATATGGTAACAATATCCTGGGAGACAGCCATCATGGTTTTAGGAAAGGGAGATCATGTCTAACTAACCTACTTGACTTTTTTGAGGATGCAACATTGAAAATGGAAAACTGCAAAGCATACGACATGGTTTATTTAGATTTCCAGAAAGCTTTTGACAAAGTCCCGCATAAAAGATTAATTCTCAAACTGAACGCAGTAGGGATTCAAGGAAATGCATGCACATGGATTAGGGAGTGGTTAACAGGTAGAAAACAGAAAGTACTGATTAGAGGAGAAACCTCAAAATGGAGTGAGGTAACCAGTGGTGTACCACAGGGATCAGTATTAGGTCCTCTGCTATTCCTAATCTACGTTAATGATTTAGATTCTGGTATAGTAAGCAAACTCGTTAAATTTGCAGATTACACAAAAATAGGAGGAGTGGCAAACACTGTTGAAGCAGCAAAGGTCATTCAAAATGATCTAGACAGCATTCAGAATTGGGCAGACACATGGCAAATGAAATTTAATAGAGAAAAGTGTGAAGTATTGCATGAGGGCAATAAAAATGTGCATTATAAATATCATATGGGAGATAGTGAAATTGAAGAAGGGAACTATGAAAAAGACCTAGGAGTTTATGTTGACTCAGAAATGTCTTCATCTAGACAATGTGGGGAAGCTATAAAAAAGGCTAACAAGATGCTCAGATATATTGTGAGAAGTGTTGAATTTAAATCAAGGGAAGTAATGTTAAAACTCTACAATGCATTAGTAAGACCTCACCTAGAATATTGTGTTCAATTCTGGTCACCTCGTTACAAAAAGGATATTGCTGCTCTAGAAAGAGTGCAAAGAAGAGTGACCAGAATTATCCCAGGTTTAAAAGGCATGTCGTATGCAGACAGGCTAAAAGAATTGAATCTATTCAGTCTTGAACAAAGAAGACTACGCGGCGATCTGATTCAAACATTCAAAATCCTAAAAGGTATAGACAATGTCAACCCGGGGGACTTCTTTGACTTGAAAAAAGAAACAAGGACCAGGGGTCATAAATGGAGATTATATAAAGGGGCACTCAGAACAGAAAATAGGAGGCACTTTTTTACACAGAGAATTGTGAGGGTCTGGAACCAACTCCCCAGTAATGTTGTTGAAGCCGACACACCCTGGGATCCTTCAAGAAGCTGCTTGATGAGATTCTGGGATCAATAAGCTACTAACAACCAAACGAGCAAGATGGGCTGAATAGCCTCCTCTCGTTTGTAAACTTTCTTATGTTCTTATCTGATAACATTCAGTGTCAAAAATATGCAAAAATGCAGAAAATCAGGCAGGGGGCAAATACTTTTTCACGGCACTGTATAAAGAGGGAGATGTGTTAAAAACATGCCAGTAGCTATCCACAGTGTTCGGTTATTCTGCTTGTATCAATAATTCATATATCAATATTGTTAACTAAAAGACTGACTCTTCCCGTCTGCTGGTGGCAGAGTAGTCCCATTCCTTCCCATTCCCGGAAGCTTAAATCCTGTTCTTGCCCGTCCTGAGAGGTTATTTTTTTATTTTTTATTTCCCGGTCCCGTCTGTTCCCGTGAGCTTCACTCCTGTACCATCCCATCCCGCAAAATTTAACACAATTTTTTTCCTGTACTGTGGGAGTCCCGTCTTCATGTCACTCTCTAATGCCAACCTCACTTAATGACATTTTAGGTTTGAGTTCTGCCTCTGCACGGGATGCGAAGTTAATTGGTCATTTGAATTTACTGAAACACGTTGCTGCTTTGAAGTAAGTGTGAAGTCATTTTACAAGAATGTGGAGATTTATACCGGGTTGTGACCCCCCACCTCAAAACAAAACAAAAAAATACTGAAGATGCGATTAGGAAAGAGGGCCGGTTGTACTAAGGTCAAAGATGCCACGTTTTACTAAACATTTTAAAACCAATAAACAATTACCTTAAATGAACATTATAGTAATATGTTGCTTAAAACATAACACAATATATCATAATCAAGTTGAGTTCTTACCAATGAAAAAACACAACACGTTGAAAGGATCACTGTCTGTAGTTTGGTGTTGTTTACATTATCGTCAGCATATTTTAAATGACTGGAAACTAAAATGACTTTTTTAAAACACCCTTTTCTTATACCAATACAATACTGGTGAGTGGCAACACCGTGTAACAATTTTTTTTTTTTTTTTTGGTTCCTGGGTAGTAAGTGTTATTTCCTAATTGCTTATGCCTCAAAAGTATAGAGAATGGCTATTATTCCCCACAAACTTTGCTTTTGTGACCAGGACAGTGATATTTTGAAATTTACCTATTTTCCAGAACATTCCAGATAGATTCAGTGCTGAGTAAACTTGGAGTAACTTCTAGAACTTTCCAGTAATATAAACAGTACTATAAATACAGGGGCCTTAAGCCCACCAGTTCAGTTTAGTTCCAGCTGCCTAAGTGGATACATATCTGCATTTTTCTGAGATGGCATCAAGAGGCTACAAGCATCCGGCAGACGCATTTTGCTATGTCTGCGGCCAATTTATCAAGACAAGAGCGAAAAAGTACTCCGTGAAAGCATCTGCTAAGATGTATGAGGCCTACAAGGCATATTTCGGCATGCCTGTCGGGGATCAAGACAAACCCTGGGCACCTCATTTCACCTGCGAGCACTGCAAAAAAACTCTGGAAGGTAAGATGGACAATTGTTGCTCGGAATTTTATGTTATAAAATTTGTTAAAATTTTTAAAATTGTAAAAGTTTTTAATTTTAAAATGTTTTACAATTTTCAATGTTATTGAAAAAATATATCATATATGAAAAATGCTGCGAGAATCTCTTGCACATTAGTGATGGGTGAAATAAATGTATTTTTGTAGGATGGTACAGAGGGGAAAAGAGAGCCATGAAGTTTGCTATCCCAAGAATTTGGCGGGAACCCACTGACCACTCAAGCAACTGCTACTTCTGCATGGTGGACCTTCCAAGCGGACCGAGTTCTCTGTGGGGAGGAACAACGTCAAGTGGGAGCCACTGGTGGACCCCCGGAAGGTGCTGATGCCACCACTGCACATCAAATTGGGCCTTATGAAACAATTTGTCAGAGCTCTAGATAAGGAGTCGGCAGCCTTCAAGTACCTTCAAGACTTCTTCCCTAAGCTGTCTGAGGCAAAGGTCAAAGCCGGTGTCTTCGTCGGACCACAGATAAAGAAGATCCTGGAGTGCAATGAATTCCCCAAGAAGCTCACTAGTAAGGAGAAAGCGGCTTGGAACAGCTTTGTCGCAGTGGTTCGGGGCTTCCTGGGCAATCACAAGGACGAAAACTATGTGGAGCTGGTTGAGACTCTGGTGAAGAACTATGGCACAATGGGCTGTAGGATGTCCCTCAAAGTCCATATCCTTGAAGCTCATCTTGATAAATTCAAGAACATGGGAGCGTACTCGGAGGAGCAAGGCGAGCGCTTCCACCAGGATATACTGGACTTTGAACGCCGCTACCAAGGACAGTATAACGAGAACATGATGGAAGACTACATTTGGGGGCTGATTCGTGAAAGTGATTTACAGTATAATCGTAAATCTCAAAAAACTACTCACTTCTAAATCTTTTGTAGTCATTTTTGTATTACTTTAGTATAAATACATGTTAATTTGGATTCATATGTTGTTTTTTTTCTGACTTATGTGAACGAAAAGACACAAATTTGCCCGTTTTCTCATTGGAAATAGGTAAATTTCAAAATATCACTGTCCTGGTCACAAAAGCAAAGTTTGTGGGGAATAATAGCCATTTTCTATACTTTTGAGGCATAAGCAATTAGGAAATAACACTTGCTACCCAGGAACAAAAACTGTGTTCCACAATTAGTTTGTTTGAAAATCAGGCTTTAAATCACTGATAATAGGTGCATAGGAAAAGTCAAAGTGGTCTTGTGTAAGCCTAGAGCATGTAAAACCCCTCAAAACAATGAACAAATGTACAAACAGGCACAGGCACATACACTTGACCGGAGGGTCGTGGGTTCAATCCCAGGTGGGGGACACTGCTGCTGTACCCTTGAGCAACGTACTTTACCTAGATTGCTCCAGTAAAAACCTAACTGTATAAATGGGCAATTGTATGTAAAAATAATGTGTAAAAAAGAATGTAATTGTATGTAAAAATAATGTGATATCTTAGGAGGCTGTGGTCCAGTGGTTAAAGAAAAGGGCTTATAACCAGGAGGTCCCTGGTTCAAATCCCATCTCAGCCACTGACTCATTGTGTGACTCTGAGCAAGTCACTTAACCTCCTTGTGCTCCGTCTTTCGGGTGAGACGTAGTTGTAAGTGACTCTGCAGCTGATGCATAGTTCACACACCCTAGTCTCTGTAAGTCACCTTGGATAAAGGCGTCTGCGAAATAAACAAATAAAAAATAAACATCAACTTAACAGCTTCTACAATCTCATATCAAACAGGCACAGGCACATACATCAACTTAACAGCTTCTACAATCTCATATCAAACAGGCACAGGCACATACATTAACTTAACAGCTTCTACAATCTCATATCATACAGGAATTTAGGGACTAAATGTGATGCAGGTATAATACATTTTATGTCAGTGGGCACAGGCTCCATATTTGCCGGGTTGTAAACATAAAATACAGTGCATGGTGGGATAATGTCATATCATGTCCCACGGTACCATTGTGCTGCTAGGAACTGTAACTAAACTATTTTAAAAGTGCTTGTACACATTAACCCTGACTAAACATGAAACAGTACTTTAGTGTGGATGCTTTGAGCTGGTTTAATTTAAAAGATTTTGAGTACGGTTTTCGAGATCGGTTATAAGAACATAAGAAAGTTTAGGAACGAGAGGAGGCCATTCAGCCCATCTTGCTCGTTTGGTTGTTAGTAGCTTATTGATCCCAGAATCTCATCAAGCAGCTTCTTGAAGGATTCCAGGGTGTCAGCTTCAACAACATTACTATGTAGTGCGGAGAGGAACTAAGACATCCTCTTTACAATCACAATTCTGCTCACACAGGCTTCCTCCCCTCCCCTGCATGACAGATTTAAACACTGTCTACAATACAATGTGAATAGATACAGGACAGATTAAAGCCGGAGGGCAAACAAACCCTTATTTTTAAATAGTTTGTATTTCATGCATACCAATGTACAGAAGTTATATTGGATACTTCTGGAGAATATCAACATTTTTGTCTCCCAATACAATTGGTGTATATTTCTGAATATTGTTGTACTAGTCCTTTTATCATACAGTTCTCTAGATAAGACACACATGTGACACACAAACAGAAGATCAGACAGACTGACAACTTCCATGCACCCTCAGATTCGATTCACACACTGAATTCCAAGGGCACTTTCTAGTGCACTGCTTCTAGCATAAACTATCCAGAGTGATCATTTCATATATGATTGTTAGCTTTCAAATCTTAGAAAGTAGGGTTAAATCTAGTGTATAGAATGTGTTAAAGGTCAGTGGTCTTACTTTTAGAGACCATTCATAACTATTACTACTACTCAGTAGTGCTTAATTTAGAAATACTAAAACTTAATTAAAACGACTATTGTCTTCAATGTCAATGAACGCAAGTTTGAGTATTTATTATTTTGGAGATACTACTGCACAGCAGTAATGACATTCAGTACTAAAAACTCAAGAGTAAGACGAGTACAACCAATACTATTTTAGAAAGTCAAAAACGACTGGGAAAAAACATCCAGTATTCTTACAAAACTTAACTGAAACAGACCAAAACATGTGTAGTTGTGACACTGGACTGGATATATTTGTTGATTAGGGATTAAACCATCCCATGCTTTACTGTCAAAGAATAAGTAAAGACGTGACGATGCACCCGAATTTATTTTGCAGATTATTATTATTATTATTATTATTATTATTATTATTATTTATTATTAGAGCATGTAAAAAGGTAAACAATTAAAGTACTGAGTTGAAGAAGCACGTGTGTTATGCCACGGTGCATTCTCTAAACATTAACAAGTCAAGGTCTTCCGCTCCGATAAAAACTAAAGATATGTACTGTATCTTTCTACAGTCCTCATTCGAGAAGTGACCGTGCTGGTCTGCCTGTCACAGTATTTTTACGGATCGTGTCCAGTAATACCGGTGTGTATTTCTTTCCCCTCCCTCTGTTGTTGTTAATCAGTAAGTGTCTGTGCCCGCAGCTAGTAAAACGACCTTTAGGTAACAGTGAAAACAAGGTCTGGGTTCTGAGAAAGTAGAGTGCACGTACGTTTGAATTCTCTACAAGAAATAGCACGAATATGTTGCGCTGTGTTTTATCATTCACGCCGTACACTGTCATTAAGTGTGGGATCTGCTGCTTTACAGGTAACTAAAAGCAACACTATTATTATTATTATTTATTTCTTAGCAGACGCCCTTATCCAGGGCGATTTACAATCGTAAGCAAATACATTTCAAGTGTTACAATACAAGTAATACAATAAAGAGCAAGATAAATAAAAATGACTTTGGTTCAAGCAAGTACAAGTGTGACAAAATACAATTCAATAATACAGCAGATAACAGTGACACAGTGATAGTTACATCAGGATATGATTAAATACAAAATACTACAGATTAAACACTTGGCAGATTACAGTACTCTGAAGTACAGGATTAAATGCAGTAAAATAGGGGGCAGATAAGAGCAAATAAAGCGCATTTAAGGAAGGGTGATAAGTGTCCCAGGGGAAAAACAGAGGAGTTCTACAGGTGCTGTCTGAAGAGGTGAGTCTAAGGAGGCGCCGGAATTATTAGCGTCATGAATTCTTATAGTTATGCCAAGTTTTTACGTTTTTTTTTTTAAACACATATTAATGCCTCAACATCTGTTTGAACACGGTAAGAAAAGAAAAAAAATGAAATTATGCAGTGTTCACTAAAACCCTTGCACTGTCGTCCAAAATAGCTTTTGCAAAATGAGCAACATTTTCAGTTTGTTCACGTGGTCGAGCTTGCATACAAACAGTAACGGGGACGCGCAATAATAAATAATACATTTTAAATTCAATATTTAACTCCCCTTTACTAAATCGACTGCGTTAAACACAACATCGTAGTATCTTGCCAAAACAAAACAACCACATCTCTCTGTTGCCTATTCCTATTCCCAGCCTACCTGAGACAGGTTAGCTCCAATCCCAAACTTGCTCCGGTTGTTTGAAAGATTAAAATGTCCCGACATTTTTCATCACTTCGGGGATAGTGTACAAACACCGTTCTGCGTCTCGCTCATCGCTGCTTTGCTCGGACTAGTTCGGTGGCGGGTGTCAATTATCTTCTGCTGAAATTCCCGAAAACGTTAAACTGATTTTGTGATTTCAGGGACTTTCAATACCAGAGGGCGGAGACTGCTCATCAGTGGGAGGGGCGGAGCGTGTGTCATGGGAAACTTCGCCCCTCCCCTCCTCTGCAGTGGTAAATAGTCACGTGACAATTCAGTTTTGCGATTTAGACCAACAGAGTGAAAAAAAAAGGAATAACAAGTACGATATTTTGGCGTATTTTATTTATTGTTATTTAACCGTAATGTTGACCTTTTCCCCAGTGCCCTTGCTGAAGCTGTCATTCTTTGTCCAGGGATCCAATAAATGTATTTTAGGTAAATGTGTGCAGGACTGGGGTTCTGCAGAAATGCATGAAGCTGGTTGGGCTATCTGTGGTGTAGCAGGTGCTGCCTGGAAAATGTTGCAAAAGTTGTCTGTGTTCTCTAATAAAAAGTTCCCCAATTGTGTGTTCGGGTTCTGTGTTGTGTTACTGCAGAACTGAGTGTTTGCAATGTGTTCAGCTCTCATGCCAGTATTTTCTTTCATTCAATAAAACCTTTTAATTTTGTTTAAAACAAGTCTGTTTTTCCTGCCGTTTTTATTACTTATTCTAAATTTGGTAAAACACAGGATGTGTTAACAGGGCCGCAGCCACAAATTTTGGGGCACGGGACAAATCCTATGACAAGGGCCCCCCTCTCAATCCAGCATCATGTCAACGTTCTATTGCTATGTGATGCGTCATCGCTTTAACGCTACTGTCTTCGATAGTTCGAGTGCAATACCTGCTTAAGGATTGACATACAGCCCATTGATGATCACGTGGGGGTGTGCGTGTGTGTGGGGGGGACTCAAAATTGGCAGGGGGGAAGAATTTGGCATGTCAACGGCTTCTACGTGTGACATCTGTTGCGCGCTCACTTACAATAGGACATTGATTTAACATCTCATCCGCAGGATGGAGCACAAGGAGGTTAAGTGACTTGCTCAGGGTCACACAGTGAGTCAGTCAGTGGCAGAGCTCCTGGTCCAGGCCCTGGTACTCTCCTGCCTAGACGACTCCAACTCCCTCCTGGTTGGCCTCCCTATGTCCGCCACCCGTCCGCTCCAGCTCATCCAGAACTCCGCTGCTCGCCTGGTGTTCTCTCTGCCTCGCTTCTCCCACGCAACTCCACTGCTCTGCTCACTCCACTGGCTCCCGATCACCACTCGCATCCAGTTCAAGACTCTTGTACTCACCTACAGATGCCTTGACCAGACTGCACCCAGCTACCTCCTGACCCTCATCTCTCCCTACACCCCCACTCGACCTCTCCGCTCCTCTTGCACTAGAAGACTGCATCAGTGTCTCCCACCTGGGATTGAACCCACAACCCTCCGATCAAGAGTCCAGAGCCCTAACCACTACTCCACACTGCTGCCAGAAGTTTGCCAGAAGATCCCCCAAAGTCAAACTTTGACGGCTTATAACTCCTTACAGAGTGCAGATAGATCCATAGTTAGTGTTGAACACTTATAGGAACCACTGGGTGCTCTATAAAAATAAGTCCTGGACTTTGACCTTTCCAGAGCTGGAGACTGAATCTTGGCAATTTGCAAAAAAAAATAATAATTTTTTTTTTTTACTGCTTATAACTCCTTACATAGTGTTTATTGGGTCATAATCAATTTTGAACACATATAGAAAATCAATGAAGCTGTATCCAAAAAGCAGCTTCTGTTTGACCTTTGACCTCAGAGAATGTTTATATCTCCTTACAGACTGCACATTGAGTCATATTTACTATAGAACTCGTATATGACACCAACTAAAACCTTTCTAAAAATGTCTCTCCTGAAAGGTCACACTATTGTTTACAGCATAAAATTTCTTACATATGCAGAATAGAGATTAATTCTGCACTATGTAAGAAGTCTTTGCACCGTCACAACTACATCTACCACACTGTTTACATAGAAAAGTTACACATTTGACCAACGTATACACAGGCACTATACAACACAGACGAAGTTTCTCCAGAAACTTCCATTCTAGTTACATATAGCATTTAGGTACCTCATTTTCCTTCAAACTTTTTGTGATTGGTGTTTGTTCCAAACTACTGGAATTTATATTTAAAAAAAAGGTGCGTTGGATATTCAAGTTGTATGATAAAGAATGGCAATGTTACTATATGTATGGTTAATTTGGGGCTGTTTTACTGTGCAGTTTTGGAATTAAAGAACTTTAAAAGCACCACATCGCATCATTTCTCAGAATGGGAAAATGCATATGGAGCGTTTTGAAACACTTTTATCTCAAGTTTACTAAAAGGTGCGTTGGATATTCAAGATGTATGATAAAGAATTGTATTTTTACTATAGGTTTGGTTCATTTGGGGATGTTTTTCTTTTTAGTTCTGTAATTAAGAATCTTTAAAACCACCAAATCGCATCATTTGACGCATAGGCACATTGAACTTTTGAAAATCCTTTCTCTCAAGTTTGTTTGAAAATGCGTTAAATATTCAAGTAGTATGATAAATAATCGTATTTTTACTATACGTATAGTATACAAAAAAATAAAATAAAATCTTAATAGACTTTTAAAAGAACTACCCCACCCAATGTCTCCCCACGAAACAGTCTTTAATTTTATGACACCAAAATAAATACTGAAGGGAATCCTCGGGGTACGTTGCAGCAGCTGTAGTGTGTGATACCTGAGAAAAAGCAACAAGCCGATGTACCAAGTGCGTGAAATAGCAGCCTACACAACAGTTAACACATATTCCCTAGAAACAAAACAAAACAAAGCAAAAAAAAACAAAAAAACATTAGACATCAGTGCAGATAACAATCAAAAATAAACATAAGCAATATGGGCAGAAAACGTATAATACTTGTTATAATATTATTGTAAAATGTTATCGTAATTTATCTCGTGTGATCTTGCCGCAATCCAAATACGTGAAAAGCATTTCAACCCAAAATTAGAACAGCGTGCTCACTTTATCGCAGTACATTATTATTATTTATTTATTTCTTAGCAGACGCCCTTATCCAAGTCGACTTACAATTGTTACAAGATATCACATTATTTTTACATACAATTACATTCTTTTTTACACATTATTTTTTACATACAATTATACAGCTGGGTTTTTTACTGGAGCAATCTAGGTAAAGTACCTTGCTCAAGAGTAGCAGTGTCACCCACCTGGGATTGAACCCACGACCCTCCGGTCAAGAGTCCAGAGCCCTAATCACTACTCCACACTGCTGCCATAAAGTATATTATGTTAAACTAATTTATTCAGTATTTCCAAATAAATATATGTAGATTATTTGTTTATTTAGCTGACGTATTTATCCAAGGCGACTTACAGAGACTAGGTTGTGTGAACTATGCATCAGCTGCAGAGTCACTTACAATTACCTCTCACCCGAAAGACGGAGCACAAGGAGGTGAAGTGACTTGCTCAGGGTCACACAAGAGTCAGTGGCTGAGGTGGGATTTGAACCGGGGACCTCCTGGTTACAAGCCCCTTTCTTTAACCACTGGACCACACAGCCTCCTATATTACTTCGCTGTCACAGAAAAAACATGTATTTTCTTTTTAAAACATATGGTACTACTCGGGGTGAAGAGTTAGCGGTACATGCTTCGGCTGCCCACGGCAAGCCACCGAAATCAAAACAGCTTCAGTGTTTTTTTTCCCCAAACCTGGCGAACATCGGAAATTATAAACAGTTTACACAAAACCACTGGAGAGACGGAAAAACAGCCCCCGCCGAGACAAATATATGTCCTGTTTCCATTGTCAGCTGAAATTGTAAATCCCTGTCTAAATGGAAAGGAAGACAGACTGTTTGTTAATCATGTGGATTATCCTGAAGGATTTATAAGGGTGCTTTATGTGTTACTGAAGGAAGCTGTCGAAGTGAGGGCAACACGTCTGTTTCCTAGATTAAATTAACATGTGGGCATTTTATTAGGAAATGTTGTGAAATACTGTAGGCTTATTATAAGGATGCAACTGACTGGTCTACGAGAAGGCCTAGAGCCATTAACTACTAGCAAGTAATGGGGTAGAAGACGTCTTGAAGATTGTTTAGTTTTTATACTTTAATACAGGATCAACATATTTCAAATACACCTACAGCACAGGAAGTGATTAGGTACCAGGAAATAGCAGCGCATTTGTTTAGTGGCAAATTTGAAAAATGTGTGGAATTACTCCACTGGAAATCTGACTAACCAAACTCACACCCGAGACATGAACCAGCCAGCGAGCTGCAAAGGGCGGGAAGGACAAGCATTGGAACAGCTGAATGCTCTCTAGGAAGTTTCCAGAACAGCTCCAGTGGAAACACAGCTGCAGTTCCCCTGTGGAACAAAACCAGGTCCCAGAAATGAGAGCCCTTGTTGTCCAAGGTCATTTCCATTGCATCACTGAGACCCAATGCACCTTAAAGGTCAAATAAAAACAACTAAAAATAAAGACGATTGCCACAAGCTACAAAACATTAATGTTTATAATAATTAAAGTGTACAGTGTTTACTAGAAATGCATTATTTTTCTGTACCCTGTATTGTCCAGATGTATGTATTTTCAGACATACTGTTTTGATAGTTTTCATATTTTTAGTCACACATTACATTTCTCAACTTTTACTCAGGGTGGTGCCCAGAGAAATAACTTCTATTATGAACATCATTGTGTTCCAGATCATAGTGTATTCAGATCATGCTCCCTCCTCATTTCATTCACATCTTTTAAATATGAACCTTCTTGAGTTTAACATATTTTGCTTAAAAGAATAAGCTGTGTTGGATGTTTGATATTCATAACCTTGAAACTCGATTTCTGTTTCAACAGTGTCAGTGTTTAGATAATTTGAATAGCCCCTAATGTATTAAATGAGACTCTTTCATTTGTCATCATGTTGTGCACAAAATCCCAGATGAAAATTACTTCCATCCAGGGTCAACTGAAAGTCCAATATGCATAAATTAATTGAGTTAGACTATTGAAAACAAAAAAAAAACAGGAGAGACACATTTTCCCAAAGCAAACTTTATACACTTTATATAGGCAAGATTACAATTAATGTAAACAGTAATTAGAGAAGATATTAGGCAACGTTTATTAAAATAAACTTTTTTTTTTTAAATTAATATTTTTTACTGACAGGTTTTCAGTGATAACTATCTGAAAATGACAATAAATTATCTACATAAAGCACATTTACAAATTAGCTTGGTTATAGAAAGGGGGAAAATGAAAATGTAGATTAATAGAATGGATTTTTTTTTTTTGGTTTACAGATACCATGAAGATCAGAATTTGGGTAAGTTTAAAAGATTACTTTCTATGGTGTTAAATGCTATGGAACCAAACAGTCTTTTCCAAGCAGAAAAAAAAAAACGAGAACAAAATGGTGGTACAATTCCCAAACGGAGTAAGAACATAAGAACATAAGAACATAAGAAAGTTTACAAACGAGAGGAGGCCATTCAGCCCATCTTGCTCGTTTGGTTGTTAGTAGCTTATTGATCCCAGAATCTCATCAAGCAGCTTCTTGAAGGATCCCAGGGTGTCAGCTTCAACAACATTACTGGGGAGTTGGTTCCAGACCCTCACAATTCTCTGTGTAAAAAAGTGCCTCCTATTTTCTGTTCTGAATGCCCCTTTATCTAATCTCCATTTATGACCCCTGGTCCTTTTTTCTTTTTTCAAGTCAAAGAAGTCCCCCGGGTTGACATTGTCTATACCTTTTAGGATTTTGTATGTTTGAATCAGATCGCCGCGTAGTCTTCTTTGTTCAAGACTGAATAGATTCAATTCTTTTAGCCTGTCTGCATACGACATGCCTTTTAAACCCGGGATAATTCTGGTTGCTCTTCTTTGCACTCTTTCTAGAGCAGCAATATCCTTTTTGTAACGAGGTGACCAGAACTGAACACAATATATAACTCTGCTGTGATATGACCTTGTGCCCACACACTTCCTTTAACTTCTCAAAAGAGATTCACATAGGGGTCCAGCAACAGTATGTATGCAACACTCAAATGTATGTACACGCAGTGTAATCTCTGGAATGGCTCAAACTGCTATCCAAAGGGAATCGATTGTCTTTCCACAACTTTTTAAATTATACAATATTTCAGTCTTTTTTTTCACCAGCTTCAAGCAATACCTAAAGATAGATCTCAAAATTTGCAGCTGAACAATGTGACCAGTTTTGGAATTGAAAAATGTTTCCGATTCAACCCGTGTTTCAGGCTGTTTGCAGTCCAAGTTTATGGTTGACATTGGCACCACCCGGAGTCAACTGGTCACTGCAAGGCCTGGTAGAGGCACTATTTTCTACACATGCTCTTTAACAATCCAGAAGACTTTAATGAAAGCCTATGGGCACAAGATTGTAAAGCAGACACCAGAATAGCAAGAGTGTAAAAATATTGCACACAGCACATACAATTTAACAGCAATAGTACTGGGGCATTGTGCCCATGTCACAAACACTGTCCATTAGTAAGTACAGTCACGCACACACACGCTTACAGACACCAAACACACACACAGCCAAATTACACAGGAACCAACAGCAGAAATACATGGAGTTTTTGTTAAGCCTCTTGCTGGAATCATCACATAATTAATGGGAAAAAAAAAAAAAAGATCAGCTAGGTCCTGCAATGTATCTTCCTTTAAAATGTTTCTTTTATACATTTTTTTACATTTGTAACAATCTAATTTTGTGCTGATGCACTTAACCATCATTAAAAAAAAAAAAAAAAAAAAAAAAAAAAAAGTAAATCAACCCCCACACACCCCAGAAAAGCTGGGTGCTGGGAGAGACCTTTGAATATTCAAAGAGGCTGCCTTCAGGATGGATCAGCCTTACTGTAGACCGTACTATACCACCAGGTTTTAAATAAAATGATTATGCTAAGAACAGAATTCCAGTGGGATACAGTGGTTAATTGTACTCCTAAGATATTTCTCTGTGGTAACTTCCATTTTTACTCAAAATAAAAAATGATGGAATAGGTATGATTTGAAAGAATATTCAGACACGAAAAATGTGAGGGATTGCAGGCTGTCATGAGTTTTCATTGGTAACAGAAAAAAAAAAAAAGGAATTAATGAATTGGACAACCCCAAAAACAAAATTAGTTAATTATAGCTACACAAGATTACTTTTCTTCAATATTTTAAACAGTGTATCTATGCATGTAGAGACCAGTCTGGTTTGAAAGAGATTTGAACAGGTCCAGCTCAGGGAAACAGTCCCGAACAGAGAGGATCAGGGGACCGATTTGAAAGAATGAAGTGACTTCCTTGCAAATTGCTTAAGATAACTTGTAAGAAAAAAACAAGATAGAATAGAAAACAAAGAAGAAAAGATCTTCAGCTTCAATACTGTGCAAGGTAAGAAAATAGATTTGAGTGGATTTGCATTACTCTTTTTTTTTTTTTTTTATCTGTAAATGTTACCATTATGTGTGTCCTTTATCATCATATATTGCTCTTGCTGTTCTCATGGACATTGGGCAAGCTGAAATTTGTAAAATTAAGCCAGTTTTAAAAGAAGTCCACTGGGAGTGTGCACCGGTAATTTCTTTTTCACCGAGACCATGAGTTTGTCTGCAATGTTTAAAATTACAGTTTCAGTGGGGAAGAAATTAATGGTGCACACCTCTAGTGGTCATTTTTATACTGGGCTACAGAAATTCCACCATGCTCAGAGTTAGTAAAATATGATGGTGATCCATGGTATAGTAAAATATGCTTGCCAAAACTCCATGTTTGCAAAAACTAATAAATGAGGACATAAAATGGAAAACCAGATTAAATAAAATCATGCAAATTATGTTCTACATTGCAGGCTTCAACAGTGTGTGTTTGATTTATAATAAAACATGTATGCTTGTAAAAGGACTATCATGGTAAAGATTGCATCTGCAGTGAAAGCACACACAAGCTGCATTATGCAATGATCCAGATGTCGTGTGCGTGTGGGAAAGATGTGTTTTAATTCTTGCCATCCTAACTATGAGCAGATAATCCACTTCACTTCTGTAAAGCAATGACATCGTCAAGCTACTTGGACTAAACCGCAATACGCAAGACAAGAGGCTAGTTTAAAAGATAGGTAGGTAACGTGGCTTTTAATAAAGCATTTATACTTAGGAAGATTTCCTGCTTGCCAGATTGTTGTTCATTAAGTTAATTTCCATTGTGCAGAGCAATTGAAAAAACTAAACATACAACAAATACAAATTATCTGCCAAGTACATCACTGCAATTCAAACAGGAAACCGGGTAAATGGGCAAGATAATGCTCTAGGCAACAACTTTGTAGTGATGAATACAGAATCTGATATAGTAATGAACACAGTTAAAACCGCCAATAGGAAGAACAAAAAAAACAAACAAACAAACAAACAAACTTGCAGGAATGTGGCGCACTCTTTCAAATCAGCCCCCTTTGTATTTAAGGAATTAATTTAAAATCATTTTAATGTTCTTAAATCAGATAAAAACTTCATGTATATCTCACACTGGCCTCCCCTAGCTTTTAAAGCTCCCGGAAGTAAAAGACAGATGTCAAATAATCTCCCCCCTGCCCGCCCGTTCCCCTGAGGAAAAGGATTGTTAAGTGTCTGCTCTCGTGTCCTGTGTGCTCGAGGCTTGGTTCTGAATGTTAAGAAGGCTTGATAGTCAGAGATCAGTAGGTCCAGTGGGCCTGGTGAGGAGGATCACATGATCTCACAACACGAGTTTTGCTTGCGAGCCTGAAAGGATAAATAGAAGAGAAAAAAAAAAAGGATCAGAAATTACCAATTCTCTTTCTGTGTTCACAAATCCATACGGATGGTGGTTACCAATTTTTATTTTATATATGCCTTTCATAGTGGACCACCATCACAAAGCACTTTAAATAGGGATGTAATGATACACTAATGCCATAACACCTGCATATCGAACACATGTATCAAGACATGTGATGGTTCTGATGGGCTGCTTGTATGGTTCATACCAAGATCAAATGATAATTTAATTCTCCATTCAAGAACCACTTGGTGGACAACAATGACCTATGTTGGACTTTTGGTTTTGTATCACAATACAAAGACACTTACCTATACTACGATATGATACTCATGTAAAGAAAGGACCACAATTCATCGATACACAGAGAATCTTTCTACCACGAGTTATGAATGGTTCAGCCCCCCACAAACTCTTTCAACCATTTTTTAAATCGATCGACTAATCAATTATTGATCAGCATGGTTTTTATTTTGTTAGCCTCAATCAAACATTATTTGATCCTTTAATCTCCCTGTTACCCCATATGAAGCCTCAACTATATATTACTAGTTAATGCTTTAGCTGTATTTGTTCACACTGACATTTTCTCAATGCAATATATTAGATTACAATGTCTAATAATATGTACGTGCATGTTTTCAATTGTATTTTATTTGCTTCTTGCTTTTGAATAATAAAAAGTGTTCTCAATGCATCAATTATTGTTGATTATTACCTGTCCATTATTCAATTAGAACATTGGTTGCCGACTGTATCTCTAGCTATTCTACCCCTGATGTCTCCCTCATTTTAAAGTCACCTCACTGCTAGAACCCAGAAAGACAGAAGATCAACGGTCGGTCCTCCAACCTAAGCAACGGATGTTCCCCCGGAGGACAGGGTTTAGAGCGTTTGCCCTGCCCAGACTGTGGAAGCACACAGCTCCATGTGGGTTAGAAAATATAAAAGCTAATCAGGAAAGCTTCAAAATACACAGAGCCAAATACCTGATATTTTATGTATTACTATCAATTCATAGATCTCACATTTTCTTACAAGAAAGACGCGCACATTATGTTAAACTGGCATTTGGTTTCGTATTTTGTTCATAACATTTGTTATTCCATGACTGACCCAATCACTGCTATTCCTCTGACTGACCCAATCACTGCTATTCCTCTGACTGACCCAATCACTGCTATTCCTCGACTGACCCAATCACTGCTATTCCTCGACTGACCCAACCACTGCTATTCCATGACTGACCCAATCACTGCTATTCCTCTGACTGACCCAATCACTGCTATTCCTCTGACTGACCCAATCACTGCTATTCCATGATTGACCCAATCACTGCTATTCCTTTGACTGACCCAATCACTGCTATTCCATGACTGACCCAATCATTGCCAACTCTGACTGACCCAATCACTGCCATTCCTCGACTGACCCAATCACTGCTATTCCTCGACTGACCCAATCACTGCCATTCCTCGACTGACCCAATCACTGCCATTCCTCTGACTGACCCAATCACTGCTATTCCATGATTGACCCAATCACTGCTATTCCATGACTGACCCAATCACTGCTATTCCATGACTGACCCAATCACTGCTATTCCTCTGACTGACCCAATCACTGCTATTCCATGACTGACCCAATCATTGCCAACTCTGACTGACCCAATCACTGCCATTCCTCGACTGACCCAATCACTGCTATTCCATGACTGACCCAATCACTGCTATTCCATGACTGACCCAATCACTGCTATTCCATGACTGACGTGCTTTCAATGTTGACCGGAAGTGCAGCACTGAAGAATCTGCAAGGAGCTATCGATACATTTTCTTCACTAACAGCTTCAAGTAAATTACCATTAAATAAACAAATTCACCTTTTCCAGGATATGTGTGTTTTTCATAGAGGAAGATCTAAGACCTACAAAATGGCAAGATATATTGGCTAAGATTTACTAGACATTTTGTAGTTTAACATAGTAACTCTTGGACAGGGTATGTTAATGTATTAAAACAATTCAGACATGTTAAACATCCTTAGTTGACTATTCGAATGAACTTGCTCTTTCAGTGCCCTACAGGAAAGCTGTGAAGCATCTCAAGTTTTTTGGTGATATAAGTGATGTTAAATGACAGATAGTTAATTTGGTTAGAGAAACATTCAAGACTTCATTTGTTCTTTCTCCCGATTTTATCCCCAGTTTAGAATGTCCAATAACGTTCTCTCACCACAGCAATTCCCCCAACAGTTCATGACAACGGATAGTCAGTGGGCATCCTTCAATACCAAGACCAGGCCAATTGCCTCTTTTACACCCAGGAACTTGAGAGCGGATGTCTACTGGCCTCTGAAGATGTCCTCCTGAGCTCACCAGGCACCTGGCCGGTAGGGTCCGCTGAAGCACGATGAGGAGAAACAGTCCCTGCTGGTTATGCCTCCCTAACCCTGGGGAGCGCCAGAGCTAATGCAACACTCCCTCCAGAATCCCCAGCAAAAACCGGTGACTTCACACCCCCAGGAAGCAAACCTGTGCTCCCCTGACTGTATGACTCACCCTGCACACCACACTGTCCCTTTACCAGTGGAGACAGTAGGGGACTCCCCATACCTTCTTTCTTGTCTACAGTTTAATGCTCATAGCAGGACTGTCTGGCAGATGGCTCATTGAGTTCCACCATATAGCTCTGTTGATTTAGAGGAGAGGGCTGGACATTCAGCACTTTTTGGTAACACACAACACATTACTGGGGTGTTTGTTAAGTTCTTGCCAATAACATCACTTCTTGCGGCTGGTTTTGAATTGGTGTCCCCACTACACCAAGGTACTGGACAGTCTAAACTTAGCTTCCAAGTGCTGCTGAAATCACACTCAAGTGTTATGGCTGCCAGCAAGATGCTTTTAATAGACAATAAAATATCTATTTTAACACTGAATTAGATATTTATTTGTTATATCATCTAAAAAAACACATACATACAAATACTCACAGTTTTGTAAAAGGCTTTGGATTGGTTTCCCAAGTGTTCAGACTTCTGGACTAAATCATCCAGCTTCTCACCTCTCTCCAACAAGGACTCCATTGTGTTGTGCTGCCAATAAATTAACATATATAAGATATGAATAATCCTCAGATTTCAGCACTTAACTAGATCAGAAACCAAGCATCCCCATGGCACAGCCCAGCGGGAATGTTACATCAGTATACTTTGTCCACAGGTAAAGGCAATATGCAATCTCATGATCGTAATATGGCAGTCGTGTATGTTAGAAGCCAAAGCCGCACGCAAATTGTGTTATAGCAATGCAGAAGTCTGGATCAGTGGCAGCAATAGGAGATGCTTCATTACTGAATTAAGTTTATGAGAAAAAGCAGTTAATCATTTGGTTTCATATATAAGCCCATGAGGATAAGTGTCCCCACTGATAAAGATCACATTAAAGCAAACTGGTTTTCTATTAGATATTAACTTTTTACATTGTCAACTGTTTTCTAAGATAGTCCCAAATGTATTTCATGCATAAGAGCTACAAGAGCCTTTTCATGTGATTATACAGCAATATAACCTTTTAAAATCCCCTTATTTTTTGTTTATTCCAATACCTTTATATTGATTTTTTATTTTGCTTTAGTTCAGTGTTTTTCAACCTTTTTAGGCACCAATGCCGCAGTGGCAGCATTTGAGAATCGAACAATGCCGCCACTATTAAAAATGCAATCATTTCAAACTGAAATCCTGAATTCACACTAGTAAGTACTATGCAGCCTATACGCCGATGGTCTTTACACCAGGAAAGGGCAACAAAAGCAACAAAAAAGCAAAGGTTTTACTTTCAGGTTCTAACTATACACATTAAATTCTAACAAGAATGCAATTAAACACAAAAAACGATGTTTTACTTGACGCTAAGAGCTGACAATTCCAAAAAGACGGGAAATTGTCAGGTAAGACCACCACTGCGCCCTTACCTGACCCATGCTCTGACAAGGCTTTCCAGCACACACTGCTTAACTGGTACAGCAGGTGGGTTCACTTCAGACAACATGTGGAGTCACCAGTGAGCAGGCCAGGTCTAAAACCAGAACAACCACGGTTGTTTTCATGTCGTCACAGAATTATATGTGAATTGGAAAAGCTAATTAGAATAGCTGTTGTAATATTAACACATATGGAATGAGACAAGTTATTTATCAAGTACTTTTCCAAGTACTCATATTTACAACTGTCAATTTACAACTTTTTTTCTTTTTTTGGATTTGTTTATGAAGGACACAAAAACAAGTTTGATATGCTAGAAAATAAATTTGATGTATGTGTGACACAGAAATGTACGGAACCTCCGGAAAGTACATGGTGTAAAAATTAAAATGGAAGGCTGGTGAGCACGAGACAGCACCGTAAAAAATGTTGTATAAGTCGATTTTAAAAGGGGGGAGTGACTAATACACCGGTGCGACATATGCGCCGGTGTGTCTACTAAACTACCGTACCAGTGCCACAAACAAAGATACACCAATGGGATTACTACAGCCACAGTTACGGCTCACACAAACTTAAATATCAACAACCTGATTATTTTTGTCAGGATCTACAGCATTTCAGCTCATGTTAATCTCAATACCATTAGTCATTTTGAATGTTAAACGCAAGCTTTCAGATTCTTGACTGACCTCCTCTCGACCCAGACGCATGTATGTGAAGAAAAATAAATAGCGGTTAAATGTATCAATTTCCGGATCTCTATGAATTTCCTTCCCACCCTCCTGAGCCACTGATCTGTCAACATTCAGACTGAACCCGCCCCCGGGATCCGTACCAAACGGCGGTAAATTTACATTATGGAATAAAATTAGGATTTCGCAGACCTGTTTAAACATTAAATAAACTTAAGTAGACAGTATTTCAGAGCACAATAAAAGCCTAAAAATAGTGATACTTGCTTCCTTACTAAAACAGAGTGCTGTCATTTGTTAAAGGCAAGCATGCAACATCCCCTAGCAGTTGCAGCTGACATTCTCTGTCTGGTGTGGCCTTGCCCATACATTGAGACTGCATGTTCTGCATTCACTGAAGTGTAAGGCAAAGCTTTGCCAAGTTATACAGATGTGGAAATCGATTAGAAACAGTCCTCAAACTCAGTTACCCAAGGTCATCTGGCATACTTTAATAAAGGCAATATATGCAGCACATTCGTTGTCATGTTATTTGTCCCATCCAATAATTAATTTTATTAGTACTGAGTCAAAACAAAGAAAACGTGCCTATTCTGGTCTAAATTTCTAACTACACGATAATCAGCCAAAATATACTTTGCTTTTTATGCTGAAAACTAGATTTTAGCAACCTACATCAAAACAATGCCGCACTGACTTTGTCCCACCCCCTACTGTACAGTATTATTTGTTTTATTATTTGTTTATTTAGCAGACACCTTTATCCAAGGCGACTTACAGAGACTAGGGTGTGTGAACTATGCATCAGCTGCAGAGTCACTTACAATTACGTCTCACTTTGACTTTGCTGAAAAGCATGGCAATCACAATGCCTTAGAGAGAGTTTGGAATTAATGAAAAAAGCTGACTGGAGACGAAACAAAGACAAATTAAATATGGTGAAAGAAAAACAAACTGATAGGAGGAAAGTGTTTATGGCCCAATGTAGGAAACATTTTGTTTGAATGGAGTACTTTTAATGACTTTAATACATACTGTAACTGTTCTTCGTGTCAGTGCAATGCAGTGGTACACTTGTAAACTATGTGTATGGTATGGTTCTGATTAACAAATCAAAAGTAATGTATTATTGTACTGCTGGAAGTTTAATGCAATTGTACTGCACTGTATGCAGTGGTTTACACTGTTCCTACTGGCACTTACAGTAGTAGTATATCTATATTTTGATGCATTTTGACATTGTTCTTAAATTGACTTGAACCAATTACAGTAGAGAGTCAATTATCCGATCTTTGTCTAATCAACCGAACGCACCTGTAATCACATGATAAATTATGTGTGGTGTATTACGCACTCAGCTTCTGCTGCTAAAATGGCTACGAGATTTAGCTGCCAAAAAAAGGACCAGAATTATTCAGACCACCAAAACCTTAGATGGAGCATTGTGTGCTTTAAATGGTTGCAGTTCAAGGGTACATAAGGACCTTTTTATTTTATTGTGTTACATGTTCCCATGTGTTGCTACAACTGTTTATGTAAGGTGTCTGTATTGTTTAATTTTTATATTTTATTTTTACATTTTGACCACTTTATTAAACTTTTAAAATGGCATTCCCTGCCTCAATATGGCTTCCCATGTACCCGCATGGACCTCTCAGAACTACATTTCCCATCATCCTCCTGCTCTCTGGTAAATCCATCTCAGTTACATATGTGAGAAGAAGGATTATGGGAAATGTAGTTCCGAGAGGTCCATGTGGGTATATTAATTCTACTACAAGTAGCAGCACTCTAAGAACCTCTAAAAATATTAAAGTTGAGATCTTGCTACCACCAGTGCCCCTCTCTATGTCGTGGTGCTGATTTAAATTCTCTGAGCAACTGTCAAATACAAGATGCAAACCGACCTAAGATTTTAACATCATTAAAATCTGTGAAGTTGGCTCTTTTTTACACACTACCTCTTACAAATAAGAGTCTTTTCTTTCTGATTTTATATCTGAAAAGAAGCTTGACGACTTATGTTTAACAGAAACATGGCATCAACAAGATTATTATTTTCTGTTAAATGAAGTAGCGTCACCTGGCTACGGCTATGTGGAAAAAGCTTGGGCTGTTGGTTGGGGTGGGGGTCCAGCTGTTTGTCATCATTTAGATATAGAATTGAGCCTGGTACCTATTCTTGATGTGAACTTATTTGAATGTTTGGCTTTAAAATTAAGATCCTCTCATTTACTTCTTGTAATTCTAGTCTATAGCCATCCTAGACCTAATACTCATTGTTTAGTGAGTTTGCTGACCTCCTTACATCTCTGTGCCCAATTTTTAATAGAATTCTCCTGTTAGGGGAGATATTAGATCTCATTATTACTGGTGGTTGTCTGCTTCTGACTTCCATGTTCATGAACTTGGTATTTCTGATCATATGGCTGTTCTTCTGGATCTGATTACACCTCTAGGTCTAAAACCAAGCCTCTCATGAAATTTCGTAGCTTAAAATCAATCAACACAGTTGTGTTTTCGGATGTGGTTGCTGTCTTATCTTTATGTGATCGTAATCTGTGTTCCTTGGATGATATGGTAGAGGTGTACAACCGTTCTTTAAGTGACACTTTGGACTATTTTGCACTGGAAAAAACCTGTCTTGTGTCTTTCTCCCATTCTTCCCCGTGGCTCACTGAGGAGTTACGTACAATGAAAGCAGCAGGGCGTAAACTTGAGCGTTTGTGGAAGACTGGTCTAATTGTTCATTTACAATCCTACAAGCACATCAATTAGCTTATGGTACTGCATTGAAATTAGCTAGGTCCTCGTATTACTCTGGCCTTATTGAAGGAGGTAGTGGTAATTCTAGGCTGCTATTCTCTACTATCACAAGAAGATTTAAAAATAAGATTGATAATATACGACTTCAAATTCTGTCTTCTGAAACCAATGCTACCTTATCTGTTGATTCTCCTGCCTGCACTGGTACTGTTTTAACTGACTTTGTCGAAATTACCTCTACAGGTCTATCTGAGCTAGTTGCCAAAATGAATTCCACTAGTAGTTCTTTAGATCCCATTCCCACCTCTTTACTCAAGTTTTGTTTTTCATCCTTATGCCCCTTAGTAACTAGTTTAATCAATGAATCATTGAGATCTGGTGTTGTTCCCTCATCTCTCACACTGGCCACTCCATTATTGAAGAAAACAAATCCTGACCCTGAAGCTTTATGTAATTAAGGCCAATCTGAAATCTACCTTTCCTGGACAAAATTTTAGAACGGGTGGTAGCGTCTCGGCATCAGTCCCATTTAGTGTTAAATCAGCTTCATGAACCTTTCCAGTCCTGTTTTAGACCCGCACACAGCACGGAAACTGACCTAGTTAAGGTAGTAAATGATTTGTTGATGGCTGCAGACTCAGGCTCCCCATCCATTCTTGTTTTATTGGATCTAAGTGCGGTCTGAAGGACCTCATTGGTCTTTCTGTTACTGTCCTTCAGTGGTTTACCTCCTAGCTGTCGAACAGAAAGCAGTATATTACCTTAGGGGGGTTAAAGTCTGTGTGGCAAGACTGCGAGTGGTGTGACGTGACGAGACGTGTTTGCGCTCGGCTTATAATAATAAATGAAATAAACAAAACACTTCACAATACACAAAACAAAAAGAGACCGGTGGCCAAAATAAACCAGCAAACAAATACCGTGTGGTACAGCGGTAGCAGTTGCTTCTCTTATATTCTCCAGCTCAACACAGTACTCTCGTCTGTGGCTCAAAAAATGCCTCGATCAGCCTGGAGCGGGTTCTTTTAAGCTGTGGCTGGAGCCTTAATTAATTATCAATAAAGCAATTACCTTGTTGAGGCACCAGCCACATTCTCACAGGTTTTAATTAAAAACAAACAATAAAACACTGCTTTTTCACCGTTATAAATACAAATATATAAAAATACAGATAATAATACAGGGGTGGGGTGTACCTTGTCACAGTCTGACATTACCTTTGTTACATCTGGTGATCCTCAGGGTTCTGTGCTGGGACCTCTTCTATTTAATATTTACATGCTCCCACTGGGTCAAATAATTAGGCAGTACGGCATTCAATTTCATTGCTATGCTGATGATACACAAATCTATTTACAGACTAAACCGGATGTTTCTTTGGCTGTTTCTGTACTTAACTGTCTGACTGATATAAAAACATGGATGCAGCAAAATGTCTTGCAGTTAAACTGTAGCAAGACAGGGGTCATGTTATTGGGTTCTACACATCAGGTCAGGAAAGCTGGCAATTTAGGGTTGGTTATTAATGGGCATTAGTCCAATATCAGAAGTTACTAACCTAGGTGTAAAGTTCGATTCCACTCTGTCATTTGAGGCTCACATTAAGAATATCTGCAAAGTGTCCTTTTTTCATTTATGGAATATTGCCCGCCTTAGGTCAACCTTGTCTTTGCCTGATGTGGAGAAACTAATTCATGCCTTTATTACATCAAGCTTGGTCTATTGTAATGCCTTGCTTGCTGGTGTTTCTTTAAAATTAATGAATCGGTTGCAGTATGTGCAAAATAGTGCTGCACGGCTTTTATCAAGATCAAGGAAGCATGAGCATATATCGCCAATCCTGGTATCATTACATTGGCTACCAGTAAAATTCAGAATAAACTACAAGATCTTGATGCTGACGTTTAAGGCTTTGCATGGCCTTGGCCCATCATATGTCAGGGACATGCTTAACCTTCATTTGCCACCGCGGAATCTGCTTGTGCCGAAGACAAGGCTGTGCACTATGGGAGACCGGGCTTTTTGCTCGATGGTCCCCTGCCTATTGAACAATCTGCCTGGACACTTGATGGACTGCAAGACTACTGAGGCTTTTAAATCTGGACTCAACATATTTTTATCAATTGTCTTTTTTGTAATTGTGCTTATTGTTTTACATGTATTTCTCTATTTTTCTTTTTTGTGACTCCTGCTATGAAAGGCGCTATATAAATACAATTCATTAATAATAATAATAATAATCTAATATAATAATCTTTATTTATAGAGTACCTTTCATACCACAAGGTTCAAGGCGCTGCACAAAAAACAAAAAAGAAGGTAACAGAACACAAGATTAAAATCAAAGTTAATAAAACGGCATAAAATTGATAAACAGGTTAAAAAAGAGAAAAAAGACACAGTTTAAAACAACTAAAAACAACAATATTTAAAATCAAAAAGCTAAATTATAAAAATAGGTCTTAAGCCTAGATTTAAAAGTAGCTACTGTAGGTGAACCTCTGACATGGTCGGGGAGAGAGTTCCACAGCTGCGGAGCACGAACACAAAAAGCAACCTCTCCTTTCCTCCTGAGCCTCACCCTCGGAATACAGAGGAGGCCACTATTAGTCGACCTCAATGCACGCCGAGGCTGATAAAGAGACAACAACTCTGAGAGGTAATCTGGTGCCATTCCATTTAGTGCTTTAAATGTAAGCAATAGAATTTTAAAATCAATTCGATATTTCACTGGAAGCCAGTGCAGAGAAGCAAGTACAGGAGTTATATGTGCTCTACTTTTGGTTTTGATAAGGACCCTTGCAGCTGCATTTTGCACAAGCTGTAGCCTTAATAAAGCTTGGCTAGTAAGTCCAGAAAAAACAGCATTACAGGAGTTAAGTCCCCCAAATGTATTTCTGATAAATCAATTTGTTGCTGAGAGCCTACTATCAACACTTCTGTCTTATCAGAGTTGAACTGCAGAAAACTTAAGGACATCCAAGTTTTGATGTCAATGATACACTCAAGTAAAGCTGATGTTGTGCTAATGTCACCAGGTTTCACAGAGATGTATAACTGTGTATCATCAGCATAGCAGTGGAAATTTACAGCATGTTTATGAATAATCTGGCCTAGAGGTAACATGTATAAAGAGAATAATATCGGACCAAGAATCGAACCCTGAGGGACACCACAGGTAATATTTTCTAAACCAGACACAGACTCCCCCAGTGAAACAAAGAACTGTTTGTAAGGTAGGATCTAAACCAGTTTAGTACTTTACCATCTAGGCCCACCCATCCCTTAAGACGATCAATTAAGATGGAATGATCCACAGTATCAAACGCAGCACTAAGGTCCAAAAGAACAAGAATGGATATAGCATTTGAATCTGCACTCATTAATAAGTCATTTATTACTCTTACCAGGGCAGTTTCTGTACTGTGATTTGAACGAAACCCAGACTGAAACTTTTCAAACATATTATTAGCAATTAGAAAGCCATTAAGTTGTTTAAGCACTACCTTTTCAAGAACTTTTGCTAGAAAAGGGATATTTGAAATGGGTCTGAAGTTACTCAGCAGTGAACTGTCTAAGTTGGGTTTTTTAAGTAGGGGCTTAACCAGGGCAATTTTGAAAGAAGCCGGAACTATTCCATTTTCCAGCGAACTATTCATAATGGCAAGAATATCATTACACAAGTAACTAAGGACATCCTTCAGAAACCTTGTTGGAATGGGATCTAACATACAAGTTGTGGATTTCATGTGCATGACAATCATGTTTAGTTCCTGTGCAGTAATACAAGAAAATGATTCCATCACTGTTTTCCCCAGTCTATCTGAAATAATTAAATTAGAACCATAAGATGGAATTTGTTCCCTAATAGTCTTTATTTTATTTTCAAAGTAGTTGAGAAATTCTTCACACTTGGACGAGGACACTTCTATGTTGCAGATGGGTGAGAATGAAGGATTTATCAATTTATCTATTGTTGAGAAAAGCGACCCTGGAGTTATTTTTATTTTCCTCAATCAATTTTTAGAAACATGCACATCTTGCAGATCTTATAGCTTCATTGTACCTCGATAGATAATCTTTCATAATATCAAAATAGATCTGTAATTTTGTAGCCCTCCATTTTCGTTCCATCTTACGACAGTGTCTTTTTATTTGATTGATAGTATTGTTAATCCAGGGAAGCCATACTGAGGCAGGGAATGCAATTTAAAAGTTAAAAAAGTGGTCAAAATGAAAAAAGAAATAAAAATAACACACACCTTACGGAAATACATGGGAACATTAAAATAATAAAATAAAAAGGTCCTTGTGTACCCTTTAAGCAAATTAAAAAGTCACCTCGTTCTTGATTTTTCTTCTATTTTGTCAGTAAAGGCTGGAGATCCTGTCTGTTACTGAGCAGCTAAATAACTTATTGTATTAAATTTCAATTGCACGTTATTACAATGCTTAAAAGCAAGTATCAAAGTATAGAAACGTTTTACTGAATTTTTGAAGTTTAATGATTCCTAAAGTTCTGTAATGTGTCAAACTTGTGCTGAATTGTATTCTTAGATGATTTTCAAAGTTTGGTATATGGTACATTTAATTACAGTATTGCATTACCATAACTGTAGGTGTTAGTTTTACTGAATTGCAAATTATTTGTAAAGCTTTGTAATTTGGTATGCTTAGTGTGATAGAATAGGTTACTAGCTATATATCAGCAGTAGGTACTTTATTGTATATATTATTAAAGGTACAGTCATTGTTATTAATGCCCGTTGATTATGCGAACTAGTATCGGTCCCAATTACTATTAATAATTACTGTTATTATTAGGCTTCCAAGCCAAATTATTAGGATAATTGACTCTACTGTATTTTGAAAAACAGAAGAGAGCTTCTATTAGCAGTTTAGCTCAAAACAAACAAAAAAAAAATTATTAATGGAATAAAATGTTGCAAACAAGGGTTGTATCAAAACTAAACCTGTGTATTTTTCTTTATTATATGTGTTCAACATATAATATGCTCAAAAAACAAAAACAAACAAAAAAAAAAGGATTTTAAACTCAAAAAAAGGTGTTTTCCTAAAATTGAAGTCTCAAAAAGGGGGGAGTGACTTTTAGGCCAGTGCGACCTATACAAGGAATTTTACAGTGAGTCGTGTGCATGAGATAGGAGCCCATAATTTACACCATGTCTCTTTAGGGGGTTCCGTAGTAATGAGATCATTCAAAGGAGACAAACAACATGTTACACAAGCATTTTCCACCCAAGCAATCCATGAAGTTTATAGATCTTTCTTATCCATTCATGACAGTGACACTTCTGAACTTGTATATCTATTAGGCTGTTTCAGAGAACTTTTGAATCCTCAGCAACCCACTAGTGACTACACACGTTGTCTGAAGTGAACCCACCTGCTGTACCAGAGTGAAGCAGCGTGTGCTGAAAAGCCTTGTCAGCTCTTTACCGTCAAGTAAATCGTAGTTTTTGTGTTTAATATCCATTCTTTTTTCACTGGAAGGCTGATTTTAAAACATGATATTTATATGCAATGGAATAGATCCCTCCATTTAGATTGTAGTCCTCTCTTTATATATTAAAGGAAGTTTTTGGTTTGCTATTTATTTTTTTTATTTGTGATGCAACTGTTAGTTTTTGCATAAGAGAAATGATCTGCTATTATAACAAACATTCAAATAGGACCACATTTTAAATACATTAAACATATATACATAGACTTCTCATACATAAAAGAAGCTATTATTATTAAGCTTACATTGAGAATTTTTAAAAACATGAATAGTTTAGTTACATTTATATTAGGCTAGCTATCTGATTGATTATTAATAACTTGAATATATTCATAAATGTATTTATATTCATACCTTGTTTAAAAACGTGCAATGATTCAAATTGCGTCATTAGGAGGAGAACGGCACATTTCAATACAATCGATTCAACCATTTCATGGCTTAACAGAAACAATATACTAGCCTAATAATCATGAACAGGATCTCCCACATACTTGTCACTAGGGATTTCAACATGTAAACAAAACGCTGGGGTAAAAGACATACAAAGAAAAAAGAAAAACACTCAAGCACTGACTTTACTTTTGTTGTTCAAATGCAGCTACCCTAGTGTATTCACAGCTATACTGTATGTATTGTCCATCACAGTTCACAGTCAAATGCTGCAAATCTATAATTGTTTGTGAGCAATTTATTATTTGGCAATCTTAATTATCACTCACATTATATTGTTTGTAATACATTATCAAACAGAATATATTGGTAATACGAATATAGAACTTTTATGACTGTTTTAAAGTGTATAGAATGCATATAAACTAAAATATATACTGACTAATACCTTGGCTGTAAATATTTAAGAGAGGTACAATTTCATTCGTTGCTACATCAGCTTCTGGAGTCCCCATTGGAGACAGCGCTGTCAATCATGGTACTACATCCGGGGATTAGCTTCACAGACTGAGTTAAGGTTGGTGGAAGCATTTAAAAAAGAAAATGTAAATAAGTCATAAAAAAATGAAATGGATAAAGTCAGGATCCACATAAACCACAAGAATAAGGAATTCCAATTAAATTACCCACAGAGAATGATTAAACTGACGAATCCCTGCTAACGTACTCTTGGTGGTGGAGCCCGACTGTGCAGGAGTAACTTCTGAGTTAACAAAAAATAAAATAACTCGCTAAATACTTTATCAATTTCTTCATTTCCAAAACAAAGGCACTCCTAGTCAATGAGTACTATCCGGCTGTCAGATATGGTGTTTAAACAAGCGGGCATTTTTTAGTTATTTTAGCTCAAAAAAAAAAAAAAAAATAATTGTCAAAACTATTTTTTTCTGTAACTTGAAAACTACTGCAAAGATTTTCACGAAACTTGGACAAAGAAATTCTCTGTCACATGGACACGGAGCATACGAAATGCTGTCCCGATCCGTTTTGAAACGGCCGAGAAAATACACCCCTCAAAATTTAGTTAAACAAGGCTCTGCCAGCCGCTCTTACCTATAACGCCACAAATCGCACCGTTATAAAAGCAGATGGTTATTTTGAGAGAAGCAGCAAAGGACATCTAAATGGGAAATCTGAACTTGTCTTTCAAATCACCAAATGAGAGAAATTCTCAGCTGAGCTTCAAGTTTAAAGTCAGCCATTCTGTTCCTTGGGTTTTAAAAGAGCTTAGTTTAGCTTTCCGTGGGGATGCAGATTTTTTTGCTTTGCCTTTTGTTTGTAAATAAAACGCACTACTTCGAGTCTTGAATCTGAAGAATTGCACCGTCAAACATAGCAAGCTACCACACTTTGAGATACAGTAGATGTCAGTTATTAGCAACCCTGATAGACAACTTTTGGTTATTAACAACATTTTCTTAATGACAACTTTTTTTTTTTTTTTACAATTCTAGGCTACGGCAAGCAAACGAATACATCGTGCACAGGCATAGCAGTGTCTGACTGTCGTCTGTCATCATGGCTTCAAAATGGGTAGACCTTTCTATAGCCGATAAAGTTCAGATTCTGGAGGCACTACGTGAACCCGGTGCTAAAGAAGTACAGGGAGCAGAAAAGTTGGGCATCTCAAAATCTGTTGTATCCCGTATTTTGAAATTGGCTACGAAGCTGCACGCAAAATTGAGTGGGATTTACAGCTGGAGGTGGAGAATCGTAAAAAAACAAACATTAGACAACCACTTCTTTTCAAATGATGCTTCTGTATTAAATGTAAATACTGTATACCATGTGTGTTTCCTGTTTGTAAGGATATTGATAGTATGTTGTTGTAGTACTATGTGTACAATACAGTACTGTGTATAATTTTTTGTTTTACACATCCGTATAGTATTAGTAAACAGTTGTTTGTTTTGATATTTGGTGTTTTTCGTGTTTATTTTTTTAACTGTAATGAAACAGTGCGCTGTTTCTACAACTATAGTATACATCGTTTTTCCAGATACATACACTTGAAAACGTTCGGTTAATAACAACTTTATGCTGGGAATTGAGAGGTTGCTAATAAGCGGCATCTAATGTACTAGAATTAATCTGTATACTAACCGATGTAGTTTACTTAATTTGAGTTCAAATACCCGCTACATTCCTTCCACACCATATCCATGGTAACAAGTGTGCCTTAACTACAATTGCTAATTTACTTATATTTTGTAAAGTGTAACTTTGTTTTATAAAGATTTTTATTTTTATTTTCTGGTATTTTGTATTAGCGAAAAACACGGGGATCTACATATTGGTAAAGAATTCTTGAAAATGTAGTTGCGTTTGAAGTAATAAAAATGTTTAACTATTTTAATAGTACAGTGAAGCTGTACAGGTGTTCAATGTACGAGGGCGAAGAGGCTGTTGCTATGATACTGTTTCCAAGGTAAATGTAACCTTTTGACCTTTAAACTTCCTGCAAAGGTATGCGAGATAGACGTGGAAGCATAGCTGTGCTGGTGTTACCTTCAATGTGATTGATGCGGTGACTTTTCAGATGGAAATAAAAATAAAACATGGGAGAATTACAATAAATACTTCTGAATTTTTTTTTCTTTTTTAATATTTTGCATAACCCGTGGCATGAAAAGCGCTGCTTGAGTTCAATGGAAAGGATTGCAGAGTACTACTCTAAATCATGTAGTTCACCGAACTCACCAGAATGATTTTGGTTTCGTCCAACTCTGCCTGTACTTTGGACATAGCATCAGCCTCCCGAGGATTCTAGGAGAAAGGAGGGACCATGACAAATGATGTAGTTAAGAACAAAACATCTTGGCAACTCTAAACTAGAATGGCTAAACAAAATAATCAATAAAAAGAACACAGGTGTAACATCAACTATTTTTTAAAGCAATAACCTCCTTTAAATGCATTTACTTTGTTTCCAGATATTGACTTGGAAATTCCTGTGTTACAGGTAATAGGACCCCACCTGAGCCTCACAGGGGTCCATCAGCTATGTATAAATATCTTCTCTATAGGGAGTCGTTATGCTACATTGTAGTTGCTCTAACACAGATCCCGACAGGAACATAAACAGCTTCTTCTTCAGTAAACTAAGCTCCTTTTGATGCGATACAAGGACTATTTAGATTTATAAACAAAACATTTAAAATAGTTTGCCTGAATGTACACTTTAAAGAACTCAAATTGCATACGAAAAATACTACAGTATAAATGATGCACAAGTATGTATCTACAGAACACACGTGCATATATATTACCTGAAGTCATTAATCTAACAGTGTTTTATATACATTATATCCATCCCAACTAACATTTGCTACTAAATAATACTAAAACTTTATGTATTGTTATGATTACAATTTACTATTTGCTATATCCAGTATAAGATTGTTTGTTTGTTATACTACAAACATTTTAATTACCTAATGTAATTATCTGCAACTGAATCCATTCTGTCCTGCTAGAGTTGAATTTACTATTTTAGACCCCTAATAAAATGTGCATTGATCACTTTCCATCAGTGCCATTTATTTGGTAGCATCATGTGTAAACGACACATGCCACAGGTCTATTGGTTAATGGCGGTTATTGAATTTGACAGGTTCTACTGTATATGCTGTCCATAAGAGACTGTTGGGTCAAGTGGGATCCTGTTACCTAACACAGGAAGTTTTTGGTCAGATGAGACCAAGTCAAGTGTGGTCACGGTCAACGTGAAAATAAAGACTGGGGGGGATTTGGGCGTCGCTGTTCTGCTTCCGAGAGGCAGCCTGTGTTCCATGTTTTTCCTCACCTGGTATTTGGCGAGGTAGCCGTCTAGTGCGGTGTAGTTGATTGTAGTTGGCGAGCCAGAAGGCCAGTCTATCCTGTCCACCTGCTTGGAGAATTCATCTAATACCTGAAAACGGAGACCAAGGAATGAATCAACCAGGTTTGCGCTGCTCTTTAAAATTAATACACAGCATAGGTGGTCAAGCCAGAAAAAACTCAAGACTTTTCATTTAGGGATTTATGATCCCTCAAGTTTATTTTGTTTTTTTCTTCTTTTTAGAGTCTAATTGATATTACTTGATATAAAGACCTCTATTTTGCAATGTTTCCTGGAGACAGTTTAACATTGGAGAATATGTGAAAATTATATTTTAGTCAATACTAAGAAACTATATGTAATTATATTAATTAAACTATGTTAGTCGTTTTATCTGCTCATGAACACCCTGACTTAATAGTCTAGGACAGTTTTAATTTAATAAGATTCATTATTGAACTTTGTCTCTTTGAAACATTTTCTATATTTAAAGCACCGATAGGCTTGATTGTTGTAATCAAACACACAGAATGTCGCAGACAGAAGCGACGTGGGTCTTCTAGGGTCCGTGCGCCTGAGCCAGTTGATAATGGGAGAGGCATGTAGAAATAGCAGATGTATTCAAGACTGCAGTTTCTTACCTTATCGAGCAGAGTGAAGCAGACTCTGGAAGGGTACTCGTTGTCAGCGATCACCACTGCGCTCAGCGAGTCATTACGCACGTACACGTGGCACAGGTACTCTGGGGGAAGGCAAAGAATATTCACCCCATGGATCCTCTGCATACAACATAGTAAAAACAACAGAGATGCTCTACAGAACAGAACACGCTTTCTACCTCAGTTCAAGTCTGCACTGAAGGTGATTGGTTTGCAGTATAATGATATAGTATGCAATGTATCAATTATAACTATAATATAATTGTAACTGTCATTTTTATCCAGGGATTCTTGGGACAAGCCAAGTCACAAGAGCAATGTCTGAAATCAGCAGAACCCAGTGATGTAACTTCAGCTTGGTTAGAAAGTCGCTTAATCTTTTTTCTAACTACAGGCATTTCTAATTGAAAAGGCGGCAGCCAGCCATCATGAAGTTTTGAAAAGTACCTGTGAAAATGCAACACTATGGAGTTTTTAGTTATCTTGAAAATGGGAACCCTCATTGGTGCAGTTGCACACAGAGTATGGGCTTCAGCTAGAGCATCTACTAGACTCGTGGTGGCAGTCCTAAAACCTTGCCGGCACTTGCCAGATTTCATTGCTGTGTTATAGCCATAACAGCAGTGCAAGGTGGTCAAACTACACCCATAACATAGGTAAGGTAAAATTTTCTACATTAAAGAGCCTCCCACGCACTGATGTTTGTCATGACCATGGTACACAATGGGCTCTCTTTTAATGATCAAACTCCCTCTCAGTTTAGATCGACGCCATATCAGAGGAACCACTGGGCAAGATAGGACAGATTTATGGTCTGGGATCCACAATCATATTCTTCAAGCAGTCGGATTTAACAAAACTTCAGGGTTTTCAAAATAAGCCAGCGACCTGCGAGGTCCACCACATAATAATATATTTGCACTGGCTACTTTATTAAAAAAAATCTTAAGATTATTTTCAGGTATTATCATTGTCCATTTTGTGTTGTATTATCATACTGTAAGGCGACAGAGTACATAATAGCTATACATATGCATGAAAATTGGGGGGTCATGTAAAGTACGCCTTTCACAAAAAAGGCATGATGGGATATCAGCTGAAAGCTTGTCAGCCGATTTCGGCTTCATACAACTGTTGTGATGGTGACCAAACGTGTGGGGGGGGGGAAAAAAAAATTAAAATGAACAGTTGCATTCAAGAAATTTTGAACAAGAACCATGAAAAACTAAAATAAACACACTTAAGGTTTGAACGTTACACTCGTGCATTTAACAAAATGCCCTGAAATTTCTTCTAAAAAGTAAAAACAAACTGTCTACAAGTGTGTATAAATGTCCTTGGGTTCTGTGTTACTTATTTACAGTTTACAACATTTATTATAAGAAATATACAATTTAAATAAGAGTCGTGTAAATTTTAATGGACCCTGTGTGTGTGTGCGGGTGTGTGTTGGATTGATTTGATGGACGTCCGGGTAGGCAGGGACATGAAAGCCCACATCAACATGGACAGAGCTGACAGCCGAGTCAGACAAGCTGCTGAGTGGATGTGCAAGACTGTTTGTTGTTTTTGGTGTGGCCCAGGCCGACAGGGGCCGGGAATAATCATCCCAATAAACTATGGATTCCAGTACCTGCAAACTGTATGTGTCTCCTTCCTTCATTTTCCATGGTACACTACAATATTAATTTGGCCATTGTAAATCATTTCAGGAACAAAAATGACAATACTTGTTATAAGGCGAAACACAAATAATGCAGTCTACAATTGTGGACCCCGACAGCAGCGTTATAACGGGGTAGCACTGTATATGACAATGTGCTTGCTGAGGTGTATTTAATATCAAAAATAGCAGAATGAACACGCTGCAGTTTAAACTTGTTTTTACTGAAATATAAAGGGTAACATGTAATAAGAACAGTCTGTGTTACAGTACATGCTGTCAGATTAGGACTTGACTAATGATGAGCATTGGAGCTGCAGCATGCTGTTTCCCATATTACTGGTCACAATTAAAGGTGTGGTCACCAATTCCACACACATTTTCAGCCAGTCTTGTATTGCAGGGGCCTTGATGCTCCAAAAGTCAATTTTTATTCTTGTTGATCTTGCCTTGCTGTGAGCAGCACTGAAATAAAACTCCTTCATTGCACTAATGGAGTACTTTGTTAGAGACTACAAGCAGACCACTAGTACATGTAAACCATTCAAAATCATGCCAGAATGCACCCCCATCGGCCTTGCACGCTACGATGCGATCAGTGCCCCCTACTACTTTGTAAGTGCCACATAACTTAAAACTAACTGCAAACCCTGCAACGTACTAAAAACATAGGTCAAGCTTTATTAAATGACAAGTCTTTAAGAATGCTAACCCTACTTTTAAAGGAATATATAACATCCTATTATTAAACTAAAGTTTTGTTGTTTGTTTACCTTGTTCCTTGACAGATGCCCGGCTTCCATGCGATGAACGTTCCACAATCAAGGAGCTGGTAAAGGTCATGAACTCTTGCACACTGAAACAAAACCAGTCAGTCACTGTGTGTCACGCTGTACTCTGCATTAGCTAGACCTCTTTGAACACCAGTTTATTGGATTTTTGGCATGACAGAAAGCAGCATATTAAGCAACAATTAAATTAGAAAAAAATGATATAATTGAATCACCACGGAGCACAGGAACTGCTCCGTGCACATTACTGTGCTCTCACATGGCCTGCATGTTTCTGGCTATCAAGACTATAGAAAACTGCTTTCAGAACATACACTGTCTGCACACATGTACTAAATATCAGGTCGGGCCACTGTTTGCCCTGAGCACAGCCTTGACACAAAGTGGCACAAGGTGCTGGAAGGGTGTTCATCCATTCAGTCACTGATATTTCAGCTTGACAAGCCTCCAACAGCCTAAAAGCATGGCTTATAACAGAGGTTTATTTAACCTAGTGTAGTATACGTTTTAAAATAAAAATGCATGTTTGTTATAACATGGATTTCTTTCAAAACTGCACATTTGAGACTTATACAGTCAGCACTCACATATCAGACTCTATAAAATGTTGACTTCAGTGACGGTTAACAGGTGTGACGCATATCTGATTATTTCATTCTGGCCCGTTCCAACCCTTGTCCATTTTTTCAGGGAACACAAAAAAAGATATAATGTCAAAAATAAATAGCTGAAAGGACTGTGTTTTAAAATAATTAGGCTTCCGTTTAGATGTCCTGTAATTAGTTTGGTTGGTACAGTACTATATTTTCAACAGAAGTAGTATTTTAATTCAGAACGACAGGATTCTGAAAATTCCACTTGCCAAAAGAGACGAATGTGGACACGTGGACTGTAATACACTACATACATTTAAATCAAGTACGTATTGTAGCAGTATGTAAAATTCCCCAGCAAAATGAAATTAAAATGTCACCCATGCACAGAACTGCGTAAAAACGTAAAAGGCAATGCAATTTAGCAAAAGATTAAAAAAAACAACACCAGTTTCCAGAATTAAAACAGTATCCAAAGTCAGTTTTCAAAATTGCAGAATATAGTGCTCGATAAGGCTCTAACGGCATAGTTTACTAACAAATGAAAATGAACAAAAGCATGTGAAATTGGAGGAAGCGCTTTGTAACTGCACAATAAAGACTGACAGATTTGGCATGCGAGAAAAGAAAAAACGCGGCCCGTGACGAATAAACAAGTACATTGTAACATTGAAGAGATGGGCATTGTATCAGAAAACTGACAAGAGTCAGAAATCACGTGTGACCAGCAAGTGTATTCATTTGTTACACATATATTTATATATAAATAATGGGGATTGATTTTAATCTTAATACAAGGGCGGTAAAACACGACTGACATGTAAATGGGTAACGGATATCCGAGTGCTGACTGTATAATGAATGAATGGTATTGCGAGGAAGAATGTATGGAACTTGCTTGTTAGCTACAAATACTGCAAGAACGCCACCATACTTTAAGTCTTTCACCTCTGTAATCCATCTCAAGCCAACTAAACTTCAGATGACTGTAGCCAACACCTCAAAAATCACACGACTCATCACATTACGAACTGGGCACCTTTTATTCAATAACGCCGTGACCTGAATGAGCGTGGAACTGAATGCATAGAAGCTTTATCTGCTACTACGTGTGCTTATAAGTAAATACATTTCATGTGCCCGAAATTCCAGGGATGGAAATAAGGCTCTCATTGCATAGCAGTTTGAGCCAATCCTGATTTTGCTAGGAGTTTAATAAAACACACCTGAGCCTAGCTACCTATACATTGGGGCTAATCAAGATTGTATTAAAACCTGGAGTGGGTGAAACTACTATGCAATAGGACTCTTATTTCCATCCCTGAAATACCTAATCTGCAAAACAAAGGAAACGTGAATAAGGTGGTGAAGGTACAGACCTGGACCTCTGAAAGAAGCTGAAGGAGGACAAGTCATAGGCTGCTTTGAGGAGGTTGGCTTTGGAAGCCCCTTTATGGAGAACACTCAGGCTGTACAGCTTCATGGCGAGTCACCCTGACAATCACAACAACCCCTGAAACACAATACGAATCGTTACTGCCATGCAGGTACACAGTGTTTCCAGAGAGAGAAGCCAGCAAAACAATCCGATTCCTTTCACTTCGATCAGATGCTTTTATTATCACACACTGGCAATGCACAGCAGTGGATGCGGGTATGTCACAGTTCTGAATGTTTCATATTTATGGATGATATATCTAGAGAACCATTTCACTAATTGTGATAAAACTTGCTAACAATACCGAGTGTATTCACAATCTATGGGGGTCTATGGAGGATGTCTGTCTGACCGACCATCCGTTTGTAGCGTACGGTGGATGCATTGCAGGGCATGGTGATCTACTTTTTCATGTTACTGATAGTTCTAATTTTGAATTTGCAGCTGTGGTCAGTGCTATACCTCTGGTATTATTCCTTGCCAATAAATTAGATAATCTTAATCAATCTGCATTACATTGGAGCTTTGGGACAGATTTGGGAATATAAAACATATTTAATATAAATGAAACCGCCTTTATTACGAAATGTGTTATATTATTTTGTAAGCGATCAGGATTTGTAAGTGCCATAAATGACAATCCCTCTGTTTTTCAGCATGGTCCAGAGTCTTTACTTTAATAAATGAATGAGCTATGAAGATAAGACTTAAAAGAACTGATTCTATTTAGCCTTGAATAAAGAAGAATTAGATAAAGGGGCATTCAGAACAAAAAATAGGAGGCACTTTTTTACACAGAGAATTGTGAGGGTCTGGAACCAACTCCCAGTAATGGTTGTTGAAGCTGACACCCTGGGATCCTTCAAGAAGCTGCTTGATGAGATTCTGGGATCAATAAGCTACTAACAACCAAACGAGCAAGATGGGCTGAATGGCCTCCTCTCATTTGTAAAATTTCTTATATTCTTATGAAGACTATGGACTCCTCCAGGTGGAAGAGCTAAATAGTTAGACATGTTTATAGAAGCAGTTAGAAATGAAATAGTAACACGCCTAAAAAAAAAAAGAGATAAACTTACTTTACCTAAACATAAAGAAGAAGCGCTACACAGATTAAGAGGATGAGAGTAACAGTGTCAGACCAGCAGATACAGGGTCACAGATTGTAATAACAGACAATGTGGATATGAGAGCAGTAGGGTCAAAGATTGTAATAATGGACAACGTGGATTACATGAAAGCAGTAGAGACTGAACTGCAAAATGTAAAATATGGAGGAAAAACAAATAACATCATAAAATAAGTGAGCATTTTAGAAGACAAACTGTATAAAAATGGATTTATATCCAAATTAAAAACACTAAACTTCCACAGAATACTATTTTATTTTCCCTGGATGTAAAATCCCTGTACCCCAGTGTTCCTAGGAATGAAACTTTAGAGGCATGTAAAGAAGCATTGGATAACAGAACAGATAGCATAAGAACTACACAAGAAATGTTACACATGATCTTTAGAACTTATTTTACATTATTAAAATACCTTGATTCAAATTGATCAAGGCTCTATTAAAACAGTTCTTTACTCCAAACCGACTGACATGCATCAGTACCGATGTCATCTGCACATCCTAGCCATGCTAAAAGAGCCATTTCTAAAGGACTAGGTACAAGGACAAAAAGAATATATGTTCTGATGAACATATTAGAATAAATCGTAAAAAATGACATAAAAATAGATTTTAGAGAATGAGTTGACAGACTCAATAGAAATGAACTACTTGAGTATGTAAGAGAGGAATACCATTATTAATTACATATTCTACATTACCTAACATTTCAAAAATAGTTTGGAAGCATTGTCGTATACTTAATAATTGAAATGTATGTTAAACATATCTAAACGCTGGCTCTTTTGAGCAGAAACTTGAGAAAGACATGCATTTTGATGTTGATCTTCGTATTTTTGTTTTTATTTCAGAGAATTCATGAGAGACTGGCTAGTACTGTGGTAAAATCCTCTTCGTTTCCTGTGGTGTTTTGTATACAATCACACTGCTAACTGGTGTTAACAGTAACCCGATACCAAGACACTTTAGGTTGATACACCTTCATTGTAATCTGTGTAAAAAGGTTTCCTGTCCATCATTACCCAAACCCTCTCCGGCAGGACTTACCGAATCTGATTCTTCTTCTCTCGCTCGCTCTATGCACTTCGTTTCTCTCCTGTCTATCACCCCAGGATCTCGACCTAAGTATCTACAAATGTAGCTTCCGTGCTCCTTTAACAGCGGCTGATGAAAATGGTATATTAAAAAACACAACAGCTGAAAATAAAAACCGAGATGAAATCCAACAAAGAAACTCCCTTTTCTTCACCTAACCACGTCACTCCAGCGGAAAGCGGTCCTACTGTCAAACACAACCGGCTGGAAACACGACACAGAATCGCAGAATCGCGAATGATTTAAAAAAAAAAAAAAAAAAAAAAAAAAGTACCCCAGAGAAGGCTAATTGGTTACTTGACCTATTTGCAGTTCTCCTGCGCAGAGTTACTGTACTACGGAAACGGTATGCAGTTACCTTTCCTCGAGGTCTGCAGTGATGAGTCTGATATTCACAAGCATCTGCACTAGTCTAACGTTTTCACCAATTCTACAGTTTACAGAAGCTACACACAATTCCGTACATCACATTAAGGATTCCAGTGTAGTATTTTCTTTCTATTACAATAAAAGCATCATAAACGTATTATGGTAAGAAATACTGTATAGCGCCTTTCACGACAGGTCGCCCTCCTCCTGTGTGTGGAATGCCTCGCCCTGTGTGATGCGCCTGCCTGCGTTAACCTATTAACAATATTACAAAAACAATAAACAATAAAAAAAAGAACTGCATAAAAAAACCCCAGTAAAATATGTAAAATAAATAAATAAATAAATAATAAATAAATAAATAAATAAATAAATAAAGGTTGGGGGGGATTATATAAGCTATATTATAAAAATGTGTTTTTAATCTTGTTTATAAAAAGAGCAACAGTGGGAACAATATGTGTAATGGAGAGAAATTTCCACTTGACCTCATCAAAAATTCACTGTGTTATACACTGGTTGGCCTATTTTTAAGTGATTGTAACCTTGTGTTAAATGTTGGGTGGCCGATGCCTGTAATGTGCTACATGTATCAATAATGTATACCTGCCAGACGGACGCACCACGCCTTGTACTTCAAAGCATGGGTGCGTTCACGAGACGCACACTTTGCTAAGTCTGTGCAGATTCTGCAAAGATTCTGAAAATTCATTGGCTACTTGCTCCGATTCTGTGCAGAATAGCGAAAGTCTGCGTGGTTGAACGCACCCATATACCACAGTAACTCCACCTCCACAGTGACGCGATCGCCAAGCCCCATCCATGGAAAGTCAAGGGTTTTTTTTTTTTTGTTTTTTTTTTACGGAATCTGCTTTGCTCTGTATTGTCAATGTCGTAATGTTTGTATTGTTAAGAAAGGCTCAGACACCTAAAAGTAAAGTGTAATATGCCAATTTGATGTGTTTTATAAATAATGAATACATTGTCATTACACTATAAATAAACCATGTAATTACCATTACGTTTAAAAAGGCAGTATTAGCTAATGCTCTTGCATGTTTCCATATAATATAGCAAACGCAGTGATCGTTAACTATTTGTAGTATGTACGATAAAAAAATCAAACTGCAAGCATTTTCAGTGATGTTTAGTTTCTATATCTGCAAGCGTTGTCGGAAATGTTCTTGATGTAAGCGTATTTTAAAAATATTGCCTGATACTCCCTGATTGATATATTAACCTCCACTTCTTTGGAAACCGTTAAATTATCCGTTTGTGCCCATTGAACAATACTGTTAGAAAGGATCCCTATAAAAATGAACCATGGCACTTCTACCACTGGATTTTGAAACAAGGTACGATGGTATCAGTGTGAAAGTACATTGGTACTGTGTAATATATGTACGTATCCTATACCATCAATGTACAATTCCCTGCTATGTTACTATAATGCAGTACAACCATAATAATATATAGCTACACTATACCATGGTACTAGAAAGTACAGTGGTACAAGTACCATGGTACATTTTTATAAGGGGATAGCTTCACCCCATTTACCAGATCGTATTAGTTAAATTAAGAATGGTGTGCCATTCTCATTTTATTTACAATGTAAAATGTACATGCTTGCATGTCTGTCCAGGTTAGCCTAGGTATACGCAATCAAATACAGGGAGCTGAAGCTGGCTTTATTCAAGTAGTTTAGTCACTCATATCTTATTTGCATCCCAGTTTTTTGTTCCATCCTTTAAGCTCATATGCCAATTGTTTTATCAAAGTTGAATGATTTTCCCTTTGTTTACCCTTTGGTTAAATCATGCTGACCCGCTTTTTGTCTGTGAGTATCCCACAAGGAGCATCCCTTCTACAAGTGCATGTAACCTGGCCCAACATGGATTTGTGTGGCACTGTGGCAGGAATGGCTGAGTGGTGACGTCACGGCAGAAGAAGGCACAACAAAAACAAAAGGTATGGTGCAGTGGCGCGGGCGCTGTTTTATTTAAAGCAATCCAAAAAAATAAAATAAATATTCAAACAGAAAACACTTGCTCACAGAGCAAAATAAAAAGTTAAACAAAAACAAATCACGAACACAAAATAATAACAAAACCCAGGTCAGGCTGGGCAATCGCCTTCACTGACGCTAGTTAGTTTCGGTTTTTAAATAAATTCCTCTCGCTCTCCGTCTCTCTACTCGCTCTCTCCTCTTTAACACCCACCCTGAGTTAGCGAGCTGCAGGCTTTTTATAACAGGTGACCATCTCCCGATTAGCAACAAATTAAATCACCTAATTAATTCGGGAGATGGCCACCTTCTGTACGAGTTTTAATTATTACTCCTGGCAGAGGACGAGCACCGATTTTGCCTCTGCCAGGACACGTTTTAAAAAATAAACAAAACAATAACACGGCGCTACGCCGTCATAAATATAATACAATAAAACATACGGCGCTCGCCGACAAATACAATAAATCATAATAAACAAAAACAATAATCTGCACAGGGGCGGAGGGGGAGACCCCGATCTAAAAATAAATAAACAATACCATTAAACAGCAGGGCTTTTCTTCCGCCCTGCTACATATCCCCCTCCTTGTGCGAAGCACACATGGCCCCAACGGCCACCTCCCCCCTCAGTCTCAAAGTCCCAGAAGAGGGGGAAGCAAGTTGCTTCTGGGGGGGTGGCCATGGTGGAATCTCCGGCACCCCCCAATTCTTCGTGGCTGGTAGCTCCCTCTTCCGGGGCTCCCTCCACACTCTATCCTGCCGCGAAATTGCGGCTGGGGGAGCTGGTCTCCTGACCTTCCCCCTCCTCTTCATGGCCAGCAGTTCCCCTCCGTGGGGCTCTGACCACACAAACTCCTGCCGCGAAAGTGCGGCTGGGGGAGCTGGTCTCCTGACCCCCCCCCCCCTTCTTCATAGCCGGCAGTTCCCTTCCGTGGGGCTCTGACCACACAATATCCTGCCGCGAAAGTGCAGCTGGGGGAGCTGGTCTCCGGACCTCTCCCCCTTTCTTCATGGCCGTCCGTTCCCCTCCGTGGGGCTCCGGCCATAGTGTGGCGACCCCAGGCGAAGCAGGATCCCTGGCGACCCCAGGCGATGACAGCGGACCCTCGGGAGGCGACGGCAGCGGACCCTCGGGAGGCGACGGCAGCGGCAGCGGACCCTCGGGAGGCGACGGCAGCGGACCCTCGGGAGGCGACGGCAGCGGACCTTCGGGAGGCGACGGCAGCGGACCCTCGGGAGGCGACGGCAGCGGACCCTCGGGAGGCGACGGCAGCGGACCCTCGGGAGGCGACGGCAGCGGACCCTCGGGAGGCGACGGCAGCGGACCTTCGGGAGGCGACGGCAGCGGACCCTCGGGAGGCGACGGCAGCGGCAGCGGACCCTCGGGAGGCGACGGCAGCGGACCCTCGGGAGGCGACGGCAGCGGACCCTCGGGAGGCGACGGCAGCGGACCCTCGGGAGGCGACGGCAGCGGACCCTCGGGAGGTGACGGCAGCGGACCCTCGGGAGGCGACGGCAGCGGCAACGGACCCTCGGGAGGCGACGGCAGCGGACCCTCGGGAGGCGACGGCAGCGGACCCTCGGGAGGCGACGGCAGCGGACCCTCCGGAGGCGACGGCAGCGGCAGCGGACCCTCGGGAGGCGACGGCAGCGGACCCTCGGGAGGCGACGCAGGACCGGCAGCAACCCTAGGAGATGCAAGAGAGACACAGGCGACCCTAGGCGATGCCGACGGCGGGAGGGGAGCCCCTGGCCATGAAGGCGGCAGCAGGAGCTCCACTTCTCCCAATGGTGGTGGTGGTGGAGGTTGAGGTAACTCCTGCTCCTCTTGACAGTAAAGGCGGCAGGGGCTCCTCCTCTTCTGGCGGCCAAGGCGGCAGGGGCTTCTCCCCTTCTGGCGGCCAGGGCGGCAGGGGCTCCTCCCCTTCTGGCGGCCAGGGCGGCAGGGGCTTCTCCCCTTCTGGCCGAGGCGGTAGGGGCTCCTCCCCTTCAGGCGGCCAAGGCGGCAGGGGCTCCTCCCCTTCAGGCGGCCAAGGCGGCAGGGCTTCCTCCCCTTCAGGCTGCCAAGGCGGCAGGGCTCCCTCCCCTTCAGGCTGCCAAGGCGGCAAGGCTTCCTCCCCTTCAGGCTGCCAAGGCGGCAGGGCTTCCTCCCCTTCAGGCTGCCAAGGCGGCAGGGCTTCCTCCCCTTCAGGCTGCCAAGGCGGCTCCTCCCCTTCTGGCAGCGAAGGCGGCAGGGGCGCCTCCCCTTCTGGCTGCAACAGGGAAACCAGCAGGCATGTTCCCTCTGCTGGCGGTGGTGGAAGCGGAACCAGCAGGCATGCTCCCTCTGCTGGTGGTGGGGGTGGGAGCGACATGTCGTCCTCCCACGGCAGTGGAGGTGGAACCAGCAGGTACTCTCCCTCTGCTGGCGGAGGTGGGAGCGACTCACAGTCCTCCCATGGCGGTGGAGGTGGAACCAGCAGGTATGCTCCCTCTGCTGGCGGAGGTGGGAGCGACTCACAGTCCTCCCATGGAGATGGAGGCGGCACCAGCAGGTATTCCCCCTCTGCTGGCAGGTACCTGGGCTGTGGACCTTCGGCCTTCCCCTTCTTGGGCCGTGGACGCACCGACTCCCCCCTCTTGGGCCGTGGACGCACCGACTCCCCCCTCTTGGGCCGTGGACGTTCGGGCTCCTCCCACTCAGGCGCAGGACGTTCGGGCTCCTCCCACTCAGGCGCAGGACGTTCGGGCTCCTCCCACTCAGGCGCAGGACGTTCGGGCTCCTCCCACTCAGGCGCAGGACGTTCGGGCTCCTCCCACTCAGGCGCAGGACGTTCGGGCTCCTCCCACTCAGGCGCAGGACGTTCGGGCTCCTCCCACTCCAGGTCCATGTCTTGGAAGACCTCCAGGCAGTGGTGCTCCTCATGCCCGTACCTCATGCAGTTGGTGCACCACTCCTCTTCCCCTCGTTCCACTTTTCCTCTCCTCCTCCTCACCTCTGTCTGTGTCCCCTCCTCCTGCCATATGGGGAAGGTGCCAGGGGAAATGTGCCATGGCTCCCCACAGTTGAAGCACCACTCCTCCCCCAACAGGCAGGTAAGGCAGACTTGCTGCGGCTGTTGCTGCTGCAGCGGCTGCTGTCTCCTCATCCTCCTTCTTCCTCCCATCTTCCTTTCTCCTCTTCACTCCCCTTTTCTCCCTCTTCACACACTCAAAAAACGAAAAAAAAATGAAAAAGGTGCAGTACCCTCTTCTGCCTGCGTCCTGGAGGCGCTGCAATCCCACGCAGGACACCACGTGTGGCAGGAATGGCTGAGTGGTCTGACGTCACGGCAGAAGAAGGCACAACAAAAACAAAAGGTATGGTGCAGTGGCGCGGGCGCCGTTTTATTTAAAGCAATCCAAAAAAATAAAATAAATATTCAAACAGAAAACACTTGCTCACAGAGCAAAATAAAAGGTTAAACAAAAACAAATCACGAACACAAAATAATAACAAAACCCAGGTCAGGCTGGACAATCGCCTTCACTGACGCTAGTTAGTTTCGGTTTTTAAATAAATTCCTCTCGCTCTCCGTCTCTCTACTCGCTCTCTCCTCTTTAACACCCACCCTGAGTTAGAGAGCTGCAGGCTTTTTATAACAGGTGACCATCTCCCGATTAGCAACAAATTAAATCACCTAATTAATTCAGGAGATGGCCACCTTCTGCACGAGTTTTAATTATTACTCCTGGCAGAGGACGAGCACCGATCTCGCCTCTGCCAGGACACGCTTTAAAAAATAAACAAAACAATAACACGGCGCTACGCCGTCATAAATATAATACAATAAAACATACGGCGCTCGCCGACAAATACAATAAATCATAATAAACAAAAACAATAATCTGCACAGGGGCGGAGGGGGAGACCCCGATCTAAAAATAAATAAACAATACCATTAAACAGCAGGACTTTTCTTCCGCCCTGCTACAGGCACATATGACAATGGGCTTTGTATGTCATGAGTAAATATCCTTGTGCCACATATTTACATATCCTAAATGAAATACAAACTGAAATTACAATTTCAATGTACATGTAAAAGAAAAATACAGGCCTCTTGCATAAACCAATGTGCAATCACAGTTTTTATATATATATATATATATATATATATATATATATATATATATATATATATATATATTGTGATGATGTGTATGTACCAGACAGTAATTTGGAGGCTTTAGGACCATGGGGGGTAGCCACACACTGTGTTGAAACAAATGTAACAAGTGTTTAATTGTATAATTAATCGGCAAATGCTGATCAGATGGAAGTGATCAGGTCGGGGTTAAAAAGGGTTTCAGTTTGTGTGTTCGGGGAGAGGGTTGAAGTGGTGAAACAAGCGTGTTGGACAAAAGGTTTTCTTGTAACAAAATAAAGGTACGGCGATCCTTGACAACGAAGTTCTGGACGGTGATTTGGCTGAGGTGATTCTGGGAATTAGTTTAAACAGGGGAACAGGCTTACCCTGCCCTGCATTAGTTAGCCTTTCTGTTTCTCAGTTTAGTTAGCGCCTGAAGAAAGGCTAGGTTTTGTTTTGTGTTTTTGTTTTGTTTGAACAGTTTGCTAAATAAACGTACGCCACGGCGTTTAAAGAGCACTACCCTTGTTTCGTGTATAATTAAAGTGACAAACACCTGTTGGAAAGAACAAAGTACTTCACATATGGTACCAGAAGTGTGGGTGCCCCTACGACCCAGTAAAAGGAAAAAAATGGATTTTAAGGAATTGATCGAGGAGATCAAAAGAAACACCGCTGCTCAAGTGGAGCAGACAAAGAAGTGGAGACAGGAGTTGGGGCTACCGGATCCGGAGCCGACGGAGCTGGACCTGCTGCTCCAAAGGTGGGAGCAGGCAGGGGGTGCCCCACTGACTCAAGCCCCGGAGCCCAGAGGGGAGGAGCTGCCGCTGCCGGAGCCCAGAGAGGAGGAGCCGCCGCTTCCGGAGCCCAGAGGGGAGGAGCCGGAGCCCGGGGAGGAGGTGGAAAGCATACCTCCACCACAGCCCCGACCACCACCCCTACAGTCCAGTTCGGCGCCGCTGCGTCCAGTCCCTCACCCCTTGCTCCGGGACACCCTGCCGGTCTTCCTGGACCTCCCTGTGCTGGACCTGGAGCCCAGGGGTCTGCAGCACTGGCCACAGCTCTGCCCCTGGTTACCTGCTCCGCTCTCCCCGAGCACCCAGACGTCGCTGGGCTGCTGCCAGACGTCGCTGTCGCTCCCCCTGTTCGCTGCTTCGCTCCCCCTGGGTGGTCGGGCATCACTGCGCCAGTCCCCAGGGGAAGACCTGTGTCCACTGCGGCATCCTCCAGTGCCCCGGCCTACGCTTCGGTCGGCCCTGTTAGCCCCCAGTCCCGTGTCGCCGGTTTGCGGTCCCTTCCTGGCAGCGCCGAAAGGACCGACCCATCCCCAAGCCCGCCCGTGGAAGAGGGCGGCAATGGACATTGCTGGACTTGGGGCTGGGTGGTTGTGTTTTAGGGGAGGAGGTGGCCGTCTCTTGAAAAGACAAGGGGGGGGATGTGTGAGGAAGCAGGTGGAGTGAGACAGCAGGGAGGGGGTTAAAACCTCCCTGCAAGAGAGAAAAGATGTGCGAATGCACGTGTTGTTAATTGTTTTATTAATGATTATCCGCACCTGAGCGTGATTGGGCAGTTAAAAGGAGAGCAGTCAGTCTGCACAAGGCTGCTGAGGAGAAGGAGGCAGACGAGGTGCTCTGCTTCCCAGCAGTCAGAGAGAACGAGCAAGAAAGTTGAAAAGTAAGTGCGGTACTAAACTGTTTTGTGGGGCAGGGAAACGGCTTAGCCGTCCTGCGTTAGTTAGGTTCCTGCGTGTGTAGTTAGCGCTCGATAAGAGCTAGGTGTTTATTTGGTTTTGTGTGTTTTTTTTGTTTGTTTTATTAAAAGTGCGCGCAAGCGCTGAACCGCCTATTTCTGTGTCTGGGTCAATTTTTAAAGGGGCAACGAACCCGAGTGGGGTGAGATCTTTCACAATATATATATATATATATATATATATATATATATATATATATATATATATATATATATATATATATATATAGTTTTCTATGAATATTAATTTGGAGCATGCACAAAGTGAATTAGATAGGGTATATTCACCCCTGAATGTTCCCCCAGATATACCAGCATGTGGATTAGTGTTCAGGGCTCTGGACTTGTAACTGGAAGGTTGTGGCTTCAAACCCAGGTGGGGCACTGCTGCTGTACCCTTGAAAAAGGTACTCCACAGACTGCTCCAGTAAAATACCCAGCTGTACAAATGGGTACAAATGCAAGTCGCTTTGAATAAAAGCATCACCCAAAAAGTTATCTATAGCAATTTAAGTCCACATGTGAAACACACACACAATATATCATGTAGTCACATAGAGATGGTGATTAAATGGGTCTCTTTTAGAGAACCTAAAAACAGGTCAGAAAAATCATTTCTGTTCAGACACTGAAAAGTGTTAGGACAGGTTTCGGTGGAGAGTCAAGGGCAGTTGCACTGAACTGAAAGTGGTTGCCTATAGCTACAGTTGGTGGCTAAAAGTTGAATTGAAGACAAACCAACCCTAACCTTAACCTCAAACCCTAAATAATAAGCTGTGATGTAAATAAAAATCCAACTGCGGCCTGTATTAAAGATTATAATCATTGAACACATCTGTGATGTTTGCTGGTATTGAAATGAATTAGTAATCCTAGAAGAGGAATGGATTTTGATTTATTGCTATTAAAACTGGAAGTTTTTAGATACACAAGGAGTTCTGTAACCACTGTGGGTCTTAATGAAGAACTTGATTTACAACCTTTGCTCTTATGATTTATCATGTATATTTGGTTATGGTTTATATTTTTAATAAATAATGCTACTCACATGTATTGACGTCCCCTGTTCTCTGATTGATAAACATTTGGACTCAACTTGTTCAATTTTCCCACACATGGATAAATTGTCAAAATCCCTGTGACAGAGATCGAATGATTCTTGGTGTTAGATCTCCCTCCTGACCTGGGAGGGCGCTGTGTAAAAGGAACAGAGTACCCTTAACTAAATGGCACGACAATTTATTCCTTAGGGTAGGTGGAAGTCGATCATTTAGGAAGGGGGCGGAGCTACGGTACCCAAGCTCACTGACCCAGACGGTAAACAGCATGGCATCCAAGGATTGGAGGAGCGGATGCGCTCGCTAACCTAGGGGTGAGCGAGGATATAAATAGGGGACATAGTGTAAGTGATCTGTTCCTTTGTAAATGGTTAGATCAAACCTAGAAGGAGAATTCTGTGCTGCCAAACATGAGTGTTGTGTTTTAGTTTGTCTAAGTAAAAACTGTTTGTTTGTTATTTTAGACTTCTACTAAAGATGCGGAGCTGTCGCTATTCAGCCAGCATCAAACCCGGACACCAACACTTTCCCTTTGTTCACGGAGAACTGTCTTGCACCACGAGCACTAATATCACTCTCTGTTAACTGTGTTTGTGTTGTGTGTTTCGTGTGGGTGTAATAGAACTGGACTTTTTGGTTACGGGTCAAACCCGAGGATTACAATTACCGAGTGATACACGCCGCTGTATCACTCCATCATTATTATTTACAGGTATTTGCCATAAGGCTCTGGACATTGTTAAATAAATCAATAAACACCCTTGCACCTGAAAATCATTGTCTGTTTGTTTTGTATCCACTCTGCACTGCACGCACCTGTAATCAATCACCACTTTGTCACAATCCCACATCAAGTATAAAATTCAACTGCTTAAGAGCAAATAAAAGGGTTCAACTTTTCCAATTAAGCAAATTAATTCAAATCAGGTAATGAAGGCCTCGGGGAACGAAAACCGAAAACCTTCTGGCCCCAGTGTTATGCATCCCTAACATAAATAAAGTAGAGGTTAAGACAGTTATTCATTCACAGTAGTCTGAAGGTGAGGTTTTTGTTTTATTTCAAAGCACTTATTTAGCTGTTTTGGTTGGAGTCCTGATTTCCTCTCAGAAGTACTATGAAACAAACAAGTAGATCAAAATTGGATGGATGTCACCCACCCACTCGTTGTTGTAATGCTGCTGCTGTTGGTGCTGAGTCGATTTGAGGTTGTCTCGGGCCAAACAACCTACCAAATCTAGGTCATCTCTTAGTAGGAGCACATGCATCATTACATTTTTGGACGAGCCTTTGTGCTCCTCCAACCCCTCTCTCAACAGATTGAGGATGCCGCAAGGCTGTCGGCCGTACAAGAGCTCGAAGGGGGAGAACCCTGTCGAACTCTGTGGCACCTCTCTCACTGCAAAAAGGAAGTAGGGAAGAAGCAATGCCCAGTGTTTTTGCTCTTGTGTTACAAACCGTCTCAGCATCGACTTCAAGGTCTGATTAAAACGTTCCATCAAACCGTCTGTCTGTGGATGATAAACAGACGTCTGGATGGGACGTATTTTTAATATTTTATATACCTACTGTAATGTGTTAGTGTGGCAAAGTGCCCGCCCCTGTGTGTATTTTGCGTGTTATGTGTTGTATGTATGGTGCGTATGTTAATGTTGTCCTGCGTGGGATCTACAGTGCCTCCAGGACTCAGGCCAGAGCAGGAACAGCATTTTTGGATTAAAAAAAAAAAAAAAGAGAGAGAGAAAAAAAAAGAGGGAAAAAAAAATGGCAGAAGACGCAATCAAAGTGCGGGACTGGATGCTGGATGCTTTTTCGCTGCAGGACGGGACCAGCATGCTGTCAGCCGTGCCACTACCGGCAGGGGAGCTGACAGCATTTCCAGCCATGGGCCCACTGAAGCCTCCCTTCCCAGCCCGAGACTTTGGCCTGGACTGCTGGGTATTTAAGGGGGGAGGTGGCCGTTGAGGCCATGTGTGCTTTGCACAGGGGGGGGTATATGTGGCAAAGTGCCCGCCCCTGTGTGTATTTTGCGTGTTATGTGTTGTATGTATGGTGCGTATGTTAATGTTGGTGTATAGATTGGTACACGGGATATAAACGGGTCTGTGTTTCACGTGTATTTAAAGTGTAGATTTGTATTTAGGCACGAGGAGAGCACAAATCACTTCACGTGCTGGTTAAATGTAATATGTGAGCACGGGGTTGCACAGAATTAATTCACGTGCTGGGATTCAAGTGAATAATTAATTAGTAATTGAATCCCAGCACAACAGTATAAATAGGCACATTTTTAGTCACTCAGGGTTGGGTGTTCGAGAGTGGAGAACGGGTGTGGAGAAGGAGAAACTAAATAGTGAAAGAAAGCGTAAATATAAGTGTTGTACTCACCGTGTTTGTTTGTCTCTCCATGCACCGTTTGTTAAGTGTTTAGTACATTTTGTTTGTCTATTTATTTTGGCTACCAGTGCCGTGTCCTGTTTTTGTGTTCCAACCTTTTATTTTCTGTTCTGTTCTGTTTAATTATTAAATGCTGAGCGCAATCACGCGCTCAGCTTTACCAAAACCCCATCTCTCTGTTTATTTATTTCCTGCATCTGGTCTGACGCCACCCACTCCGGCCGTCTTTGTGACAGTTAGACAGAAAGTTGGTTCCATGATTAGTCAAAATCTCCTTGGGGATCCCGACTCTAGCCATACTCTATACTAACTCGGTGGCTATTGCAGCAGCATTAGTGGACCTCAATGAAACTGCCTCTGGGTATCGCGTTGCATAATCTACCACTGCTAATATATGCGTATACCCAGAGTCAGAAGGTAGCAAAAGGCACACTATGTCCATTGCAATGCTTTCAAAAGGAGTGGAAATAATCGGCAGTGGAACCAAAGGGGCGGGGCGCACTCGATCCGGCGCTACTCGCTGGCAGTCTGGGCATGTGGCTACATATTTTGACACATCAGTATGAAGACCTACCCAATAGAATCGAGCCAATATCTGTTCCCTTGTCTTGTCAGCTCCAAGGTGCCCCACAAAAGGGATATCATGCGCCAGCCTCATGACCTCGGTGCGACAAGACAGGGGAACCAATAATTGTGTTACAGGCTGCCCTGAGCCCATGGCTAGATTTGCACTATACAGTAATTGCCCCTTGATAATGAAGTGTGGATATACTAGCACCTCAGCGCCATCAACATCCTTACCTTCAATAGACCGGACCTGCCCCCAAGCGCGCACTAGTGATGGGTCATTATGTTGGCCCCACACTATGTCCGCACTTGAATACCACATGTCCGGTTTATTGAGAGGGGCCGGAGTAGCATCTGCCCTGGATGGCCCAGTAACCTTGCCCTCTCGGTTACACTGTGTTCCGACTCCCTTTGACTGGCGTTTGTTACCATTCAAGCACTCTCCCACCAGACCCCAGCCTTGTATCAGTGATGCTCCCTCCCATTTTGCGGTCCGTCTCTCTTTATTCGTTTTTCTAGGATGGAAAATAGGAGAAAACATTTCAGCTTGAAAAGGAAATACATCGCCAATTCGTTCCCTTTTCTTTTCTTCTGCCACGTTTACGTGTGCGACCGAGACTGCCATTATTTACATTAATTCTTTGAATTTTGGCTAGTCTCGGCCCAGAATAACTGGGTGTGGCAGCCTTTCCACCACCCCTACTACCAGGTGACGTTTTATTGGTCCTACCGATAAATATACCTTTAGGGTGGGGTATGCCGCCGTGTCTCCATGGATACAGGAGATGACCACCTGACCTCGTAGCCACCACGACACACCACCCAAGAGCTGTTCTAATCAAGGTTTGCTCACATCCCGTGTCCTCTAATGCGTGGGTTTTCACATTACCTAAAACCACATCAATCATACAAGGCCCCTCCCAACCATTTTCCCCATGCTTACCTGTCTCAGGTGCCCAATTACACATGGCCACGTCACACTCCATGGCAGCGGGGCATAACCTGGCCTGATGTCCTGGTTGGTTACACCTAAAACACGTTGGGGGGTGTGACAGGCTAGCTGCAGGGAGGACTTCAGACCAGAAAGAATCACAGAGACAGACGTACTGTGTGTAACTGAGTCACGGCAGCGCTCAGTGTTTTAATTAACAAACAAAAGGTTTTAAACAGAAAACAGAAGACAGGCACGGCACTTTACACCAAAATAAACAGACAAACAAAACGGACCAACACTTAACAAACGGTGGACGGACAGACACACAAACATGGTGAGTCTAAATAAACAAACAAGTATTGTGCTGGTCCTACCAGCACACAATAGCAATTGTTATCTCTATTTCTCCTTCTCTCTCTCCCGTTCTCCACTCATCGAACACACAACCCCGAGTGAGTAAAACGTGCATCTATACAGCGCCTTGCATAAGTATTCACCCCCCTTGGACTTTTCCACATTTTGTAGTGTTACAACCTGGAATTAAAATGGATTTAATTAGGATTTTTTGTCACTGATCTACACAAAATAGTCCATAATGTCGAAATGGGGAAAAAAATCTACATATTTTTCAAAATTATTTACAAATAAAAAAACTGAAAAGTCTTGATTGCATAAGTATTCACCCCCTTTGCTGTGACACCCCTAAATAAGCTCTGGTGCAACCAATTGCCTTCAGAAGTCACATAATTAGTTGAATGGAGTCCACCTGTGTGCAATTAAAGTGTCACATGATCTCAGATTAAATACACCTGTTTCTGGAAGGCCCCAGAGTTTGTTAGAGAGCATATCTAAACAAACAGCATCATGCAGACCAAGAAGCTATCAAAACAAGTCTGGGATAAAGTTCTGGAGAAGCACCAATCAGGGTTGGGTTATAAAAAAATATCCCAAACTTTGAACATCCCCTGGAGCACCGTTAAATCCATTATTAAAAAATGGAAAGAATATGGCACAACCGCGACTCTGCCTAGAGAAGGCTGTCCACCAAAACTCAGTGACCAGGTAAGGAGGGCAATGGTAACTCTGAAGGAGCTGGAGAGATCCACAGCTGAGATGGGAGAAACCGTCCATGGAACAACTATAACCTGGACGCTCCACAAAGCTGGGCTTTATGGAAGAGTGGCGAGAAGAAAGTCATTGCTGAAAAAAACCCATATCAAATCCTGTTTGGATTTTGCCAAAATGCATGTGGGAGACACAGCGGGTTCTCTGGTCTGATGAGACTAAAATTGAACTTTCTGGCCTTAGCGCAAAACGCTATGTGTGGCGCAAAGCCAACATTGCTCATCACCCTGAGAACACCATCCCCATGGTGAAGCATGGTGGTGGCAGCATCATGTTATGGGGATGCTTTTCAATGGCAGGGACTGGGAAACTGGTCAGGATTGAGGGCAAGATGGATGGAGCCAAATACAGGGAAATTCTAGAGGAAAACCTGTTTCAGTCTGCAAGAGACCTGGGACTGGGGCGGAGGTTCACCTTCCAGCAGGACAATGACCCTAAACAGACAGCCAAAGCTACACTGGAGTGGTTTAAAAACAAGAACCTGAATGTCTTAGAATGGCCCAGTCAAAGCCCAGACCTCAATCCGATTGAGAATCTGTGGCAAGACTTGAAAATTGCTGTTCACAAACGGTCCGCATCCGACTTGACAGAGCTTGAGCAATTTTGCCAAGAAGAATGGGCAAAAATTGCAGGATCCAGATGTTGAAAGCTGGTAGAGCCTTGCCCAAAAAGACTCACAGCTGTAATTGTTTCCAAAGGTGCTTCTACCAAGTATTGACTCAGGTGAATACTTATGCTGCTAAATAAACAAATAAATAAACAGCCAACAAATTTCTTTGTTGGTCTTTTTTTTGTTTAATTAACTTTTGTGTCACAATAAAAAATATTTTGCACCTTCAAAGTGTTAAGTATCTTGTGTAAATCAAATGGTAAAAATCCCAATTAAATCCATTTTAATTCCAGGTTGTAACACTACAAAATGTGGAAAAGTCCAAGGAGGGTGAATACTTATGCAAGGCACTGTATATACTGTTGTGCCGGGATTCAATTACTAATTAATTATTCACTTGAATCCCAGCACGTGAATTAATTCTGTGCAACCTTGTGCTCACATATTAAATACTTTAAATACACGTGAAGTGAAGTGCAATCCCCATGTCTAAATACAATTAACATTTAAATACTCCTGCTGCATACACCCATTTATATCCCGTGCAGCCATCTCTATACAACATTAACACACCACACGCAACATACAACACAGAAATGCACACAGGGGCGGGACACATTGCCACAGGGGGACAGAGGGAACACTGGTTAGATATTTGTCCCTTTGCTGGTATGGCAACGGGGCAGGGGCAGCACCTCTACCCCAGCTGGGGGTCAACCTTGGTCTCCATGAAGAGGGCCCATTGGGGTCGGCTGTCTTGGAGGTCTGGGTCCCGGGACTGATAGTAGGGGTGGTGTTGGAGGAGAGAGAGGTAGGGGTCGGCTGCTCCGAGGGGCGGGAACCGACAGTATCCCAGTCTGGGTGGAGACCAGGGAGTGCTTGAAATCGCAACCACTCCCTGAACCATACATGGTGGGTCTCTGCCGTAATGTTGAGGCAGTGGGGAATGGCCAGCTTGTCCAGGTCGTAACTGGCAGCGCTGAAGTCGCTCGTAGCCTGCTGGGCTGCCTGAGCCTACCCGATCAGGCAAGGTCCTAGCTGGCTTGCCCAGCGCTCCCGCGGCCATAACGCGGTGGTAGCCATCCTCTCAGATGCAACCAGGTGCACCTCTGGGTCACTGTGGCAGAGTGTCCCGCACCTTTGTTTGTTATTTATTTATATTATGATTTATGTTTTATATTACGGCGAAAGCCGATTGTTATTTGTTATTGTTTTGTATTTTAAAAACCTTATGAGGATGCGTGACTGATCAGCTACTGATTATTTAACTAGCTGACAGTCACGCATCCTTACTAAACTCGTGCAGACTGTGGTCGAGGGGTAATAAGATAATTAACAGTTAGATAACCCCTTGGTCAGAATATAAAAGCCTCCAGCTGTCCGCGCTAGAGCGGAGAGTGTACAGAGGAGAGTACAGGAGAGCGAGCAAGGAGAGCTAAAAAAACAACTGTTCAAAACAACTGCTAAGAGTGCTGGTTTTCACCAGCACGATACTTATTTGTTTATTTGTTTGGCCAACGTGCCCTTTTGTTTGTTTGGTGTTTGTTTTGTTTAAACCTTTTGTTTTTGTTTATTATTTAATAAAAGAAGCTGAACGCTGTAGCGTTTCAGCTCTCACCCGCTACTTCCTGAGTCTGTGTTTCTGGTCTGACGTCATCACTGAAGCCATCCTGTTCACAGTCATCCTCCGCCGTCATCTTCATCGCCCGAGCCTTCGGTGTCGACATCGCTGGTGTTGCGGTAGGGGCTGGTGCTGTGGAAAGTGCCAGCTTTACCCCTTTAATGAGCGCAGTGTAGCGCTCCTCCCTCCTTCTCTCCTCTGTGTCCCGTCTGCTATCCAGTGCCTCCAGCAGGTGCAGAGTAGATACAGTGCAGAAATAATCACACAGCAGGAAACTGTAATCCGTTTGGAAAAGGAGGTCTTTTATTTATAACTCCCGGTCTGGTGACCAAACAATTAACCTCCGGCAATACACACCAATGTGTAAAGCACGGAAGAAACAATAATAAATGGACTGCAGTCCAAATAATAAAGACATGTTATCCGCCCCACGGAGACGTGTTAGCCGTCTAGTGAATTCACAAAAACAAAAGACAATTACCAACAATGACAAAACAAACAAAACACTCACAAACTCTATTTAGTTTTTAAAGGGTTTCTCCCGGTCCTTCCAGTTTCTCGTTTCTTAAAAACCAAGCGAAGGAGTAGATTGCGATTCTCAGTCCCCTTTTATGCTATCACGCATGACCCCTTGGTAAACAAGTGCAGCTGTCTCTACTATCTGCAGCTGCTACATCGTTTCCTTTCCGGGTCAATACGTTCCTGCAACAGTCTCGCCTTCTTCCAGACTGACCGACTTCACGGCCCAGGGAAAGAACTGTCAAGCCAGCCCGTCCAAAGACTTCTCCTTTCATTGCTTAGCGCCCTTGCAGGTATACCCTTCTCACATGTATTAGTGCTTAGACCATACCATTTCAGAAAACTGGGCGGAGTTAAAAAAAACATTCTGATGGACAGTGTTTCTTTCAAACTGTCTAAAGGTTTAAAATACTAGGTAAATACTTACAAATATCAATGGTTGTAATGGAGCTGTAATTTAAATATCTACTAGATTAACAAATCTGTGACTGACACATTGCCTACCGCATTCAGGCGCTGATTTATGGTATCGTGGCCCTGCCCCCTTCCTGGATGGCCGGCTTCCGACTGACCCCGGAATGAACTGCCAAACCATCCATTCCGGGGTACTCTGCTCCGGTCATACAGTGTCCTCTCTGTCACAGTAAAATATAAAGAGAAAATAAAATTGAGCCAAGAATTGAACCTTTAGGGACCCCACAAGTAACCACTGCTAAAAAGGAGGTCTCCTCCTCAATTTTTATAAACTGAAACCTGTTTGAGAGATAGGACTGGAACCAGGACAAGACAGTACCTGACAATCCCACCAAATGTTCAAAGCGATCAATTAAAACAGAGTGACCAATAGTGTCAAAAGCTGCATTTAAATCAAGTAAAACAAGGACCGAAGGTGAGCCCAAGTTAGAGGACAGCAGAACATCATTTACTTCTCGAATTAGTGCTGTCTCAGTACTATGATAAGGCTGAAATTTCTCAGATATATTCTGTGCATCAAGAAATCTATTGAGTTGGCCAGCCGCTACTCTTTCTAACACTTTGGACAGAAAAGGGAGATTGGAAATAGGCCTGTAGTTATTAAGAACAATGGGATAGTACTGGGGAAATTCAGACTAATTGATAGTGAAGTAAAGGAGGATTTGCTTTTATTTGTACTGCAGGGGTGTGCCCCATGTTTCTGATAGTAAAATCATCGCAAAGTGTAATAAAAGCACACTAAAGCATGGTGTTGCAAAGGTAAGCATTGTAACGCTCAAGTAGGTATGGTAAACCATGGCAAACTATGTAAGTGCATAGCCATGGGAAAACGACGTCATTACCATTGTAATCATTTATAAGTGTAAATAGCAGGTTCAGCTTGGCTCAAACACTAAACTTCAATATTTATGTTACACAACAGATCTGCAGTAGCATCGTTTGAAACACATTTCTGTGAGATATACAGAGTACTAATTAGGTTATCAGTATGCTTTTAAAATGTTAGAAATAAATGGGCTCCTGAGTGGCGCACCCAGTAAAAGCACTTGCCTAGAGTGCAGGATGCGTCCTATAGTCTGGACATCGCGAGTTCAAGTCCAGGCTATTCCTTTGCCGACCGAGGACGGGAGCTCCCAGGGGGCGGCGCTCAATTGGCTGAGCGTCGCCCAGGGGGAGGGAGGGTTAGGTCGGCCAGGGTGTCCTCAGCTCACCGCTCACCAGCAACCCCTGTAGTCTGGCCGGGCGCCTGCGGGCTTGCCTGTAAGAGCTGCGTTGTCCTCTGACGCTGTAGCTCTTGGGTGGCTGCATGGTGAGTCCGCAATGTGAAAAAAGAGGTCGGCTGACGGCACATGCTTCGGAGGACAGTGAGTGTTCGTCTTCGCCCTCCCGAGTCAGCGCAGGGGTGGTAGCGGTGAGCTGAGCTTAATAAAATAATTGGCCATTCCAAATTGGGAGAAAATAATAAAAATAATTGGCAATGACTAAATTTATAGAAAAAAGAAAACAAAAAAAAATGTTAATGAAATAAAACATGTAAATGCATTATTTTCAATTGATACATACAAAATCAAACATTTATTATTTATTTCTTAGCAGACGCCCTTATCCAGGACGACTTACAATTGTTACAAGATATCACATTATTTGTACATACAATTTCCCATTTATACAGTTTTTTTTTTTTTTTTTTTACTGGAGCAATCTAGGTAAAGTACCTTGCTCAAAGGTACAGCAGCAGTGTCCCCCACCTGGGACTGAACCCACAAGCCTCCAGTCAAGAGTCCAGAACCCCTAACCACTACTCCACACTGCTCATTATGAAGGATATTGTGTAAATTATTATAATAACTAACTTAAACCCTGTTTGTGTTCACCTGCTACATTTCAATGTGTGTACTTAAAAATAATAGCCATTCTTGGTTGCAACAAGTTGGTCTATATTGTTTAAAAACATGTATTTTCTGTTACATGTCTTTACCCTGATTTCAAAACCAGAAACGTTTGGGTCAAGTGTTTGAGATACATTAACACTAACACAATCACTGAGCATCATGCATTTATTACTAATTTACACCAGAAGGTGGAGCTATTTTGTAAAGAAATGCTATCATGTATTGATAAAGGTGGTTATAGTCAGTTGACCACTTTGCAATTCTACTGTGGAAAAATGATTCACAGCAGAACCTTGAAACAAGAACAACCATCATGGGTCATTGCGGCAAAGTGGTTTGCAGTGTGCAGGTGTAGAGGTGATGCAATGTGTAAACAGATGACAAATAACAAAGTTAACGCTCCAAACAATTCTTTATTTGTTTTATTTGTAATCCAGGTCGTTTTGGCGACCGTAAATAATAATCCCTGGCAATACACAGCAATGTGTACTGCAGAGTCTGTCGGTTGTACCGACAGACTGGAAAATAGCAAACGTAATACCGATCCACAAAAAGGGAGACAAAACCGAACCAGGTAACAACAGACCAATAAGCCTGACTTCTATTATATGTAAACCTATGGAAACTATAATAAGATCCAAAATGGAAAATTACCTATATGGTAACAATATCCTGGGAGACAGCCAGCATGGTTTTAGGAAAGGGAGATCGTGTCTAACTAACCTACTTGACTTTTTTGAGGATGCAACATTGAAAATGGATAACTGCAAAGCATACGACATGGTTTATTTAGATTTCCAGAAAGCTTTTGACAAAGTCCCGCATAAAAGATTAATTCTCAAACTGAACGCAGTAGGGATTCAAGGAAATGCATGCACGTGGATTAGGGAGTGGTTAACAGGTAGAAAACAGAAAGTACTGATTAGAGGAGAAACCTCAAAATGGAGTAAGGTAACCAGTGGTGTACCACAGGGATCAGTATTAGGTCCTCTGCTATTCCTAATCTACATTAATGATTTAGATTCTGGTACAGTAAGCAAACTCGTTAAATTTGCAGACGACACAAAAATAGGAGGAGTGGCAAACACTGTTGAAGCAGCAAAGGTCATTCAAAATGATCTAGACAGCATTCAGAATTGGGCAGACACATTGCAAATGAAATTTAATAGAGAAAAGTGTAAAGTATTGCATGCGGGCAATAAAAATGTGCATTATAAATATCATATAGGAGATAGTGAAATTGAAGAAGGGAACTATGAAAAAGACCTAGGAGTTTATGTCGACTCAGAAATGTCTTCATCTAGACAATGTGGGGAAGCTATAAAAAAGGCTAACAAGATGCTCGGATATATTGTGAGAAGTGTTGAATTAAAATCAAGGGAAGTAATGTTAAAACTCTACAATGCATTAGTAAGACCTCACCTAGAATATTATGTTCAGTTCTGGTCACCTCGTTACAAAAAGGATATTGCTGCTCTAGAAAGAGTGCAAAGAAGAGTAACCAGAATTATCCCGGGTTTAAAAGGCATGTCGTATGCAGACAGGCTAAAATAATTGAATCTATTCAGTCTTGAACAAAGAAGACTATGCGGCGATCTGATTCAAACATTCAAAATCCTAAAAGGTATAGACAATGTCGACCCAGGGGACTTCTTTGACCTGAAAAAAGAAACAAGGACCAGGGGTCATAAATGGAGATTAGATAAAGGGGCATTCAGAACAGAAAATAGGAGGCACTTTTTTACACAGAGAATTGTGAGGGTCTGGAACCAACTCCCCAGTAATGTTGTTGAAGCTGACACCTTGGGATCCTTCAAGAAGCTGCTTGATGAGATTCTGTGATCAACAAGCTACTAACAAGCAAACGAGCAAGATGGGCTGAATGGCCTCCTCTCGTTTGTAAACTTTCTTATGTTCTTATGTTCAGAGTTTAAACCATGGGTTACAGTCACGAAATAATAAACACAGTATAAACGCACACACAACACAAACATGATCACAAGACCAGAGGGAGTGCTAACGTGTAAGTGGTGAAATACAATTTATTAGTGAACAGTAGCGCAGTGCTGTCCGGGTTTGTGGCCCTTAGCGACAGCTCCTGGTATGTGTAGTTGTCTAACAAGAACAAACGAGTACAATTAGAAATGACAAAACAAAGAAACACTAAACACTCATGGTTCTTTTATTACTCTCCTTCAGCGGTTCTCTCGCAACCATAACATAGGAGCAGTTCACTTGGCCACATCCCTTTTGTACCTCAACCACACCCCCTTGGTTAGCGAGTGCAATCGCTGGGGCAATGACGGTGTACTGTGGCTCCGCCCCCTTTCTAGATGGCCAACTTCCACTTTTCCCTGGAATTAATTGTCAGACCATCCAGTCCAGGGCACACTGTTCCCTTTACACAGCGGCAGGGAGATTTATAACAAAGATTCCAAGTAAAATGAAACAAGGACCAGGGGTCACAAGTGGAGATTAGATAAAGGGGCATTCAGAACAGAAAATAGGAGGTGTGCACTAGGCACCTATATGCATATCTTTTGGCACTGTGACAAAATTAAAACATTCTGGCTATACAGGATATATTACATTTTAAATTTGACATGTCTCCACTTTTGTAACTTTTGGGTATAGAGCCAAATTTAGTACTTGACCCTAATCGTGAAAAACTTTTTGACATGCTGGCATTTTTAGCAAAAAAGTCCATCCCTTTACTGTGGAACTCAGATACAGCTCCCTCTCTTAAACTATGGACTTCTCAGGCATCAAATATTTTACCTTTAGGAAAATTATCATATGATCTGCGCAACAGATCTGATACATTTTGGAATATATGGTCTCCTTTGTGGGATTATATTGAGAGTGGGAGGGGGGGTCATACTTCAGTCCCTGATAGTTAGACATGACCTTGACTTCTGTGTATTGTGCTTCTCTTTTATTTATATTTTCCTTCTTGCAGTATAGGCTATCACATGGAAAATGTTTATGCTCCTTTGGTCTGTTAGTGAACTGCAGTGGTTTATGTTTTTCTTTCCTTTTTTCTTCATTGCTATTATAATTATTATTATTTATCTATTATCCTATTGTGTGTGTATTTTTTTTATTTTTTTATTATTGTTATTGTTGTTGTTATTATTATTGTTATTATTATTATTTTATTATTATTTTGATATCCTTTGTATTAATAAAATCCAATAAAAATTTGAATTGAAAAAAAAAAAAGAAAATAGGAGGTACTTTTTTACACATAGAATTGTGAGAGTCTGGAACCAACTCCCCAGTAATGTTGTTGAAGCTGAAACCCTGGGATCCTTCAAGAAGCTGCTTGATGAGATTCTGGGATCAATAAGCTACTAACAACCAAACGAGCAAGATGGGACATTTGCAAACTTTCTTATGTTTCTTATTGTTTTTATGTATTGCATCATTTGCTACTGGGGTAATGTTTTCCTAAGTAATTTTGCTTCATTAAACAATTTCCTCTTGCTACTTCTTGCTTTGTTGATAAGTGTTTTCCACGCCAAATGTGAGCGTATTAGGCCTTGAGTGGTCACCAGGGCAACATGACTCTTAAATGTTTTTGCCATGGTAACAGGAATAAAGTACCTGGAAAGAAGTTGAGTGGTTGTTGCAGTAAAACGCGAGTGTGAGTGCTTTCCATAGCAACAGTAGGCTTTCTTTCTGGTTTCCATGGTTACTGAATTAGAACAGTTACCAGGAAGAGGAGGATGAATGGCTGGGCCTGGGTGTGTTGTACTCGCAGCCAATAGTGTGATAATGGACTGAGGCACAACTCTACTGGAGTTATAAAGCCGAGATGAAAATAAAATTCCAGGTAATTCAAACATGGTAAATTAAGGAGAGAATGATGTGCCACTTGTAGTATGAATGGCTAAATTAAACAAAAAGGAATTACATAACAACACAGATGAAGTGTTCTTAACGGTTTTCTGAAGTTAAAATCATAAACAAATGGTTCAAGAACTATACTCCTCGGTGGCTAATTGGTGGAACGCTTTACGTGGTAACAAAACCATAATTGACTGGATTATTTTTAGTGAGAAAATTACAACAACAACAATAACTTTCTTATAAAAAGGAAAGCAACTTGGAAAAAAAATGCACGGTAATACTTCCAGGCTTGACTATGGCAATGTACTGAGTGAGGTGAGAGGAGTAAAGAAGGAAAAATGAAGACAGTCCAGAAGGCCAGCGCAAAATAAAATGAAGATTTATATGAAACAGAAAACCAACTGCTGAAGAAAGCAAGTCATTTGCAAGGAACACCTGGAAAACAATGATGCAACAAAACAAGTAACTTTCACAAAACATTTGTATCATTTTAAAGAATATATATGTGGTGTTTATATTATTACACCAAGAATTTTAGAAAAGACAACGGGAAAAGACAACAGTACAGAAGGGACAGACAAGCCGAATTTAAAACTAAAAAAGTTAGGATTTTACATTAAAAAAACTACAGAATAGCAGGGGAAAAAAGAGAACTCCAAATATAAATACATGTGAATGAAACCATTGTTTTTACTATTTTTGACAATAAAAGACCTGCGTGTGCGTGTCCATATTGTTTCTTGTTTGGAGTTTCTTTTTATAGACCCGTCAGCTCTATTTTGCACCCAGTGTTTGTCGGAGTGGATTTACATTCATACCCCCAACCAGCCCTCATGACAGATGGCAGGAGCACGATGGACCCCAGTGTGATGGAGAAGGTAAGATATAAAACATTTATTTACAAGAAAGGAATAGTTGTGAGTTTTGCCATTTGTTCGCAGTGATGTAGATTTGTTAATAATACACCTCCAATGAGAGGGATTTAAAGGTATGATGTCACTTAGAGAAAAGCTATTGCATTTTGTACTGTAAAATATTTTCTGTGTTGCTGAAGATACTGTAGGACCAATCGAATTACACCCCAGGCCCAATCCACAATTATGTAGCTGGCATAATCAGCTTTACTGGTGCACTGTAATGTAGCTTACTGTATCTGTCTCAGATGTGAATGTAATCACGTTGTTGTAGTCTCAGCAAAAGTAGCGTTCAAGCAGCTAGAACTTAAAATAATAATAATAATAATAATAATAATAATATTTTTTTACAAAGCGTTAGTGTAGCAGGGCAGAGCCTGCTTGTAACAGTGTTGTGTTTGTGGGTTTGTGGTGGTGGTTGGCAGGGATGGGGTTAAATCCTATCCCTGTCAAATACATGTGAGAATGTGGCTGTTCCTAAATTAGATAATTGGTGCTAATTGGGAACAGCCATATGATATAAAAAGGGAGCTAGAAGCTCTATTGTGGGAGAGGTCTAGAGATGTTTGGAGAAAACAAATATACCTCTGTTTATGTTGAAACGGCGTGTGCGTGTGCGTGTGCGTGTGCGTGTGCGTGTGCGTGTGCGTGAGGGATTTCCTTTTCATTATTTGTGGTGCTTGATGTGGTGGTGTTTTATTTAACCCTTTTATTTTGGCTCTGTGAGCTGTCCTTTTGTTTGTCATTTTCATGTGTAAAATAAACACTTGAGTCTCTTTCCTACCTCCTCACCACTTTAAACACCCAGCTATCTTGTCACAATTGGTAATAGGATTAAAAACTGAAAAACTGACAGTGTTAAGTTTCATTTGTTTAGAGCCACATAAGTGTTTAACTATAAGTTAAGAGCACTTGTCTGAAAATACAATTTTATTATGGAATACAACACGTAAAACTGTGTACACATTTCCAGTAAAAGTTACAGGCATAAGTAAAATTTATTTTTCTTTTTGAGTCTTGTAATTCGAGGAAAGCATGCTGTATTTTACAAGTGTTGGTTAATCAATGGCCTACAGAGGGACTGTGGGGATTGTAGCTAACCGCTGCTCCGTGTGACGTCGATACAATTCTGGTCAATAACTTTTATAGCTCACTTTATCTAATGATGCATTTGATTTAAGCAAACCAAAACTGACTTACACAATACATCCTTTAATATTGAAAGGTGCAGTGACCCACACAGTTACAAACATTATATATACTGTATATATATATATATATATATATATATATATATATATATATATATATCTATATCTATATGTATATATAGATATATATATACACTGTATATAATCATTTTTTTTAGGATGGTTTACTGCAAAAGCCCATGCTGGAAATACTACATTTTGACCTTTAAATATGAAAATCCCAATCCTCAGTTAGTCATATTGGACAAACCTATTTTGGTTTAAATCGTGTGATTTAGTACCTGGTTTCATGTTAAATGAAATACACCCCACGGTATATTTAGTGTTGATTGTTCCACTTGCTGTAATTCCCATTGTGGAGGGTCTGTCAAACAGTATGCCTATGATGTGTTGTGCCTTAGCTTAATGGTCAGGAGATTTATATGAATTGTCACCCTGTGTCATTGGCGGCACTATCACAGCTTGTCATCTGTTGACAATACCCTTACAAAACCATATTAAAAGCATAGCAAAGTGTAATAAAGCACAGTGAAAGCATGGCAAAGCATAGACAAGCATAGTAAATTAAAGTATAATAAACATGCCAAACCAGGGTAAACTATGGTAAATGCATAGTGTAACCAGGGGATCTCCAAAGTTAAACACAGCACATTAATTCACCCTTTGGCTTACTATTACAATTGCTCCAGTATCTTTAAAAAAAAAAAAGATAAAAAAAAGTAGCATGTGTTTCTAAAGTCAATTTGTTTTTTTATCTGCACACCCCTTACCTCTAAACTAAGTAGGTCAGTGGTTGAACTTGGGCTTAAAACCTAATACTGTAGCTTCCAGTTCTCCGCTCTAACCCCTAGTCTAAATTGCCACAGGTGATTTATCCTCCAGGATAACTTGTTGACTGGATGGGATGGTCAGTCACCACTGAACCGTGGCAAATCTGTTCACCTTGAGCTCAAAGGCTTTCTTGTTTTCAATGTGTTGCCTAAAGTCAACACAATTTATCCAGTTATTCCTGTAAACACATTAATGGAAACATTTACTGTTCATTTTGGTCCTTGAATGCACTTGTATCACATGGACAATTTGCAAAACCATTACAATACTTGCAAGATGCATACAGTGCTGTCATTTACCATGTTTTCATATAGTTTACTGCACTTTGCTATGCTTTTACATTGTTGCTAGTTTACAGCTGATCTATGCAAATAGTGCTAACTGGATGATCTGATTATGCACAAGAGTACAAACCTTCTCTATCAGTGCACACGGCACAGGCCCAGATACAGTAATGTCCACATTTAAAACAATTAGAGGTTTGTCCACAAATCTGAATATCCAATATCACACCACATCTGCAACTCCCCCCTTCACCAAGCCAATCACCTCTCTAGACCCAGTAGCTTGGTAGTGTATGCCAGCTGGCTTCTGAACACCAGTCACCTGCCCAGTAGGGTTGGTGCAGCAGAGTGTTTTTCCCTCCCCAACCAGTTGCCTAACTCACTCCGCAAACCACAGGTTAGGCTTTTACCAGGTGAGCCACTTGGGAGTCCTGGAAAGTACTTTCAATGGAGGGCTCACATAAGAGCACAGCAACATTGAGCAGCAGAAACAACACACAATATGTTTAGCATTCAAATCAGGAAAGATGTTTGGAAAAGCAAATAATACCACATACTGTAAAAGTGTCTGGATACTGAAAATACTATTTACTGTAGGAATCATATATTAAAAAACATTAAATCATTTTATTAGGTGCATACTTTGTTTTTCTCTTTTTTCTTTTACAAAATCTGAACCCCATTTTACAACAATGCATCAGCTTTATACAAATATAAAGACATTGACAAGAAAAAGATACACTGCAATTCCACCCTTCCACACTCCATTACTGTACATGTCACTCAATTGCCAAACCGCTGTTATATCCCAGGCATTGCTGAGCGCTCTTCAGGCTTCAGTTTTGTACATTGCTTGATTTCTCAACCTGGAATTCAACTTAGTTCAACTTACTGAGTCACCACCATTCACAGCCTGTGGATTTTTGGTTTGTTTGTGCTTGTATGATGATAACATTACAACATCTCTACCCTGGTGCTCTTGCCATCCTGCAGAAAGGCCAACCTTGAAAAGAAAGGCCGATCTAAATTTAAACTGGAATGTGGATCGATCTCCTGGTTTTGTTTAAACAGCTAGGGACACAGGGTCAGGCAATGCTCATTAGAAGTGTTCCTATACTAAACATGCCAGAGGTCTTTGTATGTGAACCGATTAACCCTCCATTTAACTGGCACTGAGAACAATTACCTGGTCAACACCCCACTTTCATTTCAAGAGAGAAATTAGCAGCTGTCAAAAACTACCTAGTATTGACCAAAAATAAAGAGGTTACGGTTCTATATTTAAACTGGATTAGAAATAATTTGACCCACAATTCAAACTGAAAAGTAGACAATGAACTTCACTGAAATCTGATTGGAACAAAATGTATTCAGAATGTATTTCAAAATATATTTGGAAATATGTAGCAATATTCTAAATAAGAACAGCGATTCAACACATGCACAAATTGAAAAAAGTAATACAGTAAAACTTGTTTTATACAACCTCCCTACAGCCTGGCATTCTGTATAATTTATTTTAATATTTGGGTCCCAACTGAATCCCCATTAAAATGAATGGTGTCATACCCTCTACAATATGGAGCTGAGACCTCTCTGTAAAAGTACACTTTTTTGAAAGATTTAGAAACTTCTAGCTGCCTAGGCTATTGCTGTGCATGATTGGTCTGCAGAAATGACCTATTGTGTGAAACACTGAGTCTATGATGGGACCTTCTTTCCTGGATGTATCTTGTGTTTTAAGGCTTCAGAATTGTTTTGGGGGTGTTATTTTTGAATATATGACAATCCAATTACATTAAGTATTTTACTATTTTGTGTTTAGTTGTATTTGTGTTTAAGAAGAATGTTCTCAATAGAGCTGTGGCTGTATGCCATACTTGACCCTGTGACTTCTGTTTGTTTCATAAACTGTAGATCGTGGCCCATGACAGCCCGCTCCGTGAGCACGGTTCATAGTGTTTTGTAAAGTACAATACTGTATATAATGCTTCTTAATGCTCACATGTTTATGCAACCTGTTTAGGCAGTATGAACAATTGTTATTTAAATTGTTTTTAAAGATGGAGTACTGTGTGGGGGGATATGGGTATTCCCTAAAATAATAAGCTGTTTTTTTTTTTTTTTTTTACAGTGTTATAAAAACTATACTATAAAACTTGATCTTGAGATGCCACATTGAATTTCTCTGTTGTCAATAAGTAGCCTGCTGGGTGCAAATAAATAAGTTCCGGTGACCTGATCGATTTATTTTTCTTCTCCTTTACTTTTCCTAGATTGTACTTTTTACGATGGAGAAGTTTTTTCCTTATTCTTTTATGTTGTCATTTTCTTATTTGTTTATCTGAATTCATTCAGGTATGTGAGATTAAAATTAATAAAAATATTCATTTTCTCATTTATTGGGAGATTTCTTATAATACAAATGAATTGCTTATTTGTGTTATTATTCAACAAAATATACTGTCCTACAGTACAGGGCTATGCATCTGACTATACAGTTTCACTGTAAATCTTTCACTGCAAAAGTTTTGCTTTTGTGGATTAGGTTACAAGAAATAGATGTCTACAATTATTTATTTCACGATTTTTTTTTTGCAAAACTCAAAAAATGCTAATTCAAAAGTATTCATACCCTTTGATGCTATGATAGTATTGTCTACAAGTTGCTAGAAATTTCAATATGTCAATGCAGAACCTAATTCTAGAAAAGTCTACAAAATGCTGGATTGTAGGTGAACATTCTTAGAGAGTATAAAAGGGTTAGGCATAGGGTGATTGCTGTCATTACCAATAAGTCAATATGGGAAAAAGTAAAGAGCTCGTATTTATTGTCATAAAGCTGGAGAAGGATACAGGAAGATTTCCAAGCATTTGAGTATCCCAATTTCAACTATTGTTTCTATTATCAAGAAGTACAAGACTCATGGTACTGTCACAGTGCTCCCTCGGTCTGGAAAAAAGAAGGTTCTTTCACCAAGAAGTAGTAGAAGAATTGTGAGGAAGGTTAATAACAATCCGAGATTGATTGCAGAAGATATTCAAAGTGAATTGGCTGCAAGTGGGACTGGGGTTTCCATTTCAACCACAGGTCAAGTATTACATGGTGAAGGTCTCAATGGTTGCAGGCCAAGGAAAAAGCCACTCTTAGGAAAACGTCACAAGGACAATCACTTAAAGTTTGCAAAACGCTATTTGAATGATGGATATGAGTTCTGGTCAAAGGTTTTGTGGAGTGGTGAAACAAAAATTGAGCTATTTGGTCACACGTTTAGTCGTTCTGTTTGGAGAAAGTCTGGTGAGGCGTACACAGAAAAGAACACCATACCTACTGTCAAGCATGAAGGTGGTAATATCCTTCTATGGGGCTGTTTTTCCTCTAATGGCACAGGAAATTCAGTTACAATGCATGGTAAAATGGATTCCATAGCAGACCAAAAGATATTGGCCAATCACCTGAAACCATCCGCTACAAAACTTGGTTTAAAACTCAACTGGACGTTCCAACACAACCATCCAAAGCACTCATCAAAATCTATTTCAGAATGGTTAAAGAAGAATAACATCAAGGTTCTGGAATGGCCTAGTCAAAGTCCTGATCTAAAAGAATCTTTGGTATGAGTTGAAGAAGGCTGAGTTGAAGAAGTCCTCGGAAATTTGAATGAACTGGAACAATTTTGTGTTGTATAACTGAGTACATTGATTTGAATGCAAAACTAGATTTTTTTAACGAGAGGCCAATTAAAGCATGGGCGTGTAAGAGCCAGATTCAGTCTGTACCTTGTTGTGTAAAGCTTAATAACAGGGATACCTCTGCAGCAGTTTCCTTCCATGTCTCCAAGGTGGATGATTTTGCCATGTTTATCCTGGAGGTGGAGAGCTCTAACAGAATGATGTCTTTTAAAATTAAATAGACATTGCCGCCAGGATAAGTTGTGAGGAGGGAGCCAACGCTAAACTATCATTTTTTTTTTTGCCGCTGTTATTCCAGCCAGCCAGATCTTAAGTTGGCGCTCAGATAAATGAAGATTAGAGTCATCATTAAGCAATAAAAGTAAGGGCTCCAGCGGCAAATCCTTGTCAAGCAAATTGGACAAAGTAGAGGCCACACGGCCCCAAAAGGGCATTCCCATAAAATGTGTAGTAAAGTGCCAGGATCCTACAGGGAGCAGAACTCGCAGTGTGGATTCGAGATAATACCAATAAGGAAGCTTCTACGGGCGGTCAAATGAGATCTATGACAGACCTTAAGGTGGATTAATTGGTGGTTAGGGTTTTTGAAAGCTCCAAATATATTATCCCAAACTGCTTCCCAATCAATTTGTCTATCAGGTCTCTTTCCCATAAATAGTTAGTGGTTTATAGGAGGCTTTGAGTAAGGTGCAAATAGATCTGACCTCCAGGGCCCATAAGCTCGTAGGGCAGAGTGAAGTCTGAGGTAGAAAAAAAAGAACCAGGTAACGCAAAACGTGAACATAATTCTTGGAATCTGAGGAGACCATCTCTATTAAATATATTATTAAGCATGTTAATACCTTTTTTAGATCAGGATGCAAAAAAGAAGTGCTGGGCACCGGAAAGAAGAGCTTTGTTTTACCATATCATGTTGTGTCCCATATGCTTTTCCACCGCTCTCCAGCTTGCAATTGAGTTGGCTATATTAGGACCATAATGTAAAGCGCGTTTTTTAGGCGGAAGCCCCACAAATAATAGATCTTGTAGTCTGATGGGTGAGACCAAAGCGTCCTCAATTGCTCGCCAAGGCACAGTAGAATCCAGCCAGACCTTCAGAGAATGTAACTGAAAGGTCCAGTGATACAATTTGAAGTTTGGGACTGCTAAACACCCAGCTGATTTAGCACGTTGTAATGCAGTTAATTAAATCTGTGGTTGTTTATCGCCCCACAGAAATTTCCTATTGAAGGAATCGAGCTTTATCCAGTAACCTGAAGGGGGAGGTAGCAGTATCATGGGGCTCACAAAGTTAATGCGGGGGGAAGATATTCATTAACAGTAGAGCCATCCAGCCATGTAATGAGGAGGGCTTAGTGTCCATCTGCGCATGTCTTCACAAACTCCCTGTAAGGGTTTCAAACAGCTTATTTTGCAGTTGTTTGCAGGGTGTGGTAAATATCGATACCCAAATAAGTAAATTGTTTTTTTAACAGGGATAATGGATGGTAAGGGGACCCTACCAGTGGCAACATTGAGGGGCATCAGGGCAGATATAGACCAATTCATTTTATAACTAGACCAAGCACTGAAGTTGTTGAAAGCTGACAGAACTGTGGAGAGAGTGTTGACTATCTGCAACATAGAGCAGAATATCATCGGCATACAGGGAAATGGCATGCTTTGACAATTTAAATTCAATAGAGTGGCTATTTTGTATTCTGATGAATATTCTGTGCTAAGGGTTCAAGTGAGAGAGCAAACAAAAGGAGAAAAAGCAGGCAGCCTTGTCTGGTTATTAAAGTGTTCAGAGTGATATATACCAGCCGATACCATGGCAGAGGGACTGTCATAAATAATATGTAACTTATTAATAAAATCTGTCCCTAGACCAAAGCAATACAAGCCATAAAAAGTCCCATTCAAGCTGATGAAGGAGTAATAAACGGCGCACATTATCTGAAGCAAGACGTCCCTTCATAAAACCAGTTTGATCAGGGTGAACAAGTCTATCCATAAATTTTTCAAGATGCATAGCCAGGGCTCCCGAGTGGTGCATCCAGTAAAGGCGCTCCACGTGGAGTGCAGGATGTGCCCTATAGTCTGGGCATCGCGAGTTCGAGTCCAGGCTATTCCTTTGCCGACCGAGGACGGGAGCTTCCAGGGGGTGGCGCTCAATTGGCCGAGCGTCGCCCGGGGGGAGGGAGGGTTAGGTCGGCCAGGGTGTCCTCAGCTCACCGCGCACTAGCGACCCCTGTAGTCTGGCCGGGCGCCTGCGGGCTAGCCTGTAAGCTGCCCGAGAGCTGTGTTGTCCTCCAACGCTGTAGCTATTGGGTGGCTGCATGGTGAGTCGGCAGTGTGAAAAAAAACGGTCGGCTGACAGCACACGCTTCATCTTTGCCCTCCCGAGTCAGCACAGGGGTGGTAACGGTGAGCTAAGCCTAAGAATAATTGGCCATTTCAAATTGGGGAGAAAATAATAAAAAAAATAATTGGCAACAACTAAATTATTAAAAAAAATAAATAAAGATGCATAGCCAAAACTCTAGCGTGTCATTTGATATCTGAATTAATCAAAGAAATAGGACTGAAGTTAAAGCAGTCAGTCAGGGGGGTCTTTTTTGGAAGGGAGATCAGAGCAGTACTGAGTTCACGATGACATGCACCTTTTTCAATTGCTGGGTGCAATGCAAGCAAAATTTGTCCTAATAATGTAAACCCCTGTGAAGCCTCCCCTCTAGTCGGTGCCTTGACAAATTGCGTTAGGAAGCAGTCATTTGTCATTTCCACCATTTCAATTTCGTCCGTCGTGCCCCCCATCGGGTTTTCCCATTTTATACAGGGGAAGTTGAAATCCCCCATTAGTATGGCTTCTCCTTTTCTACACGCATTTCAAATGTCATTGTATAACAGATTATTTTGCTCAGCGTCTGAATTTGGAGGTCTATAGCATGGTCCTATTATTATGCCCTTTGAATTTGTGTCCATTATTCTGACCCATATTGATTCTGCATTGTTTTCTTTGTCCTGATTTAACACCTGGGCTTCAAGACTATTTCTTATGTATAGCGCTACCCCTCCGCCTCTTCTGTCCGGCCTGTCTTTCCTATATAGTGTGTACCCACTAATATTATATTCGTCTCCATCACTCTCAGACAACCAAGTTTCTGTAACACCTATCACATCGTAGTTACTTGTTAGTGCAGTAGCTTCAAGTTCTAATATTTTGTTTCTGAGACTTCTAGCATTAAGATAAATACATTTAATAGTGGTCTGTGGGAGGGTAGTGGGTGGAGCTTTAGGGAAGGACCAGAAATGACAGCACACAGGAGCCGGAAGTGTCGTTTAGTCCTTGGAGCCCTGTACCATCAATGGTACAGGCAGGATTTTATTTTAACAAACAAAAATAGAACAGTCCAGCATTTCAGAAAATAAACAAGAAAACCACCGGAATACCAGCGATGGTAAACTCAAGTTTCAAATAAAAAGAATAAACAAAAACGTCTCGTTACAAAACAACAATAAAGGAAGCACTGGGTTTCTCCGTGCTACTGCAGTGGGTTTCCTCTCACCGCCTCTTGGCCCCCTTCCACGGATTACTGGCTTGTCCTGGGTTTCCTCCACTGCGGCAATCCACCAAAGTTCCTTAAAGTTTCAAGCTTCTGCGAATTACAGCAGTTTGATAAAAACAAAACAACAACAAAGCACAGCACGTGTTTTCAGTTCAGGACAGGGGGCCGAATGGCAAAACCATACTGCTTAAATACTGCCAAGTCCCACCCCTGCAATCAGCACGCTGCCTCATGTCAGCCAATCGATGAGAACAGCACAGCTGATTGCAATGATGGGACCTGACGGCCGCATGGTTCCACCTTGGTCCAAGATGGCCGCCTGACCCGGAACTTCCTGTATGGTCAGAGTTCAGCCTCCTGACCCAATCACGGTCAACCCTACACAGCGCTGCCGGTGGTCGGGAGGGCGAATTACAACAGGGACTCCTTTCAATCCTGTCACATGGTCTTACCTGAGTTGTTGCCCTTGTTTTGATGTGGTCTCCCTTCTGTTTTTTTGTTTTCTCCCCCCTTCCTTTCTAGTTTAAATGCTTCTGGACTGCCTGAAGGATCCTTTCTCCGAGTAGATCCAGGCTCCTGGAAGGCAGCACACTGTTGTAGTAAGGGGGTCCAAACTGCGAACTGAACTTGCTGTGTTTTTCAGTATGGAGTCCCCAACAATCATGACCTCCCTTCTTTTTGCTGCCTGGCCAGCACTGTTTATAGGGTCCTGGGTGTTGTTTCTTTCATTCTCTTGATGTTGGTTTTGGTCATCTAAATGTTGAAGTGGCTCAAATTTGTTGGATGTCTGGATTTCTGGTGGTTGTGTTTGACGAAGTTTCCTTTTTTCCCTGCTTCTGCCTATCTGAACCCAGCTGTTTCGACTCTCTTCCATCTCCCTGGTGGCTTTCAGTCTGCTAGGGGTGCAGACTTCCATGAATTGTGGGTGTGTCAGCTCCTCAAGCTCCTGTTGCTGTCTCATTTCCTCCAGCTCCTTTTCTAGCAGGCTTAATCGCTGAAGCAAGTCCTAGATCGTGCGGCACTTTACCCGAACTTGGTTGAGCCCTGTTGGGTTTTCTCGGATTTCCCACATCATGCAGTGGTCACAGATTACTGGCTTGAAGACCATTTTTTTTTTTTTTAGTTTAGTGTAGCTTCTGCAGCTGTCAACCTGCTTTCCAACTGCTTCTAACTGCGTTGTACTTGTCCACTCGTACTTCTCACACGATGTCGCTTCCACACGCTGTCGCTGGGAAGCCTGTCTGCCTTTGTTTGTTTTTGTGCTGCGTGCTCCGCTCCTCTCCCGTGTCCCAGAACGCCGCAGGATTTGAATCAGGAATTTAAATATATATATATATATATATATATATATATATATATATATATATATATATATATATATATTTTTTTTTTACTGCATCATCATTCACACTGGTGTTGCTTTAAAATAAGCTGCTTTCAGGAGACCTAACAGCTGGTCATCACTGTGAGACAGAGCACTCTCCATTGCTTTTGCCATTGCTTGACGTGAAGTTTTTGCTGCAGCAGAAGAAAAAGGTGCTTTTTTTACACTCAGCCCTATTTCCACCTGTTTTCACTGTTTTCATTTATTTATGTTTAACTACTGGATAGTTTGTACTGCATGCATGTAGTATCAACTGGAAGGCCACAACATTTCCTTTAATATTATGTAAGTTGCAACAGTATCAGGCATATTATACGTGGTAGAGATGAGAATATATTAAAAAAAAAAAAACGCTTTTTCAAAAAAAATCATGTTTGGTCACTGCTATATATATTATAATCATAGATGGCTAAAAAAACACTGCACCATTGAACCTCAATATGAAATGAACATGGGGGTGGGGGTGGGGGAAGCTGAGCTTTTAAGCTTTCCAACGATACCGCCCCTTTCAGTCTGCTTCAATGACGGAGCAATATACTCAAAACGAAACCTAAGCTGTGGGGCTGATCTTAGCTGACAGTCGGAGTGCACCACAAGAGCGCCCACCACTGCTCCGTGCCTGCCAATGGGGCACCAGCAGGACATGCCCCCAGGGAAAGCAAGCTAATTTCAGCATTACAAGAGCCAAACAAATTGTTACACTGCACCACGGGTCGAAACATGTATGCAGCATGGGTGAAAGTGCTCCGTCTGAAGACGGAATTCTGTCAAAATGGCCTCTCCCAGGTCCATTCCTATAATTCGTGTAGAAATGACTTGTGACCTTTTAGTATATTTTTCTCCTGTTGAACTGTAACTTGATTGAGACAGTAGGCGCCTAACCCATAGGGCACCGGGGAGGCAAACGATTTATTTTGCCACTCGATTTTTTTTTGCTCTGTGTAAACACACTATTATTCTAAGTTTTGTTACGGTTTTAACCTATAAACGGTTTAAAATGTAAAATTAATACTAATTAATTAAATATAGGCTAGTTAATTGTTAGTTTAGTTTGTTTTATTCTCTATTAATTAAATTATATTCAGACGGTTATTTAGTAGGTTCGTGTTGCTGCGGGGCCATGAGCGGGTTTAAATTCAACAGCAACTCTAAATAAAATGTTACTGCTATTAAGCACTGGTAATAATCTGAAGCAGCGGTATTGCAGTGTTTTTTTTTCCATTAAAAACTTGTTGTTCTCTCATTAAAGCAAACCAAGTAGGAATTTGCTTAAGACGATTTTCAAGTCAAGTAAGCTTATTTGTGTATAAATAATGACAAGAGTTAAATCAACTTTAAAAGGCCCCTGAATCGTAAGGTTATTAAACTGGTTTGCTTACACTCTACCCGCCGTTCTGCGCACTGTCAGCGCTGGTTAAAGATATAAATAATGTACCCGATCCAAAACAAGTGTAAAACTTGCCCGAACATTGAAGTAAAAAATATAAATATTTTAAAACTAGCAAGACATGACTTGTTGCACGAGCAGCAGTTACATGATTGTTTTACATTATTGTTTTGCCCTCTAACTCAATGGACCATAGAAGCAAGCACAAAGGCAAAGACACCATTTCTTAGAGCAATAAGACCATTTAATGTTATAAAAAAGAAACAACTCTTGACTGGTCCTTCCTGCAACTAAGTTTATACTGTTGAAATACTGTTAAATGTACTGTTTATTCAGCAAAAAAAAAAAAAAAAGTCTTTGCATTTGCTTCAGAGTGAAGTCTTTTTTTATATAATAAAACAGTGCTTTTGACATGGCAAGTATTTTGAACTGCCTTACTTATTTACCTTCTAAAGAACAGTACTTGCTTTTCATTGTTTAACAGCTTCCTTTAATAAACTACATGTGGGAATTCTAAGTGTTGCACTGTGCAGAGACTTGTATGTATTTGTATTTAATGCATGTTCAGTAAGTACATATTGTAAATTTTAAGCTGAAACATCTGCACAGTTTTGTAGGTTTGCAATTTCTGAAACAGCAACTTCACAACAGCAAGGTTTGCTTGGTTTCTTAGAGCTTCTTAATTGTAATAAATAAATAAATAAATAAACATTTGCTTCTCTACGCTCAGCAGTTAGTCCTTCAGTTTGCCCTCCTACTGTTTAACAAAGTTAGGTGCCTGTGATTGACACAATTCTTTGATCATTGCTTCTGACATTGATTAAAACACTGAATTGTTGTGCTGTTTTTAGAATGAAGCACTCACCTATAGATACCAAAACTGACTCATGTTACTGAATAAGAAAGGTTACTGGTCCAGAGCTTATCTATAAAAGTGAGTATAATTTAGATTTTTGTTATAATACAGTTAAATAAACTGTTAATGCAAACATTTTATTTTTTACAGTTGGTTATTAGTTATGAACTTAGAAAAAGATGTCAAACTCAGAAAAACTGAATGAACCCTGTATTTACGATATCTGATTGGGGGGGGAGGGGGGGGAGTTTCAGTCAAAATGATCATTGGCCACTTTCACCCATGATGCAGTTGCTGTATTCTAACTTTTAAAAGAGAAAAGCTCAAGAATAAGTAAATACAAGTAGCTTTCGAGTTAAGGTGGGAGAAAGCAGTAACTATAGAATTTTGCCAATAGCTTGTGTGTTCCACTTACTGAGCCGTCTCCGTTCACAGCATGTGGTGTGTTTGTATCGGATGATGACATTGCAATATCTCTACCCTGGTGCTCTTGACACAGAAAGGCCAACCTTGAAAAGAAAGGCAGATCTAAATTTAAACTGGAATGTGGATCTATCTCCTGGTTTTGTTTAAATAGCTAGGGACACAGGGTCAGGCAATGCTCATTAGAAGTGTTCCTATACTAAACATGCCAGAGGTCTTTGTATGTGAACCCATTCAACAAGTTCACTTAAAACATAAGAACATAAGAAGGTTTACAAAGTTTGCTTGCTTTGTTGTTAGTAGCTTATTGATCCCAGAATCTCATCAAGCAGCTTCTGAAGGATCCCAGGGTGTCAGCTTCAACAACATTACATCAGATCGCCGCATAGGGCCGGACCAAATCAAAGTTAGCACTTAGCGAACAAGGACGCGAAAGCATTCGCAGTAATAAAACACAAGAAAAATTCCAAGCGAAATTTCGCCGAACCAAAACAAGCCCTTTTCGCCCTTCAAAAAGCAGCTCTCGCTTGTTGACTACAAGTGGGTTGAGAAGGAGGGGTGGTTGGTTATCACCCGAAATCTACTCAATTCCAGCTATAAATCACATCGCAAGACTTTCACAGGACCGGATTTTATAGCCAACTTAACTTGTCGAAAGCTATCGCGTTTTAAGCAAATAGTAAACAAAATAACACTAAACATCCTGATATTTGACAAAAAAAACAAAAAAAACATCATGCCTCAAAACGCTCTGCAGACCTCATATATGAAGAAAACAACAGCGAATCAATATGGGTCAGAATAATGAACAAAAATTCAAAGGACATAATAATAGGAGCATGCTATAGATGGCATAGCATGCTCCTATTATTGTGGTGGAATATATATGGTGGAAATGACAAATGCAGGCTTCCTAACGCAATTTGTCAAGGCACCGACTAGAGGGGAGGCATGCCTTGATTTAGTCTTTTCAAATAACGAAGACAGAATAACTAAAACAGAGGTCAGGGAGCCATTGGCAAACAGACCACAACATGGACCACAACAGGGGTTGTACCGACAGACTGGAAAATTGCAAACGTAATACTGATCCACAAAAAGGGAGACAAAACCGAACCAGGTAACTACAGACCAATAAGCCTGACTTCTATTATATGTAAAGTTATGGAAACTATAATAAGATCTAAATTGGAAAATTACCTATATGGTAACAATATCCTGGGAGACAGTCAGCATGGTTTTAGGAAAGGGAGATTGTGTCTAACTAACCTGCTTGACTTTTTTGAGGATGTAACATCGACAATGGATAATTGCAAAGCATGGTTTATTTAGATTTCCAGAAAGCTTTTGACAAAGTCCCACATAAAAGATTAATTCTCAAACTGAACGCAGTAGGGATTCAAGGAAATGCATGCACATGGATTAGGGAGTGGTTAACAGGTAGAAAACAGAAAGTACTGATTAGAGGAGAAACCTCAAAATGGAGCAAGGTAACCAGTGGTGTACCACAGGGATCAGTATTAGGTCCTCTGGAGTGGCAAATACTGTTGCAGCAGCAAAGGTCATTCAAAATGTCATTCAAAATCTAGACAGCATTCAGAACTGGGTAGACACATGGCAAATTACATTTAATAGAGAAAAGTGTAAAGTTTTGCATGCAGGCAATACAAATGTGCATTATAAATAGCATATGGGAGATACTGAAATTGAAGAAGGAATCTATGAAAAAGACCTAGGCGTTCATGTTGACTCAGAAATGTCTTCATCTAGACAATGTGGGGAAGCTATAAAAAAGGCCAACAAGATGCTCGGATATATTGTGAGAAGTGTTGAATTTAAATCAAGGGAAGTAATGTTAAAACTTTACAATGCATTAGTAAGAGTTCTGGTACAGTCACCTCGTTACAAAAAGGATATTGCTGCTCTAGAAAGAGTGCAAAGGAGAGCAACCAGAATTATCCCGGGTTTAAAAGGCATGTTGTATGCAGACGGGCTAAAAGAACTGAATCTATTCAGTCTTGAACAAAGAAGACTACACGGTGATCTGATTCAAGCATTCAAAATCCTAAAAGGTATAGACAATGTCGACCCAGGGGGCTTCTTTGACCTGAAAAAAGAAACAAGGACCAGGGGTCACAAATGGAGATTAGATAAAGGGGAAGAATGATGGCGCTGATTCCGGGACTGAAGCCAAAAAAGTAAACATACCACCAAGCTTTGGGTTCATGCGGAGTTTCCCAAAGCAGTTCATAATGCCAAACAAGTAGAGAAAGTTATTTGAAGTGATCCAGGAAGATAGGAAACAGCAATGCAAGGTCCAATACAGTTCATCTTACGGGTATTGATAACTTATATGAATGTGATACTGGCTTTTTAAAGTAACCTGTATTGACCAAGAATAAAGAGGCTCTGATGTCTATTTAACTGACCTGATGGATCTAAACATTAAGAGACTCACACAAACTGTTATTTGTTGCTTGCTCCAGTCACTTTGGAATTGAGCAGTATGGAACGAGGAGTGTGTGTCTCTCAGATGGAAACAGCGTGCTATGTGTCCAGTGTTGGTTTGGATTTAAACAAGGGCAGTATTTAGATTTGCCATTGTTTAAATCAATTGAATTTCAAAGACCTCTTTTTGATTTGGAAATTCGATTGGAAATAATTTGCCCCACAATTGAGAAAGAAAAGTAGTTTATGAGCTACATTGAAACCTGCATGGAAACTAAATGTATTTCAGAATGTATTTCAAATATATTGCAATAAAAAAATATGTTGCAATAGGAAACTATTTGCAATTAACTCCCAATATTCATAGCTGTCTACTGAAACAAATCCTTACCTGCAAAATGCAATACTCATGGTGTATCCTTTATATCTTCAAAAGCTTCTTGATAAAACTTGGTAGGGACTTGGTTGATTAGTTTTGCATACAGTAATGCAAGGGATACTTGCAGCATGTTACTAACATACTGGATACAATTTTTTTTACACAGTGAACCTGAATGACAATTCTTGAGATATAATTTTCACTGTAACTGAAAATACAGTTTGTTGGCTTCTATATGATACGAATCTGAAGCTGCCCAAAGAGGAAGTTGCTTCATATTACATTATTTGTTGTCATGTTTGTAGTCATTCTGTGTGTGTGGTTCTATTTTCTATTTCTATTTTCAGTTGTGCTGCTTCAGTTTGTGATAAGCCTGCATTTGGGGCTTTGACTATGAGTTCAGGAGTGACTGTTCTAGTTATCCCCTCTATATACATACACTATGTACTGTAATGTAGGCTAGATCAGCCAAAGACAGAGTGCCTGATATTTCTAATGCTCAGCTATTTATTGCCAAAAAAACCCAAACGGAAACTTAATCCAAAGTCATAGATCACTAGATGAATAAATAGATCACAAAGTGAATGATTAATTAATTAATGAATTAATTAAAGATTGATATTTATGAAAGTTTTCTTATAAGTGTTGAATCAGGAAAACTAATTCACTGTTTCGAGTGCCGACTCGCACTGAGTTGTATGCCAGTTATAACAGCAGTGTGGCGTAGTGGTTAGGGCTCTGGACTCTTGACCGGAGGGTTGTGGGTTCAATCCCCAGTGGGGGACACTGCTGTTGTACCCTTGAGCAAGGTACTTTACCTAGATTGCTCCAGTAAAAACCCAACTGTATAAATGGGTAATTGTATGTAAAATAATGTGATATCTGTATAATGTGAAATAATGTATAATGTGATATCTTGTAACAATTGTAAGTCGCCCTGGATAAGGGCGTCTGCTAAGAAATAAATAATAATAATAATAATAACATGTCTTCCTAATTAATACTAGTCCGATAATGAGGTTCAATTGATTGTTTATTTGGTAATTGGATCTGGTTTTTGCTCTTTTGTTACGCTTAGTTCTTCAACCTGTTAATGTTTGCCTCTCATATTGTGGGAATGTTGTCATGAGTTCCTTAGTTTGAGTTTGAAATCCCACTTACAGTGTCTGTTAAGTGAAGATCGTAGTAGCGATGTCTCTGTTTTAGATGTCGAACGTGAAAGTGGCATTGAAAAAAAAAAAAGCAAAAACTAAGCAATGTAAACCAGGAATGGAGGATAAAGTTATTGTTTGTTTGGCCAAACCTAAAACAGATGAAGACCTAAATATCATTGCCAGTGATCGGTTTTTAAGAAGTACTAGCGTAGTCTTCTTTGTTCAAGACTGAATAGATTCAATTCTTTTAGCCTGTCTGCATACGACATGCCTTTTAAACCCGGGATAATTCTGGTTGCTCTTCTTTGCACTCTTTCTAGAGCAGCAATATCCTTTTTGTAACGAGGTGACCAGAACTGAACACAATATTCTAGGTGAGGTCTTACTAATGCATTGTAGAGTTTTAACATTACTTCCCTTGATTTAAATTCAACACTTCTCACAATATATCCGAGCATCTTGTTAGCCTTTTTTATAGCTTCCCCACATTGTCTAGATGAAGACATTTCTGAGTCAACATAAACTCCTAGGTCTTTTTCATAGTTCCCTTCTTCAATTTCACTATCTCCCATATGATATTTATAATGCACATTTTTATTGCCCGCATGCAATACTTTACACTTTTCTCTATTAAATGTCATTTGCCATGTGTCTGCGCAATTCTGAATGCTGTCTAGATCATTTTGAATGACCTTTGCTGCTTCAACAGTGTTTGCCACTCCTCCTATTTTTGTGTCGTCTGCAAATTTAACGAGTTTGCTTACTATACCAGAATCTAAATCATTAATGTAGATTAGGAATAGCAGAGGACCTAATAATGATCCCTGTGGTACACCACTGGTTACCTCACTCCATTTTGAGGTTTCTCCTTTAATCAGTACTTTCTGTTTTCTACCTGTTAACCACTCCCTAATCCACGTGCATGCATTTCCTTGAATCCCTACTGCGTTCAGTTTGAGAATTAATCTTTTATGCAGGACTTTGTCAAAAGCTTTCTGGAAATCTAAATAGACCATGTCGTAAGCTTTGCAGTTATCCATTTTCAATGTTGCATCCTCAAAAAAGTCAAGTAGGTTAGTTAGACAGGATCTCCCTTTCCTAAAACCATGCTGGCTGTCTCCCAGGATATTGTTACCATATAGGTAATTTTCCATTTTGGATCTTATTATAGTTTCCATAAGTTTACATATAATAGAAGTCAGGCTTATTGGTCTGTAGTTACCTGGTTCGGTTTTGTCTCCCTTTTTGGGGATCGGTATTACGTTTGCTATTTTCCAGTCTGTCGGTACAACCCCTGTGTCAAGAGACTGTTGCATGACCTTGGTTAGCGGTTTGTAAATAACTTCTTTCATTTCTTTGAGTACTATTGGGAGGATCTCATCTGGCCAAGGGGATTTGTTTATTTTAAGAGCTCCTAGTCCCTTTAACACTTCTGCCTCTGTTATGTTAAAGTTATTTAAAACTGGATAGGAACAGGTCGACATGTGGGGCATGTTGTCCGTGTCCTCCTTTGTAAAAACCTGTGAAAAGTAATCATTTAATATATTTGCTATTTTTTTTTCTTCATCTATGATTTTGCCATTTGTGTCTCTTAGACATTTAACCTCCTCTTTGAATGTTCTCTTGCTGTTATAATATTGAAAAAACATTTTGGAATTGGTTTTAGCCCCCTTAGCAATATTGATTTATATCTCTCTCTTGGCCTTTCTAACTTCCTTTTTGACTTGTGTTTGCAGTTCCAAGTACTCTTTCTGTGTACTTGGAACTGCAAACACTTTTTGGTCCCTTTTAAACACTCTGTAAAGTGCCTTTTTTCGCTGAATATTTTTTTTTAATTGATCTGTTAAACCATTTTGGCCATTTTGTTTTAGATTTAGATTTGTCTACTTTTGGGATGCAATTGTTTTGTGCCTCTAGTACTACATTTAAAAAACAGCCATCCTTTTTCTGTGGATGTTTTCTCTATTTTAATCCAATCTACTTCTGTTAGTCTCTGATTCATACTTGTTTGAACAATGGTTAAATGAAAGAAATACAAAAGCTGAGTTTAAATCTAACGTCAGTGTAATTTATGGAGATTTACTAAGTGCTGGAAATGCATTTGTATTTGAAAATGCATTTGTAATTATGATTTTTTACTTTGGTAATGTACAATTGTATTACTTTTAGCAAACAGTAAGAAATGCTAAACTGAAATTGCAAGCCCTTTTCTAAGTGTTACGTTTGAAATGTGTTGTTGCATAATAAAATGATATTCACTTTCCTGTTGAATTGTTCTGACTGTGGTTTCGTTGATGACGCAACAGTTTTCTGTGGATTCGCAGCACAAACTGCATCCGTTAATCAAGAATATACCTGCCATGCAATCCCCTTCTCTCAAAGGCACACTGCCACTTTTCATTAGAAGATTCGTAGAATGAATCAATCAGAAAATCAAAGGGTGATGTCACAGAAATGTTTTAAAGATGGTTATTGGGCTCTTTTAGCAAAAGGGAGACCTGTGCTAATGCTAATAATGGATTTCAACATCTCGGTTTGCAGCACTCCTATTAGACATGCTGGAAAAGATTGGAATACCATAATACCACTGATGCTGTCTGGATAAAGCCTTTGATATCCTGGAGTTCCAGCCCTTATAAAAGTTTCCCATTCAACTCCCCAGTAATGTTGTTGAAGCTGACACCCTGGGAGCCTTCAAGAAGCTGCTTGATGAGATTCTGGGATCAATAAGCTACTAAGAACCAAACGAGCAAGATGGGCTGAATGGCCTCCTCTCGTTTGTAAACTTTCTTATGTTCTTATGTAAAAGCATGGCACTGTAATAAACCATAGTGAAAACACGATAAAGCGTAGGTAAGCATCGTAAAGCCAAGCAAGATATGGTAAAGCAAATCAATTTTTACATTTAGCCGTTGACTGAGCAAGACTTTCCTGGAAACACTACAAAGTGCTCTCTGCTTTCTCGTATTTATATATATATATATATATATATATATATATATATATATATATATATATATATATATATAAATATATATATATATATATATAAAGACATTGACACAAACATTATAGAGCATGATGTAACATGATCATGTTATTATCAACACACTGTTTTTTTTATTATTATATTGTGCTCGCAGAGTAATGTGTTTGCACTGAAGTAAGTGTCAGGTGATTTATTGAGTGAAGATGTGTACACAGGGAACATTTTTTAACCTTTTGACTTCCACGCAAATGCTGGGCCACAATCAAAACAGTACTTTACAATGTTTTATTCAAATCTTTATTAAAGTGTTTTACTTAGTTCACATAATTAAATTGTTGATATACCCCAAGAGAAAACACTCCTACTAAACTGTTGAGACGTATTCTCTAGGATTACCAAGTCAATAGTTTCCTTGCATCTGGTATTGTTCCCGACTCCTGTAAGGCTGCTGTAGTAAAACCATTGCTAATAAACCTACTATAGATCCAAAAGTTCTTGATAATTGTAGGCTGATGATACTCAACTATATTTATCTCAAACTGGGTGACACCTGAAAATACTCTGACTACCTGTCTTTCTGCAATTAAGCAATGGATGTCCAAAAAGTTTTTCATGTTAAACTCAGATAAAACAGAGATGATGCTTTTGGATCACAGAATCAACTACATATAAATCCATCTGATTTAGCATTTGGTAGTTTCTCCTCCGAGTTGGGTAAAACTTTAGTTTAGGCATCTGTTATAATTGATTATAAAAAATAGCAAAAAAAAATGGCAAAAGTGTATAATAATATTATGTTATTATTTCTAATCATATTATATAATTGTTAACAGCATACTTAATAACATGTTTATAGATTGCTTATAATCACTCAAGGGATACCTAAACTAAAGTGTTACCCTGAGCTGAAGGCTGAAATGAGAAATGTGGTTGTCATTTTTTATCCAGATTCGATCCACACACTAGGAATGTAACTAAAGTGTCTGTTTTTTTCATTTAAGAAATTTAGCTAAACTAAGATGTTCTCTTTTGCTGCCAGACGCTGAGAAACATATGCTTTTATAACATCTGCGATTGATTATTGCAATGCTCTTTTCTCTGGTATTTCAAGTTTTATCACAATTGCAGCTTGTGCAAAATGCTGCTGCCAGTTTTAACAAGAATAAAGAAGCACAAACACATTACCTCTGTGTTAGCAGCCTTACAAAGAAGCACAAACACATTACCTCTGTGTTAGCAGCCTTACAAAGAAGCACAAACACATTACCTCTGTGTTAGCAGCCTTACATTGGCTTCCTGTATGGATGAGGATTGATTTGAAGGTCCTGCTTCTAAATGATACAGCTTTAAATGGCCTTGCTCCCCTATATCTAAAAGATTTGCTGACCCCGTATGTTTACATGACCAGTTTGACTCAGTATTCCATGGATACAGAGAAAGAAAACAGGTGGCAGTGTTCAGATTTAGAGCTCCGGAATTGTAAAATGATCTGCCACGATTTGTAAGGAGGCACCATCTCTTTTACAGCTGCTTTTACAGTAAGATTAAAAACACTTTTTAAAAAATAATAATTTTGGCATTGTATTTTAAAGGGAAAATGTATCATCCTATCTGATACTACTTATTGTTGTTTTTTATACAACTTATTTTGTCACTTAAAGTAAGAATTAAACCGACTTTTTTATTATTTTAATGTATGTAATTTAAAGGGGTATTTTATCATCTTATCTTTTACTATTTTACTAAATTGTTTTGTGTATTTTTTGTTATTTTTATCTGTAAAGTGCTTTGAGGAAATTTATCATGAAAGGCGCTATATAAGAAATAAAGATTGAGAGAAAATCAGAAATCTGTGAACTGGGGAGTTTATGACGCTGTGTTTTATTAGTTTCAGAAACAGCACAGTCACTTACACATATATAAAATAAATATATTATACATTTGTAAAGGTTATAATCCTTAAGTAGATTGCTGTAAAATAATCTAATTGATAAGTCTAATTGGTCTGTATTTTATTCTGTATTCCATTAAGAGTCAATTGTATTTCCCTTGCATTCGTGCTGAAAGCTGGCTTGCTGCTTTCCGGGAATCAACGACTTTGATAAGACCGAGTCTTTTGTCTTTTTGTCTTTCAGCAGCCACCTCTCTTGCATGGTAGGCCGCTCTTTGTATCTGTCTGTCGTGTGTGAGTGACTGCCTGTGCAGTCATCCGCGAATGGTTGTCCTTTCTTCCGGAGAGTACACAGTTCGTCCATGGGGCTAGGCTTTGCCGCATCCCCGCTGTCGAGTAGACCCTCTTGGCTGTGTAGACCTGAGCCCGCCTGCTCTCCGCTTTACTATCCTTTCCATGTGCTGTCTGCTAACTCGCCCACCGCGGCTTCGGCCTTGTCCCCCTGGTACATGCTACTCGCTGACCAGGTGTGTTGACAACGTGGTTTGGGTAGGCACTCTGCGTAGTGGCTTCTCCGGTGCTGTGGTACCGCGGCGCACGCATCGCCCTTGATACTCTGGTATCTCGGTGAACGGGTGCTTAGTGCGGGCACGCATACGGCTGCACGGTATGCGGTACGAACAGCCCCCGGCGGTGCACGGGGTTACCACTGCCTAGACCTAGCGCTACAGCTGTCGGTGCGGCACAGTACTCAGCACACGCGGTGCACAGGTCGAGCGGTGCTTGTGTCTACACTGCTGCACGGGCATTCAGTGCGCAGTGTTAGGTACTATTAGCGCTACTGGGTGAATGCACAGCGTTCGCACTTACTAGTGCCTGAGCGCAGTGTGAGTGGTGCTTTCTGCACTCGAGCCTGTGTATCCACCCCGGTATATGATATGCGCTCCCTGGTTGTGTTGACTTCACGCGGTTAAAGTGCTTCGGCTCCCTCAGTGCTTAGCGCCACAGCATGTCAATAACACCTGCACTCGGTGCCCCGATCCTTCGGTGCACCAGTACTGTATTCTACCTCACTCAGTGTCCTCGGTGCGTCTGCACCCTTGGTGCCTGCCTCAATACATGGCTGAGCCGTACGCGGCGTTGGGAGCCTCTGGCCAGGCAGCAGGCAGCAGGCTCAAGCCCTTGCTCTGGCCCCAGCTCAGCCGATAATGCCGGCCCCGGAGCTGGCCCTACCTGCACCAGTGGTTGCCCCTGGTGTTACAAAACCGGATTTCAGCATTGCTGAGGACCATGATGCAATTCTATCGCGGCCTCATGGGAAGGTGGCTCCTTTCTTCAAAAGCAGCCTCTACCTCCCCCTGACCATTTCTTGGACCAGCAATTGAGGAATTGCTGCAGCGCTCTCACTGAGAACGCAAGGCGTCTCGGCAGGTAGAGAACGAGACACTGGCATCCAGGCTGTCTGGCCGGATGAATGGTTTATCACACTGGACCGAAAGAACACGGATTCCACATTCCTATTCGTCCAGCGCACAGGAAATATCTCTGCTTTGCCTTACAGGGGAGCGTCTTTGAGTTTTCCGTGCTGTGATTCAGCCTCTCCTTAGCCCCCCGCACGTTTTCAAAGTGCATGGATGCCATCCTAGCTCCCTTGCGGCTGCAGGTGATCAGGGTGGTGAATTACCTGGACGACTGGTTGATCTGCCAGTCGCAGGAAGGAGCAGTGGCCCACACAGCGATTTGTATGAAGCATCTGTTGAGGCTGGGTCTCACCCTCAACGATGCCATATATATATATATTTGGCTATTAGTTATCAACATTGAAAATTGTCAAATTCTTTAAATTAGGTGTTTGAAAAAGTGGTCCTTGAAGGTCCTTGAAAAGTCCTTGAAATTTGTATCAGAAAAACTGTAAGAACCCTGTACATCTGATTGAGTTAAGCAGAGATTGTATATTATTTTTGCAGCTGAGGTTTTATAAAATGAATATTATGTGAAATCGGGGGCATACATGTAAAAGGTTTTATCAGTAACATTTCAAAAACTATGTTTGTTAACTAGCCTCATGTGTGATTTATCAGGTGGATCCATCCGATAAAATGAAGTAATTTCTGAATTTGATTCTGAAAGTGGTCCAGAATGGCTCTGAATGCATCTGAGACCATGTACAACCCCAGAGCTTCAAGTGGCCTAGGGGGCACCCTGTCCTGCCAAATTCTGTCCCTCGCTGAATTTTGCACTACTTTGAGATATACGCATGCGTGAGTGTTTCGTTGAAGTTTTTCTGTGTGATTACTTAAGCTATTCATTTATTCATCGTGGTTTACCGTGAACTTTCGGTATCACAAATTAAATGTACAGTTTAGACAGCAAAACAGTGTGAAAACATCAAAACACAAAATGGCTTGTGAATGGCCATTTCCTCACATTATGTTTCTTTAAAATGGGCCAGATGACATTTTTATTGTAATATTTTACACTGATTTCCATTACACGAGAGTAGATGTTAAAACTTCATGCTGATTTGAACTCGGCTCTCGCCAAGATAAGCACCAACTAAGACATAGCTTTTCAGTAAACTAATGTGATCCATCTGTGTCTCCATCCATCCATATGATGATGTAGATATCCTTCTGTCTGGTGTTGAAGGCTGAAGTGTAATGCTGGCTCCAGGGATCAGCTTATTGCCTCCCTAGCGCATCAGCACACACAACGGCTGCGATGCTGGCTCCAGGGATCAACCACAGTGCGGTCTCCCCAGCGCATCAGCATGACAACTGCCTGGATTGAGCTAAGTAGGGTACATCTCTGGGGTCTTCAAGTGGGCACCTTCCATCTGTGTTTTGTCGACTAGCCCACGACACCTCAAGAGGGCTTGACGGTGATTCTGGCGTCCCAGAATAACCCCCCTCCGCCCCCCACTCAACTCAGCCCAGCTTACTTACCTGTACATCAGCGTTTCTTTCTTTCTATTGTGCTTGAGATCACCTGCCAGAATCTTTCCGTCTCAACCACAGCCAGTTGCTGCTCCTCTCTGCTGCTTCAGATAAGTTCTTCACAGTGCAACACAACTCTTGGCCACTGAATCCGACGTCTCTGAGAAACCGGGTTGTAGAGTGTGCCACAAATCCTTGACAAACCACCTCCACTGGGTAAACCCGGACTCTCCATCCTCGCTGTTCCGCTTCAGTGGCTAGTTGAGCATACCGCAGTTTCTTCCTCTCATACACCTCATCTACAGCATCTTTCCATGGCACTGTTAACTCTACCAGGTGAACAAGGCGTGCTGATCCAGACCACAAGACAATATCTGGTCGAAGGTTACTGATGGCAATCTCAGGTGGAAAAATAAGCCGTTGACCAACATCTGCCAGCATTTTCCAGTCTCTAGCAGCTTCCAGTTGTCCTGGGCGAGGTTTGGTTTTAACACCTTTTCTTGGTGGTTGCTCTCCTGGGCAGAGGAATGTTGTCTTTTGTGTGTAATGTTTTGATGGAACAGATGGCAACTTATTGGTCATGTTACGCTTGTCTTCCAATGCTAAGGCCAAACATCGCAGCACATGGTCATGGCGCCAAATAAACTGTCCTTGGCTAAGAGCCACCTTACATCCTGTCAAAATGTGCCTTAATGTTGCAGGTGATGAACACAAAGGACATGAGGGGTCCTCTCCTACCCAGAGGTTTAGGTTCTGTGGTGATGGGAGAACATCATATGTTGACCTGATGAGGAAACTGATCCTACTCTGTTCCACTGACCATAGGTCTTGCCAGCCAATCTTGTGTTGTTCCACACTCTCCCGTCTCATCCATTCTCCCTGCTTGGCCTGGGAAATGGCCTTTATACACCTCATCCTCTCCTCCTGCTTTTGCACCTCGTTGACTACCAGCTTCCTCCATTGAGCTGGGGCTGCCATGTAGGAGGAGCTGAACTGAGACCAAGACCCCCTTTTCCAATGCTGAACTTGCCCCATGATATCACCATTTCGAAGGGCAGCCTTTACATCCTCCACAGCTTTCTTTGCCGCCCACTTTCTTCCAGTTTTCAACACAGGTGCTGCCTCCCTTACACATTTGTCAAGTGACTCTACTAATGTCATTTCCAGTCTGACCTTGGCGCACTTAAACTCCTTGGTTAGAGCGGAGACTGTTAGCTGCAGTATTCCTTTACCATAAAGTCCCACTCTGCTGAGGCAGCGTGGAACTCCCAACCATTTCCTGATGTAAGAACTGATTAAAGCTTCCAGCTTATCTGCTGTTGTCACTGGCCACAGTAACCTCAGCAGTAGACCAAACTGAAAGCACCAGAGTTTTAGTTTGCCTGGTAGAGCGCAGCTGTCTATGCTCTTCAACCCTTCCATTGCTTGTTGTCTAACTTCTCCCACACGAACTGTGTCCTTTAGATCCTCGTTGTACCATCTCCCAAGACTCTTCACTGGCTTCTCAGTATTACACATTAAATATACATTTTAGACATCATATACTGTGTATCTATATACAAACATAATTTTCTACACAGCAGAAGGGCTTTTTTGTCTGAAACGTCCTGAAATATAGATATTTTAACCAGTTAAATAATTTAAACCTTATCTGTACATCAAAAAAAACTATTTTTTTCTATATCTTTCATTTTTGTACACTGCAGTTATACCTCCTTCAAACCTATATATACCTCCTTCAAATATATACTTGTCCAAATACACTGAGTGTACAAAACATTAGGAACACCTTCCTAATATTGAGTTGCACCCCCTTTTGCCCTCAGAACAGCCTCAATTCGTCGGGGCATGGACTACAAGGTGTCGAAAGCGTTCCACAGGGATGCTGGCCCATGTTGACTCCAATGCTTCCCACAGTTGTGTCAAGTTGGCTGGTAGTGGATCTCTACTCCAAATAGCTCGTTCCATCTCATCCCACAGATGCTCAAATGTATTGAGATCTGGTGACTGGGCAGGCCACTGCAGTAAGCTGAATTCACTGTCATGTTCGTGGAACCATTCCTCGACAATCCTAGCCTTGTGGCATGGGGCATTATCCTGCTGAAAAAATCCATTAGCAGATGGATACACTGCTGCGTGAAGGGATGCACCTGATTGGCAATGATGTTCAGATATCCTGTGGCATTCAAACGTTGCTCCACTTTTATCAAGGGGCCCAATGTGTGCCATGAAAACACACCCCACACCATCACACCACCACCACCAGCCTGCAATGTTGACACGCGGTGGATGCATGTACTCATGTGGTTTTCTCCATCCCTAGTCCTCCCATCAGCGTGAAACAGCAGGAACCAGGATTCATCAGACCAGGCAATGTTTTTCCAGTCCTCCAGTGTCCAGTGTTTTCGTTCCTTAGCCCACTGCAATCGCAGTTTCTTGTGTTTTGCTGAAAGAAGTGGAACTCTGTTAGGTCGTCGGCTGCCATACCCCATTCATGTCAAGGTACGACGAGTTGTGCATTATTTTATGGGTCTTTCGGCACCAATGTTGTCTGTTGCTCTGCACAATTCGTGTCAGCCTCCTTTGGCCTCTTTCACCAATGAGCCGTTTTCGACCACTGGCCTGCCGTTGGCTGGATGTCCTTTGGGGGGTGGACCATCCTTGATACACACGGGAAACTGTTGAGTGTGAAAAACCCAGCAGCATTGCAGTTCTTGACACACTCAAACCGGCGCGCCTGGCACCTACTACCATACCCCGTTGAAAGGCACTTAAATCTTTTGTTTTGTTTTTCCATTGTTGGCATTTGTACGTGTCTGTGTTTGTGTTACCATGTTTCATTACTATATTTATTATGCTAAACAGTGCTTCGCTCTATTGTATAATTCTTACGTTTTGGTTTACTGAAACTTGCATTAAGCATTTACTAGTTCGCTAACATTGTTTGGATTATGCATCAATCTTTTCATACTGGTATTCACAATTCAGTTACTGTGGTGCAATATTTCACTGCAAATAAGACTACCGTTTACTACTAATACTGTACTTGTATTATGCATGTAGTGTATGGAAAAGGGTGAATGATTTATACATTTTAGATGGTTTTAAATGGGTCTACCTTTGATTTTAGTCTCTAAACACATATATAAAAAGAGTAGTCTGTGGCTAGATATAGCGAAAGTTCATTGTAAACAACATTGATGAATAAATTAAGCTTAAGTAATCACACGGACAAACTTCAACGAAACACTCACTGATGCGCATATCTCAAAGTAGTGCAAAATTCAGCAAGGGGCAAAATTCGGCACGGCACCCCCAGACTCACAGCCAAAAGATTGGTTTTGCTCCAGGAGTTTCAGTCAAAATGATCATTGGCCACTTTCACCTATGTTAATAGCATGTGCTATATAAATGGGACAGTTTATTCAAGTGTTGGAGTGGTAACTACATTTTAAAGTTCTGTTATTATTATTACTATTAATTTCTTAGAAGACGCCCTTATCTAGGGCGACTTACAATTGTTACAAGATATCACGTTATTTTTACATACAATTACATTATTTTTTTACACATTATTTTTACATACAATTCCCCATTTATACAGTTGGGTTTTTACTGGAGCAATCTAGGTAAAGTACCTTGCTCAAGGGTACAGCAGCAGTGTCACCCACCAGGGATTGAACCCACAGAGTCCAGAGCCCTAACCACTACTCCACACTGCTGCCCAATAAGTTCACTAAGGGACTAGTTAAAATAAATATTTACAGTGCTTTATTAAAATACAGTTTGTATACACACTTTTATTTGCAGATGTTATGAGCTGTTGAGGTCATGGTTTTGTACTGTGTGTTTTACTTTTAATAGTAACTACTGTTTGACTTCTAGAAAGAAATTGCAAAATTAGATCATTTCCAAGGCTAAATGTCTACGGTTATTCTCTTTACCGGCCGGTCATCCCGTTTAGTTACACAACAGATCTGGCCTTGAATTGCACATTATCTTGGATCATGTGTGTGACATTGACCTTGCCTCCCTGACAAGTATAAATACAGACCCCTGAGCTACTGTACTCTGTGAAGAGCAGAGGCACGCACGTAGACAGAGTCAAACAGGCAGAAGGAAGGTACCTCCAGTCTCTGTTCTAGTTTGCCTGAATTCGTCTCTACTAAATACAAGGATGCATCTTTTAAGCAAAGGCAGTTCTGTTCTCGAACATATCCTTAAGGTAAGGAAGATTTGTACTGTATACAATTAAATATGCAAATATGTGTGTGTGTGTGTGTGTGTGTATATATATATACAGACACACACATATATATACATTTAAATGAAAACAATAATATAAGTATAAACTGGGATAAGATTATACTGTGAGCTGGTCAGTCGACTGATAAATGTAGTGCTTTTGAAAATTCCAGGTGAAGGAACTGTTTAATCCATGTGCAGAGTGACTAATGCTTGTGTCAAATCCCTTTATTTTTGTGTTCAAATCAAATGAGTTATCAGTTCACAGATGGATTTCTTAGAGCTTCTAACAGAAGTGGGGAATCACCCTGGATTGCATCTCCTTGGTTATCCTGGGATTAAATAATCATTTAATCCAGGTAATCCCTGGTGCTGTAAAATAATCAAATACATGTCAAATCACCCCACTTAGCTATAGTTTAGTTTTAGAGAGGAATTGCCAGGCATTGCAAGATCCACTCAAGTTGAGAAGCAAATGGCGTGTGTAATCAATCAGCCAGATCAATGCTGTTATTTACATGTCAGCTCCTTTCCACACACCCAGGTGGATCAAATTTTATCAGAGTTCCGACTGACAAAGGAGGAGCTGAAGGAAGTGATGCGAAGGATGCAGCAGGAAATGGAGCGCGGCCTGCGTCTGGAGACTCATGACCAGGCTAGCATCAAGATGTTACCCACCTACGTGCGCTCCACCCCTGAAGGCTCCGGTATGCATGTGTGTGTGTGTGTGTGTGGTAATGAACCATCTTGAGCAACGCACAAGAAGCATCTGTATGTTGTTTTGGACTCTCAGTTGCCGCAGAGACCTCAATAACTTTGCAAAATACACATTGTTAATGTATGGAGTCCATTCTCACAATAATGTTTTAAATATTAGTAAATGGTAGTAGTAAAATATTAGTAAATGGTAGTAATTTTGTATTGATTAAGAAACGGAGAACACAATCAGATATAAAACTGGTGAGAAATTAATATCATGTAAAGAATTTATTTTAATTCCTAAACATAATAATATTTTTGCAGTTATTGCTAGCAACTTTTTAATGAAGGAAACTTGCTGCTGTGTTTGATCGCCGTTATTTATTTTGTTATATAAACAATTTCTAACACAGTTAAATTTAGAAGCTCTTGATATGATAAAAAGACAAAATGCTTCTGTTACACTTTTGTGTCTGGTTCTCAATCTCAGAAGTTGGTGATTTCTTGTCCCTGGACCTGGGTGGGACGAACCTCCGAGTAATGCTGGTGAAGGTGGGAGAGGACCAGGAGCGAGGCTGGAAAGTGGAGACCAAACACCACGTGTACTCCATCCCTGAGGATGCCATGACCGGCACTGCTAAAATGGTAGCGTTAAGAGTTATTACAAAACCTTTGAAACAATAGGGATCAAAGCACCTCTAGTTTGAGAGACATACTAAAAAAACGATTGCGTTTCAGTAGATACAGTATTGGGTATCATATACAGTATACCAATTGCCTTGGATCAGCTGTTCAGTCCATGCAACTATTATCGTGGTAACATTATTGCCATGAAATATTTGACAATTCTTGCTCATTAGTAAAATGCTTATAATACATAATCTAATAAAGCTTCTAAGTAATTAATACATACACAAGATTGTTGTTTAAATTACATTTTGCTGGGGAGTGTCAGTGGAGTTATAAGGTTTGTAATCCTATCAATGTGACTTGCTGGAGATAAGGTTTGGAACTTGTTGGGTAATATTAAAGATCCCATAAAATAGTTTCCATCTTAAATACTGATAGCAATTTACCTTTTCCCTCCCAGCTTTTCGATTACATTGCTGAGTGCATCTCTGACTTCTTGGACAAACATAACATGAAGCACAAGAAACTGCCCCTGGGGTTCACCTTCTCCTTCCCTGTGCGTCACGAGGACATTGACAAGGTAACCGAGCCCTGGATTGTGCTGGAGTTCGGGATCAACCCTGCAGGGAGCAGTCAGCATAGCTTTAAAGAAGACAACATACTGACCCTATAAACCTACAATAAATATCATCATTTCTTTAGAAAGAATGTACACCCGATTATTAAATGACTGGCTCATTAAACAACCCTCTATATAAAATGTTAAGGTCTTAGAATTTTAATGAACAGTCTATGATAATATGAGCTACACCCAGAGATGAGCAGTATCAAAAATAATTGAAATATGTATTCTCATAACATTCGTATTTTTGTAATTTGCAATTCAAATGCTAATGTAAGTATTTTGTATTTTATATCAAAAGTACACATGCCTGAGTATTTTGTAATACATTGTTTTACATTGCTGCTATGCAGAGCTAAGCTCATTGCAGGATATCAGATGCAAACAACCTTTTCACTGCAAGAATGCAACAACATTGAGTTTTGTACACAATGTTTTGTATGTGAAAATATGTACTTTTAAGTAGACTATTATCAGATTGCAAGCAATATTCAGTGACACAGCAGTGGAAATCCAATGCATATGTTGACATACCAATGATATTACAATGGTAGGAACCAACACAAATGTACTGTTATGGTAACTGGACCACCATGCATTATTTATTCCAAATCCATTGTGTTGCTGGCAATAAAGGTTCTGTTTTGGTTTCTTCATGGTAATAAACTGTATTATATTGGCACCCCACATGTTTTTCTTTATTGGTGCTTCCAATTTGAAACTTTGAGGGCTGCCATTCATTGGAACTAATTTCATGTGATCTCTAGTTTAAATGTCTGGCAGTGGTACAATGTACAGTTATACTACAGTTTGTTACCCTATTTGTCCTACATCGCTACAATAGAATGAATGTGTGTCACAATAACCTGCTTTTCAACAATACGACACTCAATACAATACTTTGTTTATTTCCCACCTGTTTTTCTAACTTCAGGGTATCCTGTTGAACTGGACAAAGGGGTTCAAAGCTTCAGGAGCAGAGGGAAACAACGTGGTGGGGCTGCTGAGGGACGCGATCAAAAGGAGAGGGGTGAGTCTCTCTGTCTGACTGACTGCCTGGCACAAAGAGTTAATCTATGCCCTTTTATAAGAGAATACAAATCAGTCCGTTTTGTGAAGGCACGTCCCTTGTGGTTAGATTGGACTGTAGTTCCATCACGTTTGGATCATTCAATCTAGGTACTTTCACGTTAATGTTTAAGTTGTGGATTTTGGGGTTTTCTTCAGCAAATGACAATAACAGCTCTTGTTGTTACCCAGGATTTTGAAATGGATGTGGTAGCCATGGTGAATGACACAGTGGCCACGATGATCTCCTGTTACTATGAAGATCGCACTTGTGAAGTTGGGATGATAGTAGGTAAGGTTGCAAGTGGACGAGATTTGATATAGTACAGCATAAGTAAGCTTTGTGAATGTTTGTACTAGAATTCACACAAACTATGGCACTGGCTTCAAATCCCTTGCAGGGGTCTATTCAATTGTAAAACAGTGGCAGATCTACAATACTAACACTGTTGGTAAAATATAAAATTAAAGGTGTTGGTTTTGTCAAAGTCACCTTGTGCAAATGTACAATGGCAGAATTTGACCTGCCGCCATGTATTATACCCATATGTAATCAGAAGGGTCTGTGTAGGAGGCTCTGAGTCTATGATAAAAGTCTGGAGTAAGCTTGAACATTCAAGGCAGTTATAAGAACATAAGAACATAAGAAAGTTTACAAACGAGAGGAGGCCATTCAGCCCATCTTGCTCGTTTGGTTGTTAGTAGCTTATTGATCCCAGAATCTCATCAAGCAGCTTCTTGAAGGATCCCAGGGTGTCAGCTTCAACAACATTACTGGGGAGTTGGTTCCAGACCCTCACAATTCTCTGTGTAAAAAAGTGCCTCCTATTTTCTGTTCTGAATGCCCCTTTATCTAATCTCCATTTATGACCCCTGGTCCTTTTTTCTTTTTTCAAGTCAAAGAAGTCCCCCGGGTTGACATTGTCTATACCTTTTAGGATTTTGAATGTTTGAATCAGATCGCCGCGTAGTCTTCTTTGTTCAAGACTGAATAGATTCAATTCTTTTAGCCTGTCTGCATACGACATGCCTTTTAAACCCGGGATAATTCTGGTTGCTCTTCTTTGCACTCTTTCTAGAGCAGCAATATCCTTTTTGTAACGAGGTGACCAGAACTGAACACAATATTCTAGGTGAGGTCTTACTAATGCATTGTAGAGTTTTAACATTACTTCCCTTGATTTAAATTCAACACTTCTCACAATATATCCAAGCATCTTGTTAGCCTTTTTTATAGCTTCCCCACATTGTCTAGATGAAGACATTTCTGAGTCAACATAAACTCCTAGGTCTTTTTCATAGTTCCCTTCTTCAATTTCAGTATCTCCCATATGATATTTATAATGCACATTTTTATTGCCCGCATGCAATACTTTACACTTTTCTCTATTAAATTTCATTTGCCATGTGTCTGCCCAGTTCTGAATGCTGTCTAGATCATTTTGAATGACCTTTGCTGCTTCAACAGTGTCTGCCACTCCTCCTATTTTTGTGTCGTCTGCAAATTTAACGAGTTTGCTTAATATATCAGAGTCTAAATCATTAATGTAGATTAGGAATAGCAGAGGACCTAATACTGATCCCTGTGGTACACCACTGGTTACCTCACTCCATTTTGAGGTTTCTCCTCTAATCAGTACTTTCTGTTTTCTACCTGTTAACCACTCCCTAATCCATGTGCATGCATTTCCTTGAATCCCTACTGCGTTCAGTTTGAGAATTAATCTTTTATGCGGGACTTTGTCAAAAGCTTTCTGGAAATCTAAATAAACCATGTCGTATGCTTTGCAGTTATCCATTTTCAATGTTGCATCCTCAAAAAAGTCAAGTAGGTTAGTTAGACATGATCTCCCTTTCCTAAAACCATGCTGGCTGTCTCCCAGGATATTGTTACCATATAAGTAATTTTCCATTTTGGATCTTATTATAGTTTCCATAAGTTTACATATAATAGAAGTCAGGCTTATTGGTCTGTAGTTACCTGGTTCGGTTTTGTCTCCCTTTTTGTGGATCGGTATTACATTTGCTATTTTCCAGTCTGTTGGTACAACCCCTGTGTCAAGAGACTGTTGCATGATCTTGGTTAGCGGTTTGTAAATAACTTCTTTCATTTCTTTGAGTACTATTGGGAGGATCTCATCCGGCCCAGGGGATTTGTTTATTTTAAGAGCTCCTAGTCCCTTTAACACTTCTGCCTCTGTTATGCTAAAGTTATTTAAAACTGGATAGGAACAGGTCGACATGTGGGGCATGTTGTCCGTGTCCTCCTTTGTAAAAACCTGTGAAAAGTAATCATTTAATATATTTGCTATTTTTTTTTCTTCATCTATGATTTTGCCATTTGTGTCTCTTAGACATTTAACCTCCTCTTTGAATGTTCTCTTGCTGTTATAATATTATAGTGCTCACCATCACCAGTGTAATAGATCAGTGTGGCAAAGTGGTTAATAGTGTGCAGCTGCAGATGATCAATATCAGACAGACAACGATAATCCAGGTGCAATGGTGTTTAAATTTGTAATCCAATTGCCTGATGGCATAACAAAAGTAAATAATAAACAATGTTAACAGGCAATACAGCGGCGTGTATTGCTCTGTTAAATTCACGATTGGTTCCCAAATAATAAACAGTCCCGTTCTTATTCACAAACACAAACACAAACACAAGTCCACAGTGCGTGCTCTAGTGCTCGTAGTGAATATACAGTCCTTGGTGAAACAAAGTGCAGTGATGTTGATCCGGGTTTAGTGCTGGCCTTTGGTGACAGCTCCAGATCGTGTTAGCCGTCTAAGTAACAACAAACAGTATTTAATAATGACAAAACAAAACAAACACTCATGATTATCACAGCACAGTTCTCCTTTTAGTTACCAGTTTTTAACCATTCACAAAGGAACAGATCACCTCACAACGTCCCCTTTTTATACCGTCAACCAATCTAGTCCACGGTACTCTGTTCCCTTTACTCAGAACACTCACAGGTCAGGAAGGAGATCTAACACCAAAGAATCATTCGATCTCTTTCACAATCAGTGAAAAAAAAAACAAGAAAAAACAAAAAATCTTCAACACAAATAATGCTAACCAAAAGGGGCTAGGGATAAGAGTTGGAGGCCAATGATGTAGAAAGACTCTTTCTCAGTGTGTCACAGCACTGTGGCAAGCTTGTGACGAGTGTGTATGTACTGTAAGTGTGTGTGTGTGTGTAGGGGCTGGGTGCTGATGACCTGGTGCTGTCGCAGCTCGTTACTTCCACTCCACTTCTCTGCCATTGAGCAAACAGCAAATAATAATGGCGAGCAAGCAGCACGAAGTGCGTATTCAGGTTGTGTGGCCAGAGACAGGGTAAACACAGGCAAGCAATAACAGGACTCATTATAGGGAGAGAAAGAGAGAGAGAAACTGTGGTGGGGAGGAGGGAATACTGTCAGAGAACTAGACAGAGAGGAGTGTCCAAATCGGAGATATAACGAGGTGCCTGTCTGGCTGTCATTATGAACTGCTTCTTTAAAAAAAAAAAACTATTAAAAGTGTAAGAAGTGCATGTGTGTCCGTATGTCTGCATGTCACACGTACATTGTACAGTACATACTGTTGGTAGGTCTGGTTGATTTACTTTTTCATGTTACAGTAATAATGCTATATTTGAAGCCGTGGCAACAAAGACTTATAACCGTGGGTCTGTTTATTTTCAACCATTAGGGTCTCTGTAAAGAACTGGTGGGATGTTACATCAGCTTATTATAGGAGATAGTGACGTGAACTGAACTCAACCTTTCGGCTTTACAGAATCTAGCACAGCAGCCTGTTGTGCCATTAGATCCTGTATGCTGACACATCTACAAAACTCAGTCACCTGCTGGAGTGAGTTGATTACAGTGGCCTTGACCGACTGGCTGTGAATAAACAGTGGCAAGCGTTGTTCAAGGTTCTTGAAATCAGTACCTTAATGTAGTCTTTTGTGGAGGGGAATGGCACCTCTACCTCAGTCACAAAGGCAGACCAGCTTTCATGGTTAAACGCTAGCTTTGGGGTCTTCCTAAAGGAGTGCAAACCCAGGTCTAAAATTCATTTTCTTATCTAACCACTTGTGTGGTAGATCACATGGTCTGATTGTAGTTAGACCATTGGAGTACAGGAAGTGATTTTGTACAGGGATGCAGCAGCTACCTTACTCCTAATGTATAGCCTTTGAAACTTCTGCATGTTTGAAATTGAATTATAAAATAGAACTGAAAGATTTTCAACAGAGGAAAGAGGGAAAGGGATAGTATTAATTGTGATAATAAACCTTGGTTTTCCCTCCTTTAAAACTCTGTGTGACACAGCAGTTCTTTTGAAGATGGCCTGACAGTCTCTCTCTCTCTCTCTCTCTCTCTCTCTCTCTCTCTCTCTCTCTCTCTCTCTCTCTCTCTCTCAGGGACGGGCTGCAATGCTTGTTACATGGAGGAGATGCGCACGGTGGAGCTGGTGGAGGGAGAGGACGGACGCATGTGTGTCAACACAGAGTGGGGGGCGTTTGGAGAGAGGGGAGAGCTGGAGGAGTTCAGACTGGAGTATGACCGTATTGTGGACGAGACCTCCACCAACAGTGGACAGCAGCTGTGAGTGACACTCGGATACATCTTGATAACTACTTCTACTGCATGCAGTCTGTACACTATGAACCAGTGGGCACACATTAAGACAGTCCTCATAATCTCAGATTACATTGCTGTGTAGGTTAAAAACTTGGAATAAAACTAACACTTTACCTGAATATACAAAAAACGCAATCCAAGGTCTATAGGAGTCGGAGTCTATGATAAACGTTTGGAAAATCCAAGGCAGTTATCAGGTTCACCATGTAGAGTAAGACAGACTGACAGACATGATCAGTGCATAAGGGTCCACATTCTGAATGTGGCTTCTAGCCAAGTACAGTCATTGCAATACACAGTAAAGCTGGTCATTATTCCTGGTGATCTACTTTTTTATTGTACTGGTTCTCCTATATGCATGTACTTCACACTTTTATATACATCTAGAGAATAATAGCGCATTCAATGACACAGATTTTTGAGAGTCTCACAATTTAGAATCCAGGTCTGTGGTAGGGTAGCGTCACAGCCAACGCTGGTATATATTTTTAACCACCGCGGTTGTAGGCTGAGCCGCTGTTTCACTCTATAAACACGGCTTCATGAAACTCACTTACACACCAACGATAATTATTTATATATTACACAACGCACAATACATCTTCACCAACTATCACATTAAATCTCACCAGTGAGAAATTTAACCCCCTCCCTGCCACCCAATATTCCCCACACCTCTGCACCAGAGGGCAGTGGTTTACATCTAGTGGTGGGGCATGGTTTATCTATGTTGACAAGTGAAAGAGTTTCTTTTTCTCTCTGAGAGCGCTGTGGGTCGGTTGCTAGCCCTCTGCCGGAGTGCGTAAGCAGTAGTTTAATTAAATGTGATGTGAGAAAGTATGCCACCCCCTCCAGGTCACCTGCAGATCACCTGTGGCCGCAAACAGGGCTGAGGGCTGAGTTTCAGAAAACGTTTGTTTTTGTGCAGCCCGCAGTACAATCAGACCCATAAACTGGCCATCAATCTCGTGTCTGGATGGAGGGTAATGTTGTGTAATGGCCCCTCCATTAGCCCTGCATTGCTAATGGTTGTTTACTGTAGACGTAGGCGCTGAGCTGCCACTGCACTGCTCATAGACAGCTGTTAGCTGAGGCTCTCACTGAGGTACAGAGCTGAGACTGCAGGACATGCCCCTCCTGCACAGATCCAGAGTAATATTACTACTCTGACTACTCATAATCCTTAAGTTATATGCTGGAGCACTTCAAAGGTGCCATTTGTGACTCATTTCACTTATTCTCTTAGCCTGATTCGAGTCTGGTCCCAGAAGTGAAGGTACTTGAAACTTGACATGTTTGCAAGCAAGATATTTTCACTAATTCTGTGTTCATTTAATAATCCGTAAAAAAAACATGCTGCAGAATTAGCATTTTTACATATTGGTGATTTTGTAGCATTGCATACTTTTCCACTGCATCATCCAGTTGTAAACTATAGAATTAGTATAAAACCACTTTTGCACAGCAGAAAATACTATTATAAGTCAGTAGTATAAACTATACTCAGAAATGTCTTAGGAGGGTGTATCATGAAAAAAGACATAAATACAAATTTTTAACATACAATTCCTTACTAATAACATACAGTAAATCCGAAATGAAAACCGCGCTTCAGTTTAAAAAGTAGTTCTTGTAGCTGCTTCTGTCAAGGACAGCCGTAAGTAGATGTAACCGGAACGCAAGCCGTACGCAGGTTTATTGGTATTCAACATCACAGGCCTTACCTACAAAGAACAAACACAACAGCAATCTTAAAACTATTTTGCTAATTTAGGTAAAGTACTGAGTGTTGTTCCCTTTCTCTCTGTGCAGCTATGAGAAGATCATCAGTGGGAAGTATATGGGGGAGCTGGTGCGGCTGGTCCTGCTCAAACTGGTGAATGAGAACCTGCTCTTCAACGGAGAGGCCTCTGACATCCTGAAGACCAGGGGCAGCTTCGAGACTAGATTCGTCTCCCAGATTGAAAGGTACATTTCAGCCAGCAGGATGCCAGCGGATTGTAGCTGATTAAGGGACTTGATTAAGGGACAGCGGGAATATCAGAATGGCAGCTATAAAATTATGAGTCTGCCTTTAGTAGAATGCTACCACATTTTTGAAGTACCAACACTCAACTTAGTAATTTGTTTATACTAAATAAAAGAATAAAGGCTGGTTCATACTTCTGTAGATAGTCAGGTGACATGACCAGCTAGAGACGAATTCAACTCTGCCAGTCCCTCCCACTTGGGTTGCCAGATAGTCACGCCACTAGAAATCAGCAAGGGTCGCATGAATTGAGGTATAAACCAGCTTTTAATTTTACATTACCAATTATTAATATGGATTACATAAAACTATTGAAAACTACTTTTAATTTACTTTTGAATGACAGACACTAAAAACGCATTACCTTTTTCTTATAACAGTGATTCTGGGGACCGAAAGCAGATCTACAACATCCTGACATTGCTGGGCCTGCTACCCTCAGAGCTGGACTGTGACATCGTGCGCCTGGCGTGTGAGAGCGTGTCGACACGGGCGGCTCACATGTGTGGCGCGGGGCTGGGAGGCATCATTAACCACATGAGGGAGCAGCGCAGCGAGGAGGTGCTCAAGATCACGGTGGGCGTCGACGGCTCTGTGTACAAGCTACATCCCAAGTAAGATCATGCAACTGTTTAAGCTATGGGAATGGGGTAGGACAAGAAATTAAAATACATACCATCTGTAGCAAGTAAGTTTGTTTCAATTAGCTGTCTGTCTCATGACTCATTAATATGTTATGAAAATGGAACCAGGCATGTGTTCTGTACTGTTTAAAAGCTGACTCAAAGTGCAAGGCTGCAATCTGACATACTTTTTAGTAGAGGGGTGATAGTAGGCTATCAGTTGGCAGGTGCATTAGTATGGTGTTCTTATAATCCTATATACAATCCCTTTCCTCTTGCAGTTTCCAACAGAAGTTCCATGCAGTGGTGAGAGAACTGACGCCTGGCTGCAACATCACCATCATCCAATCGGAAGAGGGGAGTGGCCGGGGGGCAGCCCTGATCTCAGCAGTGGCTTGCAAGATGGCATGCATGCTGAGCCAGTGAGTTCAGTGCAGCCTCTAGCCACTGGGGGCAGCCTCTCTGTACACTGCTGGACCACTTTACAAACATTAACACTGTGCCAAGCAGGGCATCTAATGTAAGGGCTTTTCTTCCAGCCTAGAGCTCTATCCTGGTAGGACAAGCCACCTTGCTCATACCTCTAGAATACCAGACCCACACCAAAGACTTGGATTAGCTCAAGGGGTTCAGATCAGGAAGAAAAAGAGACATTCATAGCAGTAAGCACAGATTTCCACTCCACTGCTTGACAGATCAGCTGGCTTCACATACTGTACCTGGAGTTCCTTCAGACACAGTGTTCTGTGTTCAGATTGCCAGCTTGAACTTTCCAAACAAAGAGTTTGTAAAGAGATATGAAACTGAAATAGAGTGAGTTTTTATGTCTCCCCTATAGGGTAATTCGTTAAGTCCAGCAAATAAAAACAGAAGAGCATAAGACATTCTTGAGAACGAGAAGAGGCCATTCAGTCTAGGCTTGACCCTTACTAGCACAATATTTGCCTAAAAGTAATATCATTGTTCTCTCTGTTCATTGAACTGAGTTTATCTTTTTATTGCAATGATGAATCATTATTACAATCATTGACTTTTGGAATTGTTCAGAAGTAGTTTAACTACATACCTCTGTCTGTGAATCGTCAGTTCTTCTAAACCTTATAATGAAGCAAAGTTTTGTCTAAAGAAAAGCACGGTACCTCGGTGCTTAATTTGTGCCGGGCCGCAGCCACAGGACCTCTGGCAACTCTTACATTATGAAAGTTAAAAATCTCATACTATGTTTTTCTGTCAAATGCTGGCTGTCTGACAATTTAGCATTTTAAGCCAGGCATAATATAATGCACCAACGTTTTCTTAAAATTCTCAACACTGTGTTACCCATTCTGCAAGTTCTTGCGTGAACCAAGGATAGAGACAGTCGGCTGCCAGGGACATTCACGTTAGTTTTTGGTACAAGGCAGCTGAGGCGGAGCGGTTGGCTGTAATAACAGAGAGCAAGCCTGGGCAAAGGTGTCTGTTGCTGTCTGTTTAATTTGATGTGTTGCAGACAGGTAATCACTGTGTATTACATTTCTTGCACGCTGAACTTGAAAATAAAGCTAAAGGAAAGTTTAAATATTTCAGGGCTGGTGGAACTACCCCTGGTATATTGTATATATTTTGTATATAAATGTAATGGTTGTGTACGTTTAGAAATGCAAATCACTGTAAATAGAACATTTCAGAACTTTAGACTGCTGTATTATGCATTGCTGTGCAGTGCAATTGTTGTGTAAGATTGGGCAAAAATATGACTACTATAGTCAAAATTACTCCCCCTTTTAAATTTGCTTTCAAAGCACTGGGTGATTTGTGCCTGTGTATCGACTGCTGATCATAGCTAATATTCTTTAAAGACGTTCAATTAAAAATTAAAGATAGCCAAGTCAACAGTTGTGTGTAATCTTAGATCTCTTTATCAAGCATATTGGGCAGAGCAGGAATAAAGTTGCCTTTTCACCATCAGGATCTGTTCAAACAAAAATACAAACCAAATCACTATTAATATGACATGATTCTAAGGAAACTTGATTGCATTGTATTGAGGTAAAGTGACGCAAGTGCAAGTAGAAAGACTCACAAGCAGCTTTACTCTTGACAGGGAAAACTGAATACAAGTGCAAATGAGACACTTTTATCAACTAGGATCAGTCTAGCTTTTACAGTAGCTCAAACAGAACCGGGGCAAAATGTGTTATACTGAGATCACAAGATAAATGATCTGAGGATATCGATATTTCAAACAAAAAATCCACTTCTATGAAATATACTGTTATTTCCTACAGTTCACACACTTTATTTCAAACACATACAGGTAATCATTTTGAATAGTGTTATCTTATTCATCCATACCTTTGCACACCCAATCCTAAAATAAAATGAAAGAATGTATTTAACATACATATTTAAATGTAGATTTTCAAAATTCATACCAAAAACACACCAATAAAGTAACCAAACCTAAATAAATCTACTTATCATTTAGGGGCATGTATTGTAAATAGTTCCACGTTGTTTAATAGTTTTATAACTGGTGTTCTTTCCATACACTTAGCAATTGCTTTGAGAGTACCTATTTACAGTGACAATAGACTCTATCAGACCTCTCAGGTCTACTGGCATTTCTTTCTTATCACATCAGCTTATTCACTAACCCAAAGGCCCCTGACTTGGTGAGAGGTTTTTCTAGATGATGTTGTGGGCCTGCCCAGCCCCTCAGCATCAGGGAGCTACGTCTTTATAGTCAAGTGGAATTGCTGTTGCTGGATTCAATTCAGTTACCTGTGAAGTATTATTCTGTAAACAATAAATTATACCTTTGAATAAAAAACAAATTTGCTGGGGTAGTCTTTCTTCTTGTTCCTTAAACAGAAACACATTCCTTTTAGGAAAAACAGATAACTTAATACCTGAAATACTGGTGTTTAAGAGGTCAGATGAAACTTTCTTAAAGGTGTTTACTAATTTATTATTATTATTATTATTATTTATTTATTAGCAGACGCCCTTATCCAGGGCAACTTACAATTGTTACAAGATGTCACATTATTTTTACATACAATTACCCATTTGTACAGTTGGGTTTTTACTGGAGCAATCTAGGTAAAGTACCTTGCTCAAGGGTACAGCAGCAGTGTCCCCTACCAGGGATTGAACCCATGACCTTCCGGTCAAGAGTCCAGAGCCCTAACCACTACTCCACACTGCTGCCCCAGATTTAAAGCACAGCACTTCTAAATCGTGTTAACCCTATGTTGCTTTGCACCTTGCATTACAGTAGGTTATCTAGATTACATTTTTGACAAGAAAAAGTTTAAAAGCTTGAATTATTTTCATTTCCATTAACATATTGTCTAGTATTCTGGAAACTCCTGGTATGTTACCAACATAATGTATGTAAACAAGAGACTGAACAGAGGAAATCCTTATATAAATGTACAAGATAAATGTGCACGATAATATTTCTAAGCTTTGAATACATTTTCCAAGCTGAGTAAATGTAGCCTCTTTGTCATTTTCCAAGCTGAGTAAATGTATCCTCTTTGTTAAAGTACACAAAAGTAACACAATGATTCCAGCACCTCTTACACAGATTTGCCTGAATACAATACGGTCTCAAAGTGATGGTTAGGTAAGATGTACAGAAATTAGTTTATTAGCTTTATGTCCGTTAGTTTTCTTTGAATACATTTACTCTACTTGCTGGTTTATTACACAGTAAATTGACATTAGTGCATTTAAAGTTACAAATTGATTTTCCAAGCTAGTTAACATCAGGGTTTCTATACCATTGTACCAGCTGTATATCCTCATAATGCTCCACCGGTGCCCTTACCAAGCTTAATTGCAGCAGAGGGAGCAGCTTTTCAAGCCTTACAGGGTGACATGCTGGCCAGCTGGAATGATAGCGACCCTCAGCCCTATCTCGTCAGGACCAAAAGAATCCTGGCAATCGTCTTATCTTGTTCAGAGGGGACAGTGCTGCACATTCCCATGTAGGGACTATGTTCCCACTGCTGTCCTATTATAGGACGCTGTAGATAAGGTGTGCTATATAACCTAGTCCGGAAGCGTGCCAAGCAAGGACTCGGACTTCACTTCACAGCACAGGCATGGTGAGTAAACAGCAGCTTTAAAATCTGCAGCTTCTTTTCCAAGGCAATACACTATAGTCTGCTTGTCTGCCTCTTCCAGCACTGAATATATTACTTGAACATTGTGAATGCGTGATTGTTATCAAGTCATTTTTTCCTTAAATTGTCTGCCTTAACATATTTTCTCCAACTGAAAAGATCTTAAAGGTGAAGTTTTATTTATGTCTGCAGTGCCGCTGTTTCCTGTATCACTGTGTAGTTGAACTTTTAATTCTCTCTGAAGATACAACACTATAGAGCAGCCCTTTACTCAGTGTTGGTCTGCTGAAATTGGAGTTCACCAATGCCGTGTGTCCCTTTAAGGAAACACTGAGCTCTGTTATTTGCATGTGCTAAGAGGAGTTCATACTGCACATGGACCAGCAAAAAGTATTGGAACTCTGTAATTGTGAACCAGCACAAAGAGCTCTGTTACTGTGTACAGTCTGAAATAGCCAGATGTCCAGTAAACTATATTTCTTAGAATGGACTGAAACAATCACTCAAAGCTCTATAATTCTAAAAGAGATGTGAATACCAAATAAATTACATGTATTGACAATTTAAAAACAGCAATCATTATATAAAGTATTTTATTGTGCTTAAAAATACATTACCTGTTGGATGTAGTTCCCTTTAATAAGTAAGTACGATAGCTTTAAATTGAATTCTTTTTTTATTGTCTGCATTCATTTCAAGTGGTTCTTATTGCAATTACTTAAATATGCTCTTCAGTTCTTGTTGCCTGCTATAAAAATATGTAGGTTGACTAGATCAGCCAAAGTGTCAGTGCCATTTGGTCATCAAATAGAGAGAAAATAATAAAAAAAAAAAAAAAAAAAAAAAAAAGAGATACAGTATTGATTCATTACAAGATTAACCTTTCAGAATGATTTAACCTCATTAAGGAGGTAAGAGGACTGCAGAAAAAGAAAATGCAATTTACAGCACCTTACTCTTTGAACTGGTGACTGCTGTTCAATATTGGATATTGGCCAAAGAGAATATCCTTTTTTTTATGAACAGGCCAGCAGGAAAGCAGCAACAAAGAGCAAGGCAGCAGCCAAGCGCACACAGCGCGGCTCCTCCAATGTCTTCTCCATGTTCGAGCAGTCCCAGATCCAGGAGTTCAAGGAGGTACAGTACAGCCGTCAACACAACAGCTCTTTGTCAGGTTCACAAGACCTGTTGTGTTCAAATGTGTAGTTCTACCACTCTTTTGTTTGTTTGCTTGTTTTAGTAAAAGCATGTTTTACCTAATAAAATGAAGAAAATCTTTTTTAAAAGACTACAGTAAATCCTGTCCTATTTTTGAGTGTGCGACCAATTGGTCTCTGGGACTTCAATCTACGTACCTATTTGAGAAGTGAACATAAGCCAAAACAGACTTTCTTTTGTTTTAATATACAATCACCTTATATGGTCGGCACATCATTGTGGTTAAGCATTGTAGTGCACAGATGTTTATACATACATATATATATATATATATATATATATATATATATATATATATATATATATATATATATTACACAGTTGTCAAAAGTTTACATATCCTAATGGAAATTTATCACTTGTAGAAATTTCTCAAACAACTAATTATAGGAAAAATCTTGTATAAAAGTTTTGCTTTTGTGGATGAGGAAAAAAAGTTACAAGAAATAGGTGTCTACAATTATTTATTTCAGCAATTTGTTTGCAAAACTCCAAAAATGCTAATTCAAAAGTATACATACCCTGACAAAGAAAATGAAATTAATAGCTAGTTGAGGCACCTTTAGCAATAATAACCCTTTTAAACAATATCCTATCCTAATTAGGGTAATTAGGATAGAATATTAGGATACAACTTCCCAGTAATGTTGTTGAAGCTGACACCCTGGGATCCTTCAAGAAGCTGCTTGATGAGATTCTGGGATCAATAAGCTACTAACAACCAAACGAGCAAGAAGGGCTGAATGGCCTCCTCTCGTTTGTAAACTTTCTTATGTTCTTATTTGTTAATGAGCTTTTGGCATGATTCTTCTTTAACCATTCTGAAGTAGATTTTGATGTGTGCTTTGAATCGTTGTTGTGTTGGAAGATCCAGTTGCACTTTAAACCAAGTTTTGTAGCGGAGGGTTTCAGATGATTGGCCAGTATCTTTTGGTATGCTATGGAATCCATTCTACCATGTACTGTAACAACATTTCCTGTGCTATTAGAGATAGAAACAGCCCCATAGAAGTATATTACCACCTCCGTGCTTGACAGTAGGTATGGTGTTCTTTTCTTTGTATGCCTCACCAGACTTTCTCCAAACAAAGCAACTATCAGCATGACCAAATAGCTCGATTTTTGTTTTATCACTCCACAAAACCTCTGACCAGAACACATATCCATCATTCAAATGACATTTTCCTAAGAGTGGCTTTTTCCCTGGCCTGCGACCATTGAGACCTTCACCATGCAATACTCAACGTATGCCTATGAAAACCCCAGACCCACTTGCAGCCATTTCACTTTGAATATCTTTGGCAGTCAATCTCGGATTGTTATTAACCTTCCTCACAATTCTTCTACTTGTTCTTGGTGAAAGAACCTTCTTTCTTCCAGATCAAGGGAGTGTTGTGACAGTACCATGAGTCTGTACTTCTTGATAATAGAAACAATAGTTGAAACTGGGATACTCAAATGTTTGGAAATCTTCTTGTATCCTTCTCCAGCTTTATGACAATAAATCAGATAGCTCTTTACTTTTTCCCATATTGACTTATTGGTAATGACAGCAATCATCCTATGCCTAACCCTTTTATACTCTCTAAGAATGTTCACCTACAATTCAGCATTTTCTAGACTTTTCTAGAATTAGGTTCTACATTATCATATTGAAATTTCTAGCACCTTGTAGACGATACTATCATAGCATCAAAGGGTATGAATACTTTTGAATTGGCATTTTTGGAGTTTTGCAAAAAAAATTGTTTAAATAAATAACTGTAGACATCTATTTCTTGTATCTTTTTTCCTCATCCACAAGCAACATTTTTGCTACAAAAGATTGCCGGATGCGCCCTATAGTCTGGATGTCGCCGGTTCGAGTCCAGGCTATTCCTTTGCTGACCGAGGACGGAAGTTCCCAGGAGGTGGTGCACAATTGGCTGAGCGCCACCCGGGGGGAGGGAGGGTTAGGTCGGCTAACCGCGCACCAGTGACCCCTGTGGTCAGGCCGTGTGCCTGCGGGCTTGCCTGTAAGCTGCCCAGGGCTGTGTTGTCCTCTGACGCTGTACCTCTGGGTGGCTGCACGGTGAGTCTGTAGTGTGTAAAAAAGTGGCCGGCTAACGGCACACAGTTTGGAGGACAGCGTGTGTTCGTCTTCGCCCCTCCCGAGTCAGCGCAGGGGTGGTAGCGGTGAGCTGAGCTAAACAAAAATAATTGGACACTACTAAATTGGGGACAAAATAACAAAAACCTAATTGGCAACTTTAAAAAATATATACTGTATCTATTCTATTCTTATTCTTATTCTGTTTCCAGGCCTTCAGCTGCATCGATCAGGATCGAGATGGAATCATTAAAAAAGCTGACTTGAAAGAGACATATGCACAGCTGGGTACTTTATTATTATTATTATTATTATTATTATTATTATTATTATTATTATTATTGTAGTGTTCCATCGTTGGGGATAGGCATGATAGAATTAAGAACAACTCCCACTTTCTCGGCCGAAGTTAAGGTATTGTGCAGCAGTGTTGGGGTATGTTGAGCAGTGTTGGGGTATTGTTGAGCAGTGTTAGAGTATTGTTGAGCAGTGTTGGTGTACTGTGCAGCAGTGTTGGGGTATTGTTGAGCAGTGTTAGAATATTGTTGAGCAGTGTTGGGGTATTGTTGAGCAGTGTTGGGGTATTGTTGAGCAGTGTTAGAGTATTGTTGAGCAGTGTTGGGGTACTGTGCAGCAGTGTTAGGGTATTGTTGAGCAGTGTTAGGGTATTGTTGAGCAATGTTGGGGTATTGTTGAGCAGTGTTAGGATATTGTTGAGCAGTGTTGGGGTATTGTTGAGCAATGTTGGGGTATTGTTGAGCAGTGTTAGGATATTGTTGAGCAGTGTTGGGGTATTGTTGAGCAGTGTTGGGGTATTGTGCAGCAGTGTTAGGGTATTGTTGAGCAGTGTTGGGGTATTGTTGAGCAGTGTTGGGGTATTGTTGAGCAGTGTTAGGGTATTGTGCAGCAGTGTTGGGATATTGTTGAGCAGTGTTGAGGTATTGTTGAGCAGTGTTAGGGTATTGTTAAGCAGTGTTAGGGTATTGTTGAGCAGTGTTAGGGTATTGTGCAACAGTGTTAGGATATTGTTGAGCAGTGTTGGGGTATTGTTGAGCAGTGTTAGGGTATTGTGCAGCAGTGTTAGGATATTGTTGAGCAGTGTTGGGGTATTGTTGAGCAGTGTTGGGGTATTGTTGAGCAGTGTTAGGATATTGTTGAGCAGTGTAAGGGTATTTTGCAGCAGTGTTAGGGTATTGTGCAGCAGTATTGTTCAGCAGTCTGTATTTTAGAGACCCCAGTGCTGAGCTCGGTATTAAAATTGTAGCTAACAAAATACTTCCCTTTCATACAATTCTATTGACTATGAAGTTCTCAGATGTCACTAAAATAGATTTATTTTCTGGTTTACTTCCAGATATCATGTTTTTAAATGAAAATACATGTTTGCTAAAACAGATTTCATTCAAAATTTCACATCTGAGATGAATGAATGAATGAATTTGCAAATATAGTAGCCCAGAGCCTACATACTATATTTGATATTTAAAACTAATGTTCCAGTTAGCACTCTGAACTGCTGGATTTAGAATCTGAGTGCTTGAGGTTGACTCTGTCCTGTGCACCAGCATGAAGCCAGTATATCCAAGACAGTGAGCCAGTGTGTTTGTGCTTTAGGGAAACTCAACGTGAATGATGATGAACTGGAGGAGATGCTGAAGGAGGGGAAAGGTCCCATCAACTTCACTGTCTTTCTAACGCTCTTCGGGGAAAAGCTTAACGGTATGTAACAGGAAATTCTAATTTTTTGTGTTTCGGTGACAGTTATGATTTATTTCCTAAGCATATAATATATTTTGAATGCCTGATGCATTCTGTTGACACCAACAGGGCCCCACCTGAGCTTGGTAATTATGATTTCCATTACATGAGAGTAGATGTTAAAACTTCATGCTGATTTGAACTCGGCTCTCACCAAGATAAGCACCAACTAAGATGTAGCTTTATAGTAAACTAATGTGATCCATCTGCATCTCCATCCATTTGCGTTTCTGATGATGTAGATATCCTTCTGCCTGGTGTTGATGGCTGAAGTGTAATGATGCTGCACATGAGAAGTGCCACCATCAAACTAATAGTGTTGTGGATCAATAGATGAGCGAAAAAAAGACTGAGCAAAATCACCCATGTGGCCTAAAAAGGACTCACAAGGATGTCTTTTCTCTAAGTACATCTGGTCCGCCAGAATGTAACCACTAACCAGTACCCCTGCAATGCACAGGGTGGCAGGTTAATGTAGCTACATCATAAAAGAAATATCTCATAGAAGAACTGAAACAGAAAACAGTATACAAAGTGACTGTAAATGGTAAGAAGAACTCTGAGAATACTGAGATACTTATTCCTTTAGCTACAGGAGTCATACTGTACTACTGTCTTATGTGCTTATGTTCTTATGTACTGTCTTGAGGTGTCCTGATTGGGAAAGTCATATTTACACTTTTACACTAATAATCTGGATGTCTGAACTTGATTTTACAAAGGCACTCTGCACCCGTATTGGTTTGCAAATGGCTGTGTTTGTTTCTTTGCAGGCACTGATCCGGAAGACATTATCCTGAATGCATTCAAACTCTTTGACCCCAATGGCACTGGAGCAGTAAACAAGGACGAGTGAGTACAGAGAGACTCGAGAGGAGAGAGGGGCTTGCACTGAACTTTTATTAACTGACTTACAAAATGATTCTCGTGATATTAAATACAATACCAGTCTGGGGGTAAAATGCTATGTATTCTGCATTGGTAGTAAATTAATCATATTGGGGTACCACTCCACTTATGGGATGTCTTACCTATGGAAATCCTTTGCATTTATTTGAAGAGGGGACAATTACCTAGAAAGAGAATGGAAAGATGGGGCTTGATTGATATTTTGACATGGTACAGATAAAGGTAACCCAAGACATGACATCAAATTTAACACAGAGATAAAGATGAAAGGGCATACATGGAAGCTGAGTAAAAGTACATTTAGAACGGAAAGTGGCAAGCACTTTTTCACACAGTTATAAATGCATGGAATACCTTACCACCACATAGGGTCTAAAACACTGGGAACATGTAAAAGACATCTAGAATCTGTCGTATTAAATTATATACCCATAGTCAGGGTGAATGGTGTGCGAGGAAGGCATGAGCCTTGATGGGCTGAATGGCCTCTTATTCCCCAAATGTTTATATGTTCTAATCTATACAAGGATACCTATATATATATATTTATTAGGGTAAAGGGGTTTGGTAATATTTTTCAACTGCTTTTGGAAGGTTGTATAAACAAGTTAGCAATAACACAGAGGGGCACTGCTGAGGCACATTCTGCTTTTCCTGGTTGGAATGAAATGATATCCAAACCACTGGTTATACTCTTTTTTTTTAACCATATTAATTAGGAATGTCAGCTGCAAATTATGATTCAAGAAAAATAATGTATGTGGTCTCTACCATGGGAGTGTCTGTGGATGTTTACCTAAGGAAGTGTTTGTGGTTTGCAGGTTCAAGAGGCTGCTGATGACCCAGGCTGACAAATTCACTGCAGAGGAGGTGGGCATCTGAAAATAAGAACTGAGAATCAACTGCAAATTGTACTGGGGCTGGGTATCACCTTTCATCTCATGTATTGGAGCTGGGTTTCAATTGCTTTCATCTCCTGTATTGGAGCTGGGTTTCACCTTTCATCTCATGTATTGGAGCTGGGTTTCACCTTTCATCTCCTGTATTGGAGCTGGGTTTCACCTTTCATCTCATGTATTGGAGCTGGGTTTCACCTGCTTTCCTCTCCTGTATTGGAGCTGGGTTTCAATTGCTTTCATCTCCTGTATTGGAGCTGTGTTTCAATTGCTTTCATCTCTTGTATTGGAGCTGGGTTTCACCTGCTTTCATCTCCTGTATTGGAGCTGGGTTGCACCTGCTTTCATCTCCTGTATTGGGGCTGGGTTTCACCTGCTTTCATCTCCTGTATTGGAGCTGGGTTTCACCTGCTTTCATCTCCTGTATTGGGGCTGGGTTTCACCTGCTTTCATCTCATGTATTGGGGCTGGGTTTCACCTTTCATCTCCTGTATTGGGGCTGTGTTTCACCTTTCATCTCCTGTGTTGGGGCTGGGTTTCCTCCATCCAGACCCTGAAGTAGTTCATTGTCTCGTTTTAACTGTTAAACCAGGAGGGAATGGCCCTCCAGGACTTTGAATGGACACTCCTGGTCTTGAAAGTAGCCATCACAGTCAGGGTGCAGTATTGTTGGGTGGACTCGTTCTGCAAAGATGCATTTGTTCAGCCTTCCAGAGCAAGAACGAGAATACCAGCAGAAGAGGCCCTCCACCAGGGCGATGCCAAATCCACAGAGGCAGAAATAATAAAGTAGCAAAGCAGTGTATCTGTAACAAGGAACCCTAATCGAATCTGTATGGTTTATCACCCAGGTAAAACATTTTATTTTCAACCCTATAGGTGGAGCAGGCATTTTCGGTCGCACCCATCGACGTGGCAGGAAACATCGATTATAAATCCCTTTGTTACATCATCACTCACGGGGATGAGAAGGAGGAGTCTTGATGGGACACACCCCAAAACAGACCACACCTGGAAGGTGGGAGAGCCAAGGAACCCGAACTGTGCTGGAGGATTCAATCCTACTGTCTGGCGAACTGTCACCACTGACGCCTCAGAATGGTTGTAGCTAACAAAATAATTCCATAAACATTATTTTTTTTCTGCACTTCATTCTTCACTATAAACATCTCAAACGTGCAGTATTGAAAGAAACACGTTATTGCACACACATATTTTCATTTTAAAACACAATATCTGGTGCTACACTTAACTTCTCAGTTGTTTGTCCTTATTTGCAGGAAGTCTGCTACTGAATTTCCTAGGACCTAGGCCATTTCAGCAGTGTCTTCAAAGTATGTTGCTGCACAGCAAGACAGTTATAAATGACAGGAAACAAAGTGTTAAAAAGGTTGGGGAAAATCTCACTCTCTCTCTAGGTGAAATGACCAAGGATGTGCAACACTAGCGGAACGCAAGGCTTGCAAAAATAGATGTATTTAATTGAGAATAGTAGCAGCATGTGTTTCTTTCAAAACTGTACAACTGCACTGCAAAACTGTCTAAACAGTGACAGGTACGTTTATGGAATTGTTTTGTTAAACAGCGTCCAGAGTGTTCAGTACAGAATAAATACCCTAGGATGGGTCATAATATTGTGCTACTATTATATTAGTTTTTTTTTTCTTATAGTGTTATTGCCATTCCATGTTAGTGTTTTCCATCAAAATGCTGTCCCATTTCTCTCAAAATAAAGGAGTGTATTCTGAGATTGCGTTAAAATGTGTGAGGATGGTGTGGGTGTTAAACATAAGAACATAAGAAAGTTTACAAACGAGAGGAGGCCATTCAGCCCATCTTGCTCGTTTGGTTGTTAGTAGCTTATTGATCCCAGAATCTCATCAAGCAGCTTCTTGAAGGATCCCAGGGTGTCAGCTTCAACAACATTATTGGGGAGTTGGTCCCAGACCCCCTCAATTCTCTGTGTAAAAAAGTGCCTCCTATTTTCTGTTCTGAATGCCCCTTTATCTAATCTCCATTTGTGACCCCTGGTCCTTGTTTTTTTTTTTCCGGTCAAAAAAGTCCATTGGGTCAACATTGACTATACTTTTTAGGATTCTGAATACTTGAATCAGATCACCGCGTAGTCTTCTTTGTTCAAGACTGAATAGATTCAATTATTTTAGCCTGTCTGCATATGACATGCCATTTCTGAGTCAACATAAACTCCTAGGTCTTTTTCATAGATTCCTTCTTCAATTTCAGTATCTTCCATATGATGTTTATAATGCGCAGTACTTTACACTTTTCTCTATTAAATGTCATTTGCCATGTGTCTGCCCAGTTCTGAATGCTGTCTAGATCATTTTGAATGACCTTTGCTGCTGCAACAGTGTTTGCCACTCCTCCTATTTTTGTGTCGTCTGCAAATTTAACAAGTTTGCTTACTATACCAGAATCTAAATTATTAATGTAGATTAGGAATAGCAGAGGACCTAATAATGATCCCTGTGGTACACCACTGGTTACCTTGCTCCATTTTGAGGTTTCTCCTCTAATCAGTACTTTCTGTTTTCTACATGTTAACCACTCCCTAATCCATGTGCATGCATTTCCTTGAATCCCTACTACGTTCAGTTTGAGAATTCATCTTTTATGCGGGACTTTGTCAAAAGCTTTCTTGAAATCTAAATAAACCATGTTGTATGCTTTGCAATTATCCATTGGCAATGTTGCATCCTCAAAAAAGTCAAGCAGGTTAGTTAGACACGATCTCCCTTTCCTAAAACCACGCTGACTGTCTCCCAGGATATTGTTACCATATAGGTAATTTTCCATTTTGGATCTTAGTATAGTTTACGTAAGTTTACATATAATAGAAGTCAGGTTTATTGGTCTGTAGTTACCTGGTTCAGTTTTGTCTCCCTTTTTGTGGATCGGTATTACGTTTGCAATTTTCCAGTCTGTCGGTACAACCCCTGTGTCAAGAGACTGTTGCATGATCTTGGTTAGCGGTTTGTAAATAACTTCTTACATTTCTTTGAGTACTATTGGGAGGATCTCATCCGGCCCAGGGGATTTGTTTATTTTAAGAGCTCCTAGTCCCTTTAACACTTCTGCCTCTGTTATGCTAAACTATTTAAAACTGGATAAGAACAGGTCAACATGTGTCCTCCTTTGTAAAAACCTGTGAAAAGTAATCATTTAATATATTTGCTATTTTTTTTCTTCATCTATGATTTTGCCATTTGTGTCTCTTAGACACAAAATCACTTCAAATGAGACCATGTTGTGCTCTGACCTCTGTTTTAGTTATTCTGTCTTCATTATTTGAACAGACTAAATCAGGGCATGCCTCCCCTCTAGTCGGTGCCTTGACAAATTGCGTTAGGAAGCAGTCATTTGTCTTTTCCACCATTTCAATTTCGTCTGTCGTGCTCCCCACCAGGTTTTCCCATTTTATATGGGGGAAGTTGAAATCCCCCATTAATGGCTTCTCCTTTTCTACATGCATTTCGAATGTCATTGTATAACAGATTATTTTGCTCAGCGTCTGAATTTGGCGGTCTATAGCATGCTCCTATTATTATGCCCTTTGAATTTTTGTCCATTATTCTGACCCATATTGATTTGGCGTTGTTTTCTTTGTCCAGATTTAACACCTGGGCTTCAAGGCTATTTCTTATGTATAGCGCTACCCCTCCGCCTCTTCTGTCCTGCCTGTCTTTCCTATACAGTGTGTCTTGTAACAATTGTAAGTCGCCCTGGATAACAGCGTCTGCTAAGAAATTAGTAATAATAATAATAATAATAATAATAATAATAATAATAATAATAATAATAATAATAATACCCACTAATATTATATTCGTCTCCATTACTCTCAGACAACCAAGTTTCTGTAACACCTACCATATCGTAGTTACTTGTTAGTGCAGTAGCTTCAAGTTCTAACATTCTGTTTCTGAGACTTCCAGCATTAAGATAAATACATTTAATAGCTGTCTTACCTGAGTTGTTGCCTTTGTTTTGATGTGGTCTCCCTTCTGTTTTTTTGTTTCCCTTCCTTTCTAGTTTAAATGCTTCTGGACCTCCTCAAGGGGGTGCGGGGGGGGGGGGGGGAGGGGGGATGGGATGCAATGGTATTTAGGAATGAACTTTTATTTTGAACAAACATCTCACGAATTAAAAGTATACACAGAGAGGGGTCCCCGAGTGGCTCATCCAGTGAAAGCACTGCCGCTGGGAGTGCAGGATGAGTCACACAGCTCGGACGGTACCAGGTTGCGTCCAGGCTGTGCAAAGAGACCGAACTTTGCTGGGAAACCGGCAGGGATTGCTTCTCCTCATCGCTCAAAAATGAACCCTACTGGACAGACAGCGAGCACATTCAGAGTGGATAAAAAGCAGGGCTGATCTCTGTTCACCAGGATCGGTAGCCCGCCCACCTCTGCTCTGGATTGCTCGGTGTAAAAGCGATTCTGGCTTTAGGCTTATAAGATCAGAGGACGCTCACACACCCTCAGAACGTCTGTGCTGTATAGTGACTCGCTGCGGTGAGCAGAAAAAAATATAACTGGACATTCCAAACTGGAATTTTTACAAAAAAAATAAAAATAAAGTAAGTATACGCAGAGTATAACCACAACTTAACATTGTGTGCAATGCAAGCGTCTTTTCCGTTGTGACCATGTTTCTTTTGTCAAAAAGTGATTTTGTTAGCTACAAAAATATTTAACACAGTTCATATGAAAATAATATTAATTGAACACAATATTTGTGTAATTGCAATAAGAACCACTTTGCATGAATGGAAACATCAGAAAAGGTCAGAGACAGTAAAAATGATAAAAGTATGTAACGCCATTTGTGCCAAAACTATCATCAATTAATTCGGCAATTCATCAATTAGTCAATTAATTCATCAATTTGCACATAAATTCATAGATAAATTTGTCAATTTGTCCATCAATTCATAAATGAATTAATCAATACATGCAGCAATTAATAAATTAATGTCAATTATTCCATATGAAAGGCTTGACAGGCTTCTGGGTGAATTGATTGCTCTGCGATTGACCTGTGAATTAATGAACTGAAAGATGAATTGCCAACTGTCAATCTCGCACTGTGCCAAAAAGGCGTAACTATTTCTAGCCAAAAGAAGCAGGTACTCAACCAATGAGAATCCAGTCTCAAGCAAAACTGCTTCAGCCAATAACCTTGCAGCTTACTAGAAAAGGCATTTCAATCACCTAAGCCACTAGCAAAAGAAAAAAAACATCTATGAATAGATCTTGATGGATTTCCAAATGATTATTATTATTATTGGAAGTAGTAGTAGTACTAATATTATTTATATTCATACAGAAGAAGTCTTTATCCAAAGTGACTTACAGTTTTACTTTGCAGTAAGTGACAAATATAATAAAGCAAATATGGTACAATACATAAATAAAAAAGCAAAATTCTAATAATAAGAAGTTTGCAGAATGCATCAGTCCAGCAGGTTGGCAGGAATAGCTGGTGATGCCGTGCTGGATCCAGACTGCTGTAAATCAGTGTGCAGAGTGAGATCAGAGGGGTAGATCTGTGTGAAGAGTGAGAGCAGAGGGGTAGATCACCGCTCGCATCCAGTTCAAGACTCTTGTACTAGCCAACAGATGCCTTGACCAGACTGTACCCAGCTACCTCCAGACTCTCATCTCTCCCTACACCCCCACTCGACCTCTCCAAATCCTCTTGCACTAGAAGACTGACTGTACCTCCTCTACGCTCCCCTGCCTCCAGAGCCCGCTCCTTCTCCACCCTTGCTCCGCAGTGGTGGAATGACCTTCCTACAGATGTCAGGACTGCCCAGTCCCTGACCACCTTCCGGCGCCGCCTCAAGACTCACCTCTTCAGACAGCACCTGTAGAACTCCTCTTTTTTCCCTCTGGACACTTATCACTCTTCCTTAAATGCGCTTTACTTGCTCTTATCTGCTCCTGATTTTACTGCATTTAATCCTGTACTTTAGAGTACTGTAATCTGTCACAAGTGTTATTTGATCTGTAGTATTTTGTGTTTAATTATATCCTGATGTAACTATCACTGACACTGTTATCTGCTCCGTTATTGAATCGTATTTTGTCATATACTTGTACTTGCTAGAACCAAAGTCATTGTATTTTTATCTTGCTCTTAATTGTATTATTACTTGTACTGTGATTCTTGAAATGTATTTTTGTTTACGACTGTAAATCGCCCTAGATAAGGCCGTCTGCTAAGAAATAAATAATAATAATAATAATAGATCAGTGTGTAGAGTGAGATCAGAGGGGTAGATCGGTGTGTAGAGTGAGATCAAAGGGGTAGATCAGTGTGTAGAGTGAGATCAAAGGGGTAGATCAGTGTGATCAGTGAGATCAGTGAGATCAGAGGGGTAGATCAGTGTGTAGAGTGAGATCAAAGGGGTAGATCAGTGTGATCAGTGAGATCAGAGGGGTAGATCAGTGTGTAGAGTGAGATCAGTGAGATCAGTGAGATCAGAAGGGTAGATCAGTGTGTAGAGTGAAATCAGAAGGGTAGATCAGTGTGTAGAGTGAGATCAGAGGGGTAGATCAGTGTGTAGAGTGAGATCAGAGGGGTAGATCAGTGTGTAGAGGGAGATCAGAGGGGTAGATCAGTGTGTAGAGTGAGATCAGAAGGGTAGATCAGTGTGTAGAGTGAGATCAGAGGGGTAGATCAGTGTGTAGAGGGAGATCAGAGGGGTAGATCAGTGTGTAGAGTGAGATCAGAAGGGTAGATCAGTGTGTAGAGTGAGATCAGAGGGGTAGATCAGTGTGTAGAGTGAGATCAGAGCGTTAGATGAGTGTGTAGAGTGAGATCAGAGGGGTAGATCAGTGGGATCTACAAGTATGTTTTTGTGCTCTGTGTATTTTACAATCTGACATACCATTCCGGCCTTTAAATCACAGACACAAAAACTACTAGTGGACCTCAATGGAACTGCCTCCGGGTATCGCGTTGCATAATCTACCACTACTAATATATGCGTATACCAGGAGTCAGAAGGTAGCAAAGGGCCCACTATGTCCATTGTAATGCGTTCAAAAGGAGTGGAAATAAATCGTCAGTGGAACCAAAGGGGTGGGGCGCACTCGACCCGGCGCTACTCACTGGCAGTCTGGGCATGTGGCTACATATTTCGACACATCAGTATGAAGACCTACCCAATAGAATCGAACTAATATCCGTTCCCTTGTCTTGTCAGCTCCGAGGTGCCCCACAAAAGGGATATCATGCGCCAGCCTCATGACCTTGGTCCGACAAGACAGGGGGAACCAATAACGGTGTTACAGGCTGTCCTGTGCCCGCGGCTAGATTCACCCTATACAGTAATTGCCGCTTGATACTGAATTGTATCGCCCCATCGCCATCAACATCTTTGCCTTCAATAGACCAGACCTGCCCCCAAGCGTGCACTAGTGACGGGTCATTATGTTGGCCCCACGCTATGTCCGTGCTTGAGTGCCACATGTCCGGTATATTGAGAGGGGCTGGAGTAGCATCTGCCCTAGATGGCCCAGTAACCTCGCCCTCTCAATCACACTGCATTATGACTCCGTTTGACTGGCATTTGTTACCATCCAAGCGCTCTCCCACCAGACCCCATCCTTGTCTCAGTGATGCTCCCTCCCATTTTGTGGTCCTTCTCTCTTTATTTGTTTTTCTAGGACGGAAAATAGGAGAAAACATTTCAGCTTGAAAAGGAAACACATCACCAATTCATTCCATTTTCTTTTTTTCTGCCACGTTTACGTGTGTCGCTGAGACTGCCATTATTTACATTAATTCTTTGAATTTTGGCCAGTCTTGGCCCAGAATAACTGGGTGTGGCAACCTTTCCGCCACCCCTACTACCAGGTGACGTTTTATCGGTCCTACCGATAAATATACTTTTAGTGTGGGGTATGCCGCCGTGTCTCCATGGATACAGGAGATGGCCACCGGACCTCGTGGCCGCCACAAAACACCGCCCAAGAGAGCTGTTCTAATCAAGGTTTGCTCACATCCTGTGTCCACATCACTCATACAAGGCCCCTCCTGACTATTTTCCCCTCGCTTACCTATTTCAGGTGCCCAATTACACGCTGCCACGTCACACTCCATTGCCGTGGGGCATGATCTGGCCAGGTGTCTGGTTGGTTGCACCTAAAACAGATGGGGGGGTGTGGCAATGCGCCCCACCCCTGTGTGCATTTGTGTGTTATGTGTTGTATGTTGCGTGTGGTGTGTTAATTTTGGTGTATAGATATTGCTGCACGGGATATAAATGGGTGTGTGCAGCACGAGTTATTTAAAATAACATAGGTTAAATAGGTCTGCAGCACCTCTACCCCAGGTGGGGGCCTACCTTGGTCTTCATGGAGGGGAGACAAGGGGGCCCATCGGGGTCGGCGGTCTCGATCCCGGGGCTGAGGTTGGTGGAGGTGGAGAAGAGAGAGGAGGTGGTGCTCGGCTGCTCCGAAGGGCGAGAACCGGGAGTCCTCAAAATCCTCGGCCAGCTTCACGTTTTAGTCTCTAAGCACAAAACACATTTAAAAAACTCTCACTGCTTGACTTGACTAGCAGGCAACTGAAATATGACACCACCTGTCTCCTCACACACCAGCACTCGAGCAAGCAAGCAGGCTGTGACGTAGTAGCTTGCTCACACACACACGCCGACATCCAAGCACACAGCCTCAACTGAGGTGATGCAGACAATCGTAGAATATATCACATTAAGCTTATTAATGGTATATAGATTAAGGATATGGCAAGTTTTCTTTTAAAGAAATTCTTCATACAACAATATGAGGTAAATTACTTATAGTTACTTCATCAAGTTTCACTAAAAGTTATTTCACACGCAAAGTGTGCAAACTATTTTTTTTTTTTTTAAACTTTTTATTTATTACAAGAAAAAGGTATACATATATATATATAAAAAAAACATACTGTAATACACATTAACCTCTCACTTGTTTTTTGGTTATAAAGAGGGCAGAACTATACAATATACAATGTCAATTCATTGCTCATATGTTGGAGGCTCTTGAGCAAGCCATTTTCTTCTGATGGCTTTTTTACTGGCCACTGGAAGAACACCCAGGATGGATCTTATTCTGCTCTCAAATACCTCGCTGGGAAAACTTCCCAAATACATTGACAAAAAATCAAATGGTATATCAGAATGTGTTAATTTTTAAAAAGCTACTTAAGAAGTGCCAAAACTGCTGCATCTTTGGGCAGGACCAAAAAATATGTGTATGGGTCTCTACTTGTTCTCCACAAAGTCTCCAACACTGTGATGTTCTGTGTTTTTGTAGTGCTTGTATTTTGGGACTAATAAAAACAAGTTATGTTTTTCCAGCCAAATTCTCTCCAAATTTGTGAATTAGTGGAGCTCTGTTGAAATTGACATATTCCTTCCCATTGTTCAACAGATATTACCCACTCAGCTTTTATATATATTGTTGATTCTTGTTTATTGTCTCGAATGCTGTTGTACAATTTAGATACAATTTTCTTCTGATTGCTTTATTGATAGGCAGTAATGAATATATCAAGAATGTCATTAGTATTAGACCCTGTTTTTCTAGATTTTATATGTTTGCCTAAATAGTGTTGTATTTAGAGGTATCTAAAAAAATCATTTTTTTCCAAATTAAACTTCCGTGTCAGCTCTTCAAAGCTCTCCATCTGACCCTGCCGCATCATTGTGCATATCGCAGCAGTGTGGCGTAGTGGTTAGGGCTCTAGACTCTTGACTGGAGGGTCGTGGGTTCAATCCCTGGTAGGGGACACTGCTGCTGTACCCTTGAGCAAGGTACTTTACCTAGATTGCTCCAGTAAAAACCCAACTATATAAATGGGTAATTGTATGTAAAAATAATGTGATATCTTGTAACAATTGTAAGTCGCCCTGGATAAGGGTGTCAGCTAAGAAATGAAATTTATTTTTATTTATTTTATTTTGTTTGTATGTGATTCATTATATGTAGTGTACGCCTAATGTTATCCTGTGTTTGCCTATTTAAAATAAAACCTGTTTGATCTAGATGTATTAGTTGAGGTAAAATATGCTCTAATCACTTGGCTATAATTGAAGCATAGATCTTGTAGTCCACACAGAGGACAGAAACTGGACTAAAAGATCTGCATTTAGTCTGGTCCTTTCCTTCCTTTGGAATTACAGAAATAATAGCTTCCCTCCAAGAAGGTGGGAGTCCTCCCCCTTCCCGTAACCAGTTGCACGTGGACAGCAGCCATCAGCCCCTGGGGATTTATGAGATTTAAGATTCGATATAGCTTTATTAATTTCCTCAATAGTTATTGCTCTTGTCAAATCTGTGTTTTGTTCCATATTCAAATTAGGCAGTGTAGCTGGGCGGTAGTAAGCCCTGCTGATTAAATGTATTTATTTATTTTTAGAACTGGGTTTCCCCCTCCGCCCGTGTTATTTTGTGTTTGTTTATGTATTTATTATTTAGATTTGTCGGCGAAGCCCCGTATGTTTTGTTTATAAATATGACAGAGTAGCCGATTTGTTTTGTGTAGCGTGGATGGGTAGCCCCATCCACAGTAATTAATAAACTTGTGCAGATTGTGGCCGAGGGGTAATAGAATAATTACTAACCAGTTAAACCCCTCGGCCACGATATAAAAGCCTGCAGCTCGCTGCACTCTGTGTGGAGTGTTCAAGAGGAGGAACGAGAGCGACGAGAGACAAAACAAAACAAAACAAAACAAAACAAAACAAAACAAAACAAAAACAAAACTTCAAACTTCAAACTTCAGACTCCAGGATCAGTGAAGGCCACTGCCCAGCCTGACCTGGATTATTTATTGTTTATTTTGTGTTCGAGATTTGTTCTGTTTAACCTTTTTATTTCGCTCTGTGAGCAAGTGTTTTTGTTTAAATATTTATTTTATTTTTGTTGTATAAAAAAATAAAAACTGCAGTACTCCCTGGTGTCAGTTTCCCTTCCTGCTTCTGCCGTGACGGCACCGCCCAGCCACCCTGTCACATGTGGTGTCCTGCGTGGGATCTCCAGCGCCTCCTGGACGCAGACAGAGTAGGATACTGCAGTTTTTTGTTTGTTTTTTTTCTGTTTTTTTTTTCGATTTTTACTTGTGTGTGGAGAAAAGTAGAGTGAGGATGGGAAGGTAGAGCTATAGAAAGCAGCACCCCAGAAGCGGGAGCTACCAGTCGTGGACACAAAGCGGGAGAGCAGCTGGGATGCCATCATCCGGGCGGTCATGCATGACTGCTGGTGCCCCATCTGTGGTGAGCAGGGGCATTCCCCACTCAACTGCTCACTCCTGTCAGAGGGGTGCCTGCTGCGCTCATTCCCACCAGCAGAGGGAGAGTGTCTGCTGGTCCCGCCACCACTACCCACAGCAGAGAAGGTAGACCTGCTGTGCCCACCGCCACCAGCAGAGGGAGAGTGCCTGCTGGTCCCGTCTCCACCACCTCTGATGACAGGAGCAGAGCAGCCTCTGTCTCCACCACCGCCAGCAGAGGGAGCATGTCTGCTGGTTCTGCCTCCATCGCCGCCACCAGCAGAGGGAGCATGCCTGCTGGTTCCGCCTCCATCGCCGTCACCAGCAGAGGGAGCATGCCTGCTGGTTTCCCCGCTGCAGCCAGAAGGGGAGGAGCCCCTGCCGCCTTCGCGGCCAGAAGGGGAAGAGCCCCTGCCGCCTTCACGGCCAGAAGGGGAGGAGCCCCTGCCGCCTTCGCCAGGAGCAGAGCAGCAGGAGCTGCCTCTGCCTCCACCACCACCACCCGAGGGAGAGGAGCAGGAACTGCCTCTCTCTTCACGACAGGGTGGACCGGAACAGGAGGCTGGCGGTCCGTAGCCACCCTTGCATAGGCTGCTGAGCAGAGCAAGGGGGAAAACCGGCGGGTCGCAGCGGCTGAGAAGAGGGCCAACCCCAGCACCACCGCTGGTCCTGGCTCCCCTCCTGCAATTGCCTCCCGAGGGTCCGCTGCCACCGTCGCCTCCTGAGGGACCACTGCCGCCCCGTCGTGCATCGCCTGGGGATGCCAGTTCGCCATCGCCTGGGGATACCAGTCTTGCACCGCTCAGGGATGCCTGCCTTGCACCGCTCAGGGATGCCTGCCTTGCACCACCCAAGGATGCCTGCCTCGCACCACCCAAGGATGCCTGCCTCGCACCACCCAAGGATGCTACGCCTGCTCCGCTCAGGGATGCCACGCCTGGATCGCCTGGGGCTGCCTGCTGATGTAGTAAGCCCTGCTGATTAAATGTATTTATTTATTTTTAGAACGGGGCTTCCCCCTCCGCCCGTGTTATTTTGTGTTTGTTTATGTATTTATTATTTAGATTTGTCGGCGAAGCCCCGTATGTTTTGTTTATAAATATGACGGAGTAGCCGATTTGTTTTGTGTAGCGTGGATGGGTAGCCCCATCCACAGTAGTTAATAAACTCGTGCAGATTGTGGCCGAGGGGGAATAGAATAATTACTAACCAGTTAAACCCCTCGGCCACGATATAAAAGCCTGCAGCTCGCTGCACTCTGTGTGGAGTGTTCAAGAGGAGGAACGAGAGCGGCGAGAGACAAAACAAAACAAAACAAAACAAAACAAAATGAAACGAAACTTAAAACTCCAGGATCAGTGAAGGCTACTGCCCAGCCTGACCTGGATTATTTATTGTTTATTTTGTGTTCGAGATTTGTTCTGTTTTACCTTTTTATTTCGCTCTGCGAGCACAGTTTTTCTGTTTAAACTTTTTATTTATTTTTGTTATTTAAAAATAAAACGGCGCGCCGCGTCATTTACTTTGATCCGCAGTACTGGTGTGTTTAGTTCCTGCTTCTGTCTGATGTCACCGCCCAGCCATTCCTGTCACAGGCAGATTAAGAGAATTTAATAAGGAGTCAGCATCTTGTCTATTCTGATTCTCAGGTTGTGCATATAGTTTTATAATATTCTACAAAGATTGTTTGGATTTCCTCTAATTTGGAGCATATCCGCTTGGTTTTTGGGTCTTGTATTTAATGAATTGTAGTCCTGCTCTGTTGTTTATGTAGTCTTCTTGCTGATATTTTCATAGATTTGGTTCCAGATTCGTAATATTTTTGCTTTATCAACTTAATTTTTTCTCCACCTCAAGGGTTTGTATATTATTTATTGCTGCTCTAATTTTCAGGAGCTTTTCCCTTATGTGAGGCGCCAGTTCCTTTTTATGTTTTTGTTCTAAAAGTTTTAATTCAGATTGTAGTTCAATCATTTTGGCTTCTTTTAATTTTTTTCTATGGGAATTAATTGCAATACATTTTCCTCTGATCACAGCTTTAGCTGCGTCCCACAATATCGCAGGGGATACGTCGCCTGTATCATTATTTTGTATATAAAGTTTGATTTCTTGTTTGTTCTTTGACCGTATTGTCATTTAGAATGCCAGAGTTCATTCTCCATAGAGTTTTTTGTTTCTTTAAATTTAATTCCAAAGTCATATAGATTGGAGCATGGTCAGATAACTCAATTGTTCCAATCTCACAATCCTTAATCTTAGCTCTGTCCTTATTATACATTAAAAAGTAATCTATTCTACCATAGGATGTGTGAGGGGCAGAAAAATGTGTATAGTCCCTACCTGAAGGATTCAGATCCCTCCATACATCCAGGATGCCTAACTCTTCCATAGATCTATTAACAAATTTGATTAAGGGTTTAGGGGCTTTTAAATTGTTTTTAGAGGAGTCCTGAATGGGCTTCATATAAATATTTAAATCGCCTCCACAGATTAGCACTCCAACTGTTTCCAGGGCCATTAAATCAAAGATTAAAAAAAAAAACAACTCTATGGCTCCCCGGAGGGGCATAAATATTAAATAAAGTAACTGAGGCCCCCCAGATTCTCCCTTTAACTAGAATGAATCTACCTTCCTTATCTTTCATTTCTGACAGGTATTCAAAATTAGTATTATTTGGTATCAAGATGGCAACACCACGTCTATGTCCAGATCCATGAGAGGAATAGAATGTTTTCTGGAATCCCATATGTGTCAATTTAACATGTACACAGTCAGAAAGATGGGTCTCCTGGAGGAATACAGCATGCGCCCTGTCCCTTTTAACTTTTGTCAAGATCTTACTCCTTTTTATAGTATTGTTTAAACCTTTCCCATTATAAGATATAAGACATTAAGATATTATTTTAATCTCCCTATTCATTTTAATGTCAAATATATAAACCTTTCTTTCTCTTTCACATACTGACCTATTGCTTTCTTCTCTCAGAATACAAAAATGCAGGCAAGTAAAACAAAAAAGGACTTCAAAGAGGGGGTTCAGACACTTATCAACCCCTTGTGGCCCAGGAGGGACCCTAGGTATCTAGGGGAAATCCTCTCCTGATTGAGAGAAGAGGGCCCTAAATGGCTTGCATATTTAAAAAAAAAAAAAAAAAACTGCAGCTGCAGCAATACACAAAATATATATATATATATATATATATATATACACATCGGTGCAGGGTTATGAAATTTTAGTCACTGCTCCCGATCATTGATTTAACTCTAAATTGTCATCTAAAATTGCGGAGATGTTTAAAGGAGAATTCAAATGCAATAGGCTATGCTGTTATATATCTTTAAAAGAAATACAATTATAATTTACTTGTCAAATTAAGGTAAAGGGTTCAGTAACTTCTTAATTTCTATGCCCATGCAAAACCATACATTACATGCCCAAATTATGGGTCCCATTACCCACAGATTATAAGTAAACTATAATTCGCTATGTAGATTACTGATCCGAACTTAACATCCATTTAGATCTACATTGTTATTTGAGTGACTGAAAATATTAGAGAGATATAGGAACAATCACACCAAAATATCGTTAGCTCCTTCAATTACACTGTTCGGTGGGCTATTTGTGTCCAACAGAGTTCAAGCATTTATTTCAGTCTTCAGGAGAGGTACGGCGACAAAAGGCCTGGAGTGCTATTTTGTATTGGTCATTCGTTTTCTGTCCCTTGCGTCTCCCTCGCTGACCTCCTGCCGTCTGCCAGGCATTGCGTTTGATCTTATCCATCACTGTTTCAGTTTTCTTGAGATGGGCGCTGATATCAAAACCTCTGTCTGATAGATCCTTTATCGCATTATCCGCTGACGAGTACAGTTGCACACCAAATTCAAAGAAAACCCTGAGTTTTGCTGGAAATGCCGTTTGGAATTTGATTTTGTTTTCCTTTAGAACTTTCTTCACTTCCTTGTATTCCATGCATTTCTGTAGAACTTCGGGTGCATAGTCATGGTCAAAGTATACTCTTTTCTTTTCATAAAATATTTCCTTTTTCCTCCATGCTTTCATCAGGATTTCTTCTTTGGTTTTGTATCTCAGGAATTTGATCACTATAGATCTCGGTCTAGCACTGGAATCCGCGGGCTTAGGGCCAAAAGATCGGTGAGCTCTTTCAATTTCTAGATTAAAGTCTTTAGGCAGGTCTAGTTCTTTTTTAATGAGTTTATCGACAAATAGTGTCATCGAGTTTTCTTCAAGTTCCTCTGGTACACCGTATATCCTCAGGTTCTGTCTTCTCGATCTCCCTTCTTGATCCGTCAGCTTCGCTTCTGTGTCTGTTTTTGAAGCAGGTGTACTATTACGTTATCCATTTTTTCACCCCAGGCTTCAGTTTGCACAATGCGTTCCTCTGCTTCGTCGATTCTCTTGTTGGTGTGTTTTATATCCTCAGTAATGTCAGATAGTTTTTTATTGATATCTCTTCTGAAGTCAACCAGTTCAGCATATATTTTTTCAAGACTTACACCGGGGGAGTGTGGAGTGTTTCTCCATTTCACCAAAGCAACGTCTCGTCTCCCGCTGGGAAACTGGAGAGTTGCTGTGGCTTCTTTCCCCTTCGTCATATTCGTCTCTATCATGTTGTTTTGTAGATTTACGTCCTCCGTCTCTTGTCTCCATAGTCACCCAATATTCACTATAAGAAGTATAGGTTTTTAATAATATTTGGTCGGGTTTATTGGATAAATTCTAATCAAAACCGAGAGAGCTTTAGTTTCAGGCAGCCATTAGCTTGCTGACTTCACTGGAAGTCCCCGCAAACTAAATAATTAACAGTTAAATTCTATGTGAATATGTTACAATGAATTAGGGCAGCAGTGTGGAGTAGTGGTTAGGGCTCTGGACTCTTGACCGGAGGGTCGTGGGTTCAATCCCCGGTCAGGGACACTGCTGTTGTACCCTTGAGCAAGGTACTTTACCTAGATTGCTCCAGTAAAAACCCAACTGTATAAATGGGTAATTGTATGTAAAAATAATGTGATATCTTGTAACAATTGTAAGTCACCCTGGATAAGGGCGTCTCCTAAGAATTAATTTAGTTCCATGAAAGGCAAATGCAACTGGAATTATACTCAATGGTTCCTTGAAGCTTAGACTTCTGGTCCGCTGTTTTGGAAACTCAATCTGTTGAAGTGTCCAGTACAAACTCCCCTCTCCACAACAAAGTCTTCAATCTCACATTGGATCAAACTCAGCAACAAAGCTTTCAATTCTCGATAGAATCAACAAACAGCTCCAACAAAGTCTTCAGTCCTCGGTATAGGATCCACAACAGCGCCTGTCCGCTCTGTCCTCTTCGTTGAATCTTTTAGCTATGCAGGTAGCAGGGCACAGTTTCTTTTGGATACTGTGGTTTTAGGTGTACAGCAGACCTAGACTGGTTTGTCTGATAAGTCTCTGTAAGGTTACGGCAGTCCTTCAGGTGGGCCTCAGTCTCGTTGCTTGTGGTCGTTGACTCGCTTGCAGCTTGCTTCCTCGTCTTGGGTCTGTTTTCAGGCAGAGTCCCGTCTTGATTCCGTTTTTAGGAGTCCCGGAGTTGCAGCTTTTCGTAGTAGAGTGACAGCACCTTGTTTAGCATTCGATGTGGAGCGCAAAATATTTAGTTTTCTTAGATATTTATAGTCTTTCTCACTCTGCTAGATAGTCACTTTCATGAGATCATTTGTGTATCTTGCCTTTTTTTAAACTCACAGTCCTCTGATGTTTTAATGTCCTTTTCCACTGGGACATCGCTAGTTTATGTCTTCCTTGCGTCAAAACAATTGTTGTTGCACGTGTGAATTATTTGTACATAATTCAACTGTCCGCTCAGCCTAATCCAGTTCAGGCACCTGTCCTCTAATCAGTAGGTCACATAGTTTAGTAAGTCTGCCAGGAACCAAGGGGCCCTTTTTCTTAAGGCGCAGCAGTTTGCGCTGTTTCTAAAGACACGCAGTTTCATTAATGAATCCAGTTACATATCCGTTCATGTATTATCATATTCAGGGAATATGTCCCACACCGTCTTCTCTCCTCTGCGTCCCCTCTGCTCTCCAGCGCCTCCAACAGCTCTGCCAGTGTGTTGCGGTCCATTGTCCCATCTCTGACACCACGTGTGGCAAAGTGACTTTACTGTGTACAGGTGCAGGAGTGATGCAGTGCGTAATGAACCAGACAGAGAGTTATTCCAAGGGAAAAAACTGAGCTTTTATTTTCAAAGTCCAAGTCTGGTGACCAAAAGAAAAGTCCCTGGCAATACACAACAATGTGTACAACGCAGGGAAAATAACACGGGTTGCAGTCCCAAATAATAAAAAACAATATCTGTCCCACAACATACAATCACGGTCACCAGTCCTGGGTGCGCGTTGTAGTGCTCCACGTGGGTGATAAAGTTTATCTTGGTGACAATCCGTGCAGTGTTGTTCTGGGTATTTTTTTGCTGGCCCTCGGCGACAGCTCCGGAACTTATTTAAGTGTCTACTAATAATAATAACAATAATTAGTACAAAAAACAAATAAACACTCACGTACAGCAATCACAGGCATTTTCCGTCCTTCTCAGTTAATTAAATTTTTAACCAAAGCAAAGGAACAGATTGCGATTCTCCGTCCCCTTTTATGCCGTCACACATGACCCCTTGGTAAATGAGTGCAACCGCCTCTCCAATCTGCGGCTGCCGTGTCATTTCCCTTCTGGGTAAACGCGTTCTTGCAACGGACTCTCGCCTTCATCCAGACTGGCCGACTTCCCGACTACGGGAAATAACTGTCAGACCAGCCCGTCCAAAGAATTCACGGGAAAGAACTGTTCTCGCTGCTTGGCGCCTTCACAGGTTGGGAGGGAGATTTATAACCAAGAATCATTGTATTTCTGTCACAGAGGGTCAGACCCTCACTGTAGTATTGAATTGCCTGTTATTGTGATTGTGATCCTACTGGCGATAGAGCCGTGGGTTTATTATGTGTTGTGCATGCTGTTGATCAAGTGTGTTTGGTGTATGACACTGTATTGCTGTAATTAGATTAGGGCGCTTCCATTAAGGAAGTTACCGTAGCTACCGTGGTTTTGTTATTGCTATTTGTTCAGTAATCTTCCACTAGAAGGAATAATGCTCATTTTCAGTCTGGTAATAGTTAACGATTAAAAGAATAATGACAGTGATTATAATAAGTAAGCAATATTATAGTTTAACAATCGTTTGTAAACAAAGACGGTGTGCATGCAGGTTAAATAAATACATATAAATGAGAAGAAACCTGTTTAACATAAAGTATATGAATGTTGTATTGTAAAAATATAACTGTTAAATAAGAGTATTTTTGTATAAAATCATTCCAGGTGCATATGTTTATTGAATAATTAATCCTGTCAGGAGTAGGTGGGGTTGGGGATTATATAATGCTGTGTCTTTCCTTAGGAGAGAGACAGGATTATTAGGTCAGTCATGTTGAATGTCAGTTATTGACGATACAACCTGCTAGTCTGTGTTAATCATTGCTAATTTATGTGCAGTATCCAGTGCAAAAGAACAAAATAAACATTTATAAATGAACTCGAGCAGTGACGGTTTCCTGCGTTTTAAACACCTCCGTGTGAAGTGATTGAGGGTGGAGGTAAGCTTGCACCTTTCACCCCGTTACATTGTGCATAAAAAACCGTCAATAGAGTCGCAGTCCCTCTTTCTCAGCAAGTGTCATCTTTATGGCACGTAGCTGAAATCGTAAAATAAATGTCCCGGGCAGCGGACTATATTGAGAATTAAGAACGCCTTTGCGAGCAAAACATTCTATGACATTTTTAAGTAGCTGAAGAGGTGCCGGGGCTATGCCTCGCCAAACCCAGAGGGCCGGCCAGCTGGCACAAAATTAACCACTGCATTTGTGTACTGCACAGACTCTGTGTCAACAAATACAGGCGTTTATGTACTGATACAGACTCTGTGTTGGTACATGAACACCTGTACTAACTGACACATTTGCAGTGTCACTATATAAATACCTACCTTTCCCAGTTGACACAGTTCAGCTGTTCAGTTAAAATTATAGAAACTGTAGTGTGCCAGTGTCACCTAATGGACACCTATACAAAGGCTAGCAGGAAGTGGATATGAGGTTTGGGGTAGGAAGTGTAACAAGCAGCCTTTAACACCTGCCAGAATAGAAATAGGAGGCACTTTTTTTACACAGAGAATTGTGAGGGTCTGGAACCAACTCCCCAGTAATGTTGTTGAAACTGACACCCTGGGATCCTTCAAGAAGCTGCTTGATGAGATTCTGGGATCAATAAACTATTAACAACCAAATGAGCAAGATGGGCTGAATGACCTCCTTTCGTTTGAAAATTTTCTTATGTTCTTATTTTCTTATGTTCTTATCCCGGTTCCTGCTGTTTCACGCTTATGGGAGGACTAGGGTATGGAGAAAACCATATGAGTACATGCATCCATCATGCTGCATGTCAACATTGCAGGCTGGTGGTGGTGTGATGGTGTGGGGTGTGTTTTCATGGCACACATTGGGCCCCTTGATAAAAATGGAGCAACGTTTGAATGCCACAGGATATCTGAACATCATTGCCAATCAGGTGCATCCCTTCACGCAGTAGTGTATCCATCTGCTAATGGATTTTTTCAGCAGGATAATGCCCCATGCCACAAGGCTAGGATTGTCGAGGAATGGTTCCACGAACATGACAGTGAATTCAGCTTACTGCAGTGGCCTGCCCAGTCACCAGATCTCAATCCAATTGAGCATCTGTGGGATGAGATGGAACGAGCTATTTGGAGTAGAGATCCACTACCAGCCAACTTGACACAACTGTGGGAAGCATTGGAGTCAACATGGGCCAGCATCCCTGTGGAACGCTATCAACACCTTGTAGTCCATGCCCCAATGAATTGACGCTGTTCTGAGGGCCAAAGGGGGTGCAACTCAATATTAGGAAGGTGTTCCTAATGTTCTGTACACTCAGTGTGTGTGTATATATATATATATATATATATATATATATATATATATGTGTATATATATATATATATATATATATATATATATATATATATATATATATATATATATACAGTGTCTTGCATAAGTATTCACCCCCCTTGGACTTTTCCACATTTTGTAGTGTTACAACCTGGAATTATAATGGATTTAATTAGGATTTTTACTATTTGATTTACACAACATACTTAACACTTTGAAGGTGCAAAATATTTTTTTATTGTGACACCAAAGTTAATTAAACAAAAAAAGACATTTGTTGGTTGCATAAGTATTCACCCCCCTGAGTCAATACTTGGTAGAAGCACCTTTGGCAGCAATTACAGCTGTGAGTCTTTTTGGGTAAGTCTCTACCAGCTTTGCACATCTGTATCCTCCAATTTTTGCCCATTCTTCTTGGCAAAATTGCTCAAGCTCTGTCAAGTTGGATGGGGACTGTTGGTGAACAGCAATTTTCAAGTCTTGCCACAAATTCTCAATCGGATTGAGGTCTGGGCTTTGACTGGGCCATTCTAAGACATTCAGGTTCTTGTTTTTAAACCACTCCAGTGTAGCTTTGGCTGTGTGTTTAGGGTCATTGTCCTGCTGGAAGATGAACCTCCGCCCCAGTCCCAGGTCTCTTGCAGACTGAAAAAGGTTTTCCTCTAGAATTTCCCTGTATTTGGCTCCATCCATCTTGCCCTCAATCCTGACCAGTTTCCCAGTCCCTGCCGATGAACATGATGCTGCCACCATGGTGTTCTCAGGGTGATGAGCAGCGTTGGCTTTGCGCCACACATAGCGTTTTGCGCTAAGGCCAGAAAGTTCAGTTTTGGTCTCATCAGACCAGAGAACCTTTTTCCACATGTTTGCTATGTCTCCCACATGCCTTTTGGCAAAATCCAAACAGGATTTGATATGTTTTTTTTTCAGCAATGGCTTTCTTCTCGCCACTCCATAAAGCCCAGCTTTGTGGAGCGTCCGGGTTATAGTTGTCCCATGGACGGGTTCTCCCATCTCAGCTGTGGATCTCTCCAGCTCCTTCAGAGTTACCATTGGCCTCTTGGTTGCTTCTCTGACTAATGCCCTCCTTACCTGGTCACTGAGTTTTGGTGGACGGCCTTCTCTAGGCAGAGTCACGGTTGTGTCATATTCTTTCCATTTTTTAATAATGGATTTAACGGTGCTCTGGGGGGTGTTCAAAGTTTGGGATATTTTTTTTATAACCCAACCCTGACTGGTGCTTCTCCAGAACTTTATCCTGGATTTATTTTGATAGCTCCTTGGTATTCATGATGTTGTTTGTTTAGATATGCTCTCTAACAAACTCTGGGGCCTTCCAGAAACAGGTGTATTTAATCTGAGATCATGTGACACTTTAATTGCACACAGGTGAACTGCATTCAATTAATTATGTGACTTCTGAAGGCAATTGGTTGCACCAGAGCTTATTTAGGGGTGTTACAGCAAAGGGGGTGAATACTTATGCAATCAAGACTTTTCAGTTTTTTATTTGTAAATAATTTTGAAAAATATGTAGATTTTTTTCCCCACTTCGACATTATGGACTATTTTGTGTAGATCAGTGACAAAAAAATCCTAATTAAATCCATTTTAATTCCAGGTTGTAACACTACAAAATGTGGAAAAGTCCAAGGGGGGTGAATACTTATGCAAGGCACTGTAAGTAGCCAGGGTTATACATGGACATACTGGGAACTTTGGGATATGGATAACCAGGAGATTCCTGAAAATATAAAATCCAATTTTACTGACATCCTACTGTACAGTATGCTTTCATGGGTTTTCATGTCATGTCAATTTAGAGAAGGAAAAAAAGTATTTCTTTAAAAAAAAATTTAAAAAAATTCTTCAAAACTGTTTAACACATTTACATACGCACCAAGCAAGAACACTAACTAATGCCCATAACACTGGCGTTTATGAAAAACTTAAATACTGTACTATATTTTATAATAAAGGTTTACTCCCTCGCCATTAACGTATAATCCTCATGCAGCTGTTTTTTTCTTTTCATGCGATGCAGTTAACCTATCTAAACCGAGCAGGTTTTTTTAACACAAGTGTTTTTGTCAGGAGAAGGACCTCGGGAAACCGGGACGTTATGGTCACCCTACCTGTAACACCTAAGTCACCTTGGATAAAGGCGTCTGCCAAATAAATAAATAAATAAATAAATAAATAATAACAATAACAATAATAATAATATGAAACGTGTTGTCATCAGAATACAATAGTAAGATTCTACTGCTGCCGCCACCAGTATTCATGAGTCACCCATAAATAATACAGCGATATAGTCCTAAACAAATGTGTGTTAAGAGAAAACCCAAACAAAACTACTATTATCTCAATAATCTACTACAGTGTGGAGTAGTGGTTAGGGCTCTGGACTCTTGACTGGAGAGTTGCGAGTTCAATCCCAGGTGGGGGACACTGCTGCTGTACTCTTGAGCAAGGTACTTTACCTAGATTGCTCCAGTAAAAACCCAACTGTATAAATGGGTAATTGTATGTAAAAAAAATAATGTAATAATGTGTAAAAAAATAATAAAAAAATGTAATTGTATGTAAAAATAATGTGATATCCTGTAACAATTGTAAGTCGCCCTGGATAAGGGTGTCTGCTAAGAAATAAATAATAATAATAATAATAATAATAATAATCGGGACTCTTAAATTAAACAATAGTGCCAATATGACAGATCAAACTGCTCAACACCCAACAGTAAGCAAATCAATCTACCCAACATCTTATTCGTGAATCAAAATGAACAACTTTGTGTTTTGCACTATTCTTCGGAAGCACATATGTATTGTAACATTTCACAGGCAGCCAGAAAACAGGAGAGACTGACACGTTTGTTTCTCATTCCAAAAGCTTTATTCAGCACTGTTTTCTCTCAGTCGCTCCCTCAGCTCCCTCAGCTCCCTCAGCTCCCTCAGCTCCCTCAGCTGCAACCATGCAACCATGCAACCACGACACAATCCCAAAAACAGGACGTCTCAGCGCCTCTTATAACCCCAGCCCGCCCCTTCATTCAAAGCTTACACATCCCATTGGTCCTCAGCTGCACACTTCGGGCCAGTGGGAACACACAGTGACTCACAGATGGGACCAATCACAGGGGAGACACATAACATGACCCGCGCGCAGGCTAGGTCAAACAGCAACAGAGACAGTTATATGGCGGGAAATACAGAGGGGGAGGGAACACAATTACAAACAAGGGGAACGACATAACACACATGCACAGAGGTACAGTACAACACAAATGCACAGATCGTTACAGTATCAATATCATGAATATAATACTGTTACTTTATTGAACAAAGTATTTGTATATCTACCCTATGCAGTTAGTATATTTGTAGAATAATTTAAATGCAGTAGTTACAACTGTTCTGTGTGCGTACGCGATGTATTCTGTGTTTTTATTTATTTATTTTTTCATCTGAGGTTCAGGGCTTCAGTACTAATATTCACCATCAAAGTAAAACGTTTTGTTTTGGTCTAAAATGTACGAGTTCTGTGGTTAATGAAACGTGGTAAAAGAAATCTATGGAATTAAATAAATGCAACATTTTACTATTGGCAACACACCACTAAATTCTATTTTCTTGTGAAAAAGAGCCACGCTTTTCTATGTGTTGGTTGGCACTTAATCTTTGCATTTACCAATTTCCTAATCTAGTGAAGGACCACTAGTCACATATGACCTCACTAACATGGCGGCGTCTCGACACTGCTTGACGCGTACGCAAGGTGAAGGGTGAGAGGTTACTGTCTTGCTTTCAGGCGGCGGGAGATATTAATACGGTTGCTGGACGACTGAGAGAAACATCAAAATATACCAGCGACTAAACGTGTGGGTGCCTGGTGGTCCTGTTCTCAGATAATAAAGGTAAGTAATAACGCGATACTCAGCTGGGATAGGTAGATATAACAAAACGGTGTACAAGAAACATCGCATTAAATAATTGTTATGGGCAATCAGTCATGCTTTATTGATTTCGAAACTATGGTACTGTTAATAATATTATATATGTATTAGCAGCAAATCATATTCTTTTGCACCGGCCTCTGGAGTAGTTCAGGAGGGTTTCCAATCCTTTTGTTTGAACTCTAAACCCCTTACTCCCACTAGCGGAGTCCCCAGGTGTGGAATCCTCTCAGTCTTTGCCAGCTGCATATTGACACCCTACTAGCAGATGTCAAATCTGCGAATGCATGCTGAGGTGACGAACAATGTTATGTGCAGAAGTACCATTGAATGTATACTGTATACAGGAGCAGGACAAACATAGAAGCACCTGGCTTTAGTAGTTTAGATTTTTGGGCTAATCTCACATGACTGATTCAGTTGTTACCCATATGCAGGGATGGCAGTAAGACTCCTATTGCATAGCAGTTTGATCCATTCCTTTTTTTACTATTAGTTTAAAAAGACACACCTGAGCTTGTTACCTATACACTGATTAATCAATTGTAGTAAAACTGGAATGGGTGAAACTGCTATGTCTTTATTTCCACCCCTGCAGTGGCACCCATGACCTGTATTCTGCAGTATACTCAGCATCTCCTGTGGCGAGTCGATTTCAGAGAGGTGATCCCATATCCAAAACAAATTGCTGATGTTTCAATTGCAGTAGGCCATTCCAGTCAATTCATTTCTGTATTTCCACCCCAGTTCCCTAAATGAATTGTGAATGTGTTCATCCAGGACAGTTTAAACACCTTGACTTGCCGTGTGGAGTCAGTCAGTCCTGACTTCCATGGTGTCCCTGCACCCTGTTGACAGTGGTTTGGCAGGTGTCATCAGTTTTAGTCTATCTAAACAGTTTGGATGTTCAGCGAGTGTCTCTGCAGAACTGCCTCTTGCATAAGTGTCCCGCAGGTCCTTCCTGCCCTTGGTAAAACCACTAATACATGTTTATCTCCTGAAATAGTTTAGTACTGAGACAAACATGGGTCATTCATCTTTAAATATTTGTTCAAATTTAAACGAATATCCTAATATTCCTTCATTTTGAATTAGCTGGAAAGCAAAAGTGTGGGTATTCATTTCAGATGTGATGTATGCATTGGTTTTCTTTGCAAGATATCATTTTGATATAAGGATTCATAAATTCTTTTATACAGCTATGGCCAAAAGTTTTGCATCAGCTAGGATTTTAGGATTGAGACACAATTTAAAACAAAATTTAGATATTTTATTTACCATCATGTAATCAAACAAACTACAAAATTATATCACAAAAATATACTGGAAGACGTAATAGTAGTGCAGTATTTTTCAATTTGTCAGTTTTTCAATAAGTATATGAAACTACAATGTTAACGTATCGTTATTCAGCAGGTTTCATTCAACCTTATGCAAAATTAGTTAATTCTAGATGGTGATGCAAAACTTTTGGCCAATGCTATATAAAAAATACAAATTGTTATCTATTTTTGCAACTGAATACAAGGGGATGGAATTAAGACCTATTGCATAGCAGTTTCACCCATTCCAGGTTTTAATACAAGCTTGATAAGCCAGTTAGTAGTAAAATCCGGAAAGGATCAAACTGCTATGAAGTAGGAGCCTTATTTCCATCCCTGATACATTCCAGACAGTATTTATTAGTATATGTCAAACATTTGCCCCAGCACTTTAGAGAGAGAGATGTTTTTTTAGTTTATCTTAATCTAGCCCACTAGTTAATTGAGATGCTAACCCTCAGTTTGTTGTTCCAGTGTTTGGCCATGTTCTCTGACCTCACAGCCCAGAAGGGGGCAACGTTGTTGGCCCCACCTGCCCTTGAGGGCCCGGTCTTCGACAGAGTGTGCCCCTCCTCCTACACCAACTGCTCGGAGCGCTTCAAACTCGGGGAGCGGAGCTTCAGCCGCCAGTACGCTCACATCTACGCCACCCGGCTCCTTCAGATGAGACCCGTCCTGACCAAGAGGGCTCAGCAGATGTGGGGTGAGTGTCTTATTTCAAACAGCAGATAGAGGTTCAAAGAGCAGCAGACAAAGTTAACCCTAACCAATACATTAGGCATAGCACAGAAACCAGGACCAGAGGACACAGTTGGAAATTGAGTGGTGAGGGTATGGTGGGTTACCGAGTCATGTTGTTGAGGCAAAAACACTTGGATCCTTTAAGACACAACTTGACAAAGTTCTAAGATTAATCAGCTACTAGGACCCGGACGAGCTTAGATGGGATGAATGGCCTCCTCTCGGTTGTAAATGTTCTTTTGTTCTTAAATGTAATTTTTGGTTCTCTGTAATTAGAAAGCAAGTAACATACACATTTTTTTATATACTGCAGCATGAATCAAGACTTTAAATCCTATTTTTTACAGTGAAATTCATGATGCAGAAAAAAGAAAAAAAAAACTGGGAGAAACCCAAGAGAGTTGTCTCCCTGGCTCTTAGAACCTAAGAACCAGGGTTACAAACTCCTGCTCGCCCGAGGCGAATTAAATCTGATGTGGACTAGTTGATGTCTGTGTCTTTGTAGTCCTCTGGGTGAGTACTTAAAATAAATGTACACATATACTTGTTCTTTCGTTAAAAAAATGCATGGAAGTCAATTTTCTAATGGGGTGTAGCAGTGGTGAATAAGCATTCACAAGTAATGCTTAGAAAACAGTCACTCGGAACTGAAACCTCCCTTCATCTCCCCTGCAATGCCAACCCCACTTAATGGCATTTTAGGTTTGTGTTCTCCCTCTGCGCGGGATGCGAAGTTTATCCCTAGTTTTTCTTTTGTATTTGTTATGCTGTCATTAGTATCTATAGTAGATTCAGCGTCCGTCAGTTCTGGCAGATTCTACTGTACTTGCTGAAGCGTTTTTCTCCCACTGCTAATTTAAAAAAAAAAAAAAGCCACCTAGCTAACAAGTTCATCCCGAGGGCTAAAGTGAAACGTACTGTCTTTAAATTGGGACTTTAGTGAAGACCGCATTTGTACGTGACTACATTCATTATTGTAGATAATAATTCATAGTCTGCTAGCATTTTTGTAAATAGCAACACATGTACTGTACAATAAAATAAACATTTTATTTGTGTCATCGGTGTCAATTTCCGGTTGAGCTTCATCAGTGTCAGTTTCTCAGCACACAGTACAGTAGTCTCTCAGTAACGAGGTGCAAACAGGTGATTGATCAATTTGTATGAGCGTTTAGAAGGTGCTTTGTTAAAAAAAAAAAAAAAAAAAAAATGTAAACCTAAATTTATAACGGTGTTTATTTTTTTAGCAAAATAAAATCAAAACCTATTTTTAGGGATCCCGACTGTTGTTGATTCCAACCTAGGCACTTCACATAAGGACTAGTAAGTTTACATCAGGACTAGCAAGTTTCAAAAGGTACTAGTCCTTTGGACTAGTAGCACAATATTGTTGTTTCTAACCCTGCTAAGAATATTAGAATTTACGACCGTGAGGAGGCCATTCGACCTATCAGTGCTCATCTGGTTCCTAGTAGCTGATTGATCTCCTTCCCTCTGTCCTGAGTCTTCCTCCACTTAATTTCCTCTGGTCCTGGTTTCTGTGCTGCTCATACAATATTGGTTAAAGTTTATTTTTGTCAACTCCTTTTAAGATTTTAAAGACTTCAATCCTGCCTCCCTGTAATCTTATGTGTTCTTGGCTAAATAAATCAGTTCCTCTTGTCTGACTGTAGAATTTCATTGCAGGAGCTGACATACCGGTAAAGAAACTCTGTGAGATCCAGATGGGTGAGCAGTGTTGCATTGTGGGAACCATCTTCAAGCACATGGACCTCCAGCCATCTATTCTTCGAGAGATCAGCGAGGAGGTACGTGAGTGTGTGTGTGTGTGTGTGTGTGTGTGTGTGTGTGTAAGAGATGGTACAGTTTGCTCTGTGTCCTATGTAAGATTTGTGCACAATTGTGTAACAGAATCGCTCAAATGATCCAATATTCAGACCCACCCGGAGCACACAGGATGACACTCAACCCTGAGAGTTGTAGCTGAAAGCCACGCTGCTGTAAGATCCTTTCAACCAAACTAACCTTGTTCTACTTTTACAGTAACAGCAATGTTTGGGAGGCCTCCGTTTGTTTTATAAATCCCTGTGAAGGGGATATAGTGGAGTGTCACAAAGACGGCCGGAGTGGGTGGTGTCAGACCAGAGCCAGGAAATAAATAAACAGAGAGATGTGGTTTGGTGAAGCTGAGCGAATGCTGTCGCTCAGCATTTAATAAACAGCACAGAAAATAAAAGGTTGTAACACAAAAACAGGACACGGCACTATACGCCAAAATAAATATATAAACAAAAACGGACTAAACAGTAAACAGACAAACGAACAAACACGGTGAGTGAAAACACTTACTATTTTATTATTCTTTTCGTTTATTTGAACTCCTCTCCACACCCGTTCTCCACTCACCGAACACCTAACCCCGACTGAGTGCTACGTGTCTCTATATATACTGTTGTGCTGGGATTCAATTACTAATTAATTATTCACTTGAATCCCAGCACGTGAATTAATTCTGTGCAACCCTGTGCTCACATATTACATTTAACCAGCACGCGAAGTGATTTGTGCTCTCCTCGTGCCTAAATACAAATCTACACTTTTTAAACACACGTGAAACACAGACCCGTTTATATCCCGTGTACCAATGACTATACACCAACATTAACACACGCACGCAACATACAACACATAACACACAAATGCACACGGGCGGGGCGCATTGCCACATGGAGACACGTCACACTTCACATGTTTGCATAAATCTGGAGAACCACTTATCCAATTGTCATGAAACGTGGCACTATTTAGCATAAGTTATTGACAATGTCGAATTCTGGGGATATAGTGGGGTGCCTGTATGTCCGTTCATCTGCCTATCTGTATGTCACTCTTACTAAAATTGATAGTAACATTATTGAACTGGAGTTTTTGAGAGTATCAGATTCTGGGGATATGGGGGGTGGGTGCTTGTGTGTCTCTTCATCTGTCTGGCTCTATGTTTTTGCATTAATCTGGTGAATTGGTTATTACATTGTGATTAAACATTTCATTGCTAATTCTTATTCTATACGATTCTGCATTACTGTTGATGCATGTCTTGGTCATCAGCTTTGTCATCATGCTGATAGCTGTCATTGTGAATGTACAGCAGTGGATGGGGGATGTGTTTTACTTAACAAAGCTTCATCTTGGTTTCAGCACAACCTCCTACCTCAGCCGCCACGAGCAAAATACATCAGCCAATCGGACGAGCTGATTCTGGAGGACGAGTTACAGAGGATCAAACTGGAGGGTGCCATCGAAGTGCAGAACTTCGTCACAGGCAAGGAGCAGGGATCTCTGTTTATATTGTTAATAGACAGAGAAGGAGAGGTGATGCCTTTTGATCTCTTCAGGTGAAAGTAGAAAAGAGAGATTGATGTTTTTCAGGGCTTTCGTTTTTATATACTGTATGACATTAGTGTTTTTGGTTACTTTCCCAAAATGCTTGAGCGTTTTTTGTGTGTGTGTGTCAAAATATGTTTAGTAACTCGACAGTACTTGCACGCTTAAGTTGTACCTTCTTTCCTTTGCTTTCCTTTGTCTTCCACAACGAAATCCCTCTGGTCACGGGCACATTCTTCTGGGGTTTTTGTGTGTACGCATTTTTGTACTTTTCGCCATAATTCTGTTTTAAATCCTCCAAGTAAGTTACTTGTGTCTAAAGTAATTCCAAAATCATTTATTTATAGTAGAATTTTAAAACCACAAACTTGTCTTAGCACGCAGTAAATTTCAAAGTCCACATATTTAAGCAAACTGTTTGGTTTTGCAATAATTTATTACACACAAAAAAAGTGGTGGAAGACAGAATCAGACACCAATGAAACTGAGAAATTATATTTCAAGCATAAAAACAAACAATGTCACATAGATACCATAATACCAAGTGAGACGGAAGAGAAAAATGTGAAGCAATTTCTAAATTAAAGATAAGAAGCAGTATTAATTGGTAGTACATTTTAATACAGAAAAGGTAAGCCATGAGCTGTGTTTTGTTTTCTATTTTTTCATGTATACAATTTTTTCCTTTGCATTTTATACAAAAAACAAAAAGATACATTTTTAAGTTTCTAAAATATTCATAGAACCAACCACTCCTTACAGTTATTTTTAGTCTTCCAAGATTCTGAGTATACATACTTTCCCATGTCACCATTTATCATTAACTACCGAGTCTGAGAATGCGCAATATAATATAATGCAATATGCAATATAATGGTCATTTTTAAAAATGCACTTGCAAGAACTGTGATTTCGAACACTGTTGATTTTACAGTTTTCAGAAGTTTGTTTCTGTTGCATTTTCTGTAAACATTAAATCGATTTCTACAGTAAGTTGTAGGGCTGGTACAATGCATCAAATCGCTGTAACCATCGATGGATAAAATAACCTTTGATGGTTGAAAAAAACCCCAAAAACGCATCTATCAGTTCATTAATAGGACTGTTTTTTATTAGGACCGGCAAAATTTAAATCTACACTCTTATTCCTTGCCTTTCCTTTGGTTCTTTGCCTTTCCCTTGTGTAAAAAACCTCCCCGCCCACTATGGAGCACGTACGTTTTCAGAGTAAGCATGACAAAACAAAAAAAAACCTAGAGAAGGGACGAGAGGTAGGCTGCACTGTGGAACCTCGCCGACACTGTGACTAGACATAAATAATTAGAAATGTGTAGTTTTAAGTTCAACTGGAGAAATGTTTACTTTTCGTGATTAAATTTTATGAAAATATGTACTTATTATTTACACGTTTCTTTTGCGTTATGAAACTAGTGTCTAAACAGGTTTATGTACATACAAAACTGTAAAAACAAAAGTAGTGTTTAATCTAAAATGAAAGTAACATATGATTTCTCGTGTGTGTGTGTCACTTGCAGCACAGAATCCAGGTTGAGCTGCTGTAGCAATTTTCTGATCAAAATGTTTCTGGTGAAGCGCTGTGGCTAGCTTCAGGATGAAATCTCGCCTACTGATATTTTCCTCGGTGCATTTCTTGTACAAAATGAAGGAAGAGATGGCTGCTAGATCCAGCAGAGATAACAACAGGCTTGCATATATATTAAAAAATAGAGTATTGTAGGTTATATTCAAAATAAAAACATGTATTGTAATAGGCGGTTGTAGTGTTGATGAAATTTAACTGTTAGATGTTCCACACACACAAATATAAATTCTAAGTAGTAAAACTTGTACTTAGTAGAAATTATATTTTATATGTCAGCCTTAAGGCAAAAATTCAGGGGGGTGTCGGAGAGGGCCCCTCTCTCACTACGATCTCCATTTCCTACCTCAATCCTGTCCTCCCATTAGTCCAGATGAAAGCGGCCGCACTTAGCTCGGGCAATGCGTTTCTGCCTCCACTCTCGAGCTCCGTCTTAAAGCCTGGCTCCAGAGCTGCGCCCCGCCGATTCGTCAGTCCCGGGTCGGCAGAGCGGGAGCTTCTCTTTGGCTATCTTATCTGTCGGTCTATATTCACCTATATAAGCATGATTCTAATGCTGGTCTATGTGTTGTGTTTGTTTTCGTTGTTCTGCGTTTTTTTGGTTTCATGTATCATCACAGACCCACATCTAAATCGATTTGGAATACAAAAGAAAACTCACCCGCAGCAATTTTCTTTCTAGAATCAACAAATCTCTGATGATGGCGCCCCATCTATTTAAGTTCATCAGATGAAATGGCTAAAGAAATCCGCCCGGTATCCCGTTTTATCCTACCGACATAGCGACTCTTCGACTCCGCACAACACCGACCTTCCGTATCGGCCGCAGCGGTACAGTACTCGATCATGCAGCAACTCTAGTATTCTGACCGTTAGAGAAATCTTCCTTGGTGTGCGTTTCCAGCACGTCTTTGTAAAGATTGATACGTTCACAGAATCCTGAAAGCGCTGTTCGTAAAAGGTATTTTCTTTTCTTTTCTATTGCAATCCAGTACTCAAGTAAGCTCCCCCAGGTGGTTTAAGCCGCCGACATTTTACTCTGTCTGCGTTACAAGAACCAGTAGCGCAGATTATCTTTCTCCACTTTTATAATATCTAAAGACAGCAAGCTTTAATTCAGCTCTCAACGATGCCCTTCGGTGCACAATCGCCTGGAATCACTCATCAGCATTACCAATGCTGTTTACTTTCTTGCCATGCATATCTCAATTCAGCCTCGTCTTCACGCCCATATCAGCAGTAGATTTTTCAGTCATCACGTTTTACTATTTCCATACACTCTCCCAGGTGCAGCGATCCATTGCTACTTTCTTTCAGTGACTGAGAGACAAATTCATAATGGGTAGGACATTATTTGATTCAATTCTCATTCATCTCGGGATCCCCAGCCTGTTTTGGGGGGGGGGGGGGGGGGGAGTTAGTCATGGCGAAATTGTCTTGGTTTCATGTTTTACAACAAATTCTTGTGGTTTACCCTCTTGCTTTCATGAAGTGGACTCATGCATGTTTAATCGTAACCACTAGAAGGCAGTATGACAACAGTATATGTATCATTGTGTAAGAAAGCCCTGTATTTTCCAATCAAATTATTACCTGGAGCTTGGTTTGAAATGTTTACTTTAAAGGCTAATAATTAATGTGTGGAACTGCCAGCAGACATTGAAGAACTATTAATATAATTTAAAGCAGCCTCTTACCTCAACGTGGATAATGCATTCATAGACTGTTTCCGATCAGTTCAACGGGTTCGCAGCAAATCTACATCTTGCAGCAACCTCCGAGTAAACGCCTGCAGGGATATGATCCACCGCACACTTTGTATCAATCTTCCTAAATCTGCCCCAACATTTGTATAATGTATCTCTCTTCAGCCCTCTTGACCGGTCCTCTTTGTCACTGGTCATGCAGCCTCTCTGTCATCTAATATGAATTTCAGTTTCCAATCCTTTTTATTCAAGACACCACTTTCCTGATACTCATAATAACACGGCCAGTGCGTTAGCTCAGATACAGATATCCAGATTCCATCATAAAGTCTGCAGCTCATCCAATGCCTCTGGAAGCTTTGCAATCATATCATCTATTCAACTAAATCTCTCCTTAGTAATCTCCTGGATTCAGTCCAGGATACATGGCATCTGCTCTCACACTTCAACTAGATCATCCTACACCGTCGGCTGGAGCACTTTTCTCAAAAATTTCTGAACTAAAAATGGATTTCCTCAACCCCTTTCAATCAAGATTGGTTTCTCATTTTTTATTATTCATTTCAAGGACTCTTTCACTATCAAAGTCTACCTATCTGGAACCCAGCATCAGTATTATGTGATATCCATTCCTTCAACACTACACTCCATTCCAGCTGTTCATCTTCGCCTGTGTGGGACCTTTAAGAGCCATCATATACCTTTCCTTGTTTGCCATTTTTCCCGTTCTCAAATACTTTAATCTCTCAGGATCTAGTGATGGAAACAATCTGTTTAGCCACTGCAATTTCTAGGAATCATACTGGCACTGGATGTTTTAAGTAAGCCCTCTGTATCTAAACCGGGCCTAGCAGTGGATTTAGCATCAGTAGCACCTTCCAGCAGAGCTTCACATACCAGGATTTCAAGGTAGCAACAGAGCAACGCTTCCGATTTCGATTTCAAACTGCAAACTGAGACACCAACTCCAGGCAGCGCTGCAGTCACTTCCATCACTCAAGAGATACTTAAAGAAATTAAATAATTTTTTGCAGACATTTGCAGACAGCATTGCACCAATCAACACTTGTTTGGACACGATGGAAGCCCAGTTAAACTCTCTCCTACCCTCAACCAGCACTCCTGCCTTATCTACCATCACAGCAGAATCAGCACCGGCTTTCAACCTGACTTAAGCTACAGCTACAGATCTGCAAGTTTCACAACCTGGTACCAGCAGCTGAACCTATACCTCTGCAAGTCCCCACCTTCAGCCATCTGACGTTATGAGCAACTCAACATTATCCAACTTGCTTCAGTCAGCTTACCAATACATGGCTGCAGCACTGGCTCCATCCACCAGATTTCACCACATACAGCTCTGGAAAAAATTAAGAGACCACTGCAAAATTATCAGTTTCTTTGGTTTTACTATTTATATGTATGTGTTTGGGTAAAATGAACATTTTTGTTTTATTCTATAAACTACTGACAACATTTCTCCCAAATTCCAAATAAAAATATTGTCATTTAGAGCATTTATTTGCAGAAAATGACAACTGGTCAAAATAACAAAAAAGATGCAGTGTTGTCAGACCTCGAATAATGCAAAGAAAATAAGTTCATATTCATTTTTAAACAACACAATACTAATGTTTTAACTTAGGAAGAGTTCAGAAATCAATATTTGGTGGAATAACCCTGATTTTCAAGCACAGCTTTCATGCGTCTTGGCATGCTCTCCACCAGTCTTTCACATTGATGTTGGGTGACTTTATGCCACTCCTGGCGCAAAAATTCAAGCAGCTCGGCTTTGTTTGATGGCTTGTGACCATCCATCTTCCTCTTGATCACATTCCAGAGGTTTTCAATGGGGTTCAGGTCTGGAGATTGGGCTGGCCATGACAGGGTCTTGATCTGGTGGTCCTCCATCCACACCTTGATTGACCTGGCTGTGTGGCATGGAGCATTGTCCTGCTGGAAAAACCAGTCCTCAGAATTGGGGAACATTGTCAGAGCAGAAGGAAGCAAGTTTTCTTCTGATCACTGCTTGAATTTTTGCGCCAGGAGTGGCATAAAGTCACCCAACATCAATGTGAAAGACTGGTGGAGAGCATGCCAAGACGCATGAAAGCTGTGCTTGAAAATCAGGGTTATTCCACCAAATATTGATTTCTGAACTCTTCCTAAGTTAAAACATTAGTATTGTGTTGTTTAAAAATGGATATGAACTTATTTTCTTTGCATTATTCGAGGTCTGACAACACTGCATCTTTTTTGTTATTTTGACCAGTTGTCATTTTCTGCAAATAAATGCTCTAAATGACAATATTTTTATTTGGAATTTGGGAGAAATGTTGTCAGTAGTTTATAGAATAAAACAAAAATGTTCATTTTACCCAAACACATACGTATAAATAGTAAAACCAGAGAAACTGATAATTTTGCAGTGGTCTCTTAATTTTTTCCAGAGCTGTATATTCAATCAAGTTTTCCTGCTGGCATTTATTGTTTATCTCCGAGACATTCTCAAACTGGCACCATCATCTATCCGGTCTTATATCTCTGGCATTCGGTACGAATACCGCCTCAGGTCTATACCATCCCCTCCTCTGCTATCGGTTCAAGCAATCCGCCTAACTCTTTGGGGGATTGAAAAAACCTCGCCTTCAGCCTCCCCAACCAGACAGCCGATTACCCGAGACATTCTTTTTAAACACATCAATAGGTTGTGAAATAGTTGTTTCAATCCAGCCGACGACCTCATCATGGAAACCTTATGTCTCATAGCTTTCTTCGGATCCATGAGATGTGCAGAGTTTACAGTACTACTCCGACCTGTCTGGTTCCTGGCAGCCACTTCATCTTACATCCCAGTTTCTAAGACCGATCAACTGCGGCAAGGGCAGTTCATCTAACTATCAAAAAATCGACTGTCCCTTGTGCGTGTTTTCATCCATATCCAAATACCTCGCCGCCAGGATCTATGCTCTTCCAACAGACCTGCTATTCACGGACATATCCAGGACAATTATTACAAGATATTGGTTCTCCTCCCATCTATCAGCTCTCACTTCAAGAGCCGCCCTGTTGCCTCAGTTCTATACACCGCACTCCTTCCGGATAGGAGCAGCTACTTCAGCAACAAGCGCAGGAGTGAACCAACACCTCATCAAGAGCCTGGGGCGTTGGTCTTCATCAGCAGTAGAGACTTATATTAAATCATCTCCCTCAGACATTGCAACAGCCCAGCAGTCAATTGTTAGCATACCCGGAGAGTATGGGTGCCCTCTCTGCCAGGACCAGAGGTTTTCCCCCCATTTAAAAAATTAAAGAAAATGTTTGTTTTTTTTCCTCTCCACAGCGCAGATGGCCTCCAATCCATAGTCGTCCTACTAACACTTTACTTTGTCTTGTCTAAATGTTTCCAGCTTATATTCATTTGTGCAGCAAGTGGTCTTTCTCTTCACGGTGAGGTTTGTGTGTGTGTGTGTTGGAAAGGTAACCAGACAAACATGTAGCTAATGCGTGGTGTAATTCAGAAAGTGCGCTACAACACGTGAATTCATTTCTCTTGTTTAAATGTTTTTATCTTCATGGCAACGCATGAAGCTCTCCTCATGATTCCTACTTAGTAAGCAGACACAGACATTTAAATATCCCCTCCCCTAAATGACTATGAATTGAGTAATCTGCATTGGTACGGACGAATTTTTTTCCTAAATCACAACAGCATAGCAATGCATTTCCTGAAAAGTACGGCAAACATGTTGTGAGGAAAACTGTCATGACTTATGCATGTAAACGCTACCAATGAAACTACTTCAAATGGAAAAGAGTAATGTTGAAACGGAAAATCACTTTGGTGTACAAATTACACACAAATGGTTTTGGATATTTCTTATTCATTTTATTAATACAGATTAGCACGAACCAACATACTGCTTCTTTAGGAGATTAGCATGAGCTACTACAGGAAATCTGGAGCAGCTTCCCATTTTGGCTGGTAATTGCAGTCTGCCACAAAACACTGTAATTCATTGCTTACTAGCTTTAATTTGTATTAAATTGAAGTACAACTACTTACTGTAGATATCACATTGTTTATGTAGCACCCTGGAAAAGGGTAAAAGTTATTGACATAGATTGTATACTATTTAAGACTTTCAGTGTAATACTGTTGTAGCTCAATTTTGCCAGACGTGACACCACGAGAGACACTCAAATCAATGAGCCAGCTATACAGCTGGTGAGTGCATAGGAGCAGGGGCGCTGGAACTAGGGGTGCTGGGGGTGCAGCAGCACCCCCTGGCTTTGCATGGCTTCCATCATGTACAGGGGTTACAGTTTTGTTCAGTGGCTTTCAGCACCCCCACTTTAAGAACATAAGAAAGTTTACAAACGAGAGGAGGCCATTCGGCCCATCTTGCTCGTTTTGGTTGTTAGTAGCTTATTGATCCCAGAATCTCATCCCAGGGTGTCAGCTTCAACAATACTTCAACATTACTGGGGAGTTGGTTCCAGAGCCTCACAATTATCTGTGTAAAAAGTGCCTCCTATTTTCTGTTCTGAATGCCCCTTTATCTAATCTCCATTTGTGACCCCTGGACCTTGTTTTTTTTTTCAGGTCGAAAAAGTCCCTTGGGTCGATATTGTCAATACCTTTTAGAATTCTGAATGCTTGAATCAGATCCCCGCCTAGTCTTCTTTGTTCAAGACTGAATAGATTCAATTCTTTTAGCCTGTCTGCATACAACATGCCTTTTAAACCCGGGATAATTCTGGTTGCTCTTCTTTGCACTCTTTCTAGAGCAGCAATATCCTTTTTGTAACGAGGTGACCAGAACTGAACATATTATTCTAGGTGAGGTCTTACTAATGCATTGTAAAGTTTTAACATTACTTCCCTTGATTTTAAATTCAATACTTCTCACAATATATCCAAGCATCTTGTTTTTATAGCTTCCCCACATTGTCTAGATGAAGACATTTCTGAGTCAACATAAACTCCTAGGTCTTTTTCATAGATTCTTCAATTTCAGTATCTCCCATATGATATTTATAATGCACATTTGTATTGCCTGCGTGCAGTACCTTACACTTTTCTCTGTAAATGTCATTTGCCATGTGTCTGCCCAGTTCTGAATGCTGTCTAGATCATTTTGAATGACCTTTGGTGCTGCAACAGTGTTTGCTACTCCTCCTATTTTTGTGTCGTCTGCAAATTTAACAAGTTTGCTTACTATACCAGAATCTAAATCATTAATGTAGATTAGGAACAGCAGAGGACCTAATACTGATCCCTGTGGTACACCACTGGTTACCTTGCTCCATTTTGAGGTTTTTCCTCTAATCAGTACTTTCTGTTTTCTACATGTTAACCACTCCCTAATCCATGTGCATGCATTTCCTTGAATCCCTACTGCGTTCAGTTTGAGAATTAATCTTTTATGCGGGACTTTGTCAAAAGCTTTCTGGAAATCTAAATTAACCATGTCGTATGCATTGTAATTATCCATTGTCGATGTTGCATCCTCAAAAAAATCAAGCAGGTTAGTTAGACGAGGTCTCCCTTTCCTAAAACCATGCTGACTGTCTCCCAGGATACTGTTACCATATAGGTAATTTTCCATTTTGGATCTTATTATAGTTTCCATAAGTTTACATATAATAGAAGTCAGGCTTACTGGTCTGTAGTTACCTGGTTCGGTTTTGTCTCCCTTTTTGTCAATCGGTATTACGTTTGCAATTTTCCAGTCCGTCGGTACAACCCCTGTGTCAAGAGACTCTTGCATGATCTTGGTTAGCGGTTTGTAAATAACTTCTTTTATTTCTTTGAGTACTATTGGGAGGATCTCATCCGGCCCAGGGGATTTGTTTATTTTAAGAGCTCCTAGTCCCTTTAACACTTCTGCCTTTGTTATGCTAAAGTTATTTAAAATTGGATAGGAACAGGTCGACATGTGGGGTATGTTGTCCGTGTCCTCCTTTGTAAAAACCTGTGAAAAGTAATCATTTAATATATTTGCTATTTTTTTTTCTTCGTCTATGATTTTGCCATTTGTGTCTCTTAGACATTTAACCTCCTCTTTGAATGTTCTCTTCCTGTTATAATATTGGAAAAACATTTTGGAATTGGTTTTAGCCCCCTTAGCAATGTTCATTTCTATCTCCCTCTTGGCCTTTCTAACTTCCTTTTTGACTTGTGTTTGCAGTTCCAAGTACTCTTTCTGTGTACTTTGTTTTTGGTCCCTTTTAAACGCTCTGTAAAGTGCCATTTTTCGCTGAATATTTTTTTTAATTGATCTATTAAACCCTTTTGGCCATTTTGTTTTAGATTTAGATTTGTTTACTTTTGGGATGTAATTGTTTTGTGCCTCTAGTACTACATTTTTAAAAAACAGCCATCCTTTTTCTGTGGATGTTTTCTCTTATTTTACTCCAATCTACTTCTGTTAGTCTCTGTTTCATACCTTCATAGTTTGCTTTTCTAAAATTGTAAACCTTAGTTTTAGTCATTACTTTTTAGCTTTTACAAATCACTTCAAATGAGACCATGTTGTGGTCTGAGTTTGTCAATGGCTCTCTGACCTGTTTTAGTTATTCTGTCTTCGTTATTTGAAAAGGCTAAATCAAGGCATGCCTCCCCTCTAGTCAGTGCCTTGACAAATTGCGTTAGGATGCAGTCATTTGTCATTTCCACCATTTCAATTTCGTCCGTCGTGCTCCCCACCGGGTTCTCCCATTTTATACGGGGGAAGTTGAAATCCCCCGTTAGTATGGCTTCTCCTTTTCTACACGCATTTCTAATATCATTGTATAACAGATTATTTTGCTCAGCGTCTGAATTTGGCGGTCTATAGCATGCTCCTATTATGCCCTTTGAATTTTGTCCATTATTCTGACCCATACTGATTCGGCTTTGTTTTCTTCGTCCAGATTTAACTCCTGGGCTTCGAGGCTATTTCTTATGTATAGCGCTACCCCTCCGCTTCTTCTGTCCTGTCTTTCCTATACAGTGTGTACCCGCTAATATTATATTCGTCTCCATCACTCTCAGACAACCAAGTTTCTGTAACACCTATCGCATCGAGTTACTTGTTAGTGCAGTAGCTTCAAGTTCTCACATTTTGTTTCTGAGACTTCTACCATTTAGATAAATTCATTTAGTGGATGTCTTACCTGAGTTGTTGCCCTTGTTTTGATGTGGTCTCCCTTCTTTTCAAACAAATTATTTGCACCGGAGCTGATTTAGCAAAAGGGGTTGAATACTTCTGCAAACCACGTGTGTGTGTGTGTGTGTGTGTGTGTGTGTGTGTGTCTATCTATATCTAATATATATATATATATATATATATATATATATATATATATATATATATATATATATATATATATATATATATATATATAAATATAGTGTGTGTGTAAAGCAGTCACGTGCTGTACTTTTATTCCAGGCACAAATAATGTTGTATAGTTTGAATTTTGTATTTATCTAGTTATCTAGAAAATATATAGTTTGTCTTATTACCATGTTAAGAAATAACATCTTTTTCAGTCGCAAATTCAAGAAAATCCTCCAGCACTGAGGGTTCCAAATGCCCTTGCACCGAAAGGGTTAATGTGTGATTAATAGTATTCACACACTGTCAAACGGTTTCTGTTAACAGAAAGGAAAAGAAAAACGGTGCGTGAATGCTGTCTGACGAACCTTTGAAGGTTTATAACAATCTTCGAATTCCTGTCTAGTGAACGAACCTTCGAACACTGCCCTAATACATATATATATACACACACACACACACACACACACACACACACACACACGTATTATAAGTTGCAATGAGGTAGGAAACCAGTATCCCTTTTGAGTCCAGGAATTTTATACTGTTAATACTGTTAATAAAAACACTGTAAGGTCTTTAGATAGAAATGGGAACTACCACTACGTTACACACAGAAAATGTACTGACGCAGAATACAAAAACACATTCCCAAAAGCTGCCTCTGGTCTCTTTGGATTTCAGGAATTTAGAATAAAAGTCATTTTTTAGCTGTGAAAAAAACCCAAAGATAGTAATGTAGAGTCAATAAAAGATATTCTATTTTCAAAAGGCTATTATGTGTCATTTCAAATTAGTGTATCTTAGGAGAGTGAAGGCCGTATTGTAGATCATTCTAAAAAACAACTTTTCCGGCTCCACATGTTACAAAACTGTACCTGTAAAGTTAACCCTAGCCTATGCTACTGACCAGCCTCCGCTCCTTTAGGAAGTGTGATTGCTGTTTACGGAGCTGAGAAGAACGATGGGAAGTTCATGGTGGAGGAATACTGCAGAGCCGAGCTGCCCCCACAGTCCCCACGGAGAGGCCCCCATGCTGACAGGTGAGGATAGCTGAGCAGCCCACGCTCAAACTTCCTCCATCTCCACCCTTCTAACTACCCCTTAATCTCGGGGGTCTTTTATCTGGTCCAGTTGGACCCAAGTGGGTTTGAGGCAGTTAATGTTGCAAAATCATCAATTCAAAGTCATTCTGTTTCAAATTAAGAACTACTAAATAAACAGCAATGCTTGTGTCTAACCATCATGTAGCAATCCAGTTCAAATGTGAAGTATTTAGAAATTGTGAACAGGCTGTAGAATTGAGTTTAACTGCAATTCATCCATAACTTCAAACATTCAGATCATAACATCTCTATGAAATTAACTTTTATAGACCAGGAGACAAACATTTCAACACGGTATTGTCTACAAGATTCAAATCTTGGTAATGGTATTTTGGGGATGTTTTACTGTATGTTGATATTAAGTTTGTACATTGTACAAGTTTTGGTAGGTTGATTAGATTGATGGAATAACATCAGTCGCCACTACATAGCATAAAGTCAATACCATGTAAAAATATTGTGTTTTGTACCTCCATAAATCCTCAGATGATGATTCTCAATAATTACTGATCAAGAATGAACTTTGAGAAGCAGTTCTGTAGATTTATGTAAAAATGTGATGTAATTATGGACAGACTTATGTCCGTAAAATGCGTCTGCCGTATGATACACCGCTATTAAAGTGTTTGTAGCTAACAAAATACTTCCATAAATATTTCTGTCAGTATGCTAGATTAGAAAGAAACACATTTTTAGCAAAAATGATTGTTTATTTTAAAACATGATATCTGTACCACAGTAGGTTAAACAAATCTCTGTTAGCAAGACAGGCTTTCAGATGGTCTTGCACTTCCTGGGTCATTTCACCTGGAGCACGAAATTGTTCTTTCTTGCTAGTAACCAACCAGCTACTTTTTATCTAATGACGGACATACTTTGCAGCCAGTAAGGTGCTTTGACCCCAAAGACACTGCTGGGGTGAAATTACAGAGGAATTAAAGCAATAAAGACTTCATGGAAGGCAAGCCAAGAAAACTGGGAACTGGGAAAATAGTATAGTTTTCTATAAGATGTGTTTCTTTTGAAACGACACATTGAAACCCATATAATGAGGAAAAGTTAATGGTTTGTGAAGTTATTTTGTTAGCTACAACCAGTTTAAAAAAGTCTTCTAGTTGACACTACCTCTCTCTCCCTCTCAGGTTCGTGCTCCTGGCCTCGGGGCTGGGTTTGGGGAGTGGCAATGCGGACTGTCTCCTGGGTCTGCAGCTGCTGGTGGACATGGTGACGGGGCAGCTGGGGGACGAGGGTGAGCAGAGTGGGGTGGCCCGAATCTCCAGGGTGCTGCTGGCTGGGAATCTGCTGAGTCAGAGCACACAGGACAAGGACTCCATCAACAAGGTGAGGGGGGGTGACCGGGAAGGTAGTGCTGGGACAGATATTCAGACAAACACAACTTGAAATGTATTCATATAACAGAATGTTTATATAACAGAACTCATAAATGACTGGAACAAAAAATACCATGCAAACGAAACCAATGCATAAATGGCATCTGCAATAAATAACACATATTTAACTGTGCGTAATAGTGTTTTTCTCCTTTCTACAGTAGGTAATGGTGTACAAAATGTGGGTATAAGCATAAGAAAAAATCTAATAACATCATTACCCTGCTATGGGTTTATATGCAATCTGTTGAATACAGTTATATTGTTATTATACAAGGTATAGAGCTTTGAAAGAAATCTTTGACTTTCACTGTAGTTCGTTCATAATCAAATCCATGCGCTTGTGTGTGAATTTAAAGGGTACATAAGGACCTTTTTATTTTATTGTTACATGTTCACATGTGTTGCTACAACTGTTTACGTAAAAAATTAAAACCATGCACGCACCTTACGAAAACAGTTGTAGCAACACATGGGAACATGTAACACAATAAAATAAAAAGGTCCTTATGTACCCTTTAAAAAGCTCTTTGGGTTGGAAGGTTTTTTTCGCACTATTATAATATGAAAGGTTGTTTGCTATTTTGTGTGTTGTATTCTTAAGGTTGTATTAGGATGTGGGTGACAAAGTTTTCTTTGACCTTCTGCAGTGGAAAGTTACTGAGAAGGAAATACATTCCTTATTTGGGTATGATATATGGAGGTTGTCTGTGTCTTGTAACCTTTTGTACCAGTACTTTAATAGCAGGATGTGTGTGTGTGTGTGTGTTTGTGACTAGAGGAGATGGAGTACTGGAGGTGCCATGTCCAGCTGTGAGAAGTTTTATAATGAAGAAATCATTATTGAGGAGCGATGTAACCAGGGCAGTGATACTGAGGAGAGGGTTGTTGAAGACTGATGTAAGAGTTAGGTATAAAACAGGCTGATTCTTTGTTAGATCAGAGGAAGAAGAGAAGGCTGTTACACTCTGCATCTCCAGAACTGGTAACTAGCCATTCTGCATTGCTTGCTGTTAACTGAGTTTAATAAAGTGTTGGCATTAAACTGAACCTCTGTATTGGGAGAATCATTCTGGGTTAATCCATCACAAAGACTGGCATTAGTGAGCCACTTACTAGTGTGTAGTGTAGGAGGTTGTGTGGTCCAGTGGTTAAAGAAAAGGACTTGTAACCAGGAGGTCCCCGGTTCAAATCCCACCTCAGCCACTGACTCATTGTGTGACCCTGAGCAAGTCACTTAACCTCCTTGTGCTCCGTCTTTTGGGTGGGACGTAGTTGTAAGTGACTGCAGCTGATGCAAAGTTCACCCACCCTAGTCTCTGTAAGTTGCCTTGGATAAAGGCTTCTGCTAAATAAACAAATAATAAAAGTGTAGGTACATGCAGTTACTGTGTATTTGCGATAATATAGCTTAAAACACATCTGATAAAGTTCGCTGTCACTGGCTCCATGCTCTTGGCTTGCCCCCTGCTCCTCTGCTCATCTCCCGCTCTTGTTGATTCCTGGCAGGCTAAGTACCTGACCAAGAAGACGCAGGCCGGCAGTGTGGAGGCTATCCGGATGCTGGATGAGATTCTGGTACAGCTGGCGGTGAGTTTCTCTACGGAAAAATCGGTTGACTGACTGAACTATGCTGGTGAAGACAAATTGAATTATGTGATCCCTGTTCTCAACGATCTTGATTCCTTTGTCCCCCTCTAGGCCTCTGTTCCAGTGGACCTCATGCCTGGGGAGTTTGACCCCACTAACTACACCCTGCCCCAGCAGCCTCTACACCAATGCATGTTCCCACTGTCCTCCGCATACCCCACCCTGCAGCTGGTCAGCAACCCCTTCCAGGCAGACATCGACGGGCTCCGGTGAGCATCGGGCTGGGGGACCTTACCCAGGCTGGAAATCTGTGTTTGCATGAATTTAACCTTCATACAGGACAGTTGGTGATGACACTTCTTTTTTTTTTTATGGTTTTTTTTTTGTAATGAATAGAGTAGTGTGTTTTCTTTCTTTATTGAAAACAATAATGTAGAACCTTTTTTTGTTTAACATTTACACATTTAAACTTTTCAAGTTGTAGAAAGTCAAGTAGACAAACATTTTGGCTAATACATCAGTGGTTCCACAGCCCTTGTTGAGCACTAGTCTTGGACTACCTAATGTTACCCCAGCTAAAGTGTCCAAGATTAATTCTAATCCAAGCCTGTGAAACCAGCCATAAGACTTTAACGGCAAAATGAATGTTCTCCTTTTTACAAAATACTCCTTTCTGTTGTTTTCCAATGTTTCTACTTATTACTTGACATGAAGCACTTTTAATTTGAAACTGTTATACAAGTCAGTATATGATTCATTGTTGGTTGTATTAATTTTTAATTACATAACAGTCCACAGTAAAAAATAAATGGTAAAAACATATCAGTTATTTATTTAATACTGAACGTCGGCTATTAGCACTACTGAGCCAAATCTTAAGTGCTTGATGATAACAAATAGTCCACACAAGCTGCAGTCTAAAATTATAAAGCAGCATATTATTGGTGTTAAGGCTAATTATTTAATGGTAATTTCATTACCATGGAATGTCAAAGGTTCTAGGGTACTCCTTTAAAGAGTAAGTAGTGGGGTTCCAAAAAATATAGCGTTACACGTCCTCACGTGTTGCTACAACTGTTTAAATGGCGTACCTGTATTTTGTCTTTTCATTTTTAACAGCCGGACAGCTTTTTACACTTATAACCTTAGTCTGTTTCAAAGCTGTTTTCAAAATGTCCGGTCTAGTGCACGCATAGTATAAGGATTATTGCCCACATTGTCAAACAGGTAACACAGCAATAACAAATAATAGAGCAGTCATTTTGAAAAGAGCTTTGGAACAGACTTTAAACTTATTAGTGTAATAAGTTGTCAGGATGTTAAAAATGAAAAGAAATTACAGGTACATTATTTACACAGTTGTAGCAACACGTGGGGACATGTAACGCTATATTTTTCAGAACCTGTTACTTGTTCTTTAAAGAGCCACAGCAATGTGGGCTGTGCAATTATTTCTACATCACTTTCTCAGAAGCATTTAGGCGTTAACAATCTAGATCCTTGGAATATTATCCTGTCTATAATCGTGGAAATGCAGCCTCTTTTAAAGCTGCTGCCTATGACCAGTGTTGTTTCCACTCAGGTTCCTGGGGACGTCAGGACAGAATGTGAGCGATATCTACAAGTACAGCGGGCAGGAGGACTACATTGAGATCCTGGAGAGCACCCTGAGACTGAGCCACTTGACCCCCACTGCTCCAGACACGCTTGGTAAGGTGCTGAGGGATACAGGGGCTTTGGGATGTCCGAAGGGTAGGATCATTCTAATCCTGCTCGCGTTGAGTTGCAGATCTTGGTTTGAGACCCCCAGGGTTAGGTAGGTGGGGATGGTTTACCTCATCACATCCCCAACTGATTCGGTGGAGACTCCCCAAGCTGGGCCCTTGCCTTCAGGGTTCAGTAGTTGTAAACATCCGTTGCTTGGCTTGACAGCAGGTCTTTATCCTGGGTTGCAGCGGTGAGGCACTATTCAAATTGGACATTTCAAACTGGGAAGAACAACAAAAAAATTGAAAAACAACTGGGTCCCAAAGTAGCTCATCTTATAAAAGCACTACCACATGGTGTGAGGGGTCAAGGTTTGAGTCCTGGTTCAAGCTGAAAGCTGACACCTGCAGGGCTGGCCTTTGTCCTCAAAGCACCAGTAGCTTGCCTACATATGCCATTGAACTGCTGGGTGCAAAGAGGCAAGTGGCTGGGCGGTGGATCGGAGGACTGCCCGAACTCCTAGGTGCAAAAGAGGCAAGTGGCTGGGCAGTGGATCGGGGAACTGCCCTTTAGTTGTTCTGAGCTGTCATGGGGAACTGCTCCGGCAACATATTTTGATGTTCTGAATTGAGAAAAATAAGGGTAAAATAATTGGGTGTTAAATAAATAATAATAAAAAAAAAACACAATGTAAAACCAAGAAGGAATTCCAGCATCTTCTAAAGTGTATGTGGTAGGATTGAGACTGATGCTGTATGTGTGTCCTGTGTAGGCTGCTACCCATTCTACCAGCGCGACCCGTTCATTCTGGAGGAGTGTCCTCATGTCTACTTCTGTGGCAACGCACCGGCCTTCCAGTCCAAACGAGTCATAGGTGAGGGAGAACGAACACACTGTGATGGGTTCGTGGGAAAGGGATATTCGCCATGGGTTTTACTCTTGACATGTCAGTTTTTTCCTGCGTCATGTCAGTTTAAGTATCATTCTGAGTGGTTCTGTGGCTCCAGTACTGAATTGCATTAATTTTTATCTGGATCAGAATCCACTTTCTATTGTCCAAGCCTGTATGATCCTTTGTGTCTAGCAGAGAGGACTGCATCATGTGATTTGAGATGATCCTGATGCAGAGGAAAAAGAATAACATTCAGTATTAGAAAAAAGGAACTCAGAACCACCACTGATTGTTAATGGAAATGAGAAAGTAAATAGATAAACAACATAATAGAAGTTGCACTGCCTAGTTAGTCTACAACAGAAGCAGCAACAGTCGTGTTTTTGTGTGTTTTAAAGTGTATTCTAGTAGCAAATTGTTTTGTCAAATTGAAATTGTAAGTAATTGTGAAGTGTGCGGTTTCAGATGAGTGCAGTTGCCTTCCATTTAATATGTAATGACATTTTAGAACATTTAATAATTTAGTTGAAAAAAATTCCAAGCAGCCTTAAAATGCATTTCACAAACAGCAGTGTTATAAAACTGCATCTTGTAAAGCTCTTTGTGATGATGGTCCACTATGAAAGGCGCAATATAATTTGATTGATTGATTGATGAAACAGTATGTTCACAAATAGAGCACCAGAAAGGATCAGATGCGTGATTTATTAAAACTAGTCAACTATTTTTACCTCAACTATTCGACTAAATAGTGTGCTGCTGCGAAGCAGGTTCACTGACCTGGTGTCTGGATCTTGGTCTCTAGGTGCTGACGGCCAAGATGTCCTCCTTGTCGCTATCCCAGAGTTCAGCTCGACGCAGACTGCCTGCCTGGTAAACCTGCGCAACCTGGAGTGCCAGCCAATCAGCTTCTCTGCTTTCTCAGCCGAGGCAGAGGAAGAGAGTGAGATGGATATCAGCCACTGAGCGCAAGCTTAGCAGCTGAAGAGAGAAGCTCAGCCTGGGGGTATAAGACCAAGGCCAGGCCCAGGTCTGTCGGTCTGTAATACAGTTGTCAGACTGATAAGTTGCTACATTACCTGCACTCAGTACCAGCTGCTTCAGGCTAACATGGAAAAACTTATTTTTTAAAAAAATGAAAAATAAATAAATAAATGTAGGTTAAATCTAATAAAATATTCCTAGTAATTATTGTATTATGCAGATCTTGCATTTTCTGATATAGAAGGTTCACACATTTTTGGTAAACCTATATTTTCAAGTTTTAATTTCTTTTGTAGCAATTAGTGAAAAAAATGTATTGTGCTGCACATATTCCCAGCCTGTACTTTGATGATTAGTTTGTGAAGATGTAAAAGCTCCAGTGTTCCTGCATGAGGACGTCATGTTAATGCCCATTCAGGATTGCCAGCTGGCTCCAGAATTTACGGACACTTTAAGCCGGGTCAGGTCTTTTAACTCGCCTCTCTAACCGCAAATTAATTGATTTTAATTTGAACATGCAACGTGAGTGTAATTTGCATAAGCTGTCGCTAAAGGAATGTAATTATTTTGCTAACTATTAGAACATAAGAAAGTTTACAAAAACGAGAGGAGGCCATTCAGCCCATTTTGCTCGTTTGGTTGTTAGTAGCTTATTGATCCCAGAATCTCATCAAGCAGCTTCTTGAAGGATCCCAGGGTGTCAGCTTCAACAACCATTACTGGGGAGCTGGTTCCAGACTCTCACAATTCTCTGTGTAAAAAAGTGGCTCCTATTTTCTGTTCTGAATGCTCCTTTATCTGATCTCCATTGGTGACCCCTGGTCCTTGTTTCTTTTTTCAGGTCAAAAAAGTCCCCTGGGTCGACATTGTCTATACCTTTTAGGATTTTGAATGTTTGAATCAGATCGCCGCGTAGTCTTCTTTGTTCAAGACTGAATAGATTCAGTTCTTTTAGCCTGTCTGTATACGACATGCCTTTTAAACCCGGGATGATTCTGCTTGCTCTTCTTTGCACTCTTTTTAGAGCAGCAATATCCTTTTTGTAACAAGGTGACCAGAACTGTCTGGGGGCGAGAATTACTTCCTGTGAGGATCGTTTCCATCAATCAGACCTATACAGCTTGCTGATTTGCTGTATTTGTGTGATTGAGGCGGGACTGTGCGAAGCAAAAATAAGTATTACATTAATAGAAACTTAGCCCCAAGGTTAAACAAGAAAGAGTGCGGGTGAGTGCAGAATTCTCTATTACAACAGAATTGCACTATTTTGTTTTTTTTTTGTTTACCATATAACATTTCAAGCAATATGATTTTAATACGTTATGATGGTCTCCGGATAGAATTGCCACCGCAATTAAACAATTGAACACTTTTATTGAAGCCGCTCATGCAATTTACACTCATGTTACATGTTCAGTAAAATCAATTAAAATTTGCGGTTAGAGGCAAGTTAAAAAACCTGACCTGGCTTAAAGTGTCCGTAAATTCTGGAGCCAGTTGGCAACCCTGTGCCTATTGCAGAGACCTTCAAAGTACATGAGTCTCATGAAAAACAGTGGCTGGTTAATTGTTGAGATTGCATTGCCTTCAGGGAGTAGAGTCGTTGTATAATGAATAAATGGCAGAAAGTCAGAACTTTTTTTTTTTTTTTTTAAACCATTTTTTTACCCTCAAGAAAAAACTAAACAAGAACTGTAGTTCCCAGAGGCCATGACAACCCCTCCCAGTAACTGACCTCCACAATGAATACAAGCAGCCCCCACTTTCCCTAATTGCTAAGATTAAAATTCTATAAAATTAGTGAAATATGAAGTGATCTCTAATACATGTGGATGATATTTACTGGAATTATTGTATTTGCTTCATGTCCTTTTGAAACGCTCTTTTCCAGCACGAACAAGGAAGAGTTTCCATTGCAACCTGATAATTCTCTGGTGCAGCCACCATAAGCTGAACCCTTGCAGCTTATCCAAGAAGCCTTTCTTAAATGAAATTTGGACTGGAATACACCATCTGCTGGTAGAGATATAGATAGCGGTCGGTATTGTTGTCATTCCACACCCCATACCCCAGAAACATACTCCAATGACCCTGCAGATCTATTTATGCCAGTCCCTGCATCATGAACTGGCATCCTTGGGAAGCAAGTACATTATTCCAGTTTATTGGCAAAACATCAGACTCTTGTGTTTAACAATCACTATTTTAAGAAGCATTTTGTGCTTCGACTGGACTTGAACTTGCATCGTCAGGCCTTGGACTCGAAATTGTGACTTGACAACTGCTGTGGGGTCGCGAAAGACAGACTCAGATACATTTTGAAAGAAGAGCTATATACCCTTCCCATGCCCCTCCCTGATGTACTGTATCTGTGTTTGTTTTACTGAAGACACTTGTAAATAAACTAGGATCTTGTGATTTTCTTATAAGAAAGACTCTTCTTTATTCCAGTGTTTATTCTTTATTAAGGTTGTCAATCAATTTTTTTTTAATAGATTAGTAGACTACCTGATGTTATGTCTGTGAAACATATATGTTTTTAAACCTACAAACGGTTGTTTATCATACATATGTCCAGTGCTCGATTTTAGTATTTATAGTCTTAGGTCGACATGTGGGGCATGTTGTCCGTATCCTCCTTTGTAAAAACTTGTGAAAAGTAATCATTTAATATATTTGCTATTTTTTTCTCTTCATCTATGAGGTTGCTAGTTGTATCTCTTAGACGTTTTACTTCCGCCTTGAATGTTCTTTTGCTGTTATAATATTGGAAAAACGTTTTGGAATTGGTTTTGGCCTCTTTGGCAATGTTCATTTCTCTCTCTTGGCCTTTCTAATTCCTTTTTGACTTGCGCTTGCAGTTTCAAGTACTCTTTCTGTGTACTTTGTTCTTGGTCCTTTTTAAACGCTCTGTAAAGAGCCTTTTTTCTCTGAATATTTTTTTAAATGGTTCTATTAAACCATTTTGGCCATTTGGTTTTAGATTATGTATTTGTTTGCGTCTCTAGTACTACATTTTTGACATTTTACTACATTCTCTGGATGTTTTTTCGATTTTACTCCAATCTACTTCTGTTAGTCTCCGTTTCATTCCTTCATAGTTTGCCTTTTTAAAATTGTAAAGCTTACTCGTTACTTTTTAATCTTGAGACAATTCAGGTTGAAAATAAATGAAAATATATTCAATGAAAGAGAAAATTGCTCTAATAAAGAATTCCATTTATTAAGTAATGTTATTTTTGAAAATTGTGGCCCAAGGTCTCTCCTTACGGGGAGCCACTCAGGGCGGTCAGAGGCTATTCAAGGCTGGTGAGGGAAGCCATTGACCTGCAAAAGGGAGATACAGCTGCAGAGGTTGATGAGAAAGAAACTTAAGACACTCTTGTAAAAAGATAAACCATGTATTTTGTTACAGTCAAATAACAATTATCCAAACTATCTGGAACCAGGATTACTGTAATACAGTATTGTTAAACAAGATCAGAGAAACAATAGCATTTATATGTTTAGATATCTGTCTATTTTCTGTTTGTGTATACGACAGAAGGATTCCAACCACTGCACTGTACGCCCCGCCCCCCCAATCCAGAGATACTGTAAAGCATGCTTAAGGAATGGTTCAGCACATCATGTAACAAAGCAACCAGCAGACACGGTTCAGCACATCATGTAACAAGCAACCAGCAGACATGGTTCAGCACATCATGTAACAAGCAACCAGCAGACACCTGTAAATCAGGACCCTAATATTTATATGCCCATCTCTAAAGTGGCCCGGACAGTTATTAAAAAAAGTTGTTAATAATCGTCCTCCTTGTACCCAAAAGGATAATTCTGCTCTGTGGGTTCAGGATAATCCTCTTGTTTATATTTGAAATGGTAATTCTGCTCAGTGGGTTCAGGATAATCCTCTTGTTTATATTCGAAATGGTAATTCTGCTCAGTGGGTTCCGGATAATCATCCTCTTTATAAGCGAAAGGGTAGTCCGGCTCCGTGGTTGTTTCGATGAAGGGCAGAGTGGTGGGAGGGAGTGTGGTGGTTGTGGGTGGCAGGGTGGTGGGAGGGAGGGTGGTGGTGGTGGTGGCATTGGCTAGCAGTTTTTGCTGGCGTAGCCGTCGCAATCTCATCATGCGCAGACGCTGCAAACGCATCCTACGGGCTCTGGGACCCAGCCTTATCACTCCATTGCCTTTCCCTTTCCCGTTCCTGATGCTGTTCCCATTCAACAGTCGGATCGGTCTCCCGCTGTTCAGCGCCATGATCTCATGGATACGTTTCCAGTTCGATTTGGCCAGGACGAAGTTGCAGGGGCTGGCACCGATCTCATAGCCCACCACACACACCTTGGTGCTGGAGGAGAAGGTCTCGGCTCGCACAGTCACCCGGTACTCACCCGGGTTCAGCAAACGCCAGTAGTCTCCGTTGGTGGCTGAGAACGAGAGTGGCACAGATTATTTAAATCTTCAAATAGCCCTTCATTCATTTTAATACCATTTATCCAAAATTTAAAACACAAAAGGTTCAGATTCAATGAAAAAGCAATGTTGCTTTTGGAGCAGCGTTATGGCGCTATTAACGATGTTCACACAAAAGTTAAACCGTTGCCACATTTTGCTACCTACCTGAAAAAGGAACAATTAGTTACAAGAGACTGAACAATGTAATCCGATTACACAAACTGGTTACATGTAATGTGTTACTCCCCAACCCGGCCCCAAGTCAAGGAGAGAAATGCTTGGCTAATCATTAATATAACTGAAAGACGTTTGTATTTGGACTCTGGAGGGTTGAAAGGCTGTTGTCGTGGTGCAGCAGTGGGGTCTGGGTTAATGGAGTGCAGGTCCTTGCCTGTTTTAACATCATGGTTGACTCCATCCACAGAGACGGTGGCGTTAGCAATTGCGTTGCCTTCCCGGTCAGTCACCACCCCCTTGATCCCACGATGGACCTGCGAGAGAGCAGCAAGCAGGGTTTCAGTGCCTGAACAGCTAAAACCTCACATGGCATTCAGCCCTAAAGCCGTACAAAACACTATATATTAATATTATTATTAGAGGCTGACAAGAGTAGAAAATCCAGAACTGGGTACCTGCCGTGAAAAATACCCGGAAAAAAAAAATGTTTATGTTTTAAGTGCACGATACATATTTAAGTACTACATAGTACACATAGTAGTCCCTTCAGATCTGTAGACTTGTGTAACATTTTTCAGTCTTGGAAACATCGAAATAGTAATAATAATAAAAAAAATCTGTTTGAATACAGTTATTAATCTTAAATGCAGATCATGCTGCGGGATTCTTTGCAACATCTATTGTCCATATTCCGCTGTTGTTGTTAACATGGCCTCCAAGCACAGCATTTTGTGGAATTTATTTACCAAAGCAGGAGAAAATGGAATTTGCAAACTCTGCCAAGGAAATATTCTATTCAAAAGAGGAAGCACTAACACACTTAATGTGCTCCACAAATATTTTTTATTTAACCCAAAACAAAATAGGTAAACATTTCGTAAGTGTGTGAGTAATGTTTTTCTCATACTGATTTAATTTTGTACTTTGCACCTTATGCATTTTGGAGTGTGTGTGCTTTTTCTTATATAATCTACTACAAAATGTTTATGATTTTCATTCTGTTTTCTGGGATGCACCAATACTTTATTTGTTTATTTATTTTCTTTATAAATAAAGGCTATTTATTTGATCTTTATGGGTAAGAAACTATATCTGTGCAATAACTGTAGATAAAGCATTCCGTACTGGAAGACACATGGTTATTATTATTAATGGATCACAGAGTTTTCAGTGACATAAACCCAACAGGATGTTATGTTGTTTTCTTTCCGATTTAGTTGTTGTGAAGACTAGTCGCCGCAGTTATTATTATTTATTGAGGTGTACACCGCTGTGTTCTTGTTTTCTGTAAAACATTGATATCCTGACAGTTAAGAAAAGGCTTAATGCAAAGCTTGTTTTAACGTTGTCTTTATTATGCTGGGCAGAGACCCGCGCTTACAACTGCATTGTCATATTTTCTACATTTTCTTTAAATTCTCAAATTAATAATCGATACCCGGGTAGTAAAAAGAGACCTGGGTCGGGTAATTTAAAACCGGAGAGACTACGAACAGCTAAGTAACACGTTACTTACATCTGCATAGTTTTGCTTGTGTAATTACACTAGTTAAGGCGAATTGTTATGTGATTTTAGTAATTGCTATTTACACATATTGTGCACTCCGCCTGTTGTTTTGCAGTCATGCAGCGGCCTAGTTCCCCGCGTGAAGCCGGCAGCTCCAGTCGCCCCTTCCTTGGGATCAAACAACCTTAAAATGGCTGCATCGTTCTCTCTCTCAGGCTGCTAACTTCAATTTGAAGTTTAAAATTAAGTTTAATTTTTTATTACAAAAGTCATACAGTTTGAACTGTAATCATGGTATTACTGTTTTGTGTGAGTTTGTTTCTCTTCTGTGTTTTTTTCTTTTTTTTTTTTTTTCAGAAACACGAACGCAACTGCTGGACTCGATAGGCTTGCGTTGCCCAGTGTGTACTTCGGGTTACATTTTAAAAAGAACTACGATTAATCTCTCCACAGCATCTTTGTGCCACACTATTCTGCTTGCAGAAACATTGAGAAGGTTGTTAGGGCACTGACAGCAGGCTTCCCTCAGTATTAGGACTGTGTCAGTTTGCCTGAAGCTAATAGACGGGCACCCCTATATATTGCTTCTACGGGAACTGTGGGTAAACAGATCTACCCCGTTCCTGACCCGGTACATGTACCGAACAGCGAGCGAGGTTATCTCACCGGTTCTGTACCATGGGCACCATGCCATGTGTACCATACCGTACTGTACCTGGGCACCGTACAGGGGTTCACCCTGGTTCAAGTCACCATGATAAGGTACTGTATTGTACCAAACTGGAACTAAGGCTCCAAACCAGTACTAAACCAACACAGGCCCGTCCCGGTTCTACACGGTTCAACCTTGGTGCATCAACATTCAATCTCGGTTAAAAAAGTAGCCTTAAACAGTGGTACCATCCCTGGTCCAGTAACAGCGGACTTGGTCTTAATCTTGGCTCGCCCTGTTTCAATCATAAGCGGCGTTGCTGCTTGCGCTGTCTGAGACAGCTTATTCTGTGGTTACAAGTACTGTATACTGTACCTGTTACAGTAAGTACAATATAGTAGCTGCAGCTGCTTGCTGTGCCAGCCTTTTACTCCTGTGACCTGTGCAAGACCGGTCTCCCAATGGAAGACAAGGAAGGTGCGCTGCCTGTTTGGGTCCAGAGCATGTGAACGAGGCATTCACAGACTATAGCTCCTGTGAGTTGAGAAATAGGCTTCACCTGGAGGTGTTGAACCTTATTTGGCAGTGGTGCAGGAGAGCAGAGATAGACCTCTTTGCCTTGCAGGAATCTACCCATTATCCCCTCTGGTTCTCCATAACAGGAGCCGGGGACCCGCTGGCGATAGAGGCCTTGGCGTACCAGTGGCCGAGGCAGCTGCTATATGCTTTCCAACAGCTCGCCATGATCCTGCTGTGTTTGGAGAAAATCAGTCAGGACCGGGCCAGGGTGCTATTAGTAAGAATCATAAGAACATAAGAAAGTTTACAAACTAGTGGAGGCCATTCGGCCCATCTTGCTCATGTGGTTGTTAGTAGCTTATTGATCCCAGCATCACATCAAGCAGCTTCTTGAAGGATCCCAGGGTGTCAGCTTCAACAACATTACTGGGGAGTTGGTTCCAGACTCCCACAATTATCTGTGTAAAAAAGTGCCTGCCTCTCCATTTGTGACCCCTGGTCCGTGTTTCTTTTTTCAGGTCGAAAAAGTCCCTTGGGTCGACATTGTCTATACCTTTTAGAATTTTAAATGCTTGAATCAGATCGCTGCGTAGTCTCCTTTGTTCAAGACTGAATAGATTAAATTATTTTAGCCTGTCTGCATATGACATGCCTTTTAAACCCGGGATAATTCTGGTTGCTCTTCTTTGCACTCTTTCTAGAGCAGCAATATTCTTTTTGTAGCGAGGTGACCAGAACTGAACACAATATTCTAGATGAGGTCTTACTAATGCATTGTAAAGTTTTAACATGACTTAAATTCAGCACTTTTCACTATATATCCGAGCATTTTGTTGGCCATTTTTTATAGCTTCCCCACTAGATGAAGACATTTCTGAGTCAACATAAACTCCTAGATCTTTTTCATAGACTCCTTCTTCAATTTCAGTATCTCCCATATAGTATTTGTAATGTACATTTGTATTGCTTGTGTGCATGAATCCTCCAATTGAGCCCTTGCATTCAGCTGAGCTGACATTTTTATCGCTTAACGCGTCTGTCTTGCTTGCAATCACGTCCGCTAGCGGGTTGGTGAGATGCAAGCATTTCTGATTGCGAAAGCCTGCTTAATTTTTGCAGAAGCCAGGACTAAGGTTACGCTTCGTACCAATCCTGCTTTTTTTGCCGAAGACATTTTGTGCAAGGCACTGTGGAATTGGAGGACTTCCATCCACCTCTGACAGGGAGCGAGCAGCTCCATATGCTCTGCCCTGTGCGGGCACTAGCGTATTATGTGGAAAGAACACAGTTGGAGGCAGTCTGAACAATGTTTTGTCTGTTATGGGTCCCATGGTAAAGCCCTGTCTTAGCAGAAGAATCTAAATGGATCACAGACACAGTCAAGACTGCCTATGAGCGAGCCAACTTTCCTCCTCCAGAAAAGCTCACTGCCCATTCCACCAGGGGCATGGCAACTTCATGGGCTTTGTTCCAGGGTGCATCTGTCAAGGACATTTGCAGTGCAGCGGTGTGGGCTACTCCCCATACTTTTACAAGATTCTATCGACAGAATGTTGTGGATCCTCAAAACCCTGGCTTTGGAACGAGAGTGTTAAGGGTGGCTTCAGGGTCTACCCTTACAGCATAAACATAGAGGTGAGTTCTCCCTCAATTTTCTAGCCCTAGTTCTGGGGTTTCTGTATGGTAACATGCAAGGTAGCCTTGGCTTAGCCTTGTGGCATTCTAGTTGGTCTGCAATATTGCCTTGCGACAGCTATGCATTAATGGTTACATTTCGTACTTGATAGGGAACGTTAGGTTAGGTCAGTCCCTGACCACCTTTCGGCGCCTCCTGAAGACACACCTGTTCAGACGGCATCTGTAAACCTCACAACTCTCAACTATACTGGACTATATGACACCTAACTGTAGCAGTACTGGCATCATCTTGTATTTGCACTTAACTGCTCCACACATTGCTGTATTCTACTACTGCTCTCAATCATAATTATACTTTCTGTATCTTGTACTTGATATTAACCATATTGACATTTTTTTTTGTAATTGTTCTTAATTAAAATCATTCTTATCCACTTATTGTACTTGCTCTTAATGGAATTTACTCTCAACCAGGCTTGCTACTTTCCGATATTAATCAGTAAAGCTTGTTAAACGTCGAATTCATAAAAAATTTGAGTTTGACTGAAATAAATGTATATAGGATAAACGTCTGTAAAACCAGTCGCTATTTTTTATTACCAAAAATAATCATTTAGAAATCCTCTCTAGTTTGTGTAGTTTTTATACTTGCTGTCTGTCCCGTCTCCGTTCCACTCTGAATGGCTGGGCGTCGTTAGTACTGTGGTTTCACTGTCACCGTCATTTCACCCTGTTCTGACACATCTCGTTGACTGAAACAGCGCTAGAATGCTCTCATTCATTTAAATGACTGTCAATCATCAAGACCTGCACTGACTGTGCACTTTCATTTGCCAGCTACAGCACCTGTCATTCAAAGCGCCTACTTTGAAATTAGCAGATTAAGGTGTAGGTAAGCTTTTGCTATAGGTATACGGTGACAGTTATTAGTTTGATTTGAAAATGAGGTGCAATGACAAAGCGGGCCCGTCTGCCTTGCCTTCCAGTGACTCTGAGTCCAGCTGTGCTGAAGCAGGAGAGGGGGAGCTCAGACTCTGAATAATAAGTGCAAGTTAGTTTTGTTGCATGTTGAATATGATAAAGGGGGTTCGCTAAATGAGACTTTTAAGCTTTTTTTAACATAAAGATCGAAAAAAACAGTTAATTCTTTCTAAAATAAACGTTGATGTTAATCATCGATTTTGGCAAAAAAATACAAATCGAATAATAGCAAGCCAACTTATATCCAAATATTTGTAAGTTTAACTGCTCTTAGTCGTAATCACTCTCAAACGCAATTATTTACTGTCATTTTTATTTTCTCTCATTTGAACTTGCTCTTACTTACTACTGATATTATTGTATTCTGTAACTGCTGTTATCTGTAATGTGACACTTTGTAATGTGATATTTAACTGTAAGTCACCCTGGATAAGGGCATCTGCTAAGAAATAAATAAATAAATAATAATAATAATAATAGCCCTGGTTCCCTGAAATAGAAATGTAACCATTAACCTTCAAGGTCGCTGCATCCATGATTGCAGCAGTCTTGAAGGAAGAATTATGACGAGCAGTCTTTGTTATATCTATTCAGGTTACAGGGTATTTATGAGATAAATACCCATACGTTAATGGTTACATTTATATTTCAGGGAACCAGGGTTATGGTACTAGCCTAACTTTTTGTTGTTGTTTTACTGTTCCATAACCCTTTCATGACAATCTTTCTGAGTTGTTCTTTTGCAATTGCTCGAATCTTGAGTATTTTTGTTAAGGTGCTTTATCTTATCAGCTGGGGTCACATATCCCAGTTTACCACATTGGATAGTCCAGGATTTGTGCTAATCGGGTTCTGAAACCAGCTGTAAGAGTTCAGGAACTACTCTCCAGGTCTAGTTACCTGCCTTGGATAGCTGTAATGTCAGCATTGTTGCCCCCCTAGACTCACACTTAGTAGGACAGTCTTTTCCAAAGGGCATCTGTATGCCCTCAGTCAGGATGCCTATTGTTATGACATGACTGAGTTTGGGAGCCCTAAAGGAGGCAGAGAATCTCCGCCTGGTTACCTGCTCCATGAACATCAGGAGTGCCTCCCGGTTGTTCTCCCATTCCTGCGGCAGCTCGCTCTCGTGAGGGAACTTGTCACAGCCCACAAAGATGGACAGTTCAAAGCAGTTGGTGTGCAGATAGCTGAAGTCATTCATACCTACATTCAAAGAAAAGCACGAATGAAAGTGCTGCTGAACAGACTGTCGGGTTTAAAGCACAGTGCATCACTTTCCCCAGCCTTCTGCTTTGTTGTACATATTCTTGCAATATCTTTTTCAACATAATTGCAATTGTTTTGATATTTTTATTAACATCACTGGTCATAACTCAGTTTTTACAGTTATTTTTGTTTCACAGCGTCCCGTAAAAATGTCGCCTTAATTAAAAACACTGGCTGCTAAAATCCAAGCAGTTAAATCAGAACTCCTCTCCCAAAGTTCAACATTTTGATTGGTTCATCTGCCATACTTGCTCACTCCGGCACAGCTAGGGAAAGTAATGTGTTGTGTTTTAAACCCTACAGCTTGTTCAGTAACACTTTCAAACTCTTCAAATAGAATTGCTTTAAACATGTATTAACCTTCAAGTAACTGGCATTCTCAGTGACCACAGTCTATTATCCAAAATAATTAGAGCTGTTTGTAAAACCAATGTGTTTACAACTGTCAAGAAACCTCCATCAAGACTGTAATTACAATCCAACTCCAGTTACTTTCAATATAATGCACTGAACTAATTCTATACATAGCTGTTTACCAAATTGTCATTGGCTCCATTTTTTTTTACGGAAAGAAAAAACAGAGATAAACAACTGAAACATGTAATACATGTACATGTAAACGGTTTTCAGTAGTTTATTCATTTGGGAACTGTAATTGTCTTTCTTTTGAGAAAAAAAAAGAGGATTTTAAGTTAATAACCGAGAATTTTTAGCCCAATATGTAGTGTTTCTCAGGCTGAAGACACTTTATTTTGAAACGTTTCTTTTAATATTACTGATTTAATAACATAAAGAGAGGACTGGTTGGCACATTTTCTCTCAAAGCATTGCACAAGACATGACTGTACCAGGGGGTTGTTCTGAGAACAAGAGGTCAAATTCAAGTTCTGTTAATTAAGGTTTTACAGTAAAAATAGCATGGCATTAAAATTCACATATTAGGGTTAGCAATACGAAACCAGTTATCCACAGTAACAGAAGTTTTGCTTTGGGTTTAAAATGTTAAACAAATTGTGATTAAACCTTGATAACATTGTATGAAGTACAGAAAGATACAGCACTGCCACCAGGTGACTACCTTGTACTTTTAACAGTCTTGTCATGGTACAGTAAATTCGTTATTTAAACTTAGAGGGTAAAAGTTTTGAATGCTAACCAACATTTTAAAAAGGACAAGGGATATAAAATAGGTTGCCTGTGTGGGTTTTGCCCAAATTAAATGAAGAATTTTAAAATGTTGGTTTACCACTCTAAATTAAAGGAAAGCAAGACCACAGCTTTTGTAGTAAAACTAAAATAAACTGAGTCAAGTAAATTAACACCTGAAGGAGGCACGAGCTGAACAGTTTGTCTACTTGACTTAGTTTCTTATGGTTTTACCACATCTTCCCTGCAGTTTGATGAGTGAGCGGCAGGGGATGCAAAAATGATTTGATGCATCGGTATTAGTCATCCGTACTTCAATTTCCTGCCACTTCGATTACATAGTGTTGAATCGGTGCATACAATTTGAGCCCAGTTTGAAGTCTCCCATTGCCAGTTTGCATTAAACATTAATGATGTGCTAGTGCTAGTACGGTAGGTAGCTAACGTTAGCGCATTGCTGGGATACAAACCTTTTTTTGCTTCTGGATTGCTTCAGTTAAAAAAAGGTTTTTTTATTTTTTTTTATTTGGAATTGGCAATTATTTTACCCCCAATTATCTCCCAATTTGGAATGCCCAATTATTCAACCCAGCGCACCGCTGCAACCCCCGCACTAACTCAGACGAGACGAATATGAGCACTCGCATCCTCCGAAACATGTGCCGTCAGCCACCCGCTTTTTTTCGCACTGCAAGCCCGCCGTGAAGCCATTGCAGAACTACAGTGAGGAGGAGGCTGTGTGGTCCAGTAGTTAAAGAAAAGGGCTTTTAAACACGAGGTCCCCAGTTCAAATCCCACCTCAGCCACTGTCTCATTGTGTGACCCTGAGCAAGTCACTTAACCTCCTTGTGCTCTTTCTTTCGGGTGAGACGTAATTGTAAGTGACTCTGCATCTGATGCATAGTTCACATACCCTAGTCTCTGTAAGTCGCCTTGGATAAAGGCGTCTGCTAAATAAACAAATAATAATAATAATAATAATAATAATAATACAACGTTGGAATTGCACACAGGGGTCGCTTGTGTGTGGTGAGCCAAGGACTCCCCAGCCGACCTAAACCCTCCCCATCTGAGCAGTGCCTGGCCAATTGCGCGCTGCCCCCTGGGAACAGTGGCCTAGCCTGGATTCGAACTGCCAATCTCCAAGCTATAGGGCACATTCTGCGCTCTGGGCGGAGTGCCTTTACCAGATGCGCCACTCGGAAGCCCCCTGAAAATATTTTATTTACATTTTCCCGGTTTTAAAAATTAAAGCTATAGAATTATTTTATTTATAAAATGGAAAAATCGGACAGGATGATTGGTAATTTTTAGGGAAAAGGAAACGGAGGACGGAAAAGCGATGGCAATCGCTTTGGCAATTTATTGGATTTTGTGTAGAGGGTAAATACTTTGACACAATGTTAACAGTAATGTTAATTAATAAACATATTTCAAATGTAATATAGATTTTTGTAATTATTATTATTATTATTATTATTATTATTATTATTATAGTAGTAGTATAACAAAGTCTTAAAGGGACACATGGTGCTGATGCACACTTTCTTTTAACTGAAGTCAAATCCTTCAGATTTTTTTTCTTTGACTCAAGTGTTCTAATTTGAATGTAAGTTGTGCTTTGCCATTTAACTATTAAGCACAGCAGTTATCTTCTGAGAAAAATCTTAATATTTGTTCTTGATTTTGAAAAAAAAAGTTGTTGATGCATCGATTATTGTCGATTTAAATGCGTATGTGACAATCGATTATGAAGTTAGGTTGTCGATTGCACCACTACTTACTGCCGATGGTGGGTTTCCAGGCTCCCCCGTTGAGGATGCCCAGCCCCCCTGTGAGGTCGTCCGTGTGGCAGGCCCCTCGGTAGGTCTCGGTCATGGTTAGGTGGGAGGAGGCGAAGGAGATGGCCAGCCAGCGGAATACTGAGTCGTCCGGAGTCTCCCGGAGCGAGAGGTTCTCGTACTGCCCCCCCTCCTCCTCCTCCTCATCGTGCTGCCTCTCGCGTCGAGACCCCGGTGAGCCTACAGACGGACGCACCATGTTGAAGGGGTAGGTCACCAGTTGCTCTCCCCCGTGGATATTCGCCCCCAGCACGAACGGGGTCTTTTCCATCCAAGAAATGATGGCTCGCGTCTCCACGGCAACCTGCCAGGGCACATAATCCCATCAAACTGGTCAGAATACATTGGGATTATTAACAGCCATAGTCACAGCAGAACACACTTGGATTATTAACAGCCATAGTCACAGCAGAATTCGTGAGAAGTTGGTTTGGTCGCAGTTCAATCCTCCATATAAGTTTTAAGAATAGTAAATTAAAAATCTGTTCGCTGACTTCTATAAGGCGCTTTCTAGTTTTGGCGCAGGGTACCGACAGCACAACAGTCAGAACATGAGGAGAGCTGGAACCAGTAGGCAGCACGCTCTTCAGGGATTTTATTTGCGATTACAAAGTTATATGTCGTACATTTTATAATTAGTCTTAAAAAGCAACAATACTTACCCTTTAACAATTGCTGTTCTGAGGATACCTAATCATTTAGTACCACCAATTCAAATGTAAATCTCTTGTTTCTTTAAATATGATTTTTAATATAGGCGAATGTTCATGAGGATTTTTATAGCATGAATCAGAGTAAGACATTTTTCTTTGTAAATCAGTTCAGGTTATTAGCTCCAGCTGCACCCTGTTTTTCCAGAGGCAAGGCTGGAATTATCATATCAGTAAAACCACATGGCTTGTTCCAAAATGCTTCTATGTTTACAGACTCGGTGTGGAAAAAACGCAATTGAATCTCAGAAGTGCTGATGCTTTTTTCTTTAGTATCATCCATTACACTGCTTGGAACTGCTTGTTTTAACTACCTTGGCACTGCAGTAACTCATGAGGGAGCTGGGTGACACAGCAGGCCCTGATAACACCGATTGTAAACAGCTTTTATAGATAAAACATGCTTTTTTGGTGGGATAACACACAATAATAATGGTAAGTGACTTATTTTAATTCGGACCTTAATGTGTGTGTGTATATATATATATATATATATATATATATATATATATATATATATATATATATATATATATATATACACAAAAAAGTAAAGCAAGGTGGATTTTCTGTCAAAGAGTATAACAAATAGGTGGCGAGGGTTGGTTCCTTTTAGACCCCTACCGTTCCCATTGGCAGTCTGACTCACCGAGGCGTTCTCTGATAGGAAGTTGTCTGGGATAGGGATGTGGTGATTGGGCACAATGCGGGGGACCCACCCCCTTTCCTCCGCGCCCCACAGGATGGTGTTAAGATCGGGGAAGTTCTCAAAGATGTCATAGCCTTCCTCTGTCCAGTGGCCCAGTGCCCAGTTACCCAGCTCGGACCCCTGAAAACAGGAAGTAAAATAAACTACCAGGGAGCTGACAGTGGGAATTTGTTCTGTAGTTTGTGTTTTCCTCCCCTTAACTGTACCCTGCAAAGAGGATATTGTGGAGGCAGTCATTACATAGGTCACGCTTCACACAATATTGCATATATCTAGAGAACCACTTATCCAATTGTCATGAAACGTGATAGTTACATTATGTATCATAAGTTAAGTATCAGATTCTGGGGATATACAATACTGACACAAAGTATGTAAACAACAAGTGATGTACAGCAAGATAAGTGGTGCCTATTTTCCTCACTTGGTGCCTTTACTTACCAAATACTGTACCTTGGTATCTCTGAATTGATAATCGTCTCCTCTTAAAAATATTCAAAATATCTTAATAATATTCATCTCATAAGTATAATAGTCCCCAGTGTTCTACTTTTTCTTAGAAAGCTGTAAAACTGGGGGTGGTGCGTTTATTACCAGATAATTTCACTCAGATTACTTGCTCACTAAATATTTTGCTATCTCTGAATAATTGTCACACATATGTTGTAATCAAATTACAAGCTACTATCTTAGATAAAGCTGAAAGGCTACAGACCATCTCATAGGCAAGCTCGTAGGCGTCAGGGTTGAAGGAGGGTACCAAGTGGATGCGCGTTTCCTCCACTAGACGGCGCACTCGCGGGTTGTCGTCATTGTATTCCTTACACATGAACTGCATTAGCAAGAGCAGCAGCTCCCGCCCCAGCACCTCATTGCCATGGAGACCGGCTGTGTACCGGAACTCCGGCTCGCCTGTCAGGGAGGAATAATACATATCAATCATAAACACATATCAAAGCAATGAAAGAGATTTTGTCAGAGGCACAACTCAGGAGACAGTGAGGGTAACTCAGTTAAGTTAAGTAATGATGCCTGAGCTGGTACAGGGCTCAGCCTGTGGTCCTGTCGGTACCTGTCTCGTGTTCTCCAGGGTTGTCTGAGATCTCCATGGCGTACAGCTTCAGCCCCTGGGAGCTCTTGCCGATGTTGTAGATGCGTGTGATGGAGGGGCACTCCTCATTGATCACCTTCATCATCTTGGGGACAAATTCAAAGAGACGGGGTGGAACATTTATTTTACCCAGCACGTGAAATGCCAGATTTGAACATCAACCCACTGCTGCAACACATGTGAAGTACAAGGAGCTAACCAAACAATTCCAGTGAATCTAACATGTATAACCAACCCTTTGTAGTTCTGACATTTTCCTATATGAAAGATGCACACATTATATTAAACGCTGGCAAATGCCTTTCACAATGTTTCAAATGCTGCACTTTTCGTCATGAAGGAATCAGTCGACTTTAAAAAAGAAGCATCTGGGGATTCAAGTTCTTGTTTATTTGTTATACTACATCTTGATATAATATATATATATATATATATATATATATATATATATATATATATATATATATATATATATATGTGTGTGTGTGTGTGGTATTGTGTTGGAAAATAGATCTATCAGCTTGAGAATGAAGAGGGCACTGTTCCCAGAAAGCTCCTGATCTTAAAACCTTTTAAAGAAAAGGGTTATGTGCAGAATGTCCACTAGGGGATCAGGAGCCAGTTCTCTCTCATGCTTAACTAGCTGATTATTAGGAGCAGCTGAAGTCAAGCTGTCTCCAATTAAGCTAAATCAGGCAGAGATATAAGCTGTCTCTTTGTCAGTGCTCGGTGATCGCGAGTGAGAGAATGTGGAAGACTAAAGGCAAGTTAATTTTCAATGGTCTGTGAAAAGGAATATAATCCCTTACTACAGAAATTAACCCTGTGTTTAGTTACGGTTTGGTAACTGTTTTTTTGTTTGTTGGATAAGCGGCTTATCCGTTCCAACCGTAGTTTAGGAAAGCCTGTGTTTAGTTAGTGCTCTGTGGAGAGCTAGGCCTTTTCTTTACTGCCCTGTGAGGTGCTGTGGTTTTTTTTTTTTGTTTTCTTGTTTATTTCAAACCTGTTAGTAATAAACTGCCAGTCCTGCTTTGAAGACCACTTTCAGCTTCCAAGCGCTTTTATTCTGATTCCAACTTACCCTTCTAGCCACTGGGTTACAATATATATAGTGTGATAGATTGGGAGATATAAGTAATGGGTCATTATTATTATTTATTTCTTAGCAGACGCCCTTATCCAGGGCAACTTACAATTGTTACAAGATACAACATTATTTTTTACATACAATTACCCATTTATACAGTTGGGTTTTTACTGGAGCAATCTAGGTAAAGTACCTTGCCTAAGGGTACAGCAGCAGTGCCCCCCACCTGGAATTGAACCCACAACCCTCCGGTCAAGAGTCCAGACCCCTAACCACTACTCCACACTGCTGGGTCATGTTATTTTTGAAAAAAATATTTATTGGAGTGACCACTTCAGATAGAGATGTGGGAAAGGATATAGACTTATCACGGAAGAGAAAGAGAACTCTGTATCATTGAACTGTGACCCGGATCTGAAAGGTGGCTATCTTTGAAAGGGGCAGAGTGAGTTTGCACAGGGGAGAGTGAGTGAAGAGGTTTTGCAGTCAATAGTTGGAACACAAAGAATTGGTGTTTGGTCAAAAAGAGTCTTATAGTGGTCTTTGTAGAATTAATGAAATAAAGGTATGGTACACCAGAATCTTACGTAACTCCCCTTGTAGGTAAGGATACGCTGGTGGAGGTAATGGTGTCAGACTGGCGGTGAGACATTTCCACACAGACAGTTTAAAGTCTGCCACTGGGTGGTAGTGAAGATTTTGTGTTGCCTTAAACGTTAAAAATAAATATTGCCAGCAGCTGATGTACTGTAGTTGTGGACATTGTAATAATTTACACCATCTTGACCACCCTATCACAATATATATTGGGCAGCTGGCTCTTTGAGCTAAAATATATATATATATATATATATATATATATATATATATATATATATATATATATATTTTAAACTGTGTGCCATTTATTTCCTTACAAAAACTCCTGACTTGCCTTTCCAGTAACCCATTGCTGCATGACTGACTTGTGACACTGAAGCATTGAAATATCTGTACTTCGATTGATTATTTTTCTTCACTAATATCTACTGAATCTGCCTGTCCTCACCAGCAGCCTGATCAGTAGGGGTCTAATGAGATGAACTACCCCCAGTAGTGCTCTCCTTACCCCAATGCAGAGCTCCCTGTGGGCCCCCCAGCCAAGATCAGCAACTCAAGCGTGATTCGAACCACATTCATAGGACTCTCCCTGCACTCCATCCAATAGTGCCTTTACTATGAGATCTCCATTTTTGATACGACTATAACATATATTTAGCTTGCTGTTTTTATATTTTTTACCTTTTTAGTTTTTGTTTGTTTTCTCCTTTTCATTTCTATTCCTTAAACATATTTCAATTCTATTCATGATTTATTTACATTGAGAATATATTAAATTAGTAACAAGCAACTCTGATCATTAACTTAAGGAATCAAAAGTGTGTCTGAATTGGTAAACAGTTTCATCTACCTGTCTCATCTCTTTATAGTTGTGATGCCGGAAGTCCAAGTCGTCCAATGAAGTTACTTCATTCTGCCTGTACTGGTAGCTGTTTGGGGCTGAAATAATAAAACAAATTTGAATGTAAAGCAATGCAAAGTTTCAGGCAGTAAACTCTAAATACACCTGCAAATATGATCATTTCACTGACAGGAAAATCCTTGCAAACATATTACACCAGCAGTATATTACCTTGACTATCAGCTTCATAGAATCATTGCTTTTTTATATAATTACTACACAATTCCGTAACCATCGTAAAGGTGTCCTCCTGAGAGCAGATTTTCAAAGTTAAAAATGTTTGTGATTTATAGCAAACTTTTGTGATTTAAAATATAATATATTATTGTAAAATAGTTCCACACAATACTCTCACCCAAATGGCACGAGAAGACATTTATTATACAACAGAAGATATAATAACAAATTAACTTGTCTGGTAGCCTATTAAACGCCCTTATAAAAGTTTACCACAGTGATTGGTAAACTATGAATTTACTCTGGTTTGCCATATTTTTCAGTACACTTTATCATCCCTTACAATGCTTACTTAAGCTTTACCATCCTTGCCCTATCCTTTATTACACTTTGCTGTACCAGTCTATTACCCCTTCTTCCTCTCCCTGGGTATAGAAGCACTTACAGTACACCGGGCAGCCCAGGACCTCCAGGCGCATGCACAGGCTCCCGTTCCAGCTCTGAGGAAGGATTCGGATGTACCGAGCCACCACTGGCTCAACGAATTCTGAGATCACAGGCGTGTCCTTATCTACATTCCCGAAAAACAACTTCCCAGGGACAAGAGAGAAAGAGACATCTATAAACAAACCTGGACTTATGCCTTTCTGTCAGTCTAGGTCTCTAGTAACCCCTTAAGGATTGGGTCACAGTATTGGCTGTGATGGATGGTGGCAGGGCAGAAGCCCTGCACAGGGGATTAATGCTTTGTTTGGTTTTGTGTATTAAATTTACGTTTATTCATTATTGTCACTTCCTGCCGTGCAACTTGGGTGTTCAGTGGAGATGCACTGACAGCCAATTGATTGACAGGGGGCTCAGTCAAGGTTTGATTGATTGGCAGTCCCTGATTGGCTGGAGGGGCGTTTCTTGAGGCGCACCCGACCATAAAGGGAGGGGCTACGCTGAACACTCGCTCGCCTCCAAATCGCTTCCATGCGTCTGCTGTGTGCATCCAGGTCTGGCTGAAGGATCAGCATTCGGCTCAAGAGAGGGATCAGTGACGGTGTCGCCCAGTCTGAACCCTAAGATCATCGGAACTGTGTGGTCCAGTGGTTAAAGAAAAGGGCTTGTAACCAGGAGGTCCCCGGTTCAAATCCCACCTCAGCCACTGACTCATTGTGTGACCCTGAGCAAGTCACTTAACCTCCTTATGCTCCGTCTTTCGGGTGAGATGTAATTATAAGTGACTCTGCAGCTGATGCATAGTTCACACACCCTAGTCTCTGTAAGTCGCCTTGGATAAAGGCTTCTGCTAAATAAACAAATAATAATAATAACTGGTATGGCCATGTGTATACCCGGGATCACCAGAGCTGAGATTGGCAGGTAAGTGAACCAGGACGTGTGTGTGGATCCAGATACAGATCCCCAATTAGATAGTGCACGGCCCGATCTTTGCCAACTTTTATTTTTTTTAGCTGTGGTTTTTTAATGTGTTTTGTTTTAGGACATTCTTTTCACTGTCTGGTACCCTAGTGGCTGCCACCTACCACTGCACTGGAATTTAAATTGTGTAAATGTGAATAAATCTGCGTGCCAGCGTGGCAATGCCAATTTACTGTCTGTCCTTGCCCAGTGAATACCCCAAAACTACCCTTTTACAGATAGATATACTGTACTGTGTAATAATGGATTTATGAATGTAATTTTATTTTATTATTTTACTCTAGTTTTTCACTGTTTAGACTGTCCAGTCATGCTTCCCCCTGCAGTAAATCAGTACAAAAGCTCTGGCCAGTAGGGTCTCCTATAGCATGCTGAAGACCTTTTAGTCTCTCTAACCCGCTGAGCCACTGCTACTCTCCCTGTGGAATCCCTAGGTCATGCCTGAGCCAGGTGAGTCATTCAGGGACCCCTGAGAAATCTAATCTGGCTTTTACACCCTACTTACCCACTCTGCGTAGCCATCGTGGATCACAGTCCATGTGGTGCTGTCATTGCTGAAGGCCACAAAGTACGAGGTGACAAAATCGTTGCTGGAAGAACAAAAGAAAAAAATGTGTGTACATTGTCAGCTATCATACAAGACAGCATAGCAGTTCTCAATTTAAACACTATCTGTTATAAATAGTAAGTATGTCACCATTCTATGTCTGTGAATACAGAGCTATTGGTAACATAATCACTAGGACCTACAGCACATACAATGTATGCACATAAATACTGTAAATGTGACAAAGACTGTAGCAGGGTGAAGGTAAGAAGGTGGTGACGCTAAAGCATGGTTCTTTAATCTGTGCTCATTTTTCTGGAAAAAAAATGAATGGTCATAAAATATGTGCTCCAGTTGCCCGGGATACATGAATATTTCTATTATTTCCATATATTTTTGGAGAGGTTAGCTGCATAGTAACAGAAGTTGTGTGAAACAGAGAAGCTGTATTTGTAACTTGACTTGTGAACTGTGCTGTAGTGTGAACGATCGATTTTAGCTCCATGTTATTATATGGGTTTATTCCACCAGGTATAATATTTTACAAGACTGTATGCCAAAAGGAAATTCTCTTAAAACTACTTCTGGAAATAATGTGTACAGTCTGTTCCTGATGCTGTCATATTTAATCAAAATGCTATAAATCCTATCGACCGTGTGCCACCAATCCCGTTTAATTTACACATCACCAGAAGTATTAGGTAACATCCTGTATACTCTCCAATCGTTTTTACATTTTTCAAATTGCTTCCCACCTACCTCATCTTCATATTCTGATGTGTTTTTTCTATGTGCGAAGTTGGTGACAGTGAATGCAATAAGTTGTTAGAAATTGATAGATTAATTTGCTACACAAGGTAATGGTTGCGGGGACAAGCACTATTTACATTTATTGGATCCAAGGCTGACCCAAGCCCCAGTGCATTATTTGTCGGGAGGTTTTGTCAAACACAACTCTTAAACTTGCAAAATTGAGACACCATTTATCTACAAAGCATTCAGAATGTGAACTTTGTCATCAGCGCAAAATAACAACATTGCTTGTTGACCTGGTAGCAAAGATTCAAGCCCAGGAATTATATAACTACTTTCTACATGTACTTATACATATACACATAAAAAGTAGTTTCAAAATGCTGTTGTGAAAAAATGCTGGTCCGTGGGAAAAATCCAAACACCAAGGTGGTCCCTACATTGAAAAAAGTTGGGAACCACTGCACTAGAGCAATCGCCCCACGGGTCCTCACCAAGATGGGACATACATTAAGTATAGAGTCAGCTTGCAGCAGCCATCTTGGGAAGGACAATCATTCAGGTGTTTCGAGTTGCACATTCCACAAAGCTAGTGTTTTTCCATGGACACAATCAACTAGTGATTGGTCATGGAGGATTGCTGGGGATGTGGCTTGGACCATAAAGGTTAACTGTGCCTGGGGAGACAGACAGAGAAACACTGCCTGGAAAGACGTGACGTGGCGTGACGTGACGTGACGTCCTGACTTGTGCTTTAACCCTTTTTGGTCCTATGTCGGACCTGGTCTGACATCGCAATTTTCCCTTTCCCGTCCAATGTCGGACCCTGAAAAAGATGCAAAAAACAGGTCTCTATCGTTTTTTCTCTGGAAAAAGCCAAGAAAACCATTCAATGGCCGAGTGAGACCGATAGGAGCCGACAGAAGCTGAAAAAAAAGGGCGTATCTCATGAATACTGATACATATTCATCACATAGATAACACGGACATAAACAAACAAGATAGCTGCATCTGCATCCAGCGCTCAGAGAATATCACAGACATTTGCAGAGCTTTTTTTTAGATGTTATAGTAAGAAAATAACAACTTGGATCACATTATTGAGGAGTTTGGTAATAAAACAAGTGGTCAAGAGATGATTTATCGGTATATACTATTATTAAGAGGTATTTGAAAAATATAGAGAACAAGGGGTGGGGTGGGGCTGGAGATGCAGTACTGAGTGTCCTGTTGATATGCAGTGCCTTTTAAACCTGTTTAACTGTGAAAAAAAATACTTTTAAACAGCACGTCTAAAATAAACTGCGAGTGTGAAAATAAATTGGACCTGACACGCCTGAGATGCACTGAATAAATGGACCACTAAGCGGTAACCCAGGAGTCCAGGAAGTAGGAGAGTGTGGACGCTGGGAGTGGAGCTCTTCTGGACGGAGCAGAGAGCAGTGCCACGACGAGCCTACCAGGGAATGGGGCACTAGCACCTGAGTGAGACAGCAGCAGGAGGCGGACGTTTCCTTCCCACCAGGAGCGAACATTGTTGTGTGTGGAGGTGAACAGGACTGTGGGGTACCTTGTGTTGTGTTATCACGGATACCAAGTAAAACTTTGTTGCACCACACTCCAGCCAGGGACTCAGACACATGCCAGTATATACTCATAGATTATGATAAATCTTATCATAAGACCTTAGCAAGTTTCATTACAATTGGATAAGCAGTTCTAGATATTTGCTGACATAAGTATTGTCACCTCCACTATATTCGTATCACCGGTGATCATGACAGATCACTGAGCAACCATTATTAATAGAGTAATAAAAAGTTATATCATTGTGTTGCCATTGCTGGTAATACTTGTTTGCTAATGGTCCTGTTATTAGTTTCTTCAGGGTAATCCACAATCAACCACTGGAAACTGGGTCTTCCAGTTGTCTGGCCTAAACATCAGAAAGACATTTAGAATCCTAAGATTGTCCAGTGATACTTACTGTGTCTGAGAGTCTTTGCCCTGAGTGATCACTCCAGTGAATTTGGTGTTCCTCCTCGTGTCCACCTCAAACCAGTGCTGTGTTTCCTCACTGTCAGCACACCAGGCCCCATCATAGTAATCTTCTTCCTCTTTGCCAGCCTGAAAAGTTGACTTCATTTACCATGAAATCATTAAGCAGATGAGAGATTAAGATGGTGACCTAGTCCTCAGCTCCATGCAGTGAGCGGTATGGAGTATGTACTGTATGGTAGTATCTTCTGCAGCTAGACCTAGGGATGTCAGATTTAAAACTCGCTCAATCCAACCTGTGCCATACCTGCATATTTAGCCTGCCACGCTGTGGACCCAGGCCGTGCCGTAACATCGAGGAGGCCAGCAGCTGGTCATCTTCCACGCGGTGGGACTCCAAGCCAAGGGGCGGGCATTCTGGGGCAAACAGTTATCAGTCAGAATCATAATCCTTTCTTTACTGAACACTGTTGAATATGCTGGCTCTCTGATTCCCAGTACTGCATTGTCTACAGTTACATTCATTTGTAGTCCACCTCAGTAACACCTCCGTGTAGAACTAAATACACCACCAGTGGAATGCAAAGTGTGGTCTTACAATGGTGTCTGTGGCTCACCTGCACTCATCTCTTCCCATTAGCTCCTTTAAGAGAAACACCTTTAGAAGAGGACCAAGAGAAATCATAGCAATGTGTATATCTGCACATCCTGCCAGAGTGTGTTCTGTGTGGAGTCAGATCTTCTTATTCACTCTAAACAAAAGTCACCTGCATCTTCTCTGCACTATTCAATAACAACCTACAGCTCTGAATGACTTTAGATTAGCAGGCTTCCTCCAATGTCTAGCAATCTTCTTAACCAGAAAACAGAAGCAGCAAATGTATCCAAGCTGCAGAGGCCTGGTGGAGGGCATTCAGCTCATGCACCTGATTCAGTAACTGTGACGAGATGAGGTGAACAACCCCAGGGGATTTTCCATCTCTGTGGGATCTCCATAGCCTGTGGGATCACAAAGGCCAACGAGGTGCAACCTAAGGGGCCCCAGCCAAGATCACAACTCAGCGAAACCTGGATTGAAACTATCAGGATTAGGGCTGCATTATTCACCCTACATTCCTTGCAGTAGTGCCCTTACCACTTAGAAACCAGACCATTCTGCATAGCATTAAGAACTCAGTACTGGAGATCTGAGTCAACAAATTGAATACAGCATAGTAGTGAGAAATAACAGAACTGGGGATCTGAGGGCTAGGAAATCTAACCCAGAAAATAGAAACGAGTCCAGGGAATCCATGAACCAGCATCTTGATACAGTAATAGAGCATTACTGTATTTGCAGGCAATCTGTGAGGCAGCCAGGTCAGTATAATGGGGGTCTGAGAGCCAGCAAGTTTTAGTTGAGCACGCTTCATCTGATCTGGTTGTAATTTGTTGTTTTTGGAATGTTGCACAAGCAAGAGCTAACGCCAGAAATAACAGCACCACATCCAAGGGTCTAGGTGCAGTATTGACTTTGGATACTTTTTGTAATTTTATGCAAGCTTTCTCTTTCCTAGGAACAACAAAAGACATGCTTTCTCTCTGCGGATGGATTAGGGAGTGTCTGTACCTACCATGCTGTCTGGTAACAAGTTTTTCTTTGTAATTATCCCAAAAAAGTGCAAAACCAACCAGAGAAAGTTGAATGAATCAGTAGAATAAAAGCTGTAGTTCACTACTTCCTATCAGCGCACTATCCTTATAATTATAACTTTGAAACATCCACAACACTATAGAGCAGCCCTCCATGTTGGTCTGACCCCTGACCGGTTGGTGAGATGAGGTTAAGGTTGTTGGTCTGACCCCTGTCCCCTGTTGGTGAGATGAGGTTAAGGTCGTTGGTCTGACCCCTGACCGGTTGGTGAGATGAGGTTAAGGTTGTTGGTCTGACCCCTGTCCCCTGTTGGTGAGATGAGGTTAAGGTCGTTGGTCTGACCCCTGACCGGTTGGTGAGATGAGGTTAAGGTCGTTGGTCTGACCCCTGACCGCTGTTGGTGAGATGAGGTTAAGGTCGTTGGTCTGACCCCTGACCGGTTGGTGAGATGAGGTTAAGGTCGTTGGTCTGACCCCTGACCGGTTGGTGAGATGAGGTTAAGGTGTTACAGAACACTGCAGTGTTTACAAGAAACATGTTGCGTTACCTTTGCTGTGTCCCATATTGTCTGTAGCGCAACAATATATTTTGAAACATATTGCCAACTGTTTTGACATTTTTAATTACACATCATGGGTCATAAATAACTTGAATAATACATTTCTCAACTTGTACTCAGCAGTGCTATTCAGGAGAAAGAGAATTACACTGGATACACTGTGAAGCAAAATTATCTTTCTCCGAGCAAATGTTCCTGAAAGGTCTCTGTCCTGATACAAGATGGCAAGATAAGGGAAAGGTTTCCATACACAAGTGTGGCAGGATAGCTTGGGTAGATGACGTCAGACCAGAAATGAAACCATAACAGGCAAGTAATGCAGTGCGAGACGCAAACACGCTCATTTCTTTAGTAAATAGAAAGGTTGAACAAAAACACAAACACTGATACAAAGCAAATGGCATGATGGCCAAAACAAACAAACAGAACACGGAACAAACAAACAAGTATCGTGCTGGTTTAAAACCAGCAATCGTAGCAATTGTTTATATTTAGTTTTAGTTTTACTTTTACTCCTCCTCACGACTCACGTTCCGTCTCTGAACACACCAACCACTTTCTCACCCGTGATCACCCTATTTATACACCTGTGGCTGGAGCCTTAATTAATCATTTAATCATTTATTCAATTCACGGGTCCAGTCACATTACCATGTGTTTACACCACTATTCCACACACACACAAACCCACATCCCCGTGCTCACATACTATACATTAACTCCCCTGTGATACATAACCCCAACTATACAAAATAAACAAAAAATACACCCAGGGGTGGGGGTACCCCATCACAACAAGTCAGTTAGGTTTGTTAAGAGCCTTACTCTGTGGTGTACTGTAGAGTGGATCCACTGGCTCTGGCTCGTTCTCCTCCTTTTTCTCTTTCTTTGGTTTGGCTGTTTGAACAACAAGAAGGGAAAGGCACAGTCAGCTATGGCACTGCATTGGGAGTAGGAACCTTCTATGGGTGTAACGATGCATTGTGTATCGATGAATCCTGATACATTCTTTACATACTCCGTCTCATAATAGAGGTATGTACTGTTTATATCGTGATACAAGACCAAAAGCAGAGCATGTTGTAGTTCACCAAGTGGTTCTTGTATAAAGAAGTGTGTTTTATAGTTGGTATTAATGCACAGTTTCCCTAACTGATTTTTTTTTGTCTTTTAACAAAATAGCACTTCATTAAATGATCATTTGATCTTATTATGCATCATCAAGTAGCCAATCAGGCAATCACTTGTATTGTGATATACAGTGCCAATATTAAGTATTCACCCCCCTTGGACATTTTAACAGTTTGTTGTGTTACAACCTGAAATCTTGATGCATTTAAATGTTTTTTTTTTCCCTTTGATTTACACAACCTACTCAACACTTTCAATGTGTGAAAAAATGGGGGGGGGGGGGGGGGGGTGAAAAAAAAAAATCAATTAAAAACAAAAACCTGAAAAGACTTCTTTAGATACGTATTCACCCCCTTTGCTATGACACTCCTAAATAAGCTCAGGTGCAACCAATTGCTTTCAGAATTCACACAATAAGTTAAATGGAGTCCATCTGTGTGCAATAAAAGTGGTTCACATGATTTCAGATTAAATACGCCTGTCTCTGTGAGGTCCCACAGTTGGGTAGTGCATTCAAAGCAAAGGTACTACCATGAAGACGAAGGAGCTTTCAAAACAACTTTGGGATAAAGTTGTAGAAAGGCACAGATCAGGGGAGGGGTATAAAAAGATTTCAAAGGCATTGAATATCCCTTGGAGCACAGTCAAGTTGATCATTAAGAAGTGGAAGGTATACAGCACCACCCAGAATCTGCTTAGATCAGGCCATCCTCCCAAACTGAGCAGCCGGGTAAGAAGGGCATTGGTCAGATAAGCCAGCAAGAGGACAATAACAACTCTGAAAGACAGCGTTCCATGGCTGAGATGGAGGAAACTGTCCATGTGTCAACAATAGCTCAGGTACTCCACAAATCTGGCCTGTATGGAAGAGTGGCAAGAAGGAAGCCATTTCTGAAAAAAGTCCATGTAAAACCCCGCTTGGAATTTGCAAAAAGGCACGTGAGAGACTCTGAAAAGATGTGGCAAAAGATTCTGTGGTCCAATGAAACAAAAAAGGAACTATTTGGCTAAATGCAAAGCGTTATGTCTGGCGCAACCACAACACAGTACATCACCCAGGTAACACCATCCCTAGAACATAAGAACATAAGAACATAAGAAAGTTTACAAACGAGAGGAGGCCATTCAGCCCATCTTGCTCGTTTGGTTGTTAGTAGCTTATTGATCCCAGGATCTCATCAAGCAGCTTCTTGAAGGATCCCAGGGTGTCAGCTTCAACAACATTACTGGGGAGTTGGTTCCAGACCCTCACAATTCTCTGTGTAAAAAAGTGCCTCCTATTTTCTGTTCTGAATGCCCCTTTATCTAATATCCATTTGTGACCCCTGGTCCGTGCTTCTTTTTTCAGGTCAAAGAAGTCCCCTGGGTCGACATTGTCTATACCTGTTAGGATTTTGAATGTCTGAATCAGATCGCCGCGTAGTCTTCTTTGTTCAAGACTGAATAGATTCAATTCTTTTAGCCTGTCTGCATACGACATACCTTTTAAACCCGGGATAATTCTGGTTGCTCTTCTTTGCACTCTTTCTAGAGCAGCAATATCCTTTTTGTAACGAGGTGACCAGAACTGAACACAATATTCTAGGTAAGGTCTTACTAATGCATTGTGAAGTTTTAACATTACTTCCCTTGATTTAAATTCAACACTCCTCACAATATATCCGAGCATCTTGTTGGCCTTTTTTATAGCTTCCCCACATTGTCTAGATGAAGACATTTCTGAGTCAACATAAACACCTAGGTCTTTTTCATAGTTCCCTTCTTCAATTTCACTATCTCCATATGATATTTATAATGCACATTTTTATTGCCTGCATGCAATACTTTACACTTTTCTCTATTGAATGTAATTTGCCATGTGTCTGCCCAGTTCTGAATGCTGTCTAGATCATTTTGAATGACCTTTGCTGCTGCAACAGTGTTTGCCACTCCTCCTATTTTTGTGTTGTCTGCAAATTTAACGAGTTTGCTTACTATACCAGAATCTAAATCATTAATGTAGATTAGGAATAGCAGAGGACCTAATACTGATCCGTGTGGCACACCACTGGTTACCTCGCTCCATTTTGAGGTTTCTCCTCTAATCAGTACTTTCTGTTCTCTACATGTTAACCACTCCCTAATCCATGTGCATGCATTTCCTTGAATCCCTACTGTGTTTAGTTTGAGAATTAATCTTGTATGTGGGACTTTGTCAAAAGCTTTCTGGAAATTTAAATAAACCATGTTGTATGCTTTGCAATTATCCATTTTCAATGTTGCATCCTCAAAAAAGTCAAGTAGGTTAGTTAGACACGATCTCCCTTTCCTAAAACCATGTTGACTGTCTCCCAGGATATTGTTACCATATAGGTAATTTTCCATTCTGGATCTTATTATAGTTTCCATAATAGAAGTCAGGCTTATTGGTCTGTAGTTACCTGGTTCGGTTTTGTCTCCCTTTTTGTGGATCGGTATTACGTTTGCTATTTTCCAGTCTGTGTCAAGAGACTGTTGCATGATCTTGGTTAGTGGTTTGTAAATAACTTCTTTCATTTCTTTGAGTACTATTGGGAGGATCTCATCCGACCCAGGGGATTTGTTTATTTTAAGAGCTCCTAGTCCCTTTAACACTTCTGCCTCTGTTATGCTAAAGTTATTTAAAATTGGATAGGAACAGGTTGACATGTGGGGCATGTTGTCCGTGTCCTCCTTTGTAAAAACCTGTGAAAAGTAATCATTTAATATATTTGCTATTTTTTTTCTTCATCTATGATTTTGCCATTTGTGTCTCTTAGACATTTAACCTCCTCTTTGAATGTTCTCTTGCTGTTATAATATTGGAAAAACATTTTGGAATTGGTTTTAGCCCCTTTAGCAATATTGATTTATATCTCTTTCTAACTTCCTTTTTGACTTGTGTTTGCAGTTCCAAGTACTCTTTCTGTGTACTTTGTTTTTGGTCCCTTTTACACGCTCTGTAAAGTGCCTTTTTTCGCTGAATTTTTTTTTTAATTGATCTATTAAACCATTTTGGCCATTTTGTTTTAGATTTAGATTTATGGTAAAGGAATACTGCAACTACCAGTCTCCGCTCTAACCGAGGAGTTTAAGTGCGCCAAGGTCAGACTGGAAATGACATTAGTAGAGTCACGCAACAAATGCGTAAGGGAGGCAGCACCTGTGTTGAAAACTGGAAGAAAGTGGGCGGCAAAGAAAGCTGTGGAAGATGCAAAGGCTGCCCTTTGAATTAGTGATATCATGGGGCAAGTTCAGCATGGAAGAGGGGGTCTTGGTCTCAGTTCAGCTCCTCCTACATGGCACAAGGCAGCCCCAGCTCAAAGGAGGAAGCTGGTAGTCAACGAGGTGCAAAAGCAGGAGGAGAGGATGAGGTGTATAAAGGCCATTTCCCAGGCCAAGCAGGGAGAATGGATGAAATGGGAGAGTGTGGAACAACGCAAGATTGGCTGGTAAGACCTATGGTCAATGGAACACAGCAGGATCAGTTTCCTCATCAGGTCAACATATGATGTTCTCCCATCACCACAGAACCTAAACCTCTGGGTAGGAGAGGATCCCTCATGTCCTTTGTGTTCATCACCTGCAACATTAAGGCACATTTTGACAGGATGTAAGGTGGCTCTTAGCCAAGGACGGTTTACTTGGCGCAATGACAGGTGCTGCGATGTTTGGCCTTAGCACTGGAAGACAAGCGTAACATGACCAATAAGTTGCCACCTGTTCCATCAAAACATTACACACAAATAATAATAATAATAATAATAATAATAATAATAACAATAATAATAATAATAAAGACAACATTCCTCCGCCCAGGAGAGCAACCACCAAGAAAAGGTGTTAAAACCAATCCTCGCCCAGGACAACTGGAAGCTGCTAGAGACTGGAAAATGCTGGCAGATGTTGGTCAACGGCTTATTTTTCCACCTGAGATTGCCACCACTAACCTTCGACCAGATATTGTCTTGTGGTCTGGATCAGCACGCCTTGTTCACCTGGTAGAGTTAACAGTGCCATGGGAGGATGTTGTAGATGAGGCGTATAAGAGGAAGAAACTGCGGTATGCTCAACTAGCCACTGAAGAGGAACAGCGAGGATGGAGAGTCCGGGTTTACCCAGTGGAAGTGGGTTGTCGAGGATTTGTGGCACACTCTACAACCCGGTTTCTCAGAGACGTCGGATTCAGTGGCCAAGAGTTGCGTCGCACAGTGAAGATCTTATCTGAAGCAGCAGAGAGGAGCAGCAACTGGCTGTGGTTGAGACGGAAAGATTCTGGCTGGGGATGTCAAGCACAATAGAAAGAAAAAACGCTGATGTACAGGTAAGTAAGCTGGGCTGAGTTGAGTGGGGGACGGAGGGGGGTGATGCTGGGACGCCAGAATCACCGTCGAGCCCTCTTGAGGTGTCGTGGGCTAGTCGACGAAACACTGAGTATGGAAGGTGCCCACTTGAAGACCCCAGAGATGTACCCTACTTAGCTCAATCCAGACGGTTGTCATGCTGATGCGCTGGGGAGGCCGCACTGTGGTTGATCCCCGGAGCCAGTATCGCAGCCGTTGTGTGTGCTGATGCGCCAGGGAGGCAAAATAAGCTGATCCCTAGAGCCAACATTACACTTCAGCCATTAACACCAGACAGAAGGATATCTACATCATCATATGGAAGGAAACGTAAATGGATGGAGACACATGTGGATCACATTAGTTTACTGTAAAGCTACGTCTTGTTTGATGCTTATCTTGGCGAGAGCCAAGTTCAAATCAGCATGAAGTTTTAACATCTACTCTCGTGTAATGGAAATCATGTCTACTTTTGGGATGTAATTGTTTTACCCCTCTAGTACTACATTTTTAAAAAACAGCCATCCTTTTTCTGTGGATGTTTTCTCTATTTTACTCCAATCTACTTCTGTTAGTCTCTGTTTCATACTTTACTAAAATTGTAAACCTTAGCTTTAGTCATTACTTTTGGGGTTTTAAAAAAAATATTTCAAATGACACCATGTTGTGGTCTGAGTTTGCCAATGGCTCTCTGACCTCTGTTTAAGTTATTCTGTCTTCATTATTTGCAAAGACTAAATCAAGGCATGCCTCCCCTCTAGTCGGTGCCTTGACAAATTGCGTTAAGAAGCAGTCATTTGTCATTTCCACCATTTCAATTTCGTCCGTCGTGCCCCCCATCGGGTTTTCCCATTTTATATGGGGGAAGTTGAAATCCCCCATTAGTATGGCTTCTCCTTTTCTACACACATTTCGAACATTGTATAACAGATTATTTTGCTCAGCATCTGAATTTGGCGGTCTATAGCATGCTCCTATTATTATGCCTTTTGAATTTGTGTCCATTATTCTGACCCATATTGATTCTGCATTGTTTTCTTTGTCCTGATTTAACACCTGGGCTTCAAGGCTATTTCTTATGTATAGCGCTACCCCTCCGCCTCTTCTGTCCTGCCTGTCTTTCCTATATAGTGTGTACCCACTAATATTATATTCGTCTCCATCACTCTCAGACAACCAAGTTTCTGTAACACCTATCACATAGTAGTTACTTGTTAGTGCAGTAGCTTCAAGTTCTAACAATTTTTTCTGAGACTTCTAGCATTAAGATAAATACATTTAATAGTTGTCTTACCTGAGTTGATGCCCTTGTTTTGATGTGGTCTCCCTTCTGTTTTTTTGTTTTCTCCCCCCTTCCTTTCTAGTTTAAATGCTTCTGGACCTCCTCAAGGATCCTTTCTCCGAGTAGATTGGTTCCCTTTCTGATTAAGTGCAGTCCGTCCCACCTGTATAGATAGTCCTTGTTGTAGAATGTGGTCCAATGTTCAAGAAAGGAGAAGCCTTCCTGAGTGCACCACAATTTCAGCCATGTATTTTGATTTTGTATTTCCAGCTGTCCATATGGTCCTTTGCAAGGCGCCGGCAGTACCCCAGAAAATACCGCAGTTTTGGTCTTGTCTTTTAATTTCCTTCCTAGCTCTCTGAATTTGTTTTGCAGGGATCTTGGTCTGTCTCTTCCAATGTTGTTTGTACCGATGTGGATGACTACTACCGGGTCGTCTCCTGTTCGTTCTAGGAGCCCATCCACGTTCTCAGTGATGTGCTTAACAGAGGCTCCTGGAAGGCAGCACACTATTGTAGTAAGGGGGTCCAAACTGCGAACTGAACTTGCTGTGTTTCTCAATATGGAGTCCCCAACAATCATGACCTCCCTTCTTTTTGCTGCCTGGCCAGCACTGTGTATAGGGTCTTGGATGTTGTTTCTTTCGTTCTCTTGATGTTTGTTTTGGTCATCTAAATGTTGAAGTGGCTCAAATGTGTTGGATGTCTGGATTTCTCGTGGTTGTGTTTGACGAAGTTTCTTTTTTTCCCTGCTTCTGCCTATCTGAACCCAGCTGTTTCGACTCTCTTCCATCTCCCTGGTGGCTTTCAGTCTGCTAGGGGTGCAGACTTCCATGAATTGTGGGTGTGTCAGCTCCTCAAGCTCCTGTTGCTGTCTCATTTCCTCCAGCTCCTTTTCTAGCAGGCTTAATCGCTGAAGCAAGTCCTGGATCATGCAGCACTTTACACAAACTTGGTTGAGCTCTGTGAAGCATGGTGGTGGTGGCAGCATCATGCTATGGGGATGCTTTTCATCGGCAGGGACTGGGAAGCTTGTCAGGATAGAGGGCAAAATGGATGGAGCTAAATACAGGCAAATCCCTGAGGAAAACCTGCTTCAGTCTGCAAAAAACCTAAGACTGGGACAGAGATTCACCTTCAGCAGGACAATGACCCCAAGCACACAGCCAAAGTGACACTGGAGTGGCTTAAAAACAAGAAAGTGAATGTCCTAGAGTGGTCCAGTCAAAGCCCGGGCTTGAATCCGATTGAGAGTCTGTGGCAAGACTTGAAGATTGCTGTCCACCAACGATCCCCATCCAACTTGACAGAGCTTGAACAATTTTGCCAAGAAGAATGGGTGAATATTGCAGAGTCCAGATGTGCAAACCTGGTAGAGACTTACCCCAAAAGACTCACAGCTGTAATTGCTGCCAAAGGTGGTTCTACCGAGTATTGACTTATGGGGGGGAAGGAGGTGAATACTTATCTAAACAAGACATTTCAGTTTTTTTATTTTTCATTAACTGTTGTTTCATAATAAAAATTCTCTTGCCTCTTCAAAGTGTTCCCATTTAAATGCATCAAGATTTCAGGTTGCAACACAACAAACTGGAAAACATCCAATACTTACAAAGGGCACTGTATACTGTATCGGGGCCAGCGTACTGCGGTACAGTATTATATTGTGACATTAGTGTTTGAAATATTCATGACTAGCAAAGTCTATGCCGTAACATGGGCCCAACCCGATATAAAGTACAGGTCCTAGCTAAGTTTCCAGGCAGTGTACTGTATGTACCTACACCTCCACTCTATCCCCCAGCACAGAGGAGAATACTATATTCCTTCAAATTTAACGCACCCTTGAATTTAAGACACAGCCCAAATTTACCAACCTCAATTTGAGGAAAGAATAAAACATCAAATAAATAGGCATTTACAAAGATACAACCTCAACCTCACTCACTTATGGCATCACGCATCTTGGCAACAGCAAGCACAACACAACACTTCACTACATCAGGCAACATGTAACCCAGAAACCACAACAGCAGTGATCGCAACAGTCAGAACGATATGCACACTACCAACTATCAGAACATAACATATGGATATGGAGATTACTTACACCTGTGTTTTTCTCCCAATTTGTAAACTGTGGTATTTCTTGGCATGTAGAAAAATACAGGAGTCTGATCAGCATCTCCGATCTATCCAAGCTGGTACTGGAAGCGAATGACTCTTTGAAAATGGCTGCCTGTGTGTCATGAATGATTAAAGATCAGGCAGTAACATTTTGGTTTGTTTTCTCTCAGCAGTAAGTCACGTTGCTGCTTGTGTATTCGGGCAGTGACGTCTTTGTTCGTCTTTTCTCGGCAGTCCGTCACGTTGCTGTTTAAGTACTCAGGTAATCACTGTACTGTACTGGAATTTAAGATGCAGGCTATTTTTGAGAAGCAAAACATGGTTCAGAAAATGCATCTTAAATTTGAAGGAATACAGTAATAGCCATCGTTGTTTGAACTGGCTCAATACTTCCTCCTCTTTCTGGCTTTTCTGACAGTTCACATCTGATCCCAGCTGTTGTTTTTATCATGTTTCTTACATTTACCTTTCTCCTCCTCTCTCCTTCTCTCCTCAGCTTCCTCCTCTTCCTTCTTTCCTGTGGGGTTAGGAGGAGGCAGAGCTTCATTATAGATCACAGATGTGTTGTTCTCTCATCCTCTCTTACAGTTTGGAAGCTGGACATCCAAAAGTTATTTGACTAAATGTTTGCCTTCCTTACTCAATGAAAGTGCAGTTAAAACAGTCAGCACAACTCATATCAGTCTATCTAAATACAGCACTGATATCAATTACTGTAGATTATTCAAATACAATTTTGGTGTTTTTTTACAGGCAGAAATACACTGAAAATAAAACTATATGCACTGTTACAGTTTTCATAACCAATGTGGTTTTGATAAATTAATGGATCCAATTCAGATATGTTTTCTTCATCCTCAGTGTTTTTTATTGCAAGCTATCATGGAACACAAGTTTTAAAATTCAGTGAGGTACGTACTGTCTCCATAGTCATACTCATCAAACCATGTGTCTTCCTCTGGAGGAGGGGTGGGTTCCTCACGTTCCACTGTGGAGAAAGGAAAACAAAATGTTGAAAACTACCTCCCAGTCCCTCAGCTCTAATCACTTTGCCATGTTACCTCCGTCCCTCAGCTCTGACTGCTAAGGCACTGCATCCCAGCCTTTAGCTCAAGGCCAAAGTGCCTCCTAGTCCCACTGCTCCAACTAGTTGGGCACACTGGGCCCTCCATGATCCTCAGATCTACTACCGTTAGTTTATAATAGTAAAAGCACAACAAAGTTTAATAAAGCATAGTAAAAGTAGGCCACACTGCCTCCCTCCCTCCCAGTCCCTCAGCTCTAACCACTAGGCCACACTGCTTGCCTTCTTTTCCCACAGCTCCAGCCACCAGACCATCCTACTTCAGATTCCCACATTTCTAACCACTAAGCCACACTGCTCCCTAGTCCCAGAGATCCAACCACTAGACCATCCTGCTTCTCACTGGACCACACATTTTTATAGTCTATCAACTCTATGTTCTCCCCTCTGCTTCCAGTGTCTCAGCTCTAATGTCTAGCCCCCTTCATCAGTTCTACAGGCTCCCTGTGTGGCTGGCACAGCTGCTGTGTACCTGTTGGGTAGAGTCTCCAGTCCTCAGTGTAGGGCTCATTGAAGTCCTCCTTTCCATCAGTAGGGGGCTCTGGAAGCTCATCTGTTAGGAGAAAATCACACACCGCACATTGACAACAGCATGGCATCCCTACTCAAATACCTATCCACTCATGGTGTACTGCTGACCAGCAATAGTTTGAAATTAATTGGAGCACACAATTACTGCTTTAGGTAATTGCACCCAACTGGCTAACAAAATTCAGCAATGATTTATAAATAAATATTCCTTATAGTTTTGAAAGAAGCACCTGTTATACTTTAAGTAATACAAATTATATCTTGTTCCATAGAGGTTAACTCACTCTTGCATGACCTACTTTCAGGTAGTCTGATACATTTGCACCTCCCAGGTTATTTAACTTCAGCAGTGCATTTTGGGGTCAAAGCACGAAACAGCTGGTTGACAATGACAGGAGGAGAGTGTTTTGATTTCATAAATGAAAGAATTTGGTGACGTTTCACAGGGGTAATGCGAACATTTTGCAAAACGAAAATCGTCAGTTTCTGCAAGTCAAATAGCATTGCTTCTGTGTGGATCTATCACTTACTGTCTCAGAAGATACATTATGCTTTGTTATCTGCAGCTTATCTGTTCACTGAGTGATAGAATTGTTTCCTTGCAGACAGATTTCCTTTTATAAGGACTCACTCCAGAGTGTTTGTAATAGTTTAGATGGGGGGGTAGAGTCGAGGAGGGAGCCAGCATGACAGTGAGTGAGTATGAATTTAGCGTTAGCCAAAGCAACTCAATTTAGAGCTTCCCAGTTGTGCCCTAATTTACCAGCATAGGTTATTTTATTGGGAATGACCAGTACAGTAACTGCAAGAAAGTGGAGGACAAGCAAAAATGGAGTGCAAGATTTTTATTTATAAGATAAAACATATTTTTTGTATTTACAACCAGAGATTATTTATATCTTCATTTTCCAGGGCATATTAGTTAACACCAACTACACAAATTATAGACTGCTTCAAATAGGCTACAATATGCCGACGGCATCGTTCATAAATCAGCATCACAGGTTTTAAAAGCACTAAAGGGAACCTAAGCAGAATAAAACAACCCAGATGTAGTAACATTAACGAATTGGAGACTCCATCAAGAAAAGTACTCAAATCAAAATAAACTGGAGGACCAACTAAACAGAAAACAAAACCTAGTGAGTCCTCAATCTCACCTCCAATGGACTTCAGATATCGAGAATCGGGAATGTATTCTATTGGCTAAATAATCCCATTCTCACAGCTAAGAACGAAACTGGATTTTCAACGTACAGGCTAAACAACCACACAGGAGCCATTCTAGAACCCCCCCCCCCCCACTACAGTCAGAGTCTGACGGATACCCGAAGAATGTAGCGGTAACACATGTGAGCTATAATCATTATATGCCGGATACACACCACTCCGCATATGCTAGAGTTTAAAAATGTCACTATAATAACTGTATGCCAGAAAATACTTTAAAATACAGTGTTACACGTCCCCACGTGTTGCTACAACTGTTTAAATAATGTACCTGTCATTTTTCTTTTCATTGTTAACATCCTGACAACTTTTTACACTTATAACTTTAAAGTCTGTTCCAAAGATCTTTTCAAAATGGCCTCTCTTTGGCACTGGGGTTTACAGTTAGGGTTAGGGTTAGGGTAGCAGCGCGTAGGGACGTGTAACGCTATATTTTAAAATGACAGGTATGTTATTTAAACAGTTGTAGCAACACATGGGGATGGGTAACGCTATATTTTTTCTGACCCCTGCAACTCTTTAATCCTGTTACATATGCACCTTATTACATTATAGAAGAGTGCTGCCATTCTGTTAGGATTATATATCTCTTTAATAAAAGAGAGGCAACTAGAATTGAAAAGGGGCTCAAGCACCTTAACAGCAAAGAAATAAAATAAAATACATTATAATTGGAATAGCAATTACTCAGAAGAATTTCAAACATCTTCAAAAAGGTAAGGGGGCTGTAAACAAACTTGAAATATAATTTCACGGGGCGTGTAAGGATAGGGCAGAAGAAGCAGAAAGGAGCAGTTAGTTGGACAGTGCGCCGGCTAGAAAGGACTGAACTTAGGATAGAGGAGCGGGCGAGGCCCTGACTCTAGTAGCAAACCAGCGGAGCTGGACGTGGAAACTAGGATAGAAAGTGGTCACTGACTGAGGACGACAATGCCGACATATCCCAGGAGCAGAGGACCCAGCAACCAAAACAGGATAGAAAGATGGTTGCTGACTGAGGGCAATGATGCCGACACATCCCAGGGGCAAAGGACCCAGAGACCGAAAACACATACGAGGGTTATGACTCGGGGAGCCGCCCCTCAAGAGGAAGTTAGTCTCCGTAAACCGGGACACGAAGGAGATAGAGAGAGGTACCCAGCATCTGTAAAGGGGCACTCATTAAACCCCTGATTGGCCGAGACTTCACGCTGCCCAGGACAAAGCATGGAGGTTAGTATGGGACTCGAGCACTGACAGCAGCCACGTCCTGAAAGAAAGGCAGAATACAGAACAGATCTTCGAGGTGAGGTAAGATAAGTGCAGGAGCTGTGAAAGGACAGAGTGTGGCCTGGGGTTCATTCTGAATCGCATGGTGAGAACCCCCCTAAAGATAAGGCAGGATGATGCCTAGCCCTGAGGTCGGGGAAGTGAGACTCACTTGCCCCCCAAAGGATGGACCCCCGGCACCTCACGAAATCCCCCACACCGTGAGACAAACAAAAGACAGCACATGCCAACGCATAATATAAACAAAAGACCAGAAGGACAAAACGGGACTGTGACAGGGTCTTCCTCGTGTCACGCGTGTGGGTAGCCGCTGTTCAAGCATACAGAGAGACAGTGGTGGTGGTGTTGAAAACGCCGGCACAGGCGCGCAGGTTTTATTCACAAACAAACAAACACAAACCGAAAGTAAAATAAAGATGGTCATGTGACGTTACCAGCGATGGTAACGCACAGAGGACCAGTACATCAAGCTGTACAACAAGTGCAAAATAAAACACACTCCCACAAACTATAAATCAAAGGTGCCGTGAAAACGGCAGGCCTTGCAGCAGCCCTGAGCCATCTCCCGCGGATGTTTTTAACCTGACGGACACTCGATCAAGACCCGCCCACCTGCTGATTGAGGTCCAGCCCAGCCAATCACCTGCTGCCCTTCCCCTCAACCAAGCCTAGCAGGCAGCAAGTCTCCATCGAGCGTCCGTCTGTAAACAATGATTCAATTAAACAAATCAGCTCCCAAAATGACACAAAATAAACCCATTCCACATACAAATTATATAACCAACACTAAATACACACGTGCAGGGCACTCGCCCTGCTACAGGGACAAACAGAGGGATGGTTAGTGATTTAGTAGGATGTGACTATGTGTATACCTGCCGCTCAGTGGAGAGGAAAAAAACCCTTGAGACTGATTAGGGGAAAACCTCTGGTGGCCCCGGCAGACAGGAAGCCCCCACTCCGGGCATACTAGCAATTTTAAAATGAGTAGCAACTATATCAGAGGAGGATTAATGAACGTAAGAATCCACCGCAGAAGATGACCAGCTCCCCACATTCATTATCCAGCTGCGATTGATGTTGGCCCTCGCGGTGGAGGTGGCTGTGCCTATACAGAATGATGGGGGGGTAGAGTCGAGGCCTGCTCTGGAGGCGAGGGTGGAGAGGTGGGTTGTGGACCAGTGATGAGTGATGATGGGAGCGAGAGGAATCAATGAACAGAGGGTCTTTAAAAGGTTGAACGTAGCTGATGGAGGTCCACAGCAGGATCTTCTGATGGAACGGTAATTGTGCTGGCTCTGTGGGAGCGGGGGAGGGGCATCTGATTGCAGGCGAGGAGTAAAGAGAGATTCCACAGACAAAGCTTTGTGGTGGATTTAATAGAGTTAAAGTAAGGCAATCACTGACAACAGGAATGTCGATGTCTTGTCGAAGGAGCTTTGAAAGTTTAGCGGAGGACCAGTCTTTCTGATAAAGTTGAGTAATGGAGCTGTGAGTAATGAAGCTGTGCTTTGGACGGCGCTGTTACGGGCTGGAGACTGGATAGAGCAGGAAAGACTAACGTTGGAGCTCCTGGAGCCGAAAAGAGAAGCTGAATGAAAAGAAGAATCACCTGAGCAGGTAGGAAAATGATTGATAATATATTGGCAGCCCTGCGCAGAGAAGTGACCTGCAGTGAAAGGAGCGAGGCAATGAAATTTAGATATTAGCGATGAGGCACGAAATGACAGCGTCTGAACATTTGCTACAAAATGAAACACTAGACAGTGAAGGTGCAAGTGATCAGGGCTTAAATAGAAAACAGATACTAATTAACAGGAAATTAGAAGCCCCCAGCTCCACGCCCCCTGAACTACGCAAGCTAACATTTAAACATTGCACTACAATCGCTATAAAAAAGAAAAAAACTAAATGTAACCAAACTATAAATCAGAATTTGCTGTGAGAGCTCCAAATGCCTTTTTCATACTTTCTGTGTTGCTCTCAATGTTCGGTTATTATTGTTTCTCTAAATCTGCCTATACTCTTTGAGCTTTGAGCTTGTCTGGAGATTCCTAAGTGCCGGAACGGAACCCCCTTACTCATTCTATTCAAATCATGAGACAATATGATTTTTCAACTCTGCCAGCCCCACAGATAAATATAAAGACAAAGCTGAAAGTCACACTGTCACATGATTTAAATGGAATGTTGAAGGTTGTTCCATCCTGGCACTTTACAGACAAGTTTGAAGCGAGGCAGATTTAGAGAAAAATTATAATAACTGAATTTTGGAGCAACAAAACCAAGAGCTACTCAAATGATAGCAAACATCATAAAATAATAAAGGAAATATTAAAAAGCAACAAAAACAGCTTTTGAAGCTAATTTGATGGCTCATCTGTGATTTTGTAGCATTTTTAATGAAATGGTTAATGACAATAAAGCAAAAGCTTTTTAAATCTGTTTATAGGGTGTTAGAATACATTTTTTTATTGTGAAAAAGAGAAATTAATGCATAACGTTACTCACATTTTATATCCCAATAGTCATCATCGTCTTCTCTCCTCTCTTCTCTCTCTTGTTCAATAGCAGTTGTTACAGGGATCTCTGGTGGTGGGTAAATATCAACTTAAAAAAAGGAGAAAAATAAAGTTGGAGTTCTATTCACAAAACAAAAATGGTACGGCTGACAGGCTATCAATCAAAAATAGTTTTTTTCGTAACTAAAATCGAAGAGCAGAATTATTGTGACGATAAAGCATCAACATGACTAGACACAACACACACAGAGTTTCTTTAAAAAAATTGGGTTTTGAAATGTTTAATCCGTAACCTATCCATGGGTCCTGTGGACCCAGAGCACTTTAAAATGCCCACTGCTCTTCTGCTACCCTCAGCCACTCACTGTGCCCTCGTAGTAGTTTCATGTGAAGTCAGCTCCAGCTGTATGGTGGCGTTCTTGTTGGGCTGGCTACTCTGTGTTTCTGCACCGCTGGGTATTTGGGTCCAGGAGACACCTGGATTATACTTGTTGACATTTTTTGATCAATCATGTGATTTAGAATTAATAATTTTTTGAGCTACTAGGAGTTATTTCAAGAGTCATTTGAAGCTGATATGTTGCAAAAGGAAAGAACAAAGCTTTTCCAGTTTGACCAGTGGCACTATTTCATGCCATTCTAAACATTGCCTGGATAAACAGTCACATTTTCTACATGTCTGCAGCTCCAATGAGAGTGTAACATGCTTTGAATTGCTCAAGGCTCTTGGAAAAGCCAGAGCTCATCCCTCGATTAAGTGCAGAATGACCAACACCAAAGTCACTCGAAACTCTGCTCCCTTACAGAGGATATTCTAAGAACTCTGCTCCCTTACAGAGGATATTCTAAGAACTCTGCTCCCTTACAGAGGATATTCTAAGAACTCTGCTCCCTTACAGAGGATATTCTAAGAACTCTGCTGCCTGCTGACCCAATCCCTGCAGATGCAGACCTGTCAACTCAACTGTATTCACCGGGAGTCTGCCGTATTCACCAGGAGTCTTCCGTATTTTGGACCCTTCTCCTGGACATCTCCCAGGACAGATTTTCTCCCAAACCTTTAATGTTTACAAAATTCATGGCCAGTTTGTGATTACTGCTGTGGGACATATTGTCAGCAGTGTGGAGTAGTGGTTAGGGCTCTGGACTCTTGACCGGAAGGTCGTAGGTTCAATCCCAGCGGGGGGACAGTGCTGTTGTACCCTTGAGCAAGGTACTTTACCTAGATTGCTCCAGTAAAAACCCAACTGTATAAATGGGTAATTGTATGTAAAAATAATGTGATATCTTGTAACAATTGTAAGTCGCCCTGTATAAGGGCGTCTGCTAAGAAATAAATAAATAAATAAATAAATAAATAAATATTCCCTGAATATGATAATAATAAATGAACGTGTATTGGAAATGTAACTGGATTAATTAATGAAACTGTGTGTCTTGAGAAACAGGGCAAACTGCTGTGTATTGAGAAGAGGGCCTCTTTCTTGCAGACATACTGAACTTTGTGACCTACTGAACGAGGTGACTGGGACTAGGTGGCGCCTGAACTGGATTAGGCAGAAAGAACAGTTGAATTATGTACAGATAATTCACATGTGCAACAACAATCATTTTGACACAAGGAAGACATAAACTAGTGATGTCCCAGTGGAAAGGACATTAAAACATTAAAGGACTGGGGTTTAAAAAGGCAAGATACACAAATGATCTCATGAAAGTGGCTACTCAGCAGAGTGAAAAGACTATAAATATTCAAGCAAAACCAAACATTTTGCACTCCACATCGAATGCTAAACAAGGTGCTGTCACTCTGCTAAGCAAACCTGCAACTCCGGGACCCAAGACGAGACTCTGCCTGAAACAGACCCAACACGAAGAAGCAAGCTGCAAGCAAGTCAACGACCACATGCAACGAGACTGAGGCCTGGCTGAAGGACTGCCGTAAACTTACAGAGACTGTTATCAGCAAACCAGTCTAGGTCTGCTGTACACCTAAAACCACAGTATCCAAAAGAAACTGTGTCCTGCTACCTGCATAGCTAAAAGATTCAGGAAAGAGGACAGAGCGGACAGACGCTGTTGTGGATCCTACACCGAGGACTGAAGACTTTGTTGCAGCTGTTTGTTGATTCTATCGAGAATTGAAATCTTTGTTGCTGAGTTTGATCCAATGTGAGATTGAAGACTTTGTTGCTGAGAGGAGAGCCTTTTGTACTGGATTGAGTTTCCAAACCAGCAGACCAAAAGTCTAAGCTTCAAGGAATCGTTGAGTATAATTCCAGTTGCATTTTCCTTTTATGGAACTAAATTAATTAATTGTAACACATTCACATAGAATTGAACTGTTAATGATTTAGTTTGCACACTTTTGTGTGAAATAACTTTTAGTGAAACTTGATGAAGTAACTATAAGTAATTTACCTCATATTGTTTTATGAAGAATTTCTTTAAAAGTAAACTTGCCATATCCTTAATCTATATACCATTAATAAGTTCAATGTGATATATTCTAAGATTGTCTGCATCGTTTCAGTTGAGGCTGTGCTTGACTATATCACTGTAACAGGGCGAGGATCCCTGTACAGTTATTTGTTTATTTATTTTTAGAACAGTGTTTCCCCCTCCGTCCCTGTGTTCTTTTGTATTTTTGTTTTATGATTTATGTTTGTTAATATGACGACGAGATTAGTGCTCGTCCTCTGCCAGGAGTAATTAATAAACTTGTGCAGATTGTGGCAGAGGGGTAATAGAATAATTACTGGCCAGTTAAACCCCTCGGCCATGATATAAAAGCCTGCAGCTCGCTGCACTCAAGGTGGGTGTATGAGGAGCGAGAGTGGAGAGAGCGAGGAGAGAGAAAACGAGCTTTAAAATATACAGGAACAGTGACAGTGACTGCCCAGCCTGACCTGTATTTGTATTTTGTGTTTGTGACTTGTTTTTGTTTAACTGTTTTATTTTCGCTCTGTGAGCAAGTTTCTTTTTGTTTAAACATTTGATTTATTTTTATTATTTAAAAATAAAACGGCGCACCGCATCATTTCTTTTGCAACTGCAGTACTTGGTGTCAGTGTTTCCCGTCCCTGCTTCTGTCTGACGTCACTGTCTTAGCCATCCTGTCACACGTGGTGTCCAGCGTGGGATCACCAGCGCCTCCTGGACTCAGGCAGAAGAGGGGTACTGCAGTTTTTTTGGTTTTTTTGGTTTTTTATTATTACTTGTGGAGAAAGGAGAGTGAGGAAGGAGGATGGGAGGAAGAAGGAGGAAGACCTGCAGACAGCAGCAGCTGCAACAACAGCAGGCACAGGAGGAGATCAGCTGGGAAGCCCTCTTCCTCAGCATAAGCCAGACCTACTGTTGCTGCATCTGTGGGGAGCGGGGGCATTTCCCAGTTAATTGCCCCCTCCCCGAGGAATGGGATTACAGCTATAGGAGAGGAGACAAGGGGAAGGAGTCAGTGCGTCCACAGCTCAAGAGGGAAGAGACTGAGCGTCCACAGACCAAGAGGGAGGAGTCAGTGCGTCCACAGCCCAAAAGGGAGGAGGCCGAACGTCCACAGCCCAAGAGGGAGGAGCCGGTGAGTCCACAGCCCAAAAGGTGTTACGATGTGATAGGTGTTACAGAAACTTAGTTGTCTGAGAGGGATGGAGATGAATATAATATTAGTGGGTACACACTGTATAGGAAAGACAGGCAGGACAGAAGAGGCGGAGGGGTAGCGCTATACATAAAAAATAGTCTTGAAGCTCAGGTGTTAAATCAGGACAAAGAAAACAATGCAGAATCAATATAGGTCAGAATAATGGACAAAAATTCAAAGGGCATAGTAATAGGAGCATGCTATAGACTGCCAAATTCAGACGCTGACCAAAATAATCTGTTAAACCTGCAGCTCTCTGCACTTTGGGGTGGATGTTCAGAGGAGGAATGAGAGCGAGCGAAGAACGATAGGAATTGAGAATAGAAAAAATACAGGATCAGTGAAAGCGATTGCCCAGCCTGACCTGTGTTTAGTTTTTGTGTTCATGATTATTTTGTTTAAACTTTTATTTTTGCTCTGTGAGTGCAGTGTTTTGTGTAAAAATATTTATTTTATTTTTATATTATTTAAATAAACGGCGCACGCCCAGTCTTTTTGAACTGCAGCACTGCCTCAGTGCGCTTGTTCCTGCTTCTGGCCTGACGTCACCACTCGTCCATCCCTGTCACGATCACATTAAACTTATTAATGTCCCACATAAAAGATTAATTCTCAAACTGAACGTAGTAGGGATTCAAGAAAAGCATGCACATGGATTAGGGAGTGGTTAACATGTAGAAAACAGAAAGTACTGATTAGAGGAGAAACCTCAAAATGAAGCGAGGTAACCAGTGGAGTACCACAGGGATCAGTATTAGGTCCTCTGCTCTTCTTAATCTACATTAATGACTTAGATTCTGGTATAGTAAGAAAACCTGTTAAATTTTGCAGACGACACAAAAATAGGAGTAGTGGCAAACACTGTTGCAGCAGCAAAGGTCATTCAAAGTGATCTAGACAGCATTCAGAACTGGGCAGACACATGGCAAATGACCTTTAATAGAGAAAAATGTAAGGTACTGCACACAGGCAATAAAAATGCCTGTATATTATAAATATCATATGGTAGATACTGAAATTGAAGAAGGAATCTATGAAAAAGAGTTTATGTTGACTCAGAAATGTCTTCATCTAGACAATGTGGGGAAGCTATAAAAAAGGCCAACAAGATGCTCAGATATATTGTGAGAAGTGTTGAATTTAAATCAAGGGAAGTAATGTTAAAACTCTACAATGCATTAGTAAGACCTCACCTAGAATATTGTGTTCAATTCTGGTCACCTCGTTACAAAAAGGATACTGCTGCTCTAGAAAGAGTGCAAAAAAGAGTGACCAGAATTATTCCGGGTTTAAAAGGCATGTCATATGCAGACAGGCTAAAATAATTTTAATCTATTCAGTCTTGAACAAAGAAGACTACGCGCCGATCTGATTCAAGCATTCAGAATTCTAAAAGGTATTGACAATGTCGACCCAGGGGACTTTTTTGACCTGAAAAAAGAAACAAGGACCAGGGGTCACAAATGGAGATTAGATAAAGGGGCAATCAGAACAGAAAATAGGAGGCACTTTTTTACACAGAGAATTGTGAGGGTATGGAACTAAATCCCCAGTAATGTTGTTGAAGCTGACAGCCTGGGATCCCTCAAGAAGCTGCTTGATGAGATTCTGGGATCAATAAGCTACTAACAACCAAACAAGCAAGATGGGCCGAATGGCCTTCTCTCGTTTGTAAACGTTCTTATGTTCTTATGTTCTTGTCTGGATGCGTGTGTGTGTGTGAGTAATTTACTAGCTATGTCACAGCTTGCTTGAGCTGCTGCAGTGGCTGCTTTGTGTGTGCAGAGACAGGCGGTGTCATATTTCAATTGCCTGCTAGCAAGCATGAGTGCAGTGAGAGTTTTTGACTTGTGTTTGGTGCTCAGAGACTAAGAGATTTTTCTGATTTCTGTTTAATATTTGTGTACTTAATAAAATACTACTATTGATTAAACATTCATTGTGTCTAGCGTGTGTATGTGTGTTCATTAAATCCTCGATTTTTGTAACACGTCAATTAAATATTATAATAAGAGAACTAATCAACCCATATAAACATTAAATTATCAATTATTGAATTGTTCCTACATTGCAATCCCCGTCTGTACATAGCAAGGTTTAGGACCCAGGGGAGTCCTGTGGCAGGCGTGCATTCAGTGTGCGAGGCAAGTATCATGGATTGCACCCTCACCCTCACAAACGTCTCCTGCACCTCATGCAAAAATCCAATCTGTCTTCAATGTGTGCGTCACATGTGTCCAAATTGCATCTGAGCAACGACACTGCTCTGAAATATCTGAATGGTGTTGTTTTCTTTTGCTAAAGTGTAATTTTTGTTAAATGGATTTAATGTCTGTTTCTTAGAAGAAGTAAACGATGGGTCAGCAGCATCAGCAACAACAGCGAATCACTTGATCCATCTTATGAGGGTTACAAAAAGAGGAGGTTCTTTTTGTGAACATATCAGTGTTGACTTGAAGTATAGCAGAGGTTTAGATAACTATAGGGAAAAATCAATTTCTAAATTATTCTTCTTACCTTTCTCTGTGTAAATCTTGTCCTTGTCGGCTTCAGTCGGGGGTTCTGTGGCTTCGACTATGGAAAAACTGATTTATATTAGAGAACACACTCTTTCACTTCAATCAAATTAAACTAGAGGCAATTACACTTAAAGAATGCAAGCCTTAGAATAAATTGCCAACTGCAGATATTCAATGTTTTTCTTATAGTGGTGTTTTCTTAACTGTGTGTTATCTCTACATTACCGTTTCAACCAATGGCACCAGGTTTGATACATTTTTGGTGGTGCCCAAGTGAGGGGGCAGATTCCCCTATACTTGGGGTTAGAAGAAAAAATTGAAAATAATCTCTTAAAACGCTCTGTTTTAAATAACAAAATGTAAAGTCTTCAGTAAACCCAATATTTATTGGATAAAACGTCTACCTTGTTATGTACAATGATCGTCCCTGTGTACTTACAATATCTCATTTTTGTGTGTATATATTGCTTGTCTGTGGCACATTGTTTGTACTATAAAATAGTGTAGAGGATAATCATCGAAGCCCCATTGAATACGTAAAATATACAACAAAGTGGATGGATCCATAACCTGTGAAAGCGACGGTTCTGAATTGCTGCTCTGGCTGCTGGCTGTGAACACATCAACACGGTGCATTTCAATTAAACCAGTTCTAATATCTAAAAGAGCCGGGACATTCAAGTCACTCACAGTCTGATCGAGTATAAACAATAGTTCAGACAGATTCGCTTTTAAACTAGCAGCATAGACAGAATACGTGAACATACTATAATAAGGTACACAGTATTGAATCTCAATTATTGTAAATAAAAAATATTAATAAAATCAATAAATAACGAAAATATGCATAAATTACATGATAATGATTGACTGCATTTACACTGCTGAAGTCATGTTTCAGTCATGTTTATTTATTTATTTTTTAAACTTGGATTATAAATTAAATCGCTTCCCAAACTATAAGGATATTTGAAAAAGAACATTTTATTAACACTATCTATTTTTTTGTGTTGTCATATGGACAGGACATACCGCTGAACTTCTGCACCAGAGCAATCATGCCAACAAACCAGGAGAAACAAAACTGGTGCATAATAAAGCATTTCTACTAGTCAATTATACAACTAAATTATACATTTGTGCTTATACAAAGATAGAAGGAATGATTGATTAGTGCATAGACAACTTACAAACATTGCAGTTCACAAAATGAAGTCATTCAGGAGATTTTGTCTGTTTCATCGGTAAGGTTCTTTTTGAACATGCAGAACTGCCAAGTGATTCAGTCGTTCTTGACTCATACATAGTTTTGGTAGACAGACTAACAACACACTACCATAATATTAAATACAAAAATAAATTACACAAACATAAAGATATTGAATATGGAAATGACAAAAGAAAGTGGACCCAGACAGAATCTGACCCTTTCTGGTTCCCTTTGAAGTACAAAATGTACCATAACTGTACTGTATGGGTATTTACCTCCTAAAGACCCGAAACCTGAATAAGATATATCAAAGCTGCTCGGCGACCTGTGACGCAGTCATGGCCCGCCCCCGAGGACAAGTACTGACCTGACAGGAGAGCTGTTTCAGATAAGTACTTATTACCTTTTCTGCTATATATTTCGCATTTATTATGTTTTACACAATTTATATGTGATATTAAAAATAATCTCTGTATTTGTTTTACTAACTACGTGTATTTGTGCACTACAGCCTGTTGTTTGTTACGTCTCACTGCGATCTTTGCCCCGTGTGAGTCGTTCCTTCCCAGGGATCCAGCACATAAGTTGGCTGACTTTATGCTCTCCCCCTGAGCTGCAATAGCTCCAGCTGGAGTTATTTATTTCTCGTTTTGGCTTACACTAAAATGATGACAGTTTGTATGTTTTATGCAATTGTGATAGGGTAATGTGTTCCAGACGTTGAGTGTTTAGCAAGAAGCAATCAAAAAATAAAGTAATGTGCAAAAAAAATCTTTTAATTTTAACAAAAACAAAAATAAAAGAAAGAAAATTTTAAAAAAAAGATATCCTAATTCCCCAGATACTCAGCTATCCCCACTGTTAGCCTGCCTGTAATGGCTGTTAACATTGAGGGTACACCGCTACCCCCTGTACTCATTCTGTCTCTCTTTCTCTGCATATGAGGTACCTCTCCATTTTTATAACCTTAAGTAATTTAGACTCTCCCCTTGGGTGCTTCTAAAAAGAAAAGTTGGGTGGGGGGCGGTAACTAACCAAAATTAACTTGGGGGAAAATTCCTGCATTCACCTGGTAACTTTCTCATCTCTGAGTTAATCATTACCACAAATGCTTTTAATCTACCATGGATATGTTCACCTTATTTTGCCATATCCCCTACTTATATTGCTAAATAATTTCCAGCACAAATCTGCTTGCGCTACCCCCATTGACTAAAACTGACCGATCGCCTGCAGACTGCTGGAAAGGACAAGGTAACCATTTTCTAGTTTGCGTTTAGTTTTTATATTAGAACTGGGTCAACTGTCATTACAGCAGACTAAGGGGTTATATCACAAAATATGTGCACCTATTCTGTAAAATAAACACCAGTGTCAACTGCCGCTATATCTGTGAATAACTTTTCTCTTTTCTTTTACAGGTTACAGTCTGTGCGAGAGCACACAGCACCCCTCACCCCAGGTAAGTTATTCCTCATTATTATTTGTTTTGCTTTAGTTTTAAAACACAATGGTAAAGATATATTAACATAAACACATCAACAGTTTTAATATGAGCAGGAAAGTCCAGCGCATATTTAAAATGTCAGGGTTCAGGATTAGTGAAGGAGAACGGGTTTCTCTCCATCACAAATTGTTACATACTGTATTTTGTTGAGAGAAATTTCTCATGCTGTTTTTTCTGTTTTCACAGACTAAGCACAGACCTGTCAGCAACACGGTGCTGCGAGCACATGTGTAGCGATAGCATCTGCTGGGTTCAGCACACTGCGCTGGACCACGGTACTTGCTTCGGTTGTGGTTGCTTGCAATCTCTCCCACAGTATCTTGATGCCGTTCTGGTGACAGCTTTAGCATTACCATTATGAAGGTTGTTAGTTTATTCTGACAATCAGGCTTCCCTCAGTCTTGTGTGCTGACTGTGCTAAAGTCACCAAACTGGTACTGAACCGATCTGGTACTGTACCTACACCATGCTAAAGTCACTGCACCGAACCAAACCAGTGCTGTCAAGGTTCCAATCTGGAACCGTACCGACCCGGTGCTAAAGTCACCGAACCGGTACCGAACCGACATGGTTTCTACCCGATCCTACATGGCCGGCGACCGAGCAGCTCAAGACCCGGTTGCTGTCTATAAGCAGATTGAGGCAGCCCCTGTACATCTGTATACTGTACACTACATTGCTTGTTTCTTGCATCATGCCTGGGTTTTACCCCTGCGACACATGCAAGGCCAGTCTGCCTGTTGAGGACAAGCACGGCCGCCGTTCCAAACAATCGGCAGACTCAAAGCAGATGGAACAGCTCTGGGCAGCTGTTTCCCACCAAGGAACAGTGCTCGCAGAGTTACTGTGTGAACGTTCGGCGCAGCCTGCCCTGTCTGTCCCCTTGGGGCCCAAGGGGGCTATGAGCACAGATTGGCCACAAGAGGACATGCTGTCCATCGCCGCCTCTGATGAGGTGGGAGAACAGGACGTTCCCTGTCAGCAGAGCTTCTATCGCTGATCAAGAGGGCCACTGCCATCTCGCAAGTGCCCTGGCCTACAGAAGGTGCAACAAGGCTATCTTTGATGATGAACCTACCACCTCTCCCGTGTCATCCCAATGCAGCTGGATTTTCTTTTTGAAATCCAGTCCTGGGATCATCCAGCTACAGCTCTGGCTGTTTCCCGGTCAATGGATACCCTATATAGGGTGCATAATGCAGAGAAGCTGGGCCTGGCCCATTTTCTGCCAGTGGACGCCTCACTTGCTGCTTTGGTACAGGCACCTAATTTAGAGCTCCTGTCCAAGGACGCTATCTGTCCCAACAAGCAGTGCCAGGTCTCGGAGGTGATCCTCAAGCATGCCTATTCAGCAAGTGCATTCGCCACATGGCTGGGCAAGTATAATAGTATTCTGGTAGCTTACCAGTCCTATTTTCTGTCTCAACAGCTGGAGGAGCAACGCCTGGTTAATAAGAACCTGCTCCGTGTGTCAAAGCTCAATGGGCAGGCTGTAGGCAGGAACCTGGCTGTTCTGGTAGCTGCACGTAGGCAGCTTTGGCTTTCCCAGGCACACGTGCCTGATGGGGACAAAGCACCGCTGTTGGATGCCCCTATTACACCAGGGCATACATTTGGTCCCATGGTGGACGAGATGCTGCAGCACTATCACCGCGTGCGGGCATCCATGAAGGAGCTGGTTCGCTTGCTTCCCAAGTGACCATCCCCAGTGCACAAACCAGCTGCAAACTGGCACCCTAGGCCCCAGCAGCCTCAAAGGCATCAGTGCACCAGACATCTGGGTGCTTACTACCGTTCAGACCGGATACTCACTGCTGTTCAAGCACGGTCCCCTCCATTTCGGGGTGTGAATGTAACATCAGTCACAGACCCACAGGACGCCGAGTTATGGTCTCAGGAGGTAGCAGCTGTGTTGCAAAAACAGGCTTCCCATGATAGACCCTCTCCAGTTGGAGGAAGGGTTCTACTCCAGTACTAACCCAAAAGATAAATGTTTATCAAACTTCACAATTTACAGTCAAACTTGCATAACAACCTTATAACAAACTGCAAGTGTTCTTTATAGGCTGGTTTATGTAGTCTGACTGTCTATCTTATATTGATACTTATACTTAGAAATACTAAAAGATACTCAAATCAATGACAAGGCGCTAGGTTGATCCACTTCGTTCTTCCTCCATCTTGCACAAGTTATTTACATCCAGTTCATTGTTTACAAATCATGCACAAAAGTGCCTTCTCTGGCCACAACATCGCATTTCATTTTGAATTTACCGACTTTCCTTGATGAAAACTAATCCACATCTGGGAGGTTACTAGACCTCCTCTGCTTTTGACTATCTATAAGGACACTGATTTTTTGTCCTGTGCAAATAATGTTCCGATTTGGATATAACACTAATACTTACATTTGTCCCAGCCAAGCTCAGTCAGAACTCGCTCTTCTTCCTCCTCTAGTGTTGGCTTCTTCTCAGGTTCCTCTGGTATCTTCTCCTCCAGTATCTTCGCCTCTGTTTTTTTCTTGCCTTTAGGTTTCTTCGTTGGTTTAGGGTTCTTTGTCGGTTTGGGGGGTTTCGGTTTCTTGGTTGGTTTTGGGGGTTTCGGTTTCTTCGTGGGTTTGGGGGGTTTCGGTTTCTTCGTGGGTTTGGGCTGTTTCTCTTTCTTGGCTTTGGCCTCCTTCTCGGCTGCTTTCTTGGCCTTGGCTGTAGAGAGAAAAACAGAGGAAGTGAGGGACAGTGGAGAGCTGAGAACCATAATCGAAAGTGGCATTATTCACACTGTAATTGTATGACTCGTATGACAGTCCAATTATATGTTTGTTTTTGTATTTGTCTTCTGCTTATTGTACACTAACTTTTTGTATTGACAGTCAACAGAACACCCCTGTAAACCAAATGTTCAATTGCATTGGGCTTTTAAAGTCCATAATTAGATGCATACTAATTTGTGTATTTGCATAATAATTTACGTTATAACTAGTTAATTCACACATTATCTATAAAGAAATGTACTGTGTGAAATCTCAGACATTAGTTAGCTAATATGCAAATTATCCAAGGCTTCCTTATTTGCTTTACCAAGTTACAGTTTTATGTAATATGCAAACTATCCAGCACATTGAGTAGTTCATTTAAGAAACCATTGAAATTGAAGAATACATTTACACCTACCCTCTGTCTAAAATGCATTACCTAAAGCGTGTGTGTCTTTGCATTTGGGCAGGAAATGACTTAACAAAGAAAGCATGATTGGCTGCTTAGTTCAAAGTGATCAAGATGAAAACTGCTTCATTTATGGCTCTTCATGGACCGAGTATCTAGTTACAGGCTCATACAATTTATTTAGTGAAGAGGTTTTTATTAAAGTGCTATAATGAAATATCTGACAATCCATAAAAAAGATAATGATTTTTTATATAATTTACATTTCATTTGTTAAAAAATAATCTAAAATAGATAGGAATTTGGATTTCAAATTATACAACTCGTTTATAAGTTACTTAGCACTAGGGAAAATGGGAGAGACATTTTAAATAGTCTTTAGCGGGAAGTTTTCCTTCATGTGTGTATTGATTCATACCAATTTGACATCATTGTTATGTCAAAATAAGGAAATGCCAAGGCCAGGGCTTCTACCATAGTGGAGAACCATTGTGTTCCCATACAACTGTTGCATTACCACAGAGTTTCATGAAAGTGTTTTTGATTACAGTGTAAGTATTGCCACTCGTAACAGTGTTATGGTTATGGGATGTGTGTGTGTATGTGTGTGTGTGTGTGTGTGTGTGTAAGTTGCTGGTATACCCTCCGGATCATTAAGAATTTCAGAAGCTTCGTCTGCTGAAAAATATAAATTAATTTAGAACTAATACCATTCAGTACTGACAGTCTCAACTGATAGCCATCCGACGCCAGAAGCCTATATTACAGGACCACCATCCAAGAAACAGGAAAAGATGTTTTTAAAACAGGCAGGATATAATACTTGACAGGATTGGTGGAAAAACATTGTTATCCGTTTGTATAAACGGAACCAAGAAATGTGCAGAAATGTGGCTCTTACATTTGTGCGACCGGCACGTAACATGAATGTGTTGAGGTATTCTGAGAACTTCTCAAATCAATTAACAGCAGCGCTGAGATGTGCAGTGATCACTATACCGCTGCTCTTTGTGAGAAACACAGGCTTATGTTTTGTTTTTGTTTTTTTTTTGGGGGGGTTGGGTATCAATTAAAAGCTATAATCAAAAAATGATAAGCAAGGGTTTACTGACCTGTGGACAGTATTATTATTATTGTTGTTCAGTATTTAAAATAATCTATAATCTATTTCTGTGTTGAATGTTGTTTTGGGCCTAGTGGAATGTTTTTCCACCAGAGTCCTCAATTGAGAAGTGACAATGAAGATGGAGAACAGCACATCAAAATAAAACACTCACTTTAGTACAGATTAGTACCATTTTTAGTAGATAAGTATGACTGCGATAAATATAAAATGGAAAATTACCTATATAAAATGGAAAATTACCTATATGGTAACAATATCCTGGGAGACAGTCAGCATGGTTTTAGGAAAGGGAGATCGTGTCTAACTAACCTGTTTTACTTTTTTGAGAATACAACATGGTTTATTTAGATTTCCAGAAAGCTTTTGACAAAGTCCTGCATAAAAGATTAATTCTCAAACTGAACACAGTAGGGATTCAAGGAAATACATGCACATGGATTAGGGAGTGGTTAACATGTAGAAAACAGAAAGTACTGATTATTCCTAATCTACATTAATGATTTTGATTCTGGTATAGTAAGCAAAATTGTTAAATATGCAGACGACACAAAAATAGGAGGCGTGGCAAACACTGTTGCAGCAGCAAAGGTAATTCAAAATGATCTAGACAGCATTCAGAACTGGGCAGACACATGGCAAATGACATTTAATAGAGAAAAATGTAAGGTACTGCACACAGGCAATAAAAATGTGCATTATAAATATCATATGGTAGATACTGAAATTGAAGAAGGAATCTATGAAAAAGACTTAGGAGTTTATGTTGACTCAGAAATATCTTCATCTAGACAATGTGTGGAAGCTATAAAAAAGGCTAACAAGATGCTTGGATATATTGTGAGAAATGTTGAATTTAAATCAAGGGAAGTAATGTTAAAACTTCACAATGCATTAGTAAGACCTCACCTAGAATATTGTGTTCAGTTCTGGTCACCTCGTTACAAAAAGGATATTGCTGCTCTAGAAAGAGTGCAAAGAAGAGTGACCAGAATTATCCCGGGTTTAAAAGACATGTAGTATGCAGACAGGCTAAAAGAATTGAATCTATTCAGTCTTGAACAAAGAAGACTACGCGGCGATCTGATCCAAACATTCAAAATCCTAAAAGGTATAGACAATGTCGACCCAGGCGACTTTTTTGACCTGAAAAAAGAAACAAGGACCAGGGGTCACAAATGGAGATTAGATAAAGGGACATTCAGAACAGAAAATAGGAGCCACTTTTTTACACAGAGAATTGTGAGGGTCTGGAACCAACTCCCTAGTAATGTTGTTGAAGCTGATACCCTGAGATCCTTCAAGAAGCTGCTTGATGAGATTCTGGGATCAATAAGCTACTAACAACCAAACAAGCAAGATGGGCTGAATGGCCTCCTCTCGTTTGTAAACTTTCTTATGTTCTTATGTTCTAATACAATACATGAATCTTTATAATGTGGTTGCTGATACTAGTATTCGTTTACACGTCTCAATCTAAAAACTAATTTATCTTCAATACTGTACAATACTAGTACAATTTCATGCATTAGAAATGTCAAGAGTTTAGAATGGCCACTGGTCAAAAACAATTCAGGAGATTATAAACATGATAGATATGAGGGATAGAATTCCAGTTATTTTTAAAGCAGTAATAATTAAAAACAATGAAACATTATAATACTCTTAGCAAATAAAACATTTGAATATACTTAATATACTTGAAATAATCATGATAATTTCTGCATTTGTTATAATAGCTACACAACATTGAAGAAAAAACACGATCTCCACAAATAACTAGCATATCATATTTTCCACACCTAAGATCGGCAGACCCTGGTTGCAAACATATAAATATAGTAGCTCACTTATTTCTTTTAAAAAGCACCATACAAGGGGTTAATTTACTGCAGATCTAGAATGTGTATTCCGGACCAGTGTGCAAAGCAGGCCCTTGAACCTAGCTGAATCACAACTTTGGAATTCATGCTCAAAGATCCTTGACAAAAAGCTGAAGCTCTCAGAAATAATCTTTTACATGCCACGAATAAAACTGGAGCAAGAGCCTGCCAAACTGACGTAATGCTTTCCAACGCTTCAGAGATATAAAAGAGATATAAAAGTTGGATGTGTTTGGAAACAATTCTACAAAATCTGGTGGTGATAATCAATGAAATGTTATTTATTTGTGCTGGCAGCTTCTACAGAATCACACAATGTAAATATTCACCAAATTAAATTAATGAATCTCCAACGATAAGTCAGATGATAGTTATAACTTACTGTGCTTTCATTCCAGTGAATTCACAGTGCTTTAAATCGGGAGCTATTTAAGTAAGTGTGTGGATTCAAATTAAGTTTCAATGTCATGAAACTGTTCCAGAGTGTTATTAAAAAGACAGCTGCAGTCTATAACAGTTCCATGCATTGATCTCCAAACTGTTTTTTTTTTTAAAAGGGTCCCAATGATTCAGCTCAACCACTTGGTTTGGTAACACATTCCAGGCACTAATCTCTGTCATAGCAACAGACTTGAAAAACATTCTTTAAAGCTATGTGAATAAGGACTGAGATCCTTTTGAACGTCATGTCTCATTTTTGAATGCTATATGCATACACTAGCTTGTTGCAGACAAAACCACATCTCAAATTGGCATAAACTTGTATTTTGCAAACCAACGCAAGTTTGGGGAAAACTAAAGCCGTCTAGTGATCTGACTCATGATTTAATGTGCAACTACATTCAAACAAGCTCCTATTTTATACACAGTATCTTTGGAGGGTACAGTCAAGTTAAACAAGTTTTTTCAGAACTTCGCAAGCCAAGTCCAGCTGTTCTGTAATTGTTTAGGTTGGGTCCACATCAGCAGTGTCAAAATGAGGCATGACGTGTCTATTTTAATATGCAGAGTTGGATATTATCAAGATCTGGCCAAATTATCCTGAAGGATAATTTACATTTTATAACATTACCAACAACAGAACATGTAGATCTAAAACACTGCACCGTGGAATCAAGCATTCCACGTTCCCTCATTTAAAGCACATATTTTCGGTCACTATTTGAGCGGCACAGTTTAAACAAAACTGTTTGCCAGGAAAAAAGAAAGAAGAAAAACTAACAAAGAGAGCTTGTTCAAATAGCCTTTAGGGAAGTGTTCCTCTCTAAACTCGATTGCAGGGAGAGTCTCAGCGTTTTGCAGTGTTTGATTCAGCAGACACATGTTTACATCCCACACACTCTCTCGGGCAGACAAAACTCACCTTGTTCTTGTCTGAAGGAACAGTGTATGCTTGTACAGAAGAATTCCATGATACCATGGTGGCATTAGCTCTATCAGTGTCTCATTAGACATGCCAGCCAGGCAGCAAATTAATAACTGCCCTTTTACATCTCCCTGTGCTTCTTATGTTGTTACAAAAGCTGTATGTAAGAAAAGCTATTCAAATCTATTCATTTGAAAAGCTAATCAAATCGGTATAAATTCAGTTGAATATTATTGTGGTGATAACAGTTATGATAAAGTAATTGTAACATAAATCCTAATCTATCTCGAGACAGGTAAGCATGTATTTGGATACCTTCTCAAGACCTGCCTTTAGCTATGTATAAACAATATTTTACTATAAAATATTCTAGGGTGTAACCACAATATCCTTCTATTTTAACATCAAAACTACATTCATATGCAAGTGCAATCAAACGTTACTTAAACATATGAATATATATTTTACAGTAATCATAGGATTGATTCATTCGGCATATGATTTAAAGTTTAGACAATATTCAACTGTGATTCAATTCAATTTTATCATATATCAGTGCTTGTTTCAACATTCAAAAACAAAAGGACAAATCTTGTTGAAAGTAAATACCTTCTTTTATTTGAAAAGTTACAAAAATGAGATTAAGTAGATTGCATTAGATTGTAGTAATACATTTTCAATGTATTATATTGTATTATACTAAGTATGTTCAAGACAAATTAACCATATATTCAGTTATAATTAAGATTCTAAATATATTCAACATTCAACAATGCATTCATATTCTATCATGTAATTCAAAATAGGTTAATATTAATTTATAGTCAATTTAAACATAAATAATCATACAATCGATTTATGAACATAAGAACATAAGAAGGTTACAAACGAGAGGAGGCCATTCAGCCCATCTTGCTCGTTTGGTTGTTAGTAGCTTATTGATCCCAGAATCTCATCAAGCAGCTTCTTGAAGGATCCCAGAGTGTCAGCTTCAACAACATTACTGGGGAGTTGGTTCCAGGCCTTCACAATTCTATGTGTAAAAAAGTGCCTCCTATTTTCTGTTCTGAATGCCCCTTTATCTAATCTCCATTTGTGACCCTGGTCCTTGTTTCTTTTTTCAGGTCAAAAAAGTCCCCTGGGTCGACATTGTCTATACCTTTTAGGATTTTGAATGTTTGAATCAGATCACCGCATAGTCTTCTTTGTTCAAGACTGAATAGATTCAATTCTTTTAGCCTGTCTGCATACGACATGCCTTTTAAACCTGGAATAATTCTGCTCGCTCTTCTTTGCACTCTTTCTAGAGCAGCAATATCCTTTTTGTAGTGAGATGACTAGAATTAAACACAATATTCTAGATGAGGTCTTACAAATGCATTGTAAAGCTTTAACATTACTTCCCTTGATTTAAATTCAACACTTTTCACTATATATCTGATCATTTTGTTGGCCTTTTTATAGCTTACCCACATTGCCTAGATGAAGACATTTCATAGTCAACATAAACTCCTAGATCTTTTTTATAGATTCCTTCTTCATTTTCAGTATCTCCCATATTGTATTTATAATGGATATTTTTATTCCCTGTCTACCATACCTTACACTTTTCTATATTAAAAATCATTTGCCATGTGACTGCCCAGTACTGAATGCTGTCTAGATCATTTTGAATGACCTTTGCTGCTGCAACAGTGTTTGCCACTCCTCCTATTTTTGTGTCATCTGCAAATTTAGCAAGTTTGCTTACTATACCAGAATCTAAGTCATTAATGTAGATTTGGAAGAGCAGAGGACCATGGAAATTCATAAGTGGTTTAGTTACCTATCCTTATATGTGAAGAAAGCAGAAAGAGTCTCGCAATGAAGAATTACTATATATAGCTTTCTCCTTGTGGTTAAAAAGTTTCCACTTAGAAACTTGAGATCTGAAGTGAAGTCCTCCCCATTCAAGGTTGGTAAAGAAAAAAACAACATGGCAGGGCAAGGTACTTTATCTAGATTGCTCCAGTAAAAACCCAACTGTATAAATGGGTAATTGTATGTAAAAAATAATGTGATATCTTGTAACAATTGTAAGTTGCCCTGGATGATGCTTGTAGGAAGCGCCAATTTGAGTAGATTTAAAAAACACTTAGTATTAAGTAACTTTAGTATTCTTCTCTTTACTTTAGCATACTTTTAGATTTAGTAGCAACACAGTCTTTTTATTGCTCTTTTGAATTAAGATCTTTTCTTCAAGAAGTAGTTTTCTTAGTACAGCAGCTGTGTTTTAGTTTTCCTTCCTTGAAGTAAGAATGTTGACAGATGTTTCTATGTTGCTTTTCCAACAGTAGTATTGTCTTTTGATTTGTTTGACAGAAATTTCCTCAGGAAGTTATTGTTGAGAGCTTTTTTTTTTCATTGAGAGAGATCGATTTTCCATGCTGCAAGCATTTTTCTTACAAACAGAACCATCTCCATTGTCCACCAGATGGCAGTATGACACAATTTTGCCCTTTAGACACGATGTCTGAGAGAAACTTTTTCAAGATGCAAGGTGTAAACCAAAATTTGTTTGAAGTTCGATACTTAGTTCTGATAACAATATAAATGTTCTTGACAAAATCAAGCTCAGCAGAGGATTTTCTCTAAACAAATTTCTCTGGTAATCGATGAGTTTGTCTTTATCTCTCGTTAGACTACAGTCAATGGTATATTCTAATTTAAGCAAATATTAAATTGTACTTTTTATATCACACTATTCTTCAAACTATGAAATATCTTTTTGGTTTTATTTATTTCGGATACAGGCTACTGTTAATACACTTGAAGACACTAGGCGAAACGTTTGTCAATGTGACTAAGCTTCTCACAGTTTTAACCAGCGGTCCAGGTAAGCTGCGTACCTGCCATTTTTACGCATTAAAGAATCTGGAATTTTAATTTAATGTGTAAAAATACGCATAGCAATTTTGCTGCACAGCTTGTCTGTATCCCCTCCCGCCTCCCCTAAAACTTTCACTAACAAATATATCTCCCAGAATACAATATCTTCAGTTACTAGGAAACTGTACACAAGAAAACCCAACCCGACGAACATTATCCAGTCTCTGGCTAGCCCTGTTGTCTTTGCAGCCAATCACAGTAAGAATAAGAACAATTCGAAGTTACGCAGGTTGAAGTGTAAACACCCCAGTCCAGCTACAAATCCAACTGGAACCATCATCAGAGGCAACCACTAAAAAAAGGTGCCTATAATATTAAACAAACTGTTTTATAACTTATTAACACTATAACCGCCATGGCAGTCATTTTGACAGTTTGAGGTTTTCAAATTTAAATTACTCTGCGTGTCTGAAAGTTATGCGGTTGTCCGTCTATGACTTTTCCTAAATACATGTATTAAATACCCTGACAGCGTTTGAAAGGCAGGATCGCGAAAGTAAGGTCGTTATAATCCCGCCCACATAGAACCGGCAAAGCAGTCATTTTTTACTGCCTTTTACAATACAAGTTTTTATTTTGAATATCACTTACAATATTCTATTTTTTTAATATACAAGCCTGTTGTTATCTCTACTGGACCGGGCAGCCCTCAATTCCTTTGTTTTGTACAAGGAATGCACCGGGGAAAATATCAGTAGGAGAGATTTCACATTGAAGCTAGCCACAGCACTTCAAAACATTTCAATCAGAAAACTGCAGAGCAGCAGAGTGCTGCAGCTCCACCTGGAGTCAGTGCTGCACCAAGTGACACATCCTCAAGACAAAACATGTTTTATACTGATGTTTTAACATGTTCACCGAGTTTAAGAATTTAATGTTAAAATATAAGTAACGTAATTAATTTGGAGTCAGTGTGATACCTCGAAAAAAATGTGCTGAGTTTATAAAGAACCTTGTAGAACACACGCATGGTACAGTAATTCAAATTAACATTGCAGTTAAAATGGAAGGCTCTTTTTTAATGCCTACCCCATTACCATTAAACATTGTACAGCATTTATCGAGATTACGCATCACTTCAAGGTAATGTTGCATTTTACCCCCTGAAAATACATTTTACTTTCTCAGTGTTAAAACCTTATCTGGAGTGCTGGTTTTACCGTAGAATTCTGATTGAGTGTTTTGAAGTTCTGGTGGTTTGACCAAAGTCGTTAGAAGAATCTAAATAATTTAACAATGAGAAAATGGAAAAAATATAAAATGGAAAAATTAAGTTAAAGTAAGGTATACTAGCAATTCCTTGTTTGTGATTTATAAGTTAGTATGGTGCGTGAAGGATGTCCTTTATTGACATCAATATGGGAAGAGTTTAGGTACCAGGCAGCAACAGCAACTTAATAAACAAGGGATAAAAACAAGAGCTAGGACAATGATAATGAGTCACGGCAGCGTTGTGTGATGCACTGGTGTTGCGTATTGGGACCCCTGCTGGTGAGATGAGGGGCAGATATATTGTTGATTAACGAAACCACAGTTTGTGCTACAAAACCACAGTCAGAACAACCGATCGCTGCCAGTTAAATGTATTTTTTTTTTTGTCATTTTCTATGTAGTCGTGCAGTATTCGCATTGTTTGCTTTGCTCCCGGTGTGCATACTTTATTTGCCTCGAATTCGCTCGCTGGCGTCCGGTGTGCATAGCCCTTTAGCTTCAGATTTAGCTGGCAAAATAAATGTTTTTTTTTGTTTGTTTTGTTTTTGTGAAAACCCAGATTTATTTTTTTAGATTTAATTGCTGAACGATCATGTTTTTCAGATTTATCTGTTAGGTAAATGTTGAATCGACAACCAAAAAAAAAAAAAAAGATTTAAATGTATTTATTAGAAAACCCAGACTTAACATGCGACGTAACCAGTGATGTACCACAGGGATCAGAATTAGGTCCTCTGCTATTCCTAATCTACATTAATGATTTAGATTCTGGTATAGTAAGCAAACTTGTTAAATTTACAGACGACACAAAAATATGAGGAGTGGCAAACACTGCTGCAGCAGCAAAGGTCATTCAAAATGATCTAGACAGCATTCAGAACTGGGCAGACACATGGCAAATGACATTTAATAGAGACAAAATGCTCGGATATATTGTGAGAAGTGTTGAATTTAAATCAAGGGAAGTAATGTTAAAACTTTACAATGCATTAATAAGACCTCATCTAGAATATTGTGTTCAGTTCTGGTCACCTCGTTACAAAAAGGATATTGCTGCTCTAGAAAGAGTGCAAAGAAGAGCAACCAGAATTATCCCAGGTTTAAAAGGCATGTTGTATGCAGACAGGCTAAAAGAATTTAATCTATTCAGTCTTGAACAAAGAAGACTACGCGGTGATCTGATTCAAACATTCAAAATCCTAAAAGGTATAGACAATGTCGACCCAGGGGTCTTTTTTGACCTGAAAAAAGAAACAAGGACCAGGGGTCACAAATGGAGATTAGATAAAGGGGCATTCAGGACAGAAAATAGGAGGCACTTTTTTACACAGAGAATTGTGAAGGTCTGGAACCAACTCCCCAGTAATGTTGTTGAAGCTGACACCCTGGGATCCTTCAAGAAGCTGCTTGATGAGATTCTGGGATCAATAAGCTACTAACAACCAAATGAGCAAGATGGGCTGAATGGCCTCCTCTCGTTTGTAAACTTTCTTTTGTTCTTACGTCAGTTAAATGTTCACTAGCAAAGAAAAAAAAAGATTTATAGATGGATTTTAAATGTTGAATTTGTGATACGCTTATGTATTTAGCTAAATCTGGACTTTTTGTTGTTACATCTAGGAAAAAATATGCGATTTACATGAAATCGTGAAAAAAAAACACCTGTAAAACATAAAGTGCTAAAAAAGGGGGCGGCATTTCAAAAGTTTGTGCACCATTGTCCTACGAGGTGGTAGTATTGCTGCCCTTTTTTAACAGGAGTTTGCTCTTAAGAATGAAAATATGGACGGTTATAATGTACAGTGCCTTGCGAAAGTATTCGGCCCCCTTGAACTTTGCGACCTTTTGCCACATTTCAGGCTTCAAACATAAAGATATGAAACTGTAATTTTTTGTGAAGAATCAACAACAAGTGGGACACAATCATGAAGTGGAACGAAATTTATTGGATATTTCAAACTTTTTTAACAAATAAAAAACTGAAAAATTGGGCGTGCAAAATTATTCAGCCCCTTTACTTTCAGTGCAGCAAACTCTCTCCAGAAGTTCAGTGAGGATCTCTGAATGATCCAATGTTGACCTAAATGACTAATGATGATAAATAGAATCCACCTGTGTGTAATCAAGTCTCCGTATAAATGCACCTCCACTGTGATAGTCTCAGAGGTCCGTTTAAAGCGCAGAGAGCATCATGAAGAACAAGGAACACACCAGACAGGTCAGAGATACTGTTGTGGAGAAGTTTAAAGCCGGATTTGGATACAAAAAGATTTCCCAAGCTTTAAATATCCCAAGGAGCACTGTGCAAGCGATAATATTGAAATGGAAGGAGTATCAGACCACTGCAAATCTACCAAGACCTGGCCGTCCCTCTAAACTTTCAGCTCATACAAGGAGAAGACTGATCAGAGATGCAGCCAAGAGGCCCATGATCACTCTGGATGAACTGCAGAGATCTACAGCTGAGGCGGGAGACTCTGTCCATAGGACAACAATCAGTCGTATACTGCACAAATCTGGCCTTTATGGAAGAGTGGCAAGAAGAAAGCCATTTCTTAAAGATATCCATAAAAAGTGTCGTTTACAGTTTGCCACAAGCCACCTGGGAGACACACCAAACATGTGGAAGAAGGTGCTCTGGTCAGATGAAACCAAAATCGAACTTTTTGGCAACAATGCAAAACGTTATGTTTGGCGTAAAAGCAACACAGCTCATCACCCTGAACACACCATCCCCACTGTCAAACATGGTGGTGGCAGCATCATGGTTTGGGCCTGCTTTTCTTCAGCAGGGACAGGGAAGATGGTTAAAATTGATGGGAAGATGGATGGAGCCAAATACAGGACCATTCTGGAAGAAAACCTGATGGAGTCTGCAAAAGACCTGAGACTGGGACGGAGATTTGTCTTCCAACAAGACAATGATCCAAAACATAAAGCAAAATCTACAATGGAATGGTTCACAAATAAACATATCCAGGTGTTAGAATGGCCAAGTCAAAGTCCAGACCTGAATCCAATCGAGAATCTGTGGAAAGAACTGAAAACTGCTGTTCACAAATGCTCTCCATCCAACCTCAGTGAGCTCGAGCTGTTTTGCAAGGAGGAATGGGCAAAAATTTCAGTCTCTCGATGTGCAAAACTGATAGAGACATACCCCAAGCGACTTACAGCTGTAATCGCAGCAAAAGGTGGCGCTACAAAGTATTAACTTAAGGGGGCTGAATAATTTTGCACGCCCAATTTTTCAGTTTTTTATTTGTTAAAAAAGTTTGAAATATCCAATAAATTTCGTTCCACTTCATGATTGTGTCCCACTTGTTGTTGATTCTTCACAAAAAATTACAGTTTCATATCTTTATGTTTGAAGCCTGAAATGTGGCAAAAGGTCGCAAAGTTCAAGGGGGCCGAATACTTTCGCAAGGCACTGGGACCAGCTGATTCCTCCCCTTCTCTTTGGTATCAGAGAGGTACCTCAGGCTTCTACAGGATTTTCACCATTCGAGCTGTTGTATGGACGGAGACCCCAGGGTGTACTCGATCTGGTGAGAGAGATGTGGGAGGAGCAGCAGGACAATTCGACCAATTGGGGGCCTGGTTACGCACGTTTCAGCCTGGGGATAAAGTGCTTCTATTGTTACCCAGCTCTGAGCCCAAACTTCTGGCAAAGTGGCAAGTACGTTTTGAGGTTACACACCGGGTTGGGACGGTGGATTATGAGATTTGTCAGCCGGAGCAACGGAGAGAAAAGCACATTTATCATGTAAACCTCTTGAAGCCTTGGTTGCAACAGGAGGCTTTGTTAGTGGCGCAAGCAGATGACGTCACCTACCTGGGACCTGATCTTTCTGTGTTGGTGAAAAAGGGTTGTCACAGATTGCAGATAATCTGACACCAACACAGAAATGTCAGGCTCGGGCGATGGTGATGGAGTTTCCTGATGTGTTTTCTCCCATCCCGGGGCAGACTCAAGTAGCCCACCATCACATTGAGATTAAGCCGGGGGCGCCAGTTTGCCAGAGGCCGTATCGCATACCTGAGCGCAAAAGTCAGGTAGTAAAGGCGGAGATTGATGAGATGCTCAGACTGGGTGTAATAGAGGAGTCCCAAAGTGACTGGAACAGTCAGATTGTTTTAGTGGATAAGCCTGACGGGTCAACACGATTTTGCATTGACTTCAGGTGAGTTCATGAAAAATCGAAGTTTGACGTTTATCCCATGCCCCGTGTAGATGAGTTGCTGGAGCGTCTAGGTACGGCTCATTTTATGACGACACTGGATTTAACAAAGGGGTACTGGCAGATACCCCTGACCCTGGAATCTAGAGACAGCACGGCGTTTTCAACTCCCTTTGGGTTATACCAATCCAGGACCATGCCCTTTGGGTTGCACAGAGCACCAGCCACTTTCCAGCGGATGATGGAACGCATTTTGCGGCCCCATCAGCAGTACGCCGCTGCTTACATAGATGACGTGGTTATCCACAGTGAGGATTGGCCGAGTCATCTGTGTAAAGTAGCGGCGGTGCTGCAATCCTTGCGGGAGGCTGGGCTCACTGCTGACCCAAAGAAAGGTGCCATTGGGAAGAGTGAGTCGGAGTATTTGGGGTATCGAGTAGGGAGCGGCCAGATCAGACCGCTGATTGAAAGGCTTGGCTGACTGGCCGGTCCCTACAACCAAAACCAAGGTGTCCTCTTTCTTGGGACTAGCGGGCTATTATAAGAAGTTCATCCCGAGCTTCGCCACGCTCGCTGCTCCCTTGATAGACCTCACCTGGAAGGCTGCCCCAAATATGGTTCAGTGGACAGAGCCGTGCCAGAGAGCCTTTCTCGCTTTGAAGCGAAGGCTGTGTAGCAAGCCAGTACCATGCAGTCCTGATTTCAGTAGGAGGTTCACCCTACAGACGGATGCGTCAGAGCCTGGTCTCAGGGCACTGTTGTCTCAGGAGGTGTGGGGAAGCGAGCACCCGGTCCTGTATATCAGCAGGAAGCTCCTTCCCAGCGAGAAAAACTATATTACCATCGAGAATAAGTGTCTCGCAGTAAAATGGGCAGTCGAGTCACTCCTGTACTACCTCCTGGGGCGACACTTCACCCTGGTTACAGATCATGCCCCCTTAGCATGGCTTCACCGGATGAAGGATAACAACGCCAGAATCATGCGGTGGTACTTGGCCCTGCAGCCCTATGCCTTCAGGGTAGTCCACAGAGCAGGGAAACTACATCAAAACGCAGATTTTTTCTCTCGGGAAGGCATGGGGGTGTAGGATTTTTCTAATGGACTGGTGGTGCCATTCTGAGGAGGAGGATATGTAATGGGGGGAGATCTGTGCTGACTATCTGGCGCATGCGTGGTACTGCAGGAAGGGGGCAGCAGCCTTGTAGATCTGTCTGTCAGTCATGGCAGTGACACGGAGAGGTGGGGAAGAGGGTGTGTTGGCTTTCCCTCTCTCTGAGTAGCTGAGAGGAGGGCCTTGGGGGATTGCTCGGCCTATAAGTACTGCGCTAGGTTATGCATTCGGGTGGCTGTGATTGGAAACACACAGAGACGCTGGCTGAGAAGGCCAGTGGTTGGAACAAGCGACCAAAACAGGCAAGCACAGCTGAGGAAGACAGCCAGCAATAAATAAACAATTTTATTAAAATATCTTGTTACGTACCCAAGGGGACATGTGTAGTGATAGGGAAACCATGGCCACCCCAGTGTATAGTGCATAACAGCGTAGGACGGAGATCCCGAGCTGACCGGCTTAGTGGCAGTGGGGGCACTGCGTAAGCAGCACCTTTATTTTGTAGTTTTATTACTGTGTTTTATTTTTCCTTTTCATTTCGCCTTTTGTTTTCATTATTATTTTGAGCACCTGTGAGTGCGCCAGTGTTTCACTGTTTACTAGTATTGGTATTCCTGTGGTCCTGTGTACCGTTGTCGGTACTCAGGCCACGGACAACAGCGCCCTCTGTGGGCAATAAGAAAAAAACATCTGAAATAATAAAACTGGGCACCAGTGCGGTGTTTTCAAATAAAACTTCTGTCTCCCATGTGTGCAGTGAATTACTCACCACCCTTCCACAGTATCCAAATGGTATTTTACATTATAAGCACATGAACAACCTCAATTGTAATAATAATAGTAAAAAAAAATCACAAAGGAAAATCTATTTAGACAATTAAAAAAACTAACAATTGTAGACATTTCTTTCCAGCAGTGTTCCACGTTTGTCATGTTTAAGCATTTCCATATGGAGAGATAATGTATGCAATTATGCAATTATGAAATCAGTGAGTTGCAGTGACTACTAAGCCTGTTTGTTCTTGTTTCATGTAACATACAATAAACTAGCAATTTTACTAATGTTCAGCTAATGCAGACGTTTGCCTTACCTTGTGCAATTTTAAAGCTGTTTGTTCTGGTGAAAACTTATGAAAAAGTGTAAAGACAAGCACGCTTTAAAGCAAGCAGGCTCTGTATATGTTGGCTGTACTATGTATAACATGACAGATGTTAATATTACTTGGGAATACTGATTACTGGCTCCAAAAGTAGGTTAATATTAATATTACATATTAATTGGCAGGTGTTTCCAGATCCTACACTGTTGAAATCTGCTGTCTTGCCCATCATGACTGAAACCGACATTTAATAGGGAGATGCAGCCCTTATATATTACACAATAAATGCCAGGGATGCGACATACAGAAGCAGCACACAATACTATCTGCGCTACGTATCATATAAGAGCCCGTCCATAACGTTCAATCTGCAGCTAAAAAACATTAATCACAAAACAGACTGAAGGTCAGATGATATTCGTTATTGCACAAGCTTGCATTTAGATTTGCACATGAACCAAAAATCTGTTTATTATTAGAGTAATATATTAGAAATCATATCCCTCTTTGAGTATTTATAAAGAACTGCAGCCAGTTACCTTATGCCAGCTGAAGGGCTATTATGAAGAGCCAGGGAGTGTGTTAACTTGTAAATTATATTAGGAATGTGTTTTAAAGTATGAAAAGATCATATTAATTTCAATATTCCAGACTCATGAGTTGAATGTTTGTAAAGTTGGCTCCTGTATTTGGCAGAAAATAATTTGATGATATAAAAACCAATTGATTTATGTGATATTTGAAGTGAAAATGTCATGCAATTACAGTATTATTAAAAAGAAAAACACAAACAAATGTTAATAATGCCCTTTTTTGTCCAGCCACACAGAGTCGTGCAGTTAATGGATTTCCTTGTGCAGTCCCTATCCTTTCTTTATCTCAAGCACTATAAAGACACTGGCTGATCTAGCTTACATTACATATATCTATGGCAGGTGACTAGAAGTGATGATTACTCCTCAATACAAAAAATACTCAAACAGCATGCCTACTGCAAAGGTACTGCTGTGGGCATCCAGAAATAAAACTTATAAAAGAAAAACTATAACAGGATTTTGAAAACTTTAAAAATTGTTGTGAGGTTAAACAATCGTACTTCCAGTCTAAAAGTTTACCACAGAAAATTAGCATGGTCATTTTCTGTTTTTCCATGTATTTACCATTGTTTACCATGATTTGCCATATTTTTATTAGGCTTTACTATACCTATCTATCTGTGCGTTACAGAGGTTACCTATGCTTTACCATGCTTTCGCTATGCTTTATTACACTTTACCATGCTTTTACTATGAGAAATGTTTGTAAGTGTTTTAATGGACTATCAGGTTACTAACTGACCCTGGAGCAGAGTGTCCACCCAGTCAGAACCCACATGTCAGTGGCAAGACCTCCTGAGATTCCATCTGTCAGGATGGATTTTACAATGGAGCTGAATTATAGACCTCACAGCCTGTAGGCACAGGAAAGATCCTGACCTGCCAGTAATTAGGAATAAACAAAAGGCTCACCTGTCTCCAACATCTTTTGAATGGCTAGGTACTGTAATTCATCCCATACCCTGTTCTCCGTCTCCACCTAATTTCCAACCGGGCCCCCCCCCCAGCCCTGGTGTCTGTGCTGCTCGTATTGACTGGGGTTAACTTCAACTCCTTTTAACATTTTAAACTTCAATCAAGTCCCCCCTTATTCTTTGTTCCAGGATAAAGGTGCAGTTATTTCAGCCTGTCTTCAAAGCTCATTCCTTTAGGCCCTGAGATTAGTCTGGCTGCTCTTTGCTCTCTTCAAGGCCATGCTGTCTTTTTTCTATTGTGGGGACATCTAGCTTATTCAAATCTGTTGTCTATTTTGATGAGGGGTGATAATTTATTCAGGGACACCAACATATTAAAAGGGGAATACATGACCCTTCCTCAGTAGTTTCTCATTCCTAGAAATTGGATACATATTTTGAGAGGTCTATCCCATAGTACTGCATTTTATTGCATTAATTATACTGCAAGCATCATTATTTGCCAATGCTTCACTACTGTGATATGGGAAGTATGACAATGTGGCTAAACCTAGTATTTATTAATGCTGTTAATATGTTAGTGAGCTAGTTAGCAGGTTTGTGCTCAAACCTGGCAACAAACAGGCTTATATTTTCACACAGGAAACATCTGTTTGATTAATTTTGCTTAAGGCATTTGAAAGATAACGCAAGATGTTTATTACTTGAATAGATGGTTCAACGTTTAATGAGAGTTTTGATTAGCCTAATACCAGAAGTAAGCAGATCTCAAGTTAAAGTTTCTCCTACCTGCAAGGATTTCTTCGGGAGACTTCTTAGATTTTGTCTTCATGGCCTTCTCCCCAGTATACTCCTGGACCTCCCCCTCCGTCCCCTCCATGAGGAAGCCCTTTTGGAACTCTGTGATGTCATAATCCGTGAGGACAGCCTGCGAGCGAGCAGGAGCACTCCATGTCAGGAGGACCCCGAGGCAGAGCAGGGCACAGGTGCACACTGTAGCTTTCCACTCCATCTTCACTTTAACACTCCTTGAGATTGTGGGAAAATATGGCTATATAAATACTAACTCTTTATCTCACTGATTTGACATCAAAATAACAGTGAAATACTGAAAACCGTGAATAAGTGCAGGGCCCTTTCCAGTACCGGATAATACATGTACTGTACAACTTGCTGCCAACATGGCCTAACTGTGAATGAACTGAATCGTGAATGATCCAATCATGTATATATTCAACATTTAAATATTGTCTAACACTATTATCATGTAAAACCAATGTCATTTTCAATATACCGGTACAGTTGTAGTCAAAAGTTTACATACCCCGATGGAAATTTATAATTTCTAGAAATTTCTCAAAAACAAACAATTTTCGGAAAAATCTTTTGTAGCAAAAGTTTTGCTTTTTTGGATGAGGAAAAAAAGTTGCTAGAAATTTCAACATGAAGTGCAGAATCTAATTCTAGAAAAGTCTAGAAGATGCTGGATTGTAGGTGAACATTCTTAGAGTATAAAAGGGTTAGGCATAAGATGATTGCTGTCATTACCAATAAGTCAATATCGGAAAAAAGTAAAGAGTATCTGAAGACCTAGGCAGAAAATGATTTATTGTCATAAAGCTGGAGAAGAAGATTACGAGCATCTGAGTATCCCAATTTCAACTATTGTTTCTATTATCAAGAAGTACAAGACTCATGGTACTGTCAACGCTCCCTTGGTCTGGAAGAAAGAAGATTCTTTCACCAAGAAGTAGAAGAATTGTGAGGAAGGTTAATAACATTCTGAGATTGACTGGCAAAGATATTCAAAGTGAATTGGCTGCAAGTGGGACTGGGGTTTCCATTTCAACCATAGGTTGAGTATTGCATGGTGAAGGTCTCAATGGTTGCAGGCCAGGGAAAAAGCCACTCTTAGTAAAATGTCACAAGGACAAACACTTAAAGTTTGCAAAATGGCATTTAAATTATGGATTAGTGGAGTGATGCAAGCTATTTGGTCACGCTGATATTCGTTACGTTTGGAGAAAGTCTGGTGAGGCGTACAAAGAAAAGAACACCATGCCTACTGTCAAGTATGGAGGTGGTAATATCCTTCTATGGGGCTGTTTTTCCTCTCATGGCACAGGAAATGTATTTCCAATACATGGTAAAATGGATTCCATAGCATACCAAAAGATATTGGCCAATCAGCACAACTGGACGTTCCAACACAACAACAATTCAAAGCACACATCAAAATCTTCAGAATGGTTAAAGAAAAATAAAATCAAGGTTCTTGTATGTCCTAGTCAAAGTTCCGATCTAAATCCGATTGAGAATCTTTGGTATGAGTTGAAGAAGGCTGTGCTCAAGAGAAGTCCTCTGAATTTGAATGAACTGGAACAATTTTGCATTGAGGAATGGTCAAAAAATCACTAAAGAATCATGCCAAAAGCTCATTGACAAATATTCTAATCATTTAAAATAAGTTATTTTTGCTAAAGGTGTCTCAACAAGCTATTAATTTAATTTTCCTTGTCAGGGTATGAATACTTTTAAATTAGCATTTTTGGAGTTTTGCGAAAGAAATTGCTGAAATAATAATTGTAGATATCTATTTTTTGTAACTTTTTTCTTCATCCACAAAAGCAAACTTTTGCTACAAAAGATTTTTCCTATAATTATATGTTTTCAAGAAATTTCTAGAAATTATAAATTTCCATTGGGGTATGTAAACTTTAGACTACAATTGTATGTTCAATGTATTATATTTTATATAACAGTACTTTAAATATTCACTCTCAAAATAAAGTCCATGCATATTAAAAAAGAAAAAAGAATAAATCAACTAACAATCCCTGAACATAAATTGGACTGATATCATAGACTTCTATGAAATATCATTTCAGGTAAACTTATTTCAAACACATGAAATAAGGCAGCTCACTTATAAAATATATATATACAATACCAACTGATGTGATGACCCCAAACTTCTCACACAGACTGATACAGATCGACGAAGCTCCTCACAGCAGTCCTGCAATGTCCATTTGGAAGCAGTCAATATGTGTGACTAAAGACTGGTGGTTCTGGAGGCTTTCCTATAGTAGTCCACACCAGCAGGAAAAACAGTCAGAGCGAAAGCTGGGAAAGGAAACAGACTGGTGGGAGTCAAATGCTTAGACTATGATATGATCTCTAGAGTGACAATACAGTGTAGACCCCTGGGGAAATTAAAGTAGTTAATCTGCCGATTCTGCAACTTTCCCCAGAACTTTAAATGAATCACTGTCGCCCGAGCGCTCACTCCAAGGAAATTCCTGAAGCTTGAAGTAAAGGTGTTGGCTATAGTTGGAAAGAAAAGAAAATGTAAATCTATGTTGCAATGCACTAGGCTTAAGATTCTTAAAAAAAAGTTTAATAATCCCAAATACAGCAGGACTCCAGGTTAAAATGGCGGCAGGGAGATATCCAGGCAGATATTGCAGAGAAAAGTAGAGAAAGTTCCAGTTTATGCAGACTCTGCAGTTATTTGTTGTTCTAGCAATTTTCCCCAGCTTTTTTTAGGGCTATCTTTATACTTTTTAGTTTTTTTCTGTTTTTTCTTTAAAAGGCACTCCCTGCTTGAATATCAAAGATAACAAGAAAGCTGGAGAAGTATTTAGGAGGAGCTGATAAGAGAACTGCCAAATCCGTCTGTCTTTCCTTAGTCCTCTTGCAGCAGTGCTCGTCTGCAATGCTGTGGCAGCTGCACATGTCTTTAATACTGCAGGAAACCCGAAGCCCAGCCCCTGACTCATTTAACAAGACTTTAAAACAGGGCAGAATTACAATGTCTAAGGAAAGGGAGGGGAGTGAGCTGTAAGGTTATGGTCTTCAAGTCTATAGCTAGTTCAAGCATATAAATCACTCTGTTATCAGATAAGTATCTGGGAATGACTCAGGAATTAAATGGAATTTAAAAAATAAATTTCAGGGAAAGGTTGTTTTTCCCCTCATGTCTAATTAGAGGCAGATGGGCATGTTTGTAATTCAACTCTAATATAATACAACATGCTGACAGGCTTTGCGTGTAAAATACATTGTTGATTTACTTGTTTTTAACAGCCCTCTAATTACCCCCATCCCTCTCTCTCTCTCTCTCTCTCTCTCTCTCTCTCTCTCTCTAGACAAAGCCAACAGTGTTTTTCAGATTAATTCAAGAATACTTGAATTTTCGTATTTAAACTGGATTCATAACAGATGCTGTAAGAGGGTGTGTGAGTGGTTCACTGTTTACACAGGAGTCAGAAAGTGTTTCTCAGGCGGCTGCCACTAGGGTATCAGCAATAGTATCCCTAGGGGGTGGGGAACAAACACACAGGTGCTTCTTGCCATGGGCACTCTCAGGGTTGCTACCAACAATGGTATAGTCCACAGGTATTGCAAGTGCAGAAATAATAGTTCATAATCACATGGAGAAAATAAAAAGAGACTGCCAAGAATCCATTTTACAACCTTTTAATGCAAAAAATGTGGTGGAAGTAACGAGGCCATGGGGATTGCTTTGCCTGTCTTCCTGTTGTTGAAGGCTGAGGAACTCCGAATCTGTGGGGTTTCTAACAGAGAGAGACAGACATGCTTTTGGACCGCCCTTCCACTAGGAGTCTAGGACTAGGAGTTTTCTACCACAATGAGTGCTGCGATTCACAACTGAATTCATCTCAGTTTTAATGGCTCACCAGTTATATCTATTATCTCAGCTAAGATCAACTCAGAGCTGACCACTGATGTTGACATTTTTAAGAAACATAAGAAAAAAAGAAAATTTAGGCCATTTGGCCCATCTGATCATCCTGTTCCTATTAGCTGATTGATCTCAGAACTTTGTCAAGTCGGGTCTTAAAGGATCCAAGTATTTCTGCCTCAACATCATGACTAGGCAGCCCATTCCATACCCTCACCACTCTCTGTGTGAAGAAGTGTCTCCTTCTCTCTGTCCTAAGCCCTCACTTAACATGTGCTGTTGCGTCACTGGAAAATTCACATCCTTTTACAATAATTCTACAAAAACATTGAAAAGTAAATGTAAATGAAACAGGCTCTAGCCTAGTCTAGGTCAAGATAATGCTGACAAGTAACAACTGTGATTCTTGAAACGTATTTTTGTTTACGACTGTAAGTCGATCCCTGGATAAGGGCATCTGCAAAGAAATAAATAATAATAATAACAATAATAATAATAATAACAAAGGATAAACTAGGAAAGTAAATAGTTATTGCAATACGAATGTGTTTGTGTGTAAAATATATTTGTTAAATCACGAAAGGTAGTTATTTACAAAATACAGGTACTTTATAATAACTACTAATTGTGGTAAGGTGTTTTTAGGTCCTCATTCAAATACTGAGGGGACTTATTCATCTACCAGCATCCCTGTCATCTTCACCAGACTTTTATCATACACTCCTAACCGCCTCGCATTTACCTAGAATTTGATTTTATACAAATATTTTGTAACTTTTATGTACCATGCAATTATTGCGTGATTACGAGGACCCCCTGTTGATGCATGCCCTTTAGTACTGTGCGATTATTGCGTGATTACGAGGACCCCCTGTAGATGCATGCCCTTCAGTACTGTGCGATTATTGTGTGATTACGAGGACCCCCTGTAGATGCATGCCCTTCAGTACTGTGCGATTATTGTGTGATTACGAGGACCCCCTGTAGATGCATGCCCTGTTTTGTTATTACCGTTTGCCAAGCTCTCAAATTTAATAGTGCATGCTTTATAAGCTGTTAAAAACAGAAAAGAAAGGAGCCATTCCTCCCTTAGTGCTGGAGAGCCCCCTTCTCCAAACCCCCCATCCCCAGCTGTAAGGGGCTAGGTGGAGGTGATAAGACCCAGCTTGTACTTTTGGAAAGACTATACCTTGGCAGACATCCAGACATAACAGCAGGAAAAAAATAAACACTAGACACATGAACTAATACACTTTAACCAGGTTTCCAGGGAGTTTGTAAGACACAGCTGATCATGGGAAGCAAGGTCTGGGACGCTAATGGGAAGTGATCAGCACCATGTTTGAATGACACAGCTGTTTGGTAAAGATCAAAGCATAGCATTGGTCTCGGTTCATTATGTCAGTCAAGCGGTTAAGTGGATGGGAGGCCTTAAAGGACACGTACAACTTAGCATCCCTTAAAAACACACATTACGATTGTAAGAAAGCCAAAGAATGTTGAAGCAGTGAAGGCATTTATTCAAATCCAGCGACAGAATGACTGCGAATCGCACTGTTCCAAATTACTCCTCACTGCTAAGCAGGATATCACCTTTTAAATATAGGTTTAAACATGCTTTCTTTATAAACATTGTATATATATATAAACTGAATACCCCATGTACATCGAGTCATTTCACGCATGTGTATAGCTGTATACAACAGAATAACTACAGTACTCTATGAACTTTCATGGTATGTGGGTCATTGGGGCTGGGTTATTATTTGCACATTTCACCCCATACCATAATATTTTACCTCATGTCTAAATATCCCTGAATATATCATGAGCACCTAGTTTTCACTGTATGTATGAGGGGGGGGGGGGGGGGGGGGGGTTTACGTGTCAAAACCTTTGATCTGGCACGTTGAGAGCTGCGTTCTCTCTTGCTTTCCATGCTCTTTAAGCCTGATATCTGTTATTAGCTGTTCTGTCTTTGTTACTTCTAACTCTAACTTTTTTTTTTTTTTTTTTTTTTTTAGTGTATTTAATGTATTATGCATTGTTCTTTTACTGTATCTTGTAAAGCGCTTTGTGATGGTGGTCCGCTAGCAGGCTCTCCAGGTACACATGGAAAGGATTCCCTTTGGTGATTACAAGATTTCCTCCTGTGTCGTGTTTATAAAAATGGTCTGGCACAGGCTCAGGAAGGGTCTGTCACAGCTTGCAGCTCAAATACTTTCTATCTCTGCTCATGTTGATTCGGGGCCAGGACCACCTTGGGGCTAACAGGCATTGACTGAACTACAGGAGTGTGTTGAGAGGAAGGGAATGTACAATAATTAACACGACACTGACACCCTGCAGGCTCTCAGAGACAGGAGCATTCCAAACCACTAGGCAAATTCTACTAATTAAAATACATACCATTATTTTACTTTCAAATCTTTTCTCATTTCTCTTATATTACTCTACGTATTACTCTTTTGTAATGTCTGTCTGTCTATTTACCATACGCATTCTCGAATATCTTTCACTCGCTTTATTCATTATTTGATGAAGTAAAAAATGAAGTGATATCTATAACAAAAACATTATCAATGTAAAAAACAAGTTAGAAAAACGCAACAGCCGTTTAAAGGGGTGATATCAAACACAAAAGTACAAGTTAGGAGAAGCAATTAGGCCAATCTTGTCAAGCATCAAGCAAATAGGCACAATTGGAAAGGTGCTGGGGCCCAAGATTCACACAATTCTTGCTAATTCTTGCTTCTAACTTGGCGCCTTTTTTTGATCGCTTCACTCCACTTTATCGCTCCACTTGAAATGCTCTTTGTATGACTTGAAGTGACTGAGACACACACACACTGAGACACACACACAATGACACATACACACACACTGAGAAACACACACACTGAGACACAAACACTCTGAGACACACACAGACACACTGAAACACACACACCGAGACACACATACACTGAGAAACACACACACACTACAACACACACAGTCTCAGTCACTTCAAGTCATACAAAAGAGCATTTCAAGTGGTTTGAATTTGCAGCATGATGTTCTTGAAGAGCACACGACCTTAGCCCGCCGCGCCACTGCGCATTTCAAGTGGAGCAAAGCGATCAAAAAAAGGCGCCAAGTTAGTGTGTGAGTGTGTCTCAGTGTGTGAGTGTGTCTCAGTGTGTGTCTCAAGTTAGTGTGTGAGTGTGTCTCAGTGTGTGAGTGTGTGTCTCAAGTTAGTGTGTGAGTGTGTCTCAGTGTGTGAATGTGTGTCTCAGTTACTTCAAGTCATACAAAGAGCATTTCAAGTGGAGCGATAAAGTGGAGCGAAGCGATCAAAAAAAGGCGCCAAGTTAGAAGCAAGAATTGTGTGAATCTTGGGCCCCAGCACCTTTCCAATTGTGCCTATTTGCTTGATGCTTGACAAGATTGGCCTAATTACTTTTCCTAACTTGGGCTTTTGTGTTTGATATCACCCCTTGTCACAAAGACGGCCAGAGTGGGTTGCGTCAGACCAGACAGGAATTCAAACACAGACAGTGGTTGTGATGAGCTGAGTGCAATGGCTGCACTCAGCGTTTATTAACAAATAAAACGGTTGTAAACAGTACAAAAACAGGACACGGCACTTGCGCCAAAATAAACAGACATACAAAACGGACTAACACTAACAAACAGGGACGAACAAACACGGTGAGTGAAAACACTTATCTTTACTCTTTACTCTTTACTCTTTACGCTTTTGCTTTCTTACTTTCTCCTCCTCTCTCTCCCGTTCTCCACTCACCGAACACCTAACCACAAGTGACTAAAACGTGCATCTATATATACTGTTGTGCTGGGATTCAATTACTAATTAATTACTCACTTGAATCCCAGCACGTGAATTCATTACGTGCAACCCCGTGCCACACATTATACACATTTTATCTGCACGTGAAGTGATGTGCCATCCTCGTGCCTAAATATAATTATACACTTTAAACACACGTGAAACACAGACCTGTTTATATCCCGTGTACCAATCTATACACCAACATTAACATACGCACGCATACATACACAAAACACACAAATGCACACAGGGGCGGGGCACTTTGCCACATATACCCCCCCTTGTGCGCAGCACACATGGCCTCAACGGCCACCTCCCCCCTTAAAAACCCAGCAGTCCAGGACAAAGTCTCGGGCTGGGAAGGGAGGCTTCAGTGGGCCCTTGGCTGGCAATGCTGTCAGCACCCCTGCCGGTAGTGGCACGGCTGACAGCCTGTTGGTCCCGTCCTGCAGCGAAAAAGCTGCGGGGGCAGGTGGTCCCCCGACCTCCCCCTTCTTCGTAGCCGGCAGCTCCCTCCTGTGGGGCTCCGGCCACAAGAACTCCTGCAGCGAAACTGCTGCTGGGGAAAGTGGTCTCCAGACCTCGTCCCCCTTCTTCGTGGCCGGCAGCTCCCCTTTCTGGGGCTCCGGCCACCGTACTCCCTGCGGAGGTACGGGCAGCAGAGGCAGCTCCTGCTCCTCTGCTCCGGGTGGTGGCGGAGGCAGAGGCAGCTCCAGCTCCTCTGCTCCTGGCGGTGGTGGAGGCAGAGGCAGCTCCAGCTCCTCTGCTCCTGGCGGTGGTGGAGGCAGAGGCAGCTCCAGCTCCTCTGCTCCTGGCGGTGGTGGAGGCAGCGGCAGCTCCAGCTCCTCTGCTCCTGGCGGTGGTGGAGGCAGAGGCAGCTCCAGCTCCTCTGCTCCTGGCGGTGATGGAGGCAGAGGCAGCTCCTGCTCCTCTGCTCCTGGAGGTGGTGGAGGCAGAGGCAGCTCCTGCTCCTCTGCTCCTGGAGGTGGTGGAGGCAGAGGCAGCTCCTGCTCCTCTGCTCCTGGAAGTGGTGGAGGCAGAGGCAGCTCCTGCTCCTCTGCTCCTGGCGGTGGTGGAGGCAGAGGCAGCTCCTGCTCCTCTGCTCCTGGTGGTGGTGGAGGCAGAGGCAGCTCCTGCTCCTCTGCTCCTAGTGGAGGAAGCGGTGGAGGTGGCGGAGGCAGAGGCAGCTCCTCTGCTCCTGGCGGCGCTGGCTCCCTCCGCTGTGGCGGCTGGGCTGGTGCGCGCCGTGCTGCCTTCAGCAGCATGAATAGAGGCTGCTGGGGGACACCAGCCTCCTGCCCCTCTCCCCCCCAAAAATTTCCAGGGGGTTGGGCCTGTAACCCCTCCCCTTCCGGCTCTTGGGGCTGAACCAGCAGGCATTTTCCCTCTGCTGGTGGCTTGGGTCCCAGAGCTGTGGAAGCCCCGACTTGCCTCCCTTTGGGCTGTGGACGCACCGACTCCTCCCTTTTGGGCTGTGGACGCACCGACTCCTCCCTTTTGGGCTGTGGACGCACCGACTCCTCCCTTTTGGGCTGTGGACGCACCGACTCCCCCCTCTTGGGCTGTGGACGTTCGGGCTCCCCCCACTCAGGCGTAGGACGTTCGGGCTCCTCCCACTCAGGCGTAGGATGTTCGGGCTCCTCCCACTCAGGCGTAGGACGTTCGGGCTCCTCCCACTCAGGCGTAGGACGTTCGGGCTCCTCCCACTCAGGCGCAGGACGTTCAGGCTCCTCCCACTCAGGCGTAGGATGTTCGGGCTCCTCCTCCCCTGGCTCCTGCTCTGGGCAGTCCTCGTCCTCATGCCCATAGGCAATGCACATGGTGCACCAACTTGGCTCCCTCTGCTTCCTCCTCACTTTTCCCCCTCTCTGCCTCCTTCTCCTCACCTTCCTCATTTGGGCTGGTTCCTCCTCCTCTTCCTGGAAGGGGCAGACAGCCACTGTGTGCCCATACACCCCGCAGGCAAGGCACCAGCCTTGGTCCTCCAACCTGCCGAGGAGCTCCTCCAGCTCACTGCAGCCGTCTCTCCAGTTCCAGCCTTCCATTGTATTTTGTTTTTATTTATTTTAAATCCAAGAAACTGCGGTTCCTGCTCTGGCCTGAGTCCTGGAGGCGCTGTCGATCCCACGCAGGACACCACGTGTCACAAAGACGGCCAGAGTGGGTGGCGTCAGACCAGAAACAGGAACACAAACAACAGAGACGGTGGTGATGAGCTGAGTGCAATGGCTGCACTCAGCGTTTATTAACAAATAAAACGGTTGTAAACAGTACAAAAACAGGACACGGCACTTGCGCCAAAATAAACAGACATACAAAACGGACTAACACTAACAAACAGGGACGAACAAACACGGTGAGTGAAAACACTTATCTTTACTCTTTACTCTTTACTCTTTACGCTTTTGCTTTCTTACTTTCTCCTCCTCTCTCTCCCGTTCTCCACTCACCGAACACCTAACCACAAGTGGCTAAAACGTGCATCTATATATACTGTTGTGCTGGGATTCAATTACTAATTAATTACTCACTTGAATCCCAGCACGTGAATTCATTACGTGCAACCCCGTGCCACACATTATACACATTTTATCTGCACGTGAAGTGATGTGCCATCCTCGTGCCTAAATATAATTATACACTTTAAACACACGTTTATATCCCGTGTACCAATCTATACACCAACATTAACATACGCACGCATACATACACAAAACACACAAATGCACACAGGGGCGGGGCACTTTGCCACACCCCTTTAAACGGCTGTTGCATTTTTCTAACTTGTTTTTTACATTGATAATGTTTTTGTTATAGATATCACTTCATTTTTTACTTCATCAAATAATGAATAAAGCGAGGGAAAGATATTCGAGAATGCGTATGGTAAATAGACAGACAGACATTACAAAAGAGTAATACGTAGAGTAATATAAGAGAAATGAGAAAAGATTTAAAAGTAAAATAATGGTAGAAGGGACTTTTGGACAGTATTGAAAGTGTAAACATTGTATTCTTATAATTGCATGAGTGGCAAAAACAATATGTCTATTTTGGTAGGTACTGATATATTGATATTTACGTAGGTACAAAACTACAATGTTATAAATGGTTCAAAAGGTACATATGCATGTCTGTGCTAAAGGGTAGTATACTAACACATTTTAATGCTGGAAAAAAATATTCTCCTTGATATAGTGGTGTTAGGAACTTAGGCTAAGGCATTTGTAAAGCATTTGATCTCTTCATAAAAGGCCATATACATTTTATTTGCATTTCTTGACCATGGTTTGACTTCAATAAGTGCATCATTTGCATGCACCCATTTTCCAGTAGCACCCACAGCAAGAACAGACACATAGTGTCCTGGCATATATGGCATGTTTGCCTGCTGTTCTGCCCCAGTAAACCACATTGGGCCAGCCTATATACAGGTGTAGCTTACGGAGGGGGTGCCCCTCACCAGGTACCTGCAGAGAAATCAGCGGCCCGACATGATTTAACCCGTTAAATGCAAGGCTACTTATTCAACATAGATACATAAGGAGCGAATAAGATGCTGAGCGATTGGCATATGTGGCATATTTACCCGTTGTACTTCCCCAGTAAACCACGTTGGGCAGGGCTAAATACAAGTGGGGCTTGCAGAGGGGTTGACCCTTGTCAGGTACTGGCAGAGAAATCGGCGGCCCAAAATGATTTAACCCTTTAAATGCAAGGCTTTTTCCAGCGAATAAGCTGTGCGATTGGCATATGTGGCATGTGTACCCGCTGTTCTGCCCCAGTAAACCACGTTGGGCCAGGCTAAATAAAAGTGGGGCTTGCAGAGGGGGTGCCCCTCGCTGGGTACCTGCAGAGAAATCAGCGATCCAATGTGATTTAACCCATTATATGCAAAGCTACTTATTCAACATAGATACATAAAGAGCGTGTAAGAAGCTGTGCGATTGGCATATGTGGCATGTTTGCCCCCTGTTCTGCCCCAGTAAACCACATTGGGCCGGGCTAAATAAAAGTGGGGCTTGTAGGAGGGTTGCCCCTCTTCAAGGACCCTGCAGGGAAATCGGCGTCCCAAAGTGATTTAACGCTTTAAATGCAAGGTTACTTCTTCAACGTAGACAAATACATTTATGCACTTAAAAGCTTGCGAATAAGCAGCTGGCGAATAAGCCAACTTCAGCCTCGTGTTTTACAGTGTAAATGTATGAAAAGATGACAGACGTAGCCATAATACAGTCAAATTTAATGTCACGTCTGTTAATGTCACACTCTGCTTATTCTCATCAAATTTAAATGTCCTGGCCCAAATATAATGCATGCTGTGACTTTGATGTTTTGTTTTTAAAATGTATTAATGACCAATGCATTGCTAAGTTTGTTGCGCTCACGTATCAGGTGGTGTCTGGAATGATCTAAATGCAATTAAAACAGCAGGTGGAGGCGTGAAATAAATGTATTTATAACTACTCTTATGCAATTATTTCAATAGTGATTAATACCCTTTAAATCAGCTCATTTTTGCTGTTTAAACTTCAAAGAAAAGTTTGAAGTATCTGGTATTGCCAGGCAGTCTCCCATCCAAGTACCAGCCAAACACGCATATTATTATACAACAAAGACAAACCTCGAGTGTTGAAAATACAACAAATGGTTGTTGTTATTATTATTATTATTATTATTATTATTATTAGTTTCAGCACAACAGCGTCCCCTACTTGGGATTGAACCCACGACCCTCCGGTCAAGAGTCTGGAGCCCTAACCACTACTCCACACTGCTGCCCATGCTGGCCTTCAACAAATAACTAGTTTTCTGCTCACGGGCCAGATAATTTGTGTGTGAGCGTGTGTGTGAGCATGTGTGTGTGCGTGTGTGCGTATGTGTGTGTGTGCGCGTGTTTCTGTGTGTGTGTGTGTGTGTGTGTGTCTGTGTGTGTGTGAGTGTGTGTATGCGTGTGTGCGAGTGTGTGTGTTTGTGTGCGCGCGCTCGCGTGTGAGAGAGCATGCTTGCGTGCACATCATATATAATTTAGTGTGTGTAAAGAAAAACGGTTTTGTCACTTGCACTGAACCCTGTTTTTAACATTTTGTTTTTCAGTCAGCATAACTCTATACAACAGTCTGTTTAATTACTGTATGAAAATAGCATACAAGTTTTAAATGTTTACAAAACTCGACAATGTTGCCGAATTTGTCATTCAAACTTGTTTTGTTTTAATCACTTCTGTCTGTTTGTTACTTTTTTAAGCCAACACATTTAAATGACTCTTGTTTGTTACATTTTAAAAGATTGATTTAAATGTTACAATGTAAATGTTGACTCAGTAGCTACCATTAAATGTTTCAACCTCGGTGACTTTCTTTGATGCGCTATTAATTTTAGGCAACTTGCTATAATATATATATATATATATATATAGCAAGAGGAAGAAGGAGAATAACAATTTGACCTTAGTTTGACGACTTATATCTCATTGTGTATAAGAGGTATGTATGTACTTTTGATATTGATACAGATGGTAATTCTAAGTGATTTAGTTTTGCTGCTGCAACATTGTAAAAACAGCTAAACTCTTTGAGCTGTATAGAGACTCTCGGTGTTTCAAACAAGTTTTTCTAACTTGTACGAAGAACTACCATTCCTCTCAATCAATATATAGGTCTCCTTGCATATAGCCCAACATAAGCATCCAGCTTGAGAGGCTGCAGTTGGCTACAGCACACAGACTGGGTGGTACAGCAGTGAAGATCGCTGTTCTTCACAGACAAGTCACGCTTCAAACTCAGTGTTGCGAGTTGGGAGTGATGTAAACACACTTGTGGCCTCAGTACCTGAAGCAGATATACGCTGCACTCCAATCATTGAGACAGATGAATGAATGTAGAGGGGGATATGTTGCCCATTGTACCCTGTTTAGGCCCCTCGCTCACGGTTCCCTGGTAAGAGAAAGGGAAGGAGACCAATATGTTAACCCCCATGGGGCTATCAACTGTAGCAGTCGATGCAACCAGCCCACTGGTCCCTTTTGTGTCACGCATTTGTCGCAGCACCGGCAGTAGTCCTCCATGTCCTGGCGGCAGCACCCCCAGTAAAAAACTTGTTGGCGCTGCCTTAGTATGATCAGGGGTGCCGTGAGCCTGCAGCACTGCCATTTTCAGAGAGCCTAGTACCACCACCTGCCACATCACCTCCCAGTCCGCTGGCTCTCACTACCACCGCTGTAGTACACCGTCTCTGATGGCTAGGCTGTTCCACTGTGACCACAGTCCCTTGGCAGCTGTAGACTGCAGGGCGATCTCGTCCCAGGGTGGCTGCTGGTGCGCTTCCAGCCAGCGCAGCACTGGTTGCAGGTCAGGATCCCGGTCTTGCTGCCGCCTCCACTCCACTACAATGACAATATACAGCTCCCTGCAAGTCACTGAAGTCGACTGGCTCCCTCGCACTGGCTGCTCCTGCTCCTCGTCGCAGTGTCACAGGAAATTGGTAGACCGTGAAATAATAGAGGGAGGGTAAAGGGAGGGTTCAGCCAGTTGGCATTTTCTATCTAAACTTTAATCTTTGAACACCCTGTATATAAACGTTTTTCTTTTAAATTAATTACCATAAAATTATAAAATATAGCAAACTGTTTTAAACTTAAAAATGTCAGAATCTTTCTTAAAGCTACATTTTAAGTAACAAATATTTAGCTAATGTACGCTAGACATAAATCACAACGTTTCAATAATAACACTTTGTAATATGACATACCGTTAAATTAATTAATATTTTAATAGGCTGTATTTTTTGTTGTTATCTATTACCCTTACTATACTGTTTACAAAAGGTGGTAAGGAAAAGTTACATTTCTTAACTCCGGGAACTGTATATTATTATTTTTCACGGTACAAATATTAAAATAAAATTAATAAATACATTATTTTGGATATGTAACTGTAGGAGGGTGAGGTCTGTGCTGGCTATCTGACACCTGCATGATCCTGCGGGGGGGGGGGGGGGGGGGGGGTTGCGAGCCCCATGGGATCCGCCTGCCAATCATGGCAATGACACAGAGAGGTTGTGTGAGGGTGTGTCATCTCTATCTCTCTCTGAGTGGTCGGGGGGCAGGTCTTGGGGGGTTGCTCAACCAATAAAAGTGATGCTTTGCTGTTCCCCCAGTCTTGCCCTTCTAGGAGAAATGACAGTGGGAGCTCTGTTCAAAAACCTGGATTACAAACCATAACAGAATGTCAGTGTCTGGAAAAAGAGAAAGAGGCAAGCCAGCCCGGCGGAAGAAGACAGACGCTGCACAGAAATAGTGGATTTGTTTCCATGTACCCCTAATGGGACATTATTAGCTTAACTGGGGGAAGTCTGCACAACCCTGTGAGTATTAGTGAGGAACCAGCAAAGTGTCTCTGAAACCCGAGCCGTACCGGAAAGCGCAGGCTGCGGGACGCTGCAAGAAGCAGCACCTTTTATTTGTAGTTTTGTTACTGTGTTTTATTTTCCTTTTTGCTTTTGCCTTTTGGTTTTGGAATATTATTTTCAGCACCTGCAAGTGCAATCTGAACTGTGTTTTAATATACCATTGTTGGTAATCGCTGTGTGCTACCCCATTTACTGTTGTCGGTATTTTGGGCCACGCCATAAGAGCGCCCTCTACGGGAATAAATAAAACGGTGCACCTCATAGGTGTTTCAAAGAAACTTTCTGAATTCCCCACACCCTTTCACAGTGATTAATCATGCATTCATCATGTGATTTATTTTTATGTGCTATTATATTCATGTTAAAATGTATTATCTTTTTATAAAAATTGAACAGGAATTTATATGACCCCTACTCAATACAGTTGAAAGTTGCAATTAGTCTATATATCAATATTGAAACCGTATTAATTAATTTTTAGTTTGTCAAGGAGTAATTTCAACCACGTACATAAATAAGAACAAAAAATATAGTTTTTTAAATTATATCTATGAATTGTTTGCCAAAAACACATGACATTAAATATCAAATACAGCCATTTGTTGTTTGCATGAAGCGGCACTTGTCTGAATGGAGCTTCAAGCCAGCCACATCCAGCTGTTATAGCACCTAACGCAGTGAGTGCAGCGCCTGTGCACCAGCAGATCGTCCAGGTACACCAGGCAGCGTTGAGGCAGGACCCCTTTAGTACCTTTTCCATCAGCCGTTCAAAGGTGGCAGGAGCATTGCAAACTCTGAATGGCATGAATTTAAATTGCCAGAACCCTCAGCCCGTGGAGAAGGCAGTGTCTAGCTGGGCTGTAGGGGTGTGCTCCACTTGCCAGTAGCTACTTTTCAGGTCCAGCAAACTACATGCCAGCGACAAACTATTCAGTCTTGAACAAATTAGACTACGAGGTGATCTGATTCAAGCATTCAAAATCCTAAAAGGTATAGAGAATGTCGACCCAGGGGACTTTTTTGACCTGAAAAAAGAAACCAGGGGTCACAAATGGAGGAAGGAAATTAAAAGACAAGACCAAAACTGTGGTATTTTCTGGGATACTGCCGGCACCTTGCAAAGGACCATATGGACAGCTGGAAATACAAAATCAAAATGCATGGCTGAAATCGTGGTGCACACAGGAAGGCTTCACCTTTCTTGAACATTGAAGCACATTCTACAACAAGGACTATCTATACAGGTGGGACAGACTGCACTTAAACAAAAAGGGAACCAATCTACTCGGAGAAAGGATCCTTGAGGAGGTCCAGAAGCATTTAAACTAGAAAGGAAGGGGGCAGAAAACAAAAAAACAGAAGGGAGACCACATCAAAACAAGGGCAACAACTCAGGTAAGACAACTATTAAATGTATTTATCTTAAGGCTAGAAGTCTCAGAAACAAAATGTTAGAACATGAAGCTACTGCACTAACAAGTAACTACGATGTGATAGGTGTTACAGAAACTTGGTTGTCTGAGAGTGATGGAGATGAATATAATATTAGTGGGTACACACTGTATAGGAAAGACAGGCAGGACAGAAGAGGCGGAAGGGGTAGCGCTATACATAAGGAATAGTCAACTTCCCCCATATAAAATGGGAAAACCCGGTGGGGAGCACGACGGACGAAATTGAAATGGTGGAAATGACAAATGACTGCTTCCTAACGCAATTTGTCAAGGCACCGACTAGAGGGGAGGCATGCCTTGATTTAGTCTTTTCAAATAACAAAGACAGAATAACTAAAATAGAGGTCAGAGAGTCATTGGAAAACTTAGACCACAACATGGTCTCATTTGAAGTATTTTTTAAAACCCCAAAAGTAATGACTAAAGCTAAGGTTTACAATTTTACAAAAGCAAGCTATGAAGGTATGAAACAGAGACTAACAGAAGTAGATTGGAGTAAAATAGAGAAAACATCCACAGGGCTGTTTTTTAAAAATGTAGTACTAGAGGCGCAAAACAATTACATCCCAAAAGTAGACAAATCTAAATCTAAAACAAAATGGCCAAAATGATTTAATAGATCAATTAAAAAAAATATTCAGCGACAAAAGGCACTTTACAGAGCATTTAAAAGGGACCAAAAACCAAGTACACAGAAAGAGTACTTGGAACTGCAAACACAAGTCAAAAAGGAAGTTTTGACAAAAAGGCCAACAGAGAGATAGAAATCAATATTGCTAAGGGGGCTATAACCAATTCCAAAATGTTTTTCCAATATTATAACAGCAAGAGAACATTCAAAAGAGGAGGTTAAATGTCTAAGAGACACAAATGGCAAAATCATAGATGAAGAAAAAAAAATAGCAAATATATTAAATGATTACTTTTCACAGGTTTTTACAAAGGAGGACACGGACAACATGCCCCACATGTCGACCTCTTCCTATCAAGTTTTAAATAACTTTAGCATAACAGAGGCAGAAGTGTTAAAGGGACTAGGAGCTCTTAAAATAAACAAATCCCCTGGGCCGGATGAGATCCTCCCAATAGTACTCAAAGAAATGAAAGAAGTTATTTACAAACCGCTAACCAAGATCATGCAACAGTCTCTTGACACAGGGGTTGTACCGACAGACTGGAAAATTGCAAACGTAATAACGATCCACAAAAAGGGAGACAAAACCGAACCAGGTAAATGACCTAAAAATTACCTATATGGTAACAATATCCTGGGAGACAGTCAGCATGGTTTTAGGAAAGGGAGATCATGTCTAACTAACCTGCTTGACTTTTTTGAGGATGCAACATTGACAATGGATAATTGCAAAGCATACGACATGGTTTATTTAGATTTCCAGAAAGCTTCTGACAAAGTCCCGCATAAAAGATTAATTCTCAAACTGAACGCAGTAGGGATTCAAGGAAATGCATGCACGTGGATTAGGGAGTGGTTAACAGGTAGAAAACAGAAAGTACTGATTAGAGGAGAAACCTCAAAATGGAGCGAGGTAACCAGTGGTGTGCCACACGGATCAGTATTAGGTCCTCTGCTATTCCTAATCTACATTAATGATTTAGATTCTGGTATAGTAAGCAAACTTGTTAAATTTGCAGAAGACACAAAAATAGGAGGAGTGGCAAACACTGTTGCAGCAGCAAAGGGCATTCAAAATGATCTAGACAGCATTCAGAATGGGGCAGACACATGGCAAATGACAATTAGTAGAGAAAAGTGTAAAGTATTGCACGCAGACAATAAAAATGTGCGTTATAAATATCATATGGGAGATACTGAAATTGAAGAAGGGATCTATGAAAAAGACCTAGGAGTTTATGTTGACTCAGAAATGTCTTCATCTAGACAATGTGTGGAAGCTATAAAAAAGGCCAACAAGATGCTCGGAAATATTGTGAGAAGTGTTGAATTTAAACCAAGGGAAGTAATGTTAAAACTTTACAATGCATTAGTAAGACCTCACCTAGAATATTGTGTTCAGTTGTGGTCACCTCGTTACAAAAAGGATATTGCTGCTCTAGAAAGAGTACAAAGAAGAGCAACCAGAATTATCCCGGGTTTAAAAGGCATGTTGTATGCAGACAGGCTAAAAAAATTGAATCTATTCAGTCTACGCGGTGATCTGATTCAAACATTCAAAATCCTAAAAAGTATAGACAATGTCGACCCAGGGGACTTTTTTGACCTGAAAAAAGAAACAAGGACCAGGGGTCACAAATGGAGATTAGATAAAGGGGCATTCATAACAGAAAATAGGAGGCACTTTTTTACACAGAGAATTGTGAGGGTCTGGAACCAACTCCCCAGTAATGTTGTTGAAGCCGACACCCTGGGATCCTTCAAGAAGCTGCTTGATGAGATTCTGGGATCAATAAGCTACTAACAACCAAACGAGCAAGATGGGCTGAATGGCCTCCTCTCGTTTGTAAACTTTCTTATGTTCTTCTGTTCTTATATGTCAAAACACTGCTATCCACCCAGTCCACCAATTCTGCCCTTTAGCATTGTGATGCTATTTCAGGATATAAACTGAACCATGGATAGACAGAGGTCCTGCCTAAAACATCATAGAACATCACCACCAAATTTAAATGCCAATGAATCAAATTTAACCCAGAAAACTTGCTAAAAAAGATTGGTGGTATGTAACTGAACTGTATCCCGTTAAGAACGCCCAGTCTTGGTTCAACATTCTTCACCTTGACCTCCTTTCCCTGGCCTGGCAAGAAACCATGATGTGCTTATGGAAAACTAATCAGTCCAAAAGGCTCCCCTAGGACCAGGCTGTTTTTGGCTGTAGTTGAATCTCTTCCTATAGAAATTCACTAAAAATATTTTTTCTACAGTAGCATCTTGGAAATGGTGTCCTTTTTTTCAGAACAATCTGGGGAACATTATAAGATACCATACAATCTTTTCTCTTTTTTTTCAACACAATCAGCCGAATTTTCAGAAGGCGCATTTTAGAGAGAAAAACGAGGCAGTGCACATGTAATCGCATCAATTGGAAAAAAGAAAGGACAAATACATTCTAGCCACCCAAGTTGAGCTTTTGCTCAATGATGTTTTAGCACATAAAACTGTTATTTTCAGCAAAAGGTCTGGAGCCACTGCTAAGTTTAAAATACGGAAGTATATAACCGATAAAACTTCTTTCATAAATAGGTCAAATAAGAAGTCCAAAAAAGATTCTAGAACCTAAAGTTGTGATGCACCCCCTAGTCTCTGTAAGTCACTTTGGATAAAAACGTCTGCTAAATGACTAAATAATAATAATAATAATAATAATAATAATAATAATAATAATAATAATAATAATAATATAGTGTGTCTATAGAAAAAAAAAAAATCCTTAATTTATTTCAATATCACAATGTACTTTGTAGTAATTTGCAGACGACACAAAAATAGGAGGAGTGGCAAACACTGTTGCAGCAGCAAAGGTAATTCAAAATGATCTAGACAGTATTAAGAACTGGGCAGACACATGGCAAATGACATTTAATAGAGAAAAGTGTAAAGTACTGCAGGCAGGCAATAAAAATGTGCATTATAAATATAATATGGGAGATACTGAAATTGAAGAAGGGATCTATGAAAAAGACCTAGGAGTTTATGTTGACTCAGAAATGTCTCCATCTAGACAATGTGGGAAAGCTATAAAAAAGGCCAACAAGGTGCTCGGATATATTGTGAGAAGTGTTGAATTTAAATCAAGGGAAGTAATGTTAAAACTCTACAATGCATTAGTAAGACCTCACCTAGAATATTGTGTTCAGTTCTGGTCACAAAAAGGATATTGCTGCTCTAGAAAGAGTGCAAAGAAGAGCAACCAGAATTATCCCGGGTTTGAAAGGCATGTCGTATGCAGACAGGCTAAAAGAATTGAATCTATTCAGTCTTGAACAAAGAAGACTACGCGGTGATCTGATTCAAGCATTCAAAATCCTAAAAGGATGGGACAATGTCGACCCAGGGAACTTTTTTCACCTTAAAAAAGAAACAAGGACCAGGGGTCACAAATGGAGATTAAATAAAGGGGCATTCAGAACTGAAAATAGGAGGCACTTTTTTACACAGAGAATTTTGGGAGTCTGGAACCAACTCTCCAGTAATGTTGTTGAAGCTGACATCCTGGGATCCTTCAAGAAGCTGCTTGATGAGATTCTGGGATCAATAAGCTACTAACAACCAAACGAGCAAGATGGGCCAAATGGCCTCCTCTTTTTTGTAACCTTTCTTATGTTCTTAATGTAGGGACCACCACAACAGCATTTTGAAACTCATTTCTATATGTATATGTGTAAGTACATGTAGAAAGTAAAGTATTTATATACGTACCTGTGACAGAGAAATAATGAATCTTGGTTATAAATCTCCCTACCAACCTGTGAGGGCACTGTGTACAGGGAACAGTGTGCCCCAGACTGGATGGTCTGGCAATTAATTCCGGAAAAAGGTGGAAGTTGGCCATCTAGAAAGGGGGCGGAGCCACAGTACATCAAGTCATCGCCCCAGACGGGAGGCGATGTGGCAATTGAGGATTGGCGGAAAAGCGATTGCACTCGCTAGCCAAGGGGGCGTGGTTGAAGGTACAAAAGGGGATGTGGCCGAGTGAACTGCTCCTTTGTTATGGTTGCGAGAGAACCGCTGAAGGACCATAGAGTAAACGTGAGTGTTTCATGTTTGTTTGTTTGCCATTCTACTTGTACACATTTCTCATTATTACACGGGTAACCCATTCGGGAGCTGTAGCTAAAGGCCAGCACTAACCCGGACAGCACTGCACTACTGTTCACAAATAAATTGTATTTCATCGCTTGTACCAAAGCACTCACTCTGGACTTGTGATCGTGTTTATGTTCTGTGTGTGTTTATACTGTGTTTATTATTTCAGGACTGTACAGTGCCTTGCATAAGTATTCACCCCCCTTGGACATTTCCACATTTTGTAGTGTTACAACCTGGAATTAAAATGGATTTAATTAGGATTTTTTGTCACTGATCTACATAAAATAGTCCATAATGTCGTAGTGGGGAAAGAAATCTACATATTTTTTAAAATTATTTACAAATAAAATACAGAAAAGTCTTGATTGTATAAGCATTCACCCCCTTTGCTGTGACACCCCTAAGTAAGCTCTTGTGCAACCAATTGCCTTCAGAAGTCACATAATTAGTTGAATGGAGTCCACCTGTGTGCAATTAAAGTGTCACATGATCTCAGATTAAATACACCTGTTTCTGGAAGGCCCCAGAGTTTGTTAGAGAGCATATCTAAACAAACAGCATCATGAAGACCAAGGAGCTATCAAAACAAGTCAGGGATAAAGTTCTGGAGAAGCACCAATCAGGGTTGGGTTATAAAAATATATCCCAAACTTTGAACATCCCCCGGAGCACCGTTAAATCCATTATTAAAAAATGGAAAGAATATGGCACAACCGCGACTCTGCCTAGCGAAGGCCGTCCACCAAAATTCAGTGACCAGGTAAGGAGGGCATTAGTCAGAGAAGCAACCAAGAGGCCAATGGTAACTCTGAAGGAGCTGGAGAGATCCACAGCTGAGATGGGAGAAACCGTCCATGGAACAACTATAACCCGGACGCTCCACAAAGCTGGGCTTTATGGAAGAGTGGCGAGAAGAAAGCCATTGCTGAAAAAAACCCATATCAAATCCCGTTTGGATTTTGCCAAAAGGCATGTGGGAGACACAGCAAACATGTGGAAAAAGGTTCTCTGGTCTGATCAGACCAAAATTGAACTTTTTGGCCTTAGCGCAAAATGCTATGTGTGCTTTTCATCTGCAGGGACTGGGAAACTGGTCAGGATTGAGGGCAAGATGGATGGAGCCAAATACAGGGAAATTCTAGAGGAAAACCTTTTTCAGTCTGCAAGAGACCTGGGACTGGGGCGGAGGTTCACGTTCCAGCAGGACAATGACCCTAAACACACAGCCAAAGCTACACTGGAGTGGTTTAAAAACAAGAACCTGAATGTCTTAGAATGGCCCAGTCAAAGCCCAGACCTTAATCCAATTGAGAATCTGTGGCAAGACTTGAAAATTGCACCAACGTGTGGCAAACATGACATATCGATACTGTACGTTTAACAGAGAGCCACTTGCGTATAAAAGCTGAACAATTAGCTTGTTGAGGAGGCTTGCTGGAGGTCACTACGGGTGCTGTATGGAGGTTGGCGGTTCCTGTTTGCTATGCAGTCTGGGATGGAAGGCATTGTGTGATGTCATCAGGAAGTTTGGAGCTGAGTGCTGTGACTGATGGCGTGTTCGAACGAAACAATTTGAAAGGGGAAAAGTTTTCTATATTATCAGCGGCTGCATGAGGAAAACGTTGACTAAACTACTTGCCAAGTATTTGGAACAAACTACGTGCCGGAGGCCAGATGAACAAACAAGGTTAACTAACCTGTTTGTTCCAGCGGAACAGGTCGTACAGCTTTGAAATTGGGTAGTTTGGTTTTAGGTCATTGAAAGGATTCCCGCATCGTTGTTTCGATTGCTAAAGGGAAATTGACATTTTTGTGACTGGTTCAATATCCAATTCAGTCGCTGTAAGGAAGAGAAAATAATTCGAATATAACTGACTTGCAGCATATTCAATGAACATTACTCTGTCTATCAGAACTGCTATAGAGTTAACCGCCAATCCTTGTGTGTTACAGACTCGTGTGTTATTTTCCGTACTTTATTATTTTTCTTCTATTTATTTATTTTGTTTTGACCAGTAAATAATTATAAATATTGCTTTATAGTATACTGTTGTTTTTTTTGTTTCTGTATTTTATTTTAGTAAATTGTTAATTAACTTTTGCTTTGTTGATTAATTGTTGGGTATGTATATTGCGTTGTGTGTGTGTGTGTTTGCTGAGACTATTGAAACCCGGCTTGCAGTTTAATAGTGTAAATTGGCACGTGAGGGTATATTCCCGCAACCACTGGCGTTGATTACTAAAGAGGTGTCTTTGGTAACACGATGGTAAAGTTAGTTTGTCTCTTGGAAGGACCGTATTTAAAGCAGGTTTCCAATAGGGATGAAAAGCTTTTCATTGTTGTGTACTGTTTGTTACTACCATAGCAATTAACTGTTATTTTTATGTTTGGTTAATTAATATTTTGTTCGGTACATGTTTTGTTTCTTTGTTCTGTAAAACTTGTTTTTTTTATTTTGTTTATAATTTGGTTTCATTATTTTGGGGTAAATGGACTTAAAGCTGGAGCCATCTAAATATATATATATATTACCTCATAAGCAACTTGTTTGATCATTCAATTAATTACTAGTCCCCTTTTACTCTGGTTGATATAGGACTTGAATAGGATAATGGGCTTTCTGGTCCTGGTAATGTGGTTAAGTTAAATAATTTGATAGGACATTTATTACTATCTGGCACCCCAGAGCTTGACGCCGTTACAAACGGTCCCCATTCAACTTGACAGAGCTTCCATCTCCCTGGTGGCTGTGTGTTGCCAGGGATTATTATTTACGGTCGCCAAAATGACTTGGATTAAAAACAAATAAAGAATTGTTTGGACCGTGAACTTTGTTGTTTGTCATCTGTTTACACATTGCATCACGTCTACACCTGCGCACTGCAAACCACTTTGCCACGGTACCTAACTTAATGAGATTCCTAGGCTTGAATATTCACTACCAGTTCATCAAGGAATGTTATCATTTAATGTTTTGAAATGCTGATGGCAAAGTTACTATTTCTTTTGTTAAAAAAACTATTTTATTTTCACATTCTGAATGCTTTGTAGATACAGTAAATGGCATCTCAATTTTGACAAAACCTGCTGACAAATAATGCACTGGGGCTTGGGTCGTCCTCAGATCCATTAATACATGAATTAATCTATCCATTACTAACGCAACATATTGCACTCACTGAGTCGCCAATAACTATTGCACATACGTAATTACAGAAAACAGATAAAGGGGAAAAAGGCAGACTACGTATATATCTTATAATTATATATAATGTGGTTAACCCTTTAAGGATCTTTTCAGTGAGATGCTCCCCCAGGACCAGGTTTGTTTTGGCTGTAGTTGACTCTCTTCCTATAGAAAATCACAAAAAATCAGTTTTTTACAGTAGCATCTTAGAATGGGTGTCCTTTTTTCAGAACACTCTGGGGAACACCATGAAGTACTTCAGAAACCATATAAACATGGTATTTCGGCTTTTTTAAATTTAATTTTTTTAAACTATTTTTTTTTATTATCATGTATTCTGCTTAGAGATCAAAACATGTTGTTCCATAACCCGAGGGACCTCACAACCAATGTTCCCTCTAATTTTTTTTTTTTGTATTGAGCGGACTACAAACTTCTCTGAGCACTACTTTTCTGTCAATGGGCAGCTTAGTTGAATATTAAATAAATATGAACTGCCCTACTAAACAATGATTGTTTAAATATAAACTGTCCTACTAACCAGCAAACGTGATTGTCAGCAAATGCAACACACGCAACAAATAAACTCGAAAATATCAGCAAGAACAAGGCACTATAAATATTCAAGATTTTAAATAAACTAAGGTATTAACATCGTCTGACCACACTTTCAATCATTTCAGTGCCTTCTATTAATTACCAAATGAAATAAATAACATATTGTACTCACGCACAGTATTATCTACGATCAAAGAGAAATGCAGGAAGCACACACCAATGTGTTTTCAAAAAGTCCACGTAATATTATAACATAACTTTTCTGCATTTGCACTATTTTTTATTTTAAATGGTGTTGGAAAGATGTTGCCATATCTTCAAGTTTTAAGATAACTTGTGTTGTAGGGATTTACTAACTATGTACTAAAAAAAATATTCCCATTTGTTTTTTGTTTTTTTCATATAGAAAATACAGCTTAACTTTGTTACAATGTCATACCCACTTACCTTCTCTTCTTTCCTATGTGTTCATTGTTGTAACTTAACATGCAGTCCAAATTATTATTATTAATAATAATAATAATAATAATAATAATAATTGATGTTTGGAGAAATTGCAAGACATATTTGTTTTCACCTGTGTGATTGGAATGACATAATACATGTTTATTATCAGGGCCCCAGAATTACACTTTATTATCACGGTTCCAGAATGACACTTCATGATGTTTAGAACATAAGAACATAAGAAAGGTTACAAATGAGAGGCCACTAGCCTATTGATCCCAGAATCTCATCAAGCAGCTTCTTGAAGGATCCCAGGGTGTCAGCTTCAACAACATTACTGGGGAGTTGGTTCCAGACCCTCACAATTCTCTGGGTAAAAAAATGCCTCCTATATTCTGTTCTGAATGCCCCTTTATCTAATCTCCATTTGTGACCCCTGGTCCTTGTTTCTTTTTTCAGGTTAGAATTTTGAATGCTTGAATCAGATCGCTGTGTAGTCTTCTTTATTCAAGACTGAATAGATTCAGTTGTGTTGCTTAGAAATACGTAACTGAATTTTGGGAGTTGTTTGTGGACCACAGGTTGGGAACCACTGCTCTAGGTATGTCAAAACACTGCTATCCACCTGTGACAGGAATGACTGAGTGGGTGGTGGGAAGAATAAAAGAGACCAGTCCCGGCTTTTAGTTATAATAATCCGCGGCTTTATTTTGCCACAACAGAAAAATAATGGAACCGGGATACACAACGATGTGTAACCCGGCAACCACAAAGCAAAACAAACAGGGGGAAATTGGAAAAACCAAAAACAACGAAGAATGTCAATAAACCAAAACAAAACAGTCCGTCCTTCCTCCTTTCCCCCAGGTACACAGGGCGGAACCAGTGCAGCACTTCCGGGTTTGCGCTCCTCCCATCTCGCTCCGGAGCGTCCCGTTAGTGCTCTAATGGGTGCAATAAAACAAGGGGTTAACAGGGAACCTCTGTGCCACACAACCTTCCTTCTTATTTCCCTTCCCCTCGTTATTTGTACTCCGTCCGTTTACTTCCTCTCTCTCTCTCTCTCTCTCTCTCTCTCTCTCTCTTGCCGTCTCTCACGCAGTACCTTGCCAGAAGGAACAGAACTCCAGGCCACGCCCCCTTTTGTACGCTCCGTCCCGCTCCCATTGGGCAGCGCGGGCAACCGCCGTTGACCAATGCACGATTGCCACAGCGCTCCCCGTCTGGGTTGGTGACGTTGCGCACCGTGGACCCGCCCCCCTTCCAAGATGGCCGGCTTCCACCTCCTGGGGATGTCTGCTCCTCCTCCCCAGCACCGTCACCGGTCGGAAGGGAGATCTAAAACAAGAATTC